>NC_088172.1:92274045-92897140 GCF_028769735.1 Zonotrichia leucophrys gambelii
CTGAAGCACCCAGGTGTCCCCAGACCCAGCCTGCACAGTGACACCTTGCATCAGATTTGGTGTCAGGAAGAGGGCACGTTGTGGTACACACAATCTGAACAAAATATCAGCATCAGAGAGAAGAGTAGGAGTATGAACCAATCACTCCAAAACTCCCTTGTGGGCATGGTGTTTGAGTTTTTCAGAAACAAAACAAAACAGGGTGGCAGGGGCTGAGGGTAGATTCCCTATTTCCCTAAATGACACATTTTGGAATACAGCCCTTCATGCTGGTGTAGATCCAGTACTCTGTTAGGAAAGAGGTGACTTCTTTTTTTTCTTTCAATAAGTTATTAAACAATTCACACAGAAATCCTGCAATTTCACTTAAAAGACTGGGGAAAACAGCTCCTGTAATATGGAAATAAGCAAAATTCCATTTCAAAGATTTACCCTCATGTTATGCAAATCCTAGAAAGTCCTCTGAAGTGCACCACTTTCAAGCTCAGCTTTAATGTCCCACATGTTGTCATAATTCTGGAAACCAAGCAAGATGAAAACACGACCAGGATTGCACAGAAGGATGAGCAATGGGAGAACAGGGTATTTACTAGCAGTATCTGCAAGCTGCTTGAAATTTCAGGCTTAGCCTTGGCCATCAGCTTGGCCTTTGTGTTTGAGCCTGCTCTTGTTATATAAGAGCAGAGTAAAATGTTATTTGCCTTGGCTGGTCACAGTAGCCACCCTAGGTGTTGGGAATTTAGCTGCTAAGGACTGGAAAAGTACAAAACTGCGGCTAATTCCAAGTCCTGCACCTGCACAGATAGCAGTGTCCTTGGGCCTAGCTGTGGTAGGATAACAAACAGTGAAAGAGACATGAGAAAAGAGAGATGTAACTCCTAAGGAATGAAGAAGAGTTGATGGTATAATTTAACCAATAGATTGCTTAGCTTATAGAATATTCATAAGCTTATTACTCGCTGTATAAGTGTCTGATGCTCTCTTCAATAAACGGAATTTGCTTATGACTCATATTGAGTGTCTGAGTCTCCCCTCACCGACAAATAGCTCGATCCGTGACAAAGGCCCTCATTTCTCTGCGACACCTAGGTAGAGGGCAAAAGATAGTGCACTTCATGGGTTTAGAAATTTGGGGCATTGCTGCCCCCATATCCCTTTTCCCAAATTGGGAATGCAGAGGATGGAGTCTGCCCCATGGAAGTCCTGCTCACAGGGGGGTTTCTGCCCACGGGATTTCTTCTGGGGGTTGCCAGATCCTTTGGCAAATATGGGAGCAGGGCATTCTGGAGCGATAGCCCATCCTGACTCCACAGAAACCACTCCTCTCTGCAAACATCAGCCCATGGCTGCCACTGCAGCCCTGCAGCCTCACCAGAAACCAGGTGATCAGAAAGATCCTGCTGCATTTGATTCCTTTAAACCATGGGCAAAAATATCTGTGGATGGAGAAAGACGAAGAGAGAAAGGATGGAGAAAGACATTTATGGATTCTCCATCTATGGATGGAGAAATGCTGGAGCTCCTGAATTTCCTCTTCCTTGATTCATGGGCACATCCTTCCTCCTTACTCTAACTCTGAGAGGGTTTGACACCACAAAACAGTGAATTGTGCCCTTGATGGCCCCATCTGTGATCTCAAACTGCTCTGAGTCCATGGAGTGACTGGGGCTGGATGGCGCTGGGAAGGACAGCATGCATTTTTGGCCCTGCAGAGGGAACGGGTGTTAGACTTGTCTCAGTTTGTCACTCTCAGACCTGTGTCCAAGAGAGATCTAAGATTCATTTCACATCCCTTGTTCAGTGCAGCCAAAGATGTTTTCCAGGGATTAATGAGCAAACTGACTGACAGCTCAGGGAGCAGCAGAGACCATTAACCTTGTGGAATGCTAATTTCCTGCTACCCATCAGGGATGTTAGCAACTGGAAATAACTCCCAAACAGCAACTAGATTTGGGGCTGTTTGAATGGGTAATGCTGCTCTGGTCCTTGGGTCATTTGTAGAAAAAGCTGGGCTTTTTTACTTCAGCTACTGCTGATGCCTCAGGTTTTAGCTTTTCTATTTTTCAGATTCTATTCTGCTTTAGCGTGTGGGTCTGGGCTTCATCTTAGGGGACAGTAAGCTCTCTTCACCGAGCAGGAAGACAAAACAATTCTTTCCCTAGCTGGGGACTCAAGGACAGCAGATCCAGATCTCAGGCCCAAGAGCAGAAACAACATGGACTGAAGAGAGAAAACAAGGATGGGACTGCATGGGCTAAAGCTGTAATTGGACAATTAGCTCCAATATGCTGATGGACCAAAAGTTCTGAAAGTGTGAGACCTTGGGACCTGTGGTCCATTTTGTGGCCATTTTGGGTTGTGCTGCCCAAGGTGGATCTATTGATGCCACTTGATAAATCCCTACTTGATTCTTTAGCTCTGTCCTAGGTCAGCCTTCACAAGGCATCACTACCACCTGTCCTCTGTGCTTGAGACAGCCCAGATTTGCAGCTTCCTTCATGACAAGACAAAGGGTTGACTACCTCAGTGCCCTGCTTGGGTGTCAGGGATGGTGCCTCACCCCACATTGCACATCCCAAAGTTTGCATTCTGCCTCCATTTTCTTTGCCAGAGGCTGGGAGCAAGCTGGGAAGGGCCTGAGCCTCTGTGAGAGCACAACAATTTTGGCATCACCAGCTGTGTTTCCATGGCTGCAGAACACACTGCATGGACCTGGCCTGCACTGCTTATCCCATCCCACTGACTCACAGCATCACACACTCTGCTGGGAAGGGACTCTGGGAACACCCAGGGCAAGGCATCCTTCAGGTCTCTGGGTGGCTGTACCACCCTGGGGCAGGACTTTTGGTCACTGACAAATCTGAGCTCCCAGAAGCAGCACCTGCCTGTTGCACCTTGTTATAATGTCCATCACAACCACCCTCACTGTAAAATCCTCTCAGAAATCAAGCAGCTGCTCCTAATTTTGGGGTCCATAGGAGCAGAAGGGAATAAGGGCAGAGATAACCAAGTTCTTCACCTTACACTGGATAACCACCACCAAGTGAAACTGTAAAATTCCCCTGTGGGTGCTGAGATGAAGCACAGCAGAAGAAATACACAAAGCCAATATTAAAAAGGGGGGAAAAAAAAGCAAGGTACATTAAAATTGTAAAACTGTCCTTATGAAAGTTATAAATTTTCATTTCCTGATCCTTTTTCAGAATACAAAGTGAAAAAAAAAAAATCACATTTTTCAAATGTTCCCGATAATACACCTTTGAGGGTATGAATCATGATTTTCTTCATTTTTATTGCTCAGGACTATTGTACTTGCTTAAGGGACTACATAAAGTTTTTGTGCTTTCCCAGTCCTC
This sequence comes from Zonotrichia leucophrys gambelii, assembly GCF_028769735.1. Taxonomy (NCBI): domain Eukaryota; kingdom Metazoa; phylum Chordata; class Aves; order Passeriformes; family Passerellidae; genus Zonotrichia; species Zonotrichia leucophrys. Next base: position 92,277,402 of record NC_088172.1, read on the forward strand.
TAGGTCTTGAGATTTTAGGTTTTTATTCATTTGTTATCTTCATAGTTAGAGGCAGAAAGCAACTAAAGTACTTTTTCTTCTGATCTCTATTTTCTTTCTGATTCTATTTTGTAAAAGCTTGCAGAGAGAGAGGAAAAAAAGAAAATCCCACCCCAGGATAATCCATCTTCTAACAGTCAACATGACTGTACTAGATGTAGATAACTTTCAAAAGCAAACTTGAAAGAGCAACACTTTGTTCAACACCAAACTTCTTTTGGAGCAATTATTTAATAATTTACCTTATAAAAGGTGGAGCCTACAGCATCTGGTACCAAACCAAGGTAACTCTGAAGTAACCACAAAAGAACATCTTCATTATAAATGGGAAGATAGGCTTGCTCTGCCTGTTTTTATTGCACATGTGCTGCCAGCAATGAAGCCATGAGCAGAGGCCAGAGCCTGTAATAGCCATCTCTGGAGCAGGCATCCAAGGAACAGCATGAGGCTGGAAGCCAAAATCCAGGCCAGCTTTGCCCAAAGGGATGGGCTGGCCTGGCAGAGCCACCCTTGACTCAGCCACTGATTGATACAGGAGTTCAGACCAAGCACAGCAGAACCACATTAATAAATAAGTGTTGTCTTCTAATTATCCCATCTCACAAATAATCTCTGCCAGAGCCCCAGGTTGGAGAAGAGAACTTTGCCAGCAGAGATGGCAGTGTTTGGGTAGATAAAACCTCAGCATCCCAGCTCTGAGGTGTGAGGGCTGCTAAGCTAGGCTCAGAGAGCATTAGGACCTAGGACACCTCCTCACTGCTGCCACACTTCCCCCAGCAGGGAATAATGCACTGAGATGCTGAGTATTGAGGGCATTTCTCATCTACTGGTGCAGCATCCCCCATTCACTCATTTTCAGAAGTAACCAGCGCAGGGATCAGATGTGAATCCCTTTGCCTGCAGAACAAATGAGGCAGACATCAGCTGGAAACCTGCCCTGGGGGAAAGCAGACTGTGCTGCTAGGGGCAACAGGGGAAACGGGTGCCAGGAACTGCTCAGACAATTTGTTGAGCAAAATCTTACACATTCTGGGGAAGAGGACTTCTTGCACCAAACTGCCCCTTTTGCATCATCTTAAAAGAAAAAGCAAACTTGCAGGCCTTGAGGAAAGACAAGGCACTTTCCTCATGTTTAAAACTGGCTGATTTTTAAAAGTGTCAATGACACCATTGATGTTTTGCAGGAACTGGGATCTCATGCAAATGATGGTGGTGCTGGGGTCTGCTCAGCTCCTCTGTGGCCCATGGTTCTGCTCAATTCCCTGCAGAGATATCCAGGTCACCTGCTCTTCTTCTCCCATTTCCCTGCCTTGTTACAGCTGCAGAGCAGTGCTCCCCTTTTGTGGCATGGATAGCAAAGAGGGTTTCTCTTAGCAGTGTGGCCAGGAGAAGCTCTTCCCACTGCATAGGAAACTTGCTCCAGGGGTTACAGACTGGCTGGAGTTTTCCATTAAGCCCTGTCCAGATCTCTAGCTTTGACCCAGCACTGTAGAATGCAGGTTTGTGCATTGGTGTTGCTGCTCTGTGCCATGCATTCTCTGATTTCTCTGTTACTGTGATGGGATATGCTGTGTTAAACTGGTTAGATAAATGAGCTGACTGTTTTCCTATAATTCAACTGCATAGAATCACAGAGTCAAAAAATGGCTTGGGTTGGACCTTTAAGATCATCCAGTTCCATGCCCCTGCCATGAACAGGGACACCTTTCACTAGGTCAGGCTGCTCCAAGCCCCTCCAACCTGGCCGTGGGTAATTCCAGCTGGGAATCCACAGCTTTTCTAGGCAACCTGTGCCAGTGCCTCACCACCCTCTGAGCAAAGAACTTCTCCCTATTATCTAATCTAAATCTCTCCTTTAAAAGCCTTTTTGGCTGCTGGAAAAAAAGTCCGACCAGAGAAATAAACATGATGACAAATACAGTGAGGTAACATATGGTTTTCAACTCCCTGTGCAGAGGGAATTCTCTTACTGGCCCTGAGCCCCAGCTTCCCAGGCCCTGAAGGATTTTTGTGTGTTACTAAACCACAGACTGGGACCTATCACTTTTGAAACCCTTGCCTGTACTGCCTCAATTGACTCACAACAAATATTTACCATGTGTAAATATAGGATATAAATATAGGATATAAATATCAGGATATAGATAGTGGAAAACCATCAGTTTAAACCATAGTAACTGGGAGATGTTTTGGAAGAGAATTCACAAGGCAGGGGTGTTCTGTTCTCTTTCTTTTATTAGTGCAGAAGGGCAGAGAAAATGGAGAAGAACACAGAAGAGAAGGAAAGAAGGAAGGTACAAGAAATGCTATTTTGATGATGATGATTATAATAATAACACTAATACCCCAAAAGGTAAAGATATTTTAAAAATTCCATGGAAATCATTGACTCATGGAGGTATTAAGGTACTCACAGGAATTCCCTGACAAAGTACACTTTTTGAGAACAGAGCCATATGGAGATCTTCCTCCATGTCCTAAAAGCAACAGACAACAAAATTTCTGGAGGGAAGTCCTGCAGTTCTGTGCCATGACAGTTATCATGCATCCACTGCAGAGCTCCTATCTGCTCCTCAGAAATAGTCCTAGAGAATCAGTTCTCCACAAAAAAGAATCTGTCCTTGCTGTTGTTGAATATCCAGTGACACAGTTAACACACAGCATTAGTTTATATGAATAGGACCAAATAATTCAACATGTATCTAACCTTTGATACAATAATATTATTTCCTTCTGCTTTAAAGTGGCTAAACAGGAGTTTTATTTTTGTGTTTATTTGGGGCAGCATTAAGTGTGGGTAGAGGGCAGGGACAGGAGCTGTAGAGCTCAGCAGATGATGCCAGAGCCCCACCTCTCCTGGTACTTCTAGATGGGTTTTCCCTGATTGCTGTCAGCTCCTAGCAGCAAAGTGAGTTTCCAGCCATCAGCTGACTTGCAGGAAAGCTGCCCTGTGCGCACCTGCAAACCCACAGTAAATGTGAGCTGACTTCCTCACTTAGCTCTGATATCCAGCCATTTGGCTGTGTGGCTCCCCACGCAAGGATAATCCTTAAAATCTACCTTCCCATCATGGTCCAAGACAGGATCCAGCTCCTCTGAGTTCCTGGCATGAAGTAGCAGTTATTAATTTTACAGAAAGCTTTTATTTGTAATTTTGTAAAATTGGCCTGAGCTACAGGGTTTTCTTTTCAACTTTTTCTCTGTTTGCCAGGAGGTTGGATCTGAATACTGGCATCCCTCTACCTTTCAAAATTTATGAAGCATAAAAATGTGGCAGGAATATTACTGCTCTGCAAACATCAGATATTAAAGTATTAATTGCTATTCTCACTCCTCTTCTACTATGCACAGTTCGGAAATGAGAAATAAGGTTTTTCTCTTATTTACACTGATTGAAATAGAGTTCATTCAAATCCCAACATTTTTTTAGTGCCAGAAGTCAGGTGCATGGAGGGGTTTTAATAACCTCAGGTCCCTCAGGACCCATCACCTCCCACTGAAGACTAATACACACAATTTACCTGGGCAGTTCAGTCCTGAACCCAACTGGCCTCAGTGACAGACCAAAGGACAATGAGCAGCAGTGTCCTTTGATCACCTGGATATTGGACTGCCAAAAGCACTCCTGCTCAGTGGGAGAGGAGGGAAATCTGTCAATGCTCTTCAGGAGGTGGCTGCAAGATGTGTTGGATGTGTGACTGGACAAAAACCTTTACTGTGCATTTCAGAAGAACACCCAGCTACCACTGAGCCAGAGGAGACATTCATCTTCCTCTTCTCAGCTCTCTGTCATGCAGAAGCCTCAGAAAATGCAGACACAACTGTGATGCTTTACCCACCCACCCTTGAAACAGGATCTCAAAACACAGGGACTGAGGCATTTGCTCAAGGCAGCTCAAACTCTGGGGGGAGCCTGTGTTGAACCAAGAGTTGAAATTCTCATTTTCTGTGCTCACAGATTTTTCAGTACACCTCAATTGTGGCTGGAACAAGGGCAACTTAAGACTGTCCAACACCTAATTGTTGCTCCTCTTGGATTCAAATTATGCCTGTTGCTTCCTGTTCTTTCTCTGTACCTCCAAAAAGCTGTCTGGAGCTGTTTCCCCTGTACCTTTCCCGTGCTGAACAAGCCCAGCTCCCTCTGCCTCTCCCAGCCCTGACCACCTCAGTGGCCTCTGCTGGACTCCACTAGACCCAATTCAGTAGCTCAGCACAGCATTCAGATGTGGCCTTGGCAGTGCAGCAGGGCCCTCACCTCTCCTGCAAAGCTTCTTCCTAATCTGTCTGCCCCACTTTGTCCTGCTGGTGGTTGGGTTCGAGCTGCAGGACTTGACATTTGCTTTACTTAAACTCCCTAAAGTTCCTGAATAGGGAATCTTGCTACCACATCAACATTTTTTTAATGCACTAAGAGGAAAACATAGAAAAGCTGACGTTTTTCTGACAAATCCTTAATCTGTTTTATTTTAGTAACTGGCATTGGAAAAATTGAATCCCCACCTACTCAGTTCTCGCTTAGGCTATATTATTATTTTAAGACATTTTAAAATATTCTTGATTCCCAACCAAAAACTGTAGAAAAAACGAAAGATGTCAGAAAAGAGGTTACAGATTTGAGCTTCCCTGCTGTCAATTCTCCCACACACACACCTGTGCCCCACTGCTGATCTGTGAGTTATTGAAAGAGTATCCCAGGGAGACTAAACGTATATCTAAAATAAGCCACAGAGATTTCCATCCACATCCATTCAGGCAAACAACCAAAAAAAAAAAAAAAAACCCAAAAAGAAAGAAAAAAAAGTAAGGAGAAGTGATTCTCTTAGTGACAAAGTCTGAGAAGCTGCAAGGCAAAAATATCAGTGTGTGTTCTGGCACCTCTTCCTTCACCAGGGCTCAGTTTTTGTGTTTGTTTCCTAATTGCAGTCATGTGTAAAGCTTATCTGGCCAGAACTGCCATGACTTCACCCAGCCATTGTCCCTGCTGGCTCCTGCAGAGTGTGTGCTGTTGTACGAGCCATAGCTCAGGAGGTGCAGTCTGGACAGCCTGGGGATGAGCAGTATGGAAAAGAGCTCAGCCTAACTCAAAAGGAAAACTGCCTCACCCAGAAACCCATAACTGCTGCCAACCTCTGATTTTTACTGGTTTGATTCACTGTTGAATGGTGGTTTCCAAAATGAAACATGTTTGGATAACCTGTCTATGGTGGATTTAGTATTTGGGCCTGTAGGTGCTGTCAAACATCTTTTTGGGCTGTATGTGTTGAGGGTGACAACAACCCTTTCCTGCCTGTTCTCCAGTGTATACCTGATAAGGGCAGGGAACAACCACCCAGCGTGATGCTGACATCCATCTTTACTTGACATTTCACAGAATTCACAGAATGACCAGGTTGGAAGAGACCTTCAAGATCATCAAGTCCAACCCCAACACCTCAACTAAACCATGGCACCCGGTGCCCAGTGCCACATCCAGGCTTTTTTTAAACACATCCAGGGATGGTGACTCCACCACCTCCCTGGACAGACCGTTCGAGAACTTTATCCCTCTTTCCATGAAAAGCTTTTTCCTAATATCCAGCCTATATTTCCCCTGGCACAGTTTGACACTGTCCCCTCTGGTTCTGTTGGTTGCTGCCTGAGAAAGAGACCGACCCCACCTGACTGCAGCCACCTTTCAGGGAGCTGTAGGGAGTGATAAGGTCACCCCCAAGTCTCCTTCTCTCCAGGCTGAACACCCCCAGCTCCCTCAGTCATTCCTCACAGGGCTTGTGCTCCCAGCCCTTCACCAGCCTCGTTGCCTCCTTGGGACACACTCAAGTGTCTCAATGTCCTTCCCAAACTGAGGGACCAGAACTGGACACAGCATTCAAGGTGTGGGCTCCCACAGAGCTTTTTCCTTGTCTCTGGGTTGGAAGAGACATCAGGAGGCCTGGAGTTCCAGACCTGCCTTACCTTTGGAGCAGGACCATTGCCAGCACTGGATCAGGTCTCTCCCGGATCTGTCTAACCAGATCTTGAAACCCTCCTGGACCTGACAATCCAGCACCACACCAAGTGTGCTGCAGCTTCTCTAAACACCCAACCTAATTTTCAAACATGACTCAAGGATGCTAAAAGTGACTGTATCCTAAACAGGCTGGAAGTGAGAGAACCCTAAACAAATCTATGAGAACTTGGGATGCACTTCAATGTATCCAGGGGAATTCCTCCTCAATTTTTCACAGAACTGCCAAAAAGATAAATAGTCCAAGAGATGAGAAAGCAAAACATTGGGGTTTTATTAATGGACACAAGAGACTTTTTGCAGAAAAGTCTTCTCTCTGAAAAGAATCAATGCATTATTGCAATTGAATACAATATGTCTGGAAATCTTCCTTGGTTTTCCTGGAAGGAAATATTTTTTAAAAATGGTGCTATCTATCTATCTATCTATCTATCTATCTATCTATCTATCTGTCTATCTATCCATCTTTATTGGTATCTAGACTTCTGAAAAGATATATTGGGGGAGAAACAAGGAAGAAAAGAAAGAGAAAAACTTTGAAGAATAGCTTCAAAAAATATCACATATCATTGTTACAAGAAAAGAACACACAGAGTCTTAAATATCTTTTTGTAGCATCTCTTTTCTCGGTGAGTCAGACTGGGATGTTTTGCTGTCAAAAACTGAGCACACCTGTCCAATTATTTTACTAATTTGAAGGTCTGCCTGATAAAAAAATATGCTCTGAGTTTCATGACCAAAAGGGAGGCTGCTTAATTGGCCCATAATTTCTCTCAAAAGCAATGGAAATAATCAGCTGTTTGCAGTATGACCATGTCAGTGTTTCCAATAGTTACAAGACAAAAAAAAAAGTTAAGTGGTGAAGGTTTCTAGATGAATAGTTGCTTTTTTTTTTTAAGAAAACAAATCCCACAGTCTATTTTATGCAGACAATAGAGACTTAAAGAATGACAAAATCCCTAAAAACAACCCTCAAAGTAAAGGTGTGAGCCCTCCTGATTCCAGGGCAGGCAGCAGATGATGCTTTGCAGAGGGGACAGAATCCAGGGGGGCAATGAGCTCCTCCATCCAGGCACATTTCAGTCCTAGGAGCACCACCCCTGCCTGGCACATCCCTCTGGCTGTGCCAGCCCCTCCAGGGAGCAAAGCCTGCAGGACACAGAGCTGCTCTGCTCTGGGCAGTGGGTGCTTTCCAAGAGCTGGAACATGGCACGTGGCTGTGTTACTCCAGTGGGGTTTTTTTGGCTGTGGCAGGTGTTACCAAAATGAGCTCAATCTGTTCTGGGAGGGAGGAGATGCTTTCCACGGGAAGATTTGCCATTTCCTCCCACTCCTGAGGCCTCCTGTGTAGAGTGAGCTGTTAGCAACAGGGCATGGGATGAGAAGTTTTCCAGACATCATATACCATCTTCACCCACTCCAGGGATTGGGTTGACATCACAGCTCCCATCTACTCACACTCAAGGAAGTGCATCTTCCCTGCTTCCTTTACTAACTCAACTAGATAAAATAAAAAAATAGTGTTTTTTGTTTTAAAACCAATGCAATCCTTTAATCCAGTGTAATCTCTATCTCCCTGTTGAGGGAGTGATAAACATTTGAGAAATAAGTGAATGCTCTAAAGCTGTCAGAACTGAAATTCAGCCTTTTTGGGTCTGCATTTGTGGCACCATGGACAAGGTTGTGCAGTACTCCAAATAAATGGACCTTGTTGTTTTGTCAGTGTCCAAGAGCTCTGATTCATCATTTCTTTGTGTCCCAACCCTCTGCCATGAGAACATCTGTGAATTTATTCCCAGCCAACCACAGGGACAGCTCCACCAGAAAAGCATTTTGGACAAGTAGAGCAGTCATCACCTGTGTATTTCAGGTATCCTGAGGGTGAGGAATACAGAAAATTATCACGGTAAGGGAGCTTAAATCAATCAGAATATTGATCCAGTGAAGCAATTACATACACACTTTTTTTTTTTTTTTTTTTTTTTTGTCAAAGCAACTAAACAAAGAGCTTGAGCATTTGGCAAAAGCTGAGCAGAGAAATCATAGTTGAAACCCAATGAAACTCTAGCACAAAGTACATCCTAAAACCTGTACATTGATCAAAATGTTTGATTTTTGATAATTTTTTTTTCCCAAGGACTAGAAGAAATACTTTAGAAAGCTGAAATGTGGAGATCAGTCTCTCATTTAGCAGGCAGGGCTAGGTGCAGGATAAGGTATTGTGGCAAAGCTCCCTGCCCATAATACTCCTGGGAAGACATTATTTTAACAAATGCAAGAAGAAGTTGCAGAGCCTTTCCCTCAGCTGCTGTAGGACACAGCAGGGGTGATTCCAAAGCCTTTGCAGCTGACACAGGGACAAGTTAACACTGAAGTCAGCACTGCTGCAGTCCCTGAGCTCTTTCCTGCACCAGAGTGGGGATGTGGGGGCAGCTGAGCACACACCACGGCTCCCACACTTGGCAGGACACTCTGGAGCCAACCAACCAGCCAAGGATGGGCACAGAAGGAAGATTTGTTTCACCCCAAACAGAACACGGGTAAATTACCACATGAATCTTATAAATGAGACACAGGGAACACCTGGGTGGGAAGGTCTGATCTAAAATCCATTTCCCAGCCCAATCTGTACTTGGACCTTGGCTTTCCAAGTATGAAGGCTTTGTTGCCAGATGAACCTCATCACAGTCTGTCTCCTGCCATAATTGAGTTTCTGCCTCATCATCCAACGGAGAAATGACTCAGCATCCATTATGGGAGGAAAGTGTTTTTTCTCTCTTCAGTCATTTCCTCCAGCTTCTCTGTCTTGGGGAAAAAACCCAAACCAAACCTAACCAAACCAAACAAAAAAAAGAATCTCTGTTCTTGAGGTCACTACACTGATTTAAAAATCAGTTTTGTTTTAAGTCCAGGAGGTTTTCCAGGGTATATCTCATCCTTCTAACCAGAGAAAAGGCATAATGACAGTTCCTGTTTGCTGAGTGAGCCCAGAGAAAATAATGCTATTATTGCTTTATTCTTATTTTTTACCTTTATTTTTTTTGGCAAAGCAGAAATATCATGTGGGAAATACTGGCTTTTAAAATTGATTGCAGTTTCCACCCCTCAAGGAAGGCTGAAACATTCACAACCAGCTCTGCTAAGAGTAGAATTTATATTTTTTCCATCTTGGTTTTCTATCAAAGCTTTGCCCATTTCTAGTAAAAAACCTTCTTAATATACAAATGTGTGGGCAGTAAAAGAGCTCTAATACCCAAGTGTCATAAAAAAGGGGAGAGATTTAAAACTCTACCAAATAATTTCTGTCTCTCCAAAGCAATATACAGCCCTCTAAAACATAAGGGGTTGCTCTGTTATGTACACAAGCCTTCTATGACATCTTAATCTCTTGACTGAAAACCTTTTTTTTTTTCCCATCTGCAAAGAAAATATTTCCTGTGCCCTTGGAGGTGGCAGCCCCTCAACCCATCAGCACAAGTGGTGTCTGGCCATTCAGCACGTGGCCAGCCCTGGAGTGGCCCTGGCTGTCCCTGCAGCAGCCAGCTGTCCCCGAGGCCACCATGGGGAGGGAGGTGCACGGCTTTGGAACAGAATCCAGCTCTGCAATGGATCCACTGCTGCTGCCCACGTGCAGTGAGGCGAGAGCAGATGGCCCAAAGCAGGGTCAGCACTCGCTGGTGGAGACCTGAGGGCTGGAGGGGGAAATCTGTGATCAGAGAGACGAAACCCACTCTGACAGCAGAGTCCTGGGCTGGAAGCTGGGGAAGGAGGGTGGGCAGCCAGCAAAGGAGGAACATGGAAATGGGATCCAGATCACCATGTACAAGGGCAGTGCTGCCCACGGGCAGCCAGATCGTTGCTGGGCTAAATCAGGTCAGTCTCATGGAGAAGGAATTCCTGGACAGCAGGAAGGAAACAGAGCCGTCAGGATGGAAAGAGAACACCTAGGGCATGGAAGATCTGGAGCTCCTTGATCTGGGCTCCAGGCAGTTGGTTACTCCTCCTTGACACCAGGGTGTGGGAGAAAAGGAAAACCATCCCTACCCACGAACACAGAGCTTGCAGAGGGATGGGCAGCATGAGCAGCCAGCACACTCAGCAGAGCAGTGGCATTGTCCAGATATGGCCCTTTCAGGAAGAATTAAATTAAATAGCAGCACACAGGCTGTTTGCAGCTATGAAAATGTGTTCTGTTTTTGCAGGGGATAAAGAGATGCATGTTCTTCACTAACAGCTCAGCAGACGTTCTCTGTCATCCTTAGCAGCAGCCAACTACGTTCAAAAATCTGGGTGGGATGCACCCATCCTTCTAGTCACATGCTGCCAGTCCCTAAGGTAAAGCACGTATACAAACTGAATTAATCAAAACTGATCCTGTGCTCGTGCTTTCACAGATATTTCATCCTTCCTCCAGCTTGTCCACGCTTCCTTCTCTCCCACTCCCTCCCCCTCCCAACGGCAGTAATCACAAAATCATGAGAAAGAAAAATAAACCAGCACAACACAAGATATAAAACAACAGAGCAATTTAACAGGAGCAGATGGCATCCACAAGAAACTGAAATACAAGCACACATCAATTACTGCAATATTCAGCCCTCGTAAACTTTCAACAAATATGTTCACATAAACAAGATCCTACATTCTGCATCCTAATTAATTTTCACATTTGTATAAAAACACTTCCAAGAACAAGGAAAAAAATGCTAAAGGAACACTTGCTCAAAGTGTTTTTTTTCTTTTCTTCAAGTAACTGAAAGAATATTCTAGTTTTTTTTTCTATTGCTAAATGATACTTGAATCCCCTTCTCAAAATTTCGTAATGATTTTGGAGAAGGGCTGATTTTACTCACAGCTGTGGCTTTTTCTCTGGAAGGGGCTCCTAGACAGTTGTATGGGCATAAAATTTACCTTTGCTTGGCATTTTATGGGAAGTAAGGAATGAAAAAGGGAACCTGACTGCAACGACAAGCCAAACCACAAAGGAAACACAGAGTTTTTCAGATAACCGATTCTTTGGCTCAGTAACTGTAATGAGGAGGTGGGAAGTGGGAAGAGTTTCAGGATGAAACCTGAAATTCTGCGAATCACAGTGGCTTTGAGGCAGCTTCTGCACTGCTATCGCTTCCTGCCCCAGCTGCAGTGGTTGGCACACCAGTCCTGGTAGCCCACACAGACCAGAGGCCCACAGTTACCACTGCCAGGGCATCAATTCCATCAATCCTTGCACATGCTGATACATGATAGTCTTAACTGGAGTGAGTATTTCTGCCAAGACAGTGAAATAATTTCTTTTGCAGGTCAACACCACTTCTTTTCTTACCATGAAAGGTTTTGTATCAACTGCACTTTAATTCCAGCACAGTGGTAACAAACCCAGGAAATTTCTGCTCTGGAATGTGCTCAGCCACGTTAACCAAATTAGACTCCTAGCAAGGATACAGCAGTGCTGGAGGTATTTTGGCAATCCTTGCAGTTAGAGCATCTTCTGTGCATAAATCATCTCTACTCATTGGACTACCCAACCAGTGTCACAGGCACACGGGAATTGCCGCAATGAACAAGCCAACGGGTGACTTTCCTGAAGGCAAGTCTTGTGCATTTTGGCACAATATCTGTTTACAAGACTTCCAGTGCACAAATCTGAGCTGTTCTGCATGGTCACAGCCAGGCACACAGCCCTGGAACTGACCAGGCAGCCCAGAGGCTGTAGAAGATTCCACATCTTTCCAGCCACTTGTGCTCACTGTATCCGTGTATCCATATCCATACCTCACTCTTGTATTTGCATTGCCTCCAGACAAAGGAAAGAATGATGAATCTGACTCCATGTTCTCAGAAGACTAATTTATTATTTTATGATACTATATTATATTAAAGAATACTGTACTATACTAAAGAATACACAAAGGATACTTGCACAATGCTAAAAAGATAATAATGAAAACTCATGACTCTCATCAGAGTCCTGACACAGCCTGGCACTGATTGGCCAATGAGTGAAAACAATTCACACCAGAATCTAATTAAACAATCACATGTGGTAAACAATCTCCAAACACATTCTAGACGAGCAAAACACAGGAGAAGTAAATGAGGTAATATTGTTTTCCTTTTAATCTGAGGCTTCTCAGCTTCCCAGGAGAAAAATCCTGGGCAAAGAGATTTTTCAGAAAATGTGAATGCCACACCTCACTACCTTGGATTCCACAGCCCAAATTGTGGCTGCAGCAGCTGGAAGCAACCTTAAGCAGGGAGAATTATCTGCCTGCCTTCATGAGGGAGATGAGAGGGACATCAGCAGAAGACAGCCATCTGCAGATGTAGTTTCTCTGTGAGACAGCCAAAACCATCCAGTTTGTGACAAAACAAGTGCTGCTTTTAGTAGGTTGTGAATCTCCAGGAAAACAAAGTACTAGGCTTGCTTGGGAAGGGGCTGAGGATGATATTTTTTCTAGATTTCTGGTAGGGCTTTTGGGGACAGAACTAAGAAAATGTGACAGCTAGAGTTCACAGTGCCTTTGTTTCCACTCCCTTCATCCAGGCAGCATCAACCAGAAAGTTCTCTCCAGCCCTCACTCACTTGTCCTTTCAGTACCAAAACTCCAGTAGCACAACACACAGCTGCATCAGACCCCAGGGAGCTCCCAGGTTCATTGACTTCCAGGCAGAGTTTAATCAAGGTTTAATGTTTGTGAATTTGGAACTTAGGGTCCCTAGACTAAATGGGACTTGGGGTCAAGGCTTGCAGAAATAAGCTGTAACAAGGACCAGCATTTAGTTATGAGAAGCTTTTACCTCAGTGCTACTTTTTCCAGGGCCTGGTAATAATTTGGAAAAGAACACTCATCTGGAGCCAGTCAATGCAATTAGAAATACAGGAAAAGCCTGATTGTTTTTCCATGTATGAAACATTAAGAAAATGAAGTCATTTCTCTTTAGTCCAAGTATTGACTGTAATTATAGATAGCAGGCAGCCTTAGCTGCTATAAAATATTGAAGTGCTTTTATATAGTTACTGCTATAGTTTACTATTTAGGGACAGGAGAAAGGTTGCCTTTTAATGAAGTGCAGTTGCACAGAACAATGGAAAGGAGGCCATTACTACATAATACTGCTGCCCTTTCCATTATTAGTGTGAAAGCACTTGCCAGATGAATAGGAACTGGTTTAAACTTGGTTTATTATTTCTATAATGTTAATTTGCCTGGAGCGGCTCACTCTCTGTGTAATCTCTGCTTGGGAGAGAGATTTCTATCTGACAAAAGAGTATTTAGCATATTTTAGTTTCTCAGAGTTTCAAGTGGCTCTTCTGGTATGGCCAGGGTCAGAAGTGAGGGAAAATGGGTTACCCTGAAAGTGTTTCCTCACAGCCCCGCCTTGTTCCTCAGCTGCTGGCATTGGGCAGTACCCAAGAGTTCAGTCACAGTCCAAAATAGCTCTGCCACCTCCAGTTTTGCAGGTGACAGCAAGCCTTGGAGGAGCTGGAGGATCTGTGACCCCAGCCTGGACAAGATATAGGGGCTGGAAATTGGGGTGACCAAGGGCACCTGAGGACAGACCCAAGAGGTCCCTGCAGCCCAAGTTCCTTTCTGTGAAACAGCATGTCTGGATTTTATTACCTGTGAAATAGGGATGAGGCACATTGGTAAAGAACAAGGATTGCTTAGAGGTGAATAATGATGGTCTCATCACAGATTCCTCGCAGTGAGAGCAGGTGAAATTGCCCAGCAGGCCTGACAAGTTCTCCTGCATGATACAGCAGGGCATGACCACAGTGCTGCCAACAAAAAAAGCTGCAAACAAACCCTGTTTCACTTCTAGAAGGTGGCAAATCACACATGGTAAAGCCCTTCAGAGCTACTCAAGAAAACAGAAGCACAGTGTGTGGCATTTTCCTGAAGGTGCCACCTGGAGCAGCAGTTCCCTCAGGGAGGTGAATGGAAGTGTCCCTTGCCTCCCTCAGACCTGGGGGGCAGCAGGAGATGGGGGAGCACCTCTCCTGCCCTGGGATGGGAGCAGAAAACAGCTGGCACTCAAATCCCTCAAGGGGCAGGGACAAGAAGAAGTTAGGAAGACATTCCAGTTTTCCTAGTGGTAGATGAACTACAACACTGCTCTCTGCCACAGCTGCCATGGACAGAAACGTGAGGAATTCCTGGGCCAGGGAGATGGGCCCAGGACCTCACTGCAGGAACCCAGGGGACCCTGTCAAAGGGTCTGCACAGGGCCCAGCAAAGACCCCATTTGTTTGCTCAGGTTGCACTCTTTCACTGCATTGTGCTACATTGAGCCAGCTGAGTGTTTTATACTTTCTTGGTTTTTACACTTCAGCTGGGGGCATGATTTTAAATTTAAAAGGGAAGCACTATTAAAATTCCTCAGAAGCAGTACCTGCAATTGTACCTCACTACAAATTTGTATCCAAACTGCTGGAAAAAGTCAAGGTCAGCCTCTGGAATTTAGCACTGTCAAGGCCTATCAGAGAAAGTTGCTGAGGCTAAGGTTAAACCTGAATGTAATTAGTTTCCAGCTTTGAAGGAATAAACCTAGGTACTAGAACAGGCTAAAGTAATATTCAATTAGGAGACACCTTTGCTGGCAGTCAGAATAACTTGAAGAGGTAAGACCTAGCTGCAGCTGTGGGTTTTGCTCTATCAAAATTATAACAAAGAACCATATGCAAAAGCAGAAGGCATCACAAATATCCTTTGATTAGCAAGATTAAATAACTGTTCTTACATTCCAGGGTCTTGTTTTTTCTCTTGTACTCCCACCTCTTGCAACAAGTAAAACAGGATGCAAAATGGGGTGAGAGAGACCTCATTCATACCTACGCTCAGCAGGCATTGGGGTTATCCAGGGCTCTGTCTTCCACTGTTTCAACATTTTTGCTTCCCTTATTCAGGGAACAGTTTGGACAGACCAAATCCAGCCCACAGCCATCTCACACAAGCATCCTCTTGAAATAACATCCTAATTGATCAGTCAATAGACTTCTCAGTGCAACCAATTAGCACAGCTCAAGTATTTATTTCCTTGCTATCCAGTTAATAAAACCTAAAGACTCTTTCTTTGTCAGAAGAAAATCGCTGTTTCCTTGCTGCTAAGTCAATTTAACAAAATGAAATGGTTCTCAGGTGGTCACAGTCCTGGGGTGCAGTTTTTCCCAGATGTTTGAAGAGCCATGTGATCTTTATCAGGTCAACAGCCCAGAGCATGGCCAGGTCTGCAGCCCAGTTCATTTAAGAGGATAAGTTTAGGTGAACTAAGCTTGTACTGGGGAAGCTATATATGATAAATTTGATTTCATAATGTATATTATAAAAAAAGATCAAGAAGTTTCAATACATCTCTGAAATTCAGCAATCAATGGTTTCAGCAAAATTCTTGGATTTAGAGAGTGGGATTTACAGTCAGTGGCCTCACAAGAGTTGCACAGGGAAGTCCTAAAGGTAGGGAGTATGAGGGAGAGGGAGTGAGGGGGAGAAATAGAGGGATAGAGAGAAGCCCACAGAGTCAGAGGTCAATCCTCATGGAGGTAATGATCAGTGCTCCATTTATTGCAAATCTGAAGGTACATTTTTATGGTAATGTAGTGTTCAGCGATGTGGGAACACATTTGATTGGTCACAAAGTACTCTGTATAAGACAAAGAGCTAACACATCTGTGGTCACGCAGCATAGCTTGGCAAAAGTGTGAGCAGAACATCTTGCCCCATATCTTCTCTTCACGTCCTCAGAACATCCTGCTTCACATCCCTTTTCCTTGGGTACATCTCGGCAAACTTCTCTGTATTGTTTGCCCAAGGGCAGCTGTCAGGCACAAATTCAGGGCTGTGCAGCTTGCCTCTATCCAGTGTCCGCTCAAAATGCTCTCTACAAAGTCCACATGAGAAAATGAGTGAGGGACATAAAAGTCCCCATAAAAGAAGGGCCAGGTCAGAGATCCAGATCCTTGTGAGCAGTTTTGTGCCTCAACCCCGTACCTTCCTCACCGGGATTTTCGAAAAGATCTTTCTCTTTTCTGCTGTTTAGGATATTGATACCTCCAAGACTTTGGAGGATCCAAGTACATTTTTTTGGAAGTTAGATAAAGGTTTTGCTGTGCTCTTCTTGGAAAGCTTGTCTGATGGACCAACAACTCTGTACAGTTTCTTTCAAGAAGAAATACCAGGAGCATCTAGAGGGCTAAACATAGTTGACTTACAAGGATGTACACCCAAAAGCGGAAGGAGAGAATTATTTCTTGAATATTATCCTCTGGATGGAAAGCAGTTGCCAGAGCAACTAGGTTTACCATAGAAAGTGCTGTTAACTTCCAGACTAATCATCTTTTCTGTAAAGAAGCAGATCTTTTGTAACTATCATGAAAAAAAAAAATCCCACCCTCTGAAATACCAAAAACATTAATAAAATAATTTCCACACTCCATTAGTGGTGTAGCCATGGCAAATGATTCGTTTATTTTGTTTTCTTCTACTGGAAAACTGCCTTTTAAATTTTAATCACTTCTCTAAAGCAGCTGCCAGAGTTCTTCTTTTTCTATAATGCATTTATATACTGTATATTAATTTAACTGCCAGTTTTGATGCATAAAAAATGGCTTTGCATTAAAAATATAAATAAAGCACAATGGAATGCCTGCTGGAAGACAAAATAGAGCAATGTTTTCATCAGTATATGAAAGCAGATTGCAGAGTGCTCTCCTTCCTTGCAAGCATTTCTCCTGAGAAACCAAGGCAGATTTAGTCAGAGCTGAGCACAAGGAAAACGTTCTGTGTTGGACTTCAAATACATTTCGAAACATATTAAACAGAATTTTCTGCCCTAAAAAATATCTCATATTGTGCTTTGGTGAACAAAAGACACAGCTGATGTGCACAGATGTTGAAACCCTGCATGAAAGGTGATGAAACCCATCTGCTCCATAATAGATGTTGTGATTTGGTTGCCTTTATCAAGCACATCCCAAAAGTGACTTGACATTTCTCTGGGTAGCTGTAGCTTTCCTGGTAAATCCATGAGCATAGTCCCACTAGTCCTCAGGCTAGTCAAGCACTGGCACCACCAGAACTTGGGTCACTGATGTATTTTTTTATTGTTAAATAAACAAAGAAGCTGACCCATGGGGATGGAGACCCAGAACTGCTTGAAGAAGCTTTCCAAAATGCAGCATCAGTGCCCATCCCTGCCTGCCACACCATGGACAGCAGATCAGCTGTAGCTGCTGCCCAGAGCCACAGCAGATAGTGCAGATAAAACATACTGAAGGCAGAGTTTGGACATGGAACAAGAAGGTCTGCAGAGACATGTGGCTTAATTAAAAATTGCTCCTTTTTCCTAGATTGCTTTTGGCAGTTTCCACATGCAAAGGAAGAGACTGTTAAACTAAAAAAATTAAAATGCTGCACCGTATCTGCACTGAAAGGATCTGCACAAACTTGAGGTGGCTGAGCATCCCATTTCAGAGGCAGAAATAGGTTAATAGGTTGCCTCCACAAACACGCCTGTGCTGGATGGGATTTGGCAGTTTTGGGGCACCCTTTACAGGTTTGAGGGCAGCATGTTTGCCCATGCTGGATGGAACTCCCTGCTGTTGGTGTCTGTCTGCCATGCTTTGGCTGCCAGTCTCTGCAGGAGCACCTGTGACAGGTGAGAGTGTTTGCTCCTCCAGCCTGAGCTCCCTGGTGCTCCACTGCTCCTGGGTCCCATCACACACTTGTGCCTTCCTTGTGGGCTTCCCATGGTGAAGCATTTGCACACTGCAGGATGAACCTTTCCCAGACTGACCTGGAAACCTCCTGGGGCTCTACAAGAGATGGCAAACAGGCTACAGCTGGAGCTCCTCCCCAAGGAAATGGCAAAGAACACCACACCCCAATGTTTCAAGGCAATACTGGAAGACTAAATACACTGATTTTAAAAGAAAATCCTGGGAAATCTTGCGGGGTTGCCAAGGATCTAGCTGAGAAATTCTCTCCAATGGAGACCAGCTCCTAACAATGACAGCACACTTGGATCTGACAGCCATACCCACTACTCTAAAAGGCCTCTGCTTGTTCCAAATGGTGACAGGCTGCATTAGGGATCAAAGGGAAGTCAGGGCCGCCAGGGCTTCCAGATAAGCAACTGCCCTCAGGAAAAGTGGAACAGCAGCACATGGAAAATTTCCCTGCTGGAGAGGGTGCAAATGATGCTTGTCTAAACAGACAAGGACAAGGAAAAGGGATAAAGCAAGACTTTAAGGAAGCTTAAAAGTGAGTGGGAAAAGAGTGGGGGGTGAGGGAGAAAGAAGCTGCACACAATTTTCCATAGAATATCTTCTGCTCCACCAGCATCTAGGAGCCCAGACAGAGTCCTCCATCTCTGACAGACAACACAGTATGACAGTGCATGAGATTTATAGAAGAAATTGTCACAGTAAAAAGAGTCAGTGCTGCTCTGACCAAGGGCAAGACAAGACCAGAAAACAGGCAAGTTTCACAGATGAGGAACCCAGTTCAGGGATTCTTGGGTGACATCTGAAGGAGAAGCCAGTGTGTCGCAGACATCTTTTCATTAAAATCCTTTCTTAGTATTTTTCCTGCTGGAGCTGAGAAGTTTTAGCAACAAATGTAAGCAATTGTTATCTGCTGCTGTGGAATGCAACAGGTCCACCTGTGATTGGCCCCTCTTGGATGTTTACAATTAATGTCCTATCAAGGACTGAGCTCTCTCAGACAGAGTCTGGGAGAGCTCCTTTGTTATCATTCTTTTCTATTCTTAGCTTAGCTAGCCTTCTGAGAACTTTTCCTTCTATTTCTTTTTAATACAGTAATAATGTTATATATATATCATAAAATAATAAATCAAGCCTTCTGATCATAGAATCAACATTCTTGCCTCTCTCTTCACCTACAAACCCTTGTGACCACGGTCACACCAGTGTATATGTCCTTCTGTCTTTCCTTACTTTCCTGACTCTTCAGCTTTGGTCTGACTCCCATGCTCTGCCCAGGGGATATTAAGCAGGTCTTGGAGAAGCTCCATAAAACCAAAATCTCAGCCTAACACCACCAGCCAAGTGGAGAGCTGGGGTTTCCCCATCTGCCCAAGGTCAGGATAGGGGTTTCTGCCAGCACATCCCACCTCTTCTCACCAGCAGGGTCTCATTCACTTTAACACCCCAAGGGCAGGAACCAAATCCCATAAATACTTTCCTTTGATAAGTCTGACAGATAAGACTCACACAAGCACCACTTCAGGAAACTGGGATTATCTCCACTCCAACCTCTCCCTGGAAACAGGATGATCACAAGAAACTGGGCCAGAACAGCCTCAGCTCTGGGGGGTCACGATGGAGGGAGCTGTCCCAGATGAGGAGAAACTCTCCTTCCAAATTACCTTTTAAGCAAATAGTCTGTCTCATCTGTGTTTGTCTCCTGGACTGATTTCCTACATTAATACCCTCCCAGAGAATCTCTCTGCTGCTTGGCAGTCTTTGCTTTCCTTCCTTTCCTATTCCAGGGCTTGTCTGTTCCCAGTTTCTCCAGACACAGTGTCCCAGGAGTCCCAGTGGATTTGCATCAGGCACTAACCCTGTTCTGTCTCACACCATCCCTCTTCCTCAGTCACTTTCACTCTCCAAATGATTCTCCTTCTCCTACAGACATTATCACAAACACAAAATCAAGAGTGGAACACATTCCCAGTTATTAAAAAAACTTCCTTAAAAATCAAATTGCTTGATTGGAATAAGAGGATCAAGAGAGATTTAAGAAAAAGGGTAGAGTTTTAAATTTATTTTTAGGAAAAGGAAACGTGGCTCAGGTGGATTTGGATTGTTCAGCATAAGGGTGAACTATTTATAGCTGGGCAGGCCCAGAATTTCTGATTTCTGTGTATTTATCTAACAAAAATAGGAAAGGTGACAGAGTACTGGGACCTGGAATTATGTAAATAGTATGGAATAAGAGGTGAATGCTCTCTTGGAATCAGCAGTGGCAGGTACAGTGCTGTGTTTTGGATTTAGGATGAGAATAACGCTGGTAACACCCTGATGTTTTAGTTGTTGCTAAGTGGTGCCTGCCCTGAGTCAAGGATTTTTCAGTGTTCCCTGCTTTGCCAGTGAGAAGCTGAACCAGAAGCCATGTGTTAGCACAGCTGGGACATTCCAAAGGGATATTCCTCACCATGCCCAGTATATAAACTGGGGGAGTTGGCTGGGAGCTGCTGATCACTGCTCAGGGATGGTTTGGGCATCAGCCAGTGAGAGATGAGCAATTGTCTTGTGCATCCCTTGCTGCTCCTGGGGTTTGTTCCTCTCTCTCTCCCCCTTCTTTTCATTATGATGATTATTGTTGCTACTACTACTACTGGCACTGCATTTTATCTTGTTTCAGTTGTTGAACTGTTCTTATCTCAGCCCACAAGGTTTACCCTTTTTTTTTTCCCCAATTCTCCTCCCCACCTGGGGCAGGGGTGGGGAGTTTTGGTGAGTGAGTGAGTGAGTGAGTGAGTGAGTGAGTGAGTGAGTGAGTGAGTGTGAGTGGCGAAATATTGCTGAGCTGCCATCAGGGGTGAAACAGTGACATAAACAAAGCGAGAACTAAGGCTACATTCTCTCAAAGGGCATCTCTGGAGCTTGCTGGAGAAGGACTGAGAATACATTGTAATATTTTTAGGTTTGCCACGTGCCTTATTTTGCCCACCTTCCCACATGTTTTTTGTCTGTCAAGGAAAAGATCAAAGGCTTTGTCTTGCTCTGAGGCACACGGAGACCAAATATACTTCACCTGCTCCAGGTTCCCTGGCCTTTCAATGGCCCCTGGCTGTGATAAATGACATTAACAGCAGTGAGCTCTACATTAGGAGCCCATGAGCTTTTAACAACCACCTCCTCCAGCAGAGATAGGAAAAGCACTGCTCAGTAAAAGGGTGGGGAGAGGAGAAAAGGAGGCACAACAGAAACAGAAGAACAGGCTAGAATAGAACAGGACAGAGTAGAATAGAAAATTTCAGTAGAAGGGACCTACAATGATGTCCTGGTTTTGGTTGGGATAGAATTTATTTCATTTCAGTAGCTGGTACAGAGCTGTGTTTTGGATTCAGTGTGAGAATAAAGTTGATAACATACTGATGTTTGCCTGGGTCAAGGGCTTTTTTTAAACTTTTTTTTTAGCATCTCATGCTCTGCCAGTGAGGAAGGACACAAAAGAAAATCTAGGAGGGAGCATAATTAGGAAAGGTGACCCAAGGTGATCAGAGGGATATTCCACAGCTGAGAACATCATGCCCCGTATATAAACTGGAGGAGTCACCCAGAAGGGGCCAGTTTGGGTTCAAGGATGGGGTCTGGCATTGATCAGCATATGGGGAGCCATTGTACTGAGCATCACATTTGTTGTTAATCATCATCATCATCATGATGTATTATGATATTTAAATTAGTCTTAAATTGTTAAACTATTCTTATCCCAACCCACAAGTTTTACTTCTGATTCTTGTCACCCACTAGACAGATGACTTATTTTAGAAGGACAAGTATACACTACCAAATATGTATTTCAGTGTGCATGTTGTCCTTTCAATGAAGGGACAACAGCAATTATAAACAAAACCACCAAACAAAAAGACCAGCCTCACCTCCAACAGCAGTATATTCACCGTTCTAAAAGCTATTCTTTCTTTTGGTACCAAAGACAAACACAATATGAGTCTGAAAGAAAAATATCTCTTCTTTCCTCTGAGGAAACAAGCAGAGCTAGAAGTTCTCCCTGCAAAACTCACATTTTTGTTTTTTGTTTGGTTTGGTTTTTTGGTGTTTTGTTGTTGTTGTTTTGTTGGGATTTTTTGAGTTTTTTTGACATATTCATTTCTGGGTTAAAAGAAACTGTGAAAAATCAATAGCTAAAATAAAACTATGGTCTCCTGTAGATGCACTAGTTTCAACTCTCCTCTTAAATGCAATTTCTCTTGAGAGGGCTGTAGTACCACACAGCAGAAAAAAGATTACCAAGGTGGTGAGTTGCAGCATTTCTCAGAAGAAAATTCTGAGCTTTCATAGTAAAGATGAACAACAGCAGAAAGTGGCAAAATACTGCATTGCACTGTCCTAGTTAATACCAGAACTGACACATCAACAGGGTGATAAAAGCGTGTTTTCACATCATTCTGCAGCTGCTCAGGATTTTAGGTAGCTTAATATTTTCACACAGACTGTGCCAAGAGTTCAGTTGGTCTCTCCAGCCATGAACAGTGTAATTACCCTAATTTACAATTGCCACTAATTTGTTTGGTGAGGTTTCTCTAAAAGCTTTTGCATTCTGTAGCCCATAATAAAATGGGTTATTTGCAATGCTAAAATGTCCACGAGGAGGAGAGAAGAGTTGTATCCAGCTGAGGAAGTGTGAAAGATCTCATCTCAACCAAGAACTGAGTGGCAAAGACTTAGGAGCCAAATTTAACCAGGCAAGGGGGAACACAAAGCACTAACCAGTCCAGAGAAGCAATTCCAGAGAATTTAGAGCCTGTGAGATTGTAGGGGTGTCCTGCATGTTTCTCTCTATTTGGCAAACCTAAGAAACAGCTACACATTGCAGAACAAGCTGTACTAAGCTGATATCTATCCTAAGGATGGTCATCAGCCACCATCAGCTGATGGGCTGTCAGCTCCCTGAACCATACACCCCAGCTCTCTGAAATGCATGTACTGCCTGCTCACATGGTGAGTTTGGCTGGTAACTCCACCCTACCCCTCTGCTCTGGGCTCACATGTACATCTTTGTAATTTCTGGGGTTAAAGCAGCCAGCAGCCAGCATTTTGATTCATACATTGTGCGTGATTCAGAGAGCCCAAGCAGCCTCAGAGAAATTGCTGAACCTCATCTCAAGTCTCACTAAATGCTCCATTAGTACCTGGCATGGAGCAAAACACACAGGCTCCTGCAAACTGCTGATTTCTTCTTCAACAGGGGCAAGCTAAATAGCCACAGACCAAAGTCAATTTTTTTGGAAGAGATATACAGGACAGGTCTAGAGAGAGAGAGGTGTACAGGGCAGGTCTAGATGGATCTTCACCAACAGACTCAGACAGAAGTGCAAGAGGGAGAGTAAAAGAGAAGCAGTTAAAGGACATGGAAAAGAAGAAACAGAAGTATTCTCCATACTCGATAGCAAAGGAGCAACAAGAGCAGAATGATAAGCAGCAGGGCAGCAAGCAAGGAAAACAAGAGTTCTAAGGGCATCTTAGAAGATGATCTTATCTTTCATCACACAAAGAGCAAAGAATTGAGGTACATGGGAGACAGCACCTGAAGAGAGAGCAGCACATGGGATGTGCTCAGGCAGTGCCAAGGTACTTCCCTGCAGCAGCAGATTGCCAAAAGCTTTGGGATTTCTCTCTCCTTCACAACAATGCTTTACAAAACATCACACTTTTTGGGTTTTTTCTGAGTGGCAAGAGGCGTCACCCAATGTCTATATGAACTTTTAGGGAGATGTCAGCTTCCTCTCCAAGCATTCCACCTCCAACAGATGAGCTAGGGAGCAGGCTAACCCCAGAGAATTGGTAAGTGACGGATAACTACTGCTAACTCTGTGCATAATAAGGGAAAACCTTATTGCTGCACTGCCACTGTGTGAAATCAGAAAGTGTCCTGCACCCCTGACAGCACAATCTTAGCCCTATTTTGAGAACAACACCTCACTGCTAAGCACTGCATGTAATTCTCCCTATCAAAGGTGCAGACTGGTCGGAGGAGTCAGCCTGAGGTCACTGCTTTATGCACCAATGTAAATTTAGTTGTCCAAAGAAATAGCTTTGAGCCAAAGAAGGGTCACCAGGAAATCATCCAGAGTGAGAAGCTCACAACACAAAAAAATGTCCTGCCTAACACAGCATGCCCTCCTCCCCCAGCCCACCCCAAGAAAGAAAGGCAGGAAAGCAACAATTACAACTTGCAAATTTGTTTCCAGTGCTCTGGTAGAAAACCACAGTCATTCAGAGCTGTTTTGTTTAAAAATCAGTCTAAGCATTATGGGCCTTATGCACAAATAGCCTTAAGAACAAGCATAGAGTGATGATTATCTGGGAACAAATGCATTTGGAAACCCCAGTCAGTAGTCATACACCACACCCACATACTCTGGCAGCAATAGGCCCCAAGTGATTGATGTCTTAGAGAGACATTATATACTCCCCTCCCCTCAATTTCTCAAAATGGCATTTCATTTAATCCCCCAAAGCAAAAGGACCCGTGCTGGGAGTGTGAATAATGAGTAGTGCTTTGGGGTTTGCAATTCAAATGGAGTATGTGTGTAACAGACCCCAAACAAGCACTTACACTCATCCCTGCAAGCTCTCAGGACTCAGAGTGGTTCAAATCAGCAGAGAAAATTCAAATATTTTTGACAGCTTTCCAGTAAGTTCCAGCATGTCCCATATCATGTACATCATATAATTGCAATTCTGATAGGCCTCACTACCTGGGGTTTTCAGTGCAGGAAGATGCACTCTCCTGGTTTGCTTTCCTTGTTACCTGCTGCAAAGTTTTGTGCCTCCAGGATGCACAGCAGCACTGCAATGTGCATACTCACATCATAGCAATCCCCTGGGCAGAAAGCAGGACAACAGCAGAAGGGTGAATCTTGCAGTTGAATACTTCCAGTGTGGCTGCAGCTGTTTATTTGTTCCTTCTGTCTCCCAAGGAAGTGGATGGAAGATTTTAGTACTCTCTAGATTCAATTTTAAAAGATGGTTATTCGTGGTAGATGCTAACAGGCCTATTTTAATATTGTTCATAAAAGCAGAGATGAATCTTTCATGAAAATATTAGAAGGAAAGTACTAAAAGGGAAGAGACTAATGCTAATTAATACTAAAGCTTTTTTACTTGCAACCAAAACTTGAAGAAAAAGTCTCATTTATGCACAGGATTTCATTTCAGCACAGACCAGGAGATAATCAAGTTTGCCCTTTTCTGTAACCAACCCCAGGTCATCACCCAACTCTGCCTGTGCTAAAATAACTTGCCAGAGGGAAGCTGTACATTTGTAATAATTTGAAGGCATCAAGAGCTGAAGGAGCTTGGAGGAGGCTTTCCTACAGCACTTACTCAGTACAGAAGATGTGTGTTCAGCACCCAACCTGAATTTGCATAGCTTTGATGTTAGTCTTGCCTACTAATTTGAGGTATCATAATTTCTCTGCATTTTCTCCCTATAATACATGTCCAATACAATAACCAAATTTGAACAGTGTTTGGTCAGAAAAAGAGCTGACTTACTCAGTTCTTGATATTTCTTCATGAAACACCCAAGATATCACCAAATCAGAACCCAAATGTTGATGTACTCCATATACTCTGACTTGAGAGGCCAAGATTGAAGTTCTTAAAAGCTGTCCAGGAGATTTTAGACACAGGTCTTGTTAAAGCAGGAGAGATATGTATTTTCTCTCCCCAATCTTCTAATTTGGAGGATTGACAGATTCTCACAATCAATATTAATAGTCACAGAGTAGCTTGGGGTAACTCTCAACTAGCCTTCCTTCAAAGATAATTTTAAAACAGGTCTATTTAAAAAAAACATCCAAAGGTCCATCTGTGACTTAAATTTTTAATTCAAAACCTGATCATGTTTTAGGCATGAATCATCCTTCTACCCTTCTGTGGCCAAAGGCTGGCAAAATCCTGATGCCTCCCACAACAACAAAGCAAGAGAAGTGACCAGGGTTTGCACAGTGCCTGCATAATTTTGCATTTCCAGCCACAAGCCTCCCACTTTCTGTGTGGCTTTTCATTCTGTGGTCATCCAGACACATCTCCATAAGTCCCTCAGATCACTCCTCCTGGGAAAGAACCCCCAGAAAAGAGTGAGCGGTGTCTTTTCTGGAGCTTGTAGCGACCCTGTGGCCATTTAAACCCTGTGGACCCAAGCTCTGTCTCACTGCTGATGATCAGTGCCTGGCAGATTCTCACAGACATCCCTTTCCAGCCTGCTCACACATGTGTTGTTTCACCTTTGCCCTAGCAGGGCTTCACCAATTTGACAGGTGCCAAACCACCTCTTCAGATCCTTCTCCCAGGCAGTGCTCCCCAGCACCAGCTCTCTTTTAGCAGAATTTGGATGTGCTGTGAAACAAGGACAGCCACAAGACTGAGAGCACAGGGTCACTCTGCTGCAGGTGCCAGTTTCTGTTGTGTTTGTATCACCTCTGGTGGCTCTGGACATGTGAAGAGAGGACAAGTCCCACAAGACAGGGGCTGACTCCGCTCTTCCACAGAGGACCAGAAGGTACTTGAACAATGAACAGGAAAGGTGCACATTTTTGTAGGGAATTCTCCTCCCAGTTCTGGTTCCTTAACAAGCCAGTTTGCCAATTAGTGGAATTTCTCCCAGCATGTTTGTACTCTTGAACTTTTTCCTTTCTACTTTTCCCCACTGCAACACTCAGAAATTCTCTCTATGCTTCACAAGACATTTGCTGCTAATCTCTCCTTTCAGCTTCCCTTGATGCTTATTTGGGTCAACTGCAAGCTGAGGCACCAAACTTCTGAGTCAATCAGGACTGTTCTTTTGACCAACAATTTTCCCAGTGTTTGCAGGAAATTCAATAACTCTGGAAATGCTGCTCATTCAGTAGATTGATCAAGTTTGTCAGCCAGGGTCAGGAATCACTGGGAGTGGAAGAAAAGTCAGACAGAGGTAATGATCATGCCAGCCTCATTCTAATAGGAAACTACAGCACTGCTAAAGCTGGGGAGCACTGCTAATTAATGTTATCCCATTAAACCTCAAAGTCCCTCTGCACCACGGCAGGGAAAGACAAGGCTTGCTTCTAGCAACGAGCTGGCAGGGGAACCCTGGGTGCCTGATTCAGCAGTCCTGCTGCCGAGAGGCAGCTCCAGCAGGCTCAGTGCATTTATTCAGGCTGGGAGAGCAGTGAGGACTCGCTCACACCTCTCCTCACCATCAATCTCGTCACCCTGCCAAGCACGCTCCAAGTGACAGCTGCGCAGGCATGACACCAACACAGGAACTGCTGTGTCATACTCAGCTTCCAGAGGCAGATCTAAAACATGGGAAAAAACCCAAGGTGGAGCTGTAGAGAGGTTACCAAGCACCCTCTCCAACAGGTCTGGCCTGGGCTGCCTGTTGAGGGGACAAACACTCCATGACAGACACACACCCCTGGCTATTGGGGTGACCCTGCCCCACTGCTCTGCTCTGGTGAGATCCCACCTGGAATGCTGCATCCAGCTCTGGAGGCCCCAGCATAAAAAAAAGGCACAGGCCTGCTCAAGTGGGTCCAGGGGAAGCTTCAGAAACCTACATGCACAATCTACTGTGGTGAATAATAACAATGCAATTAAAATTAAAATCTAGTAATTCCTTCATCAGCAGCTTCAGGCCATCTTTCAGAGTATTCCTGGTTTTTGTTAAATTGCACTTTCATATTTCATAGGAAGTTTATTTACCCATTTTAACTGTCACAATGTGACAGGGCACTTGTGTCCTGGCTGAAAACCTCATTTCTCATCTTCCACTATTTCATGCAATGGCAGCACATTTGAGAAAGGGGCCAGGCCTCACTAACTCTTATGCACAAATTCAACAGCATCCATTTCTGCTTCATTATTTACAGAATTACATTGGAACCCCACTATTTCCACTTTCATAACCCTTCCAGTTTGCAAAACATTTTCCATCCCATCCAGAAAACTGGGAGATTGTTAGAGCAGTAGCTTAATTTCCTAATTCAGCAAAGGACAAGATTTGATCTACTTCCAGCACTTGATCTTGCAATAAGTGTTATGTTTTTATTAATCAAGGATATATTTTTAAAACATTAAATTCTTAGCATTCCTTATCACCATAGTGCCCAGTGGCTGGAATGGGTGTTACGTGTTCTGTTACATGCTAGGCTCACACAATGCACTGCAAAGCACCAAAATTCTCCTTGAGAAATGATCTAGATCCTGGAAGACTTCCCAGAAGGATAGTTTTATATGAAGAATATGCAACTGCCTAACATTAGCACCTTTGGGGTTTTTTAAAACTCTGCTCACACTAAATCACTCCGGAAACAGAACGTGCAACTGCTCCACTTGCCAAAAAACTGACTCAAGAAAGGAGCAGCCAGAACTGGAAACCAGCTGACAATACAGATTATGTACCACCTTCTGATCAGAAGTACCACACCACGACACCAAATCCTTCCCAGGCCAAACACCTGCACAGAGGTCAGCAGAGAGCTGAGACGGGGACAAGCATTCCTCAGAGAAGAAATCTTGGCTGCTCCTAAATTTCACAACATGACTTGGAAGCCTCTAACTGAAGACCTGGACCTAGCCCATGTTGTCTTCTTCTCCCTGCTCTGCTACCAGCAAAAATACTCATATTTGTTTTCTAAAACCTGAAGGAATGCCCCTGTGGAAGGAAGCCTCACTGCAGGACAACCATAGCCCATGGGAAGGACTCCTGTTGGAGAAATTGGTGGAGGACTGTTTCCCATGGGAGTGACCCCATGCTGGAGCAGGGGAAGGACACCTCTCCCTGAGGAGGAAGAAGTGGCAGAAACATTTGATGAACTGACTGCTCATTCCCCATCTTCCTGTGCTGCTGGCAGGGAGGAGGCAGAGAATCAGAAATTAAGTTAAGCCTGGGAAGGAGGGAGGGTTGGGAGGATGATATTTTTAGGATTTGTTTTACTTCTCATTTTCTGACTCTGATTTTGATTGGTGGTAAATTAAACTAATTTCCCCAAGTTGAGACTGTTTTGCCCATGACAGTAACTGGTGAATTATCTCTCCCTGCCCTTATCTCAACTCATGAGCCTTTAATTGTATTTTCTCTCCCCTGTTCAGCTGAGTAAGGGAGGGATAGAGCGGCTTTGATGGGCACATGTCAGAGGGCCCATATCAAACCACTACAATCAGATAAGAGTCATACAAAGATCCCTGCTCCACAGTCAAAATCCTCCCAAATGACCCCAGGAGGCAGTTTTAGTCTCAGGCCTTCTACAGGATAAATCAGAAGAAGGAAGAAACTAACAAAGCAACTGTGCTGAATCAGCTCTGCCTGGGTAGAAGGCAATTCTTGCAGGGGAAAAGCAGATGCCTGCTTTCCCAACCCTAAAATGACATGATCTTCTCACCACCAGTCACAGCCAAAGAAGTCCTGATGATTAAAACTGCTTGCTTTCCTCCCTCCACCCCTCCCTATCCTCATTAAGGGCTAGGCACTGTTAGTGCTCACACTTACTTATCAACAATTAGGATAAAGTGCATAAAGGCACCCACCATATCACAGAGCTACATAATTTGTCAGCAGGGCAATGAACAAATTAAATCAGGCTGAAACATCCTTCAATTAACATCAAAACATTTGCAGCTTTCTGAGCTCAAACACGACTTGTGCTTTTAAAAGTCTCTCAGGACACTAAAATTCACTGTCCCCCTTTTCCTGCAGAGCTGATTCTGCCAGTGTGAGCTTTCTGAAAGGGAACTAACAGGACCAGCTCATTAGTCCAGCTGAGCAGCCAGAGCTCCCCATGCACCACTGCCCTGCCTTGCCTGCAGCCTGCCCTGCTGCTCCTGTGCTCATTCCAGAGGGGCAAGGGATGCTCTGCACAGCCTTTGCCTCCATCCACACATTTTGTGCTGCACCTTGGCCATTCCTGAACCTGTTTACTGAGTTCTTCTCAAAAAGTGTGTTCTCAGTAAAGTGTGAATCTCTGCCAGCAAACACCTGGGCACCAGAAAAATCTCAGCGATATGAGGAAAAAAAAAACAACCCAAAACCAAGCCAACAAAAATAAAACAGCAGCAGCAAAACAAGGAGTGTGGGGAGTGTCAGGTTTTGGCTTTTCTGCCTGTAGAAGCAGCTGGTTGGCCACACACTTTGGGGGATCAGTTCAGGGTAATTTGCAGTTTCCTAGATGTCCCAAAGCCCAGCCACTGGCCTGTCCTTCCCACAGCTCTACACTGCTCTGCTTCCCTGAGGTCAGGGCAAGGGCTGCCCCAGGTCCTGCTGGCAGAAAGCCCTGCAGCTCTCTGGGACACCCAGGCACTGCCAAGGGACAGGACTTTCCTTCTCCATCTTTCTCTGTGCTGCCAATAGAACAGCACCTGTTGTTCACCCATCCTCCCGTGTCGCCGTGATATTTTATGAAAAATCCCTTCGCCAGGATTCTTCTCCTGAGAAGCTGAGAAGCCTCAGAAAAGAAATGTCAACAGTAATTATCTGATTGCTTGGAATGTAATTTGGAGGCTGCTTACCAACAGGTGCATCTTTGATTGGTTCCATGTGACTTGTTTTTACTTAATGACCAATCCCAGTCTGTAAGTATTTAGTGCAATACA
This sequence comes from Zonotrichia leucophrys gambelii, assembly GCF_028769735.1. Taxonomy (NCBI): domain Eukaryota; kingdom Metazoa; phylum Chordata; class Aves; order Passeriformes; family Passerellidae; genus Zonotrichia; species Zonotrichia leucophrys. The sequence continues at coordinate 92,307,791 of NC_088172.1, forward strand.
ACACCAGTCCAGCTGTGTCAGACTCTCTGGTCAGTCACAAGTTTTTATTACTTATTCCTTTCTAGCTTTCTGATGTCTTCTTTCTCTTTCGTCAGTATAGTTTTAGTATATCATTATGATATGATATATGATATGACAATATAATATAATGTAATGTAACATAACATAACATAGCATAACATAACATAATATATCATCCTTCTGAAAACTTGAAGCCAATTTTCATCGCTCACCTCATCCTAGGGACCCTCACAACACCACCACAGCAACTGGTGATGACACTCCCTCTTCCCCAAAATGAAAGAAAGTGTTGAGACTGAAGAATTCCATCAGTGGACTTCAGGGAGGGGGAAAAAAAGAATTCTAGATCTTCTCAAGGACTTGTCCCAAAGCAAGGAATGTGTCCAAATTTACTTTTATTTATGTCCATCTGGTGGCAGGCAGAGAAGAGACATTTTAGTCAGGTCTGGCTGGGTGATGCAGAACAAGTTTTTGAACCACTGTGGATCTGAGTTTCCTCACCCACACAAGGTAACAAAGCTGTCACACACATGGAAGTGTATTGTTGACAGCACTGGCTCTGCACTGTGATCAGGCTCGTGAAAGATCTTCCAGCTTGTTTCTAGTCAGCTACATGCAGATTTAGCAGGTGCCTAGGTTCTGCCTTCCTACAAATTGTAAAACACATCAGAGGGTGCAAAATCAGGCAAAGCCAGCAATATTTCAGTGTTAGGCTTCATGCCACTGTATTTCAAGCTGTGGTAGAATTGCCTTCCCTCAGCATCCTCGTTCTGGGTCTGAGCTAATAATATCTTGGTCATTCCTGCAAACCCATGAAGCAGGAAGCATCAAAGCAAGTCCTCAATGAGAGCATTTTTGGAAAAACAGGGATAATTAAGTTATCAATTCTACCTTGAATGGCATATTCCACACTAGCCCAAGTGGGACACTTCCAATTTAAACATTTCTGATTCCTTAACCTTTAAAACATTTATAGAAACACAAGACACACTGACTAATTCTGACCCTTTCCTTAACTGGTCTGCAGTATTTTACATGTAATCAACAACCTATCTTTAAAATCCTACAGAACCCCTGGTAACTTTCTGAGGATCTGTCTATAACAATTTTACTTAGAGAAATCTACACATTAGCATTCAATGCACATTTCTATATTTAGTTTTCAGGAAATATGACACTAATTCCACAGGAAGATTGGTAAAAAATATAACAGTGACCTATTTCTTTATAATAAATGTGTTGCCAAGGTATTTCCATTGGTTTTCCTCTGCACAATATCTTTCTAGAGCACTGTAGGAGTAAATTTAGGATCCAAACCAAGAAAAAAAAGTTTCTCTAACAAACCTGAGTTTGGTCAATCAGTCATTATGAAATAAAACTAAGAAAATAAAACACCCCCCACAGTCTGTCCTTCTGTGTTGTCCACAAAAATCAGATTCATTACCTGGTGTGCAATAAGCCCATAATTACGCACTTGAGAGAGACACAGATTATTTATTCCAGAGTTGTGCAGGCTGGATGCTCTATGGTATTCCACAAATCAAGCACACTTTGCTATCAAAAGCTATCAAAACTTTTTACTATTTATACATTTTATCAAACAAAGGGGTTAGGCTACAAGTTACACAGTTCTCTTGTTAATTAGTGTTCTATCTTTGGTTAATGACTCTCTTGCTTCTCATGCTAATTAGTCCCCATGCTCAGGCTTTTTGTTCTTCTGAGCTGGGTTTCCCAGGTCAGTGGTCTGTGAGCTGGTGGTTGTGTTGTGCCCCTGCAAGAATTACCTCCCACCCAGGTACAGCTGATTCAGCACAGTTGCTTTACTGGTCTCTTCCTTATCTTGGGAGTTCTGCTCAGTGTCCTTGTGGCCCATAAATTCTGCATTCTTTGTTCCCACTATCACTGGTGCATCCTTCTTCCCAAGCCTGGTTAACCTCCCCCTGGGTCTGAGATCATTGAAGCAAGTCCAGCCCTAAACCTTAACGAGGCAATTCTACTCACAAGTAATTTGTTTTTCTAACACATGAACATCTCTCAGAGCTTGTTAGCTGCTATCTGTTTCACTGATTAAATCTTCTTGTTGATTAGGCTTGAAAGCATGCAAAGATCAAACATCAAAGAACATCCTTTTTTAAGAAAATTCAGTGGCTCTATCAAAAAGGTTTACCTACAGCCTGTCTCCAAATCTGAATATATGAAAAAATGGTGAAATTATTGCAGCTACCCCATGTAATTTTTGATTAAATCCCATCCACTGTTTCAACATTGAAATTCAGCCTATCTTAATTTTACTTAGTGATTAATTGAATGTACTACAAGATAACAGATACAGCCTCATTAGTACTGTTTACAGTGCACATCCATAACATGACAGAAGGGAGCTAAGAAATAATTTAATCTCATGTAAATGAGCAAAAATAACCACATCTGAAAGTTCAGCAGAAAATTCTGACCTGTGAAGCAAGCTTGTTTGGAAATCACCATAACAGAAGGTGACCATTTGACAAATTGCATAAAGTTCAGTTTTCTTAATAGACAATATTATTCCAACAGCTTTGCTTCTCCCCAGCTGGGTTATACAAACAGCTTCCCTCATCTCCTCTATCTGGGGCAGTGGTTTTCCATCCAATCCCAAGGATCCATGGGCTTCTGAGGGATTGCAAGTGGTAACTAATGAAGCACCTGCAAAGTGTATACCTGATTCCCAATATTCCTGAGTGGTCTGGCCCTCTTCTGAGACACATTTAGTATTCCAGTAATTTGGATTGTTTAAAAAATCCAAAACCTATCTGAAGGGCAAACTATTAGGAGCAATGACTATAGCTTACACTGAAAATGTACCACTCTGCATTTTATTGACTGTAAAGCAACAGAACAGAAGCAAACATGAATAATGTTGCCGGACTGACAAGGTCTGGTTGGAAATTATACATATATAGTTTTCTTTGCTGATTTCCATTTTAAATAAACAGTCCCACATGCAGATGCCCAGTCCAAGTGCAGCATTTATCAGTTTACCAGCCCAAGTAAGCAACAATTGCCACCCTTTCCCACAGAACTTTTATGCTGACAGCATCCTTCCATTCCCATGCAAGTCAGGGTGGGAATAGCTGTCTGTTGATACTACCTGGATTGTCAAAACTGCATCAAAGCAAGAGAAGGTGTGGTGGGGGTCAGATGCTGTGGCTTCCTTGACTGTCCAAAGGAGCTGGATTCCAGTAAAACACTCCATCTTGGAACAACTGGTCCCAGTGCCAGCAGAGCCAGACCAGCCTAGCATGAGCCTTGCTTAGCCACTGATTCCAGAGCTTATTTCAACTGTTCACCTATTCTCAGTTGCCTGGAGGCTGCACCCTCACCTTCAACTCATGAGACTCTCATATATAACTCCTTGCTTTAAAGCACCTCATTAAGTCCTGGATCTCCTTTTAACTGCACTCCTGTAAATCAACAGGCTCTCTACTGCAGTCAATAAACCACATGAGCTGGGGTTAGTTCTTAGCATCTGGCTCAAATCCACCTCTATTTTGGCTAATTGATACCTCTAAGTGAATAACTGTGTAGGAATGACCTTTGGTAGGAAGAGACTTAAATCTCAGAAAAGTCTTCCTGATTTTACTAACCCAGGCTGCTCCCTTCCCAGAAAAGCCAGTCTCTTGTTCCCAGAATAACTAAGAGCAGAGGTATCTTTCAACAGCACTATTTTCTGGTTCCCTCTTTTCTACCAAAGCCTCTTGGCTGCCAAAAAAAGGCTGGATGAAGTTAAACAGATTTTTTCTTTGAACAAATCTTAGCAATCATCAGGCCTCAGGAAACTCAGCAGCATCCTAGAGATGACCTTGAAAGGAAATAGTTTTGCTTTGCCCAGCTCTGAGCAGAAGCAATTAAAGCTGCCTACACACACTGCACAAAAGCTTGTTAGCAGGCACAACAGAGCTGAGCCCCTCAAATGCCATGGTTTTGGCTTGCTGCAGACATCCACCAACACCACAGCACTGCACGGACATGTGAGAGCCTGCAGCATGTGGATTCTCAGGGCAGGTTTCAGGAAAGTTTCTTTAGGCCTTAGACCCTGTGATTGAGAAAAGCTTCTGCCAAAAAGCAGGCAGCCATAAATCAAGGGGCAGCTTTCTGACTCAGCAAAGACAGCATCACCTTAAGTGGCGCTGATAAACGAGGCTGGGAGGTTTGCTCTGCTACGCTACCTTCTGTTTAGCTTCCTCTGAAATTTAAATGCATAAAATAACATTAATATAAAGAGGAAGCCAAGTGTGAAATGAAACAATTCAGATGCAGTGCTTCATCACAGAGTTGTTGGTATAAAGTGGAGAATAACAGAATATTCCAAGCTGGAAGGGACCCACGAGGATCATTGAGTCCAACCCTGAAGTGAATGGCTGTACAGGGATCACACCTGTGACCTTGGTGCTGTTAGCATCATGCTCTGACCAACTGAGTTTAAACAGTCATATGAATTGGGGAATAAGTAGGTGTGATTTATTTATAGATCAATTTGTCCTGAGCCACACCACCTCCCATGCAGAGAACAATTTACTTGCGTTAATTGTCATGAAACACTTGGGAAAACTCCTGTGCTGAAAGCCCAGCCCAGATCCTGATCTCAGCAGAACTGAGTGATGGCCACTGGTGTCCACCTTTGCTGGGAGCCACCTGGAAACAGCCAGACCCCACTGCCTAGGGAGGGCTCAGTGGGATTCCATTCTGGCTCCTGGCAGCTTCCTGGGGTTGCACTGCAGAACCACAGAGCAAAATAAGTGACTCTGTTCAACTCTGGGGTTCAGTGGAGGAGAAGGAAGAGATGGAAATTGTGACTGAAATACAGGGAAAGCATATATTAGCACTACTGCTAATAAATGCTGGAATTCTTTGCAGGTTTGAGATAAGCAGGTGAATAACCACATCTCATTTTAAAACCACTATGTCTTAATGAAAGAACCAAAGAGTATATGAAAGATTTTGCACAAAATCATTAACTTTAGGGATATGAACTAAGTCGTGAGATGTGCTGTAAAAGTGCCTTGGCTTTTGAGTTAGAGAGATACAAATCTGGGGACACGCACCCAAAAAAGGAAAACAAAAATCCATATTTAAAAGAGGGAAATGAATTCAACCCAGAAAGCTTAAATGTCATTTACTTACAGTAAAAATAAAGACTACACAAAGATTTAGAGAAAAAAAAAATTAAAACATAAATGGACTTCTGATAATATCCCAAACATCTTCTAGTAGCAGCAAGCTGGGATCTCTGCCCAAATTCTATCTTTACTCCTTCTTTCTTCCATCCTCCCAACTCTTTCTGGTAGCAGTACTGCCTGGTCATCAAATATTATCTTTGTGAAAGCAAAAATTTAACTCTACTTGCCTTACTGTGATAGAATCCCAGAATCCCAGGATGGGTCAGGCTGGCAGGGACCACTGTGGGACATCTGCTCCAACCTCCCTGCTCCAGCAGGGCCATCCCAGAGCACAGGGCACAGGATGGTGTCCAGGTGGTTCTTGGCTATCCCCAGTGAGGGAGACTCCACAGCCTCTGGGCAATCTGTCCCAGTGCTCGGGCACTGCACAGGGAAGTTCTTCCTCATGTTCAGGTGGAGCTTCCCTAGCCTCAGTTCCTGCCCCATTGTCCCACTGCCTCTGGACAGTGCCTGGTCCATGCTCTGGCCCCTCCCTGCAGGCCCTGGCAGACATGGATGAGGTTCCTCTCGGTGTCTCTTCTCCAGCTGAGCAGCCCCAGCTCCCCCAGCCTCTCCTCAGAGCTGAGGGGCTCCAGTCCCTTCCCCATCTCTGTCCCCCTCTGCTGGACCCTCTCCAGGAGCTCCAGGTCTCTCTTGCCCTGAGGATGCCAGAACTGGAGCCAGCACTCCAGATTGGCCTCCCCAGGGCTGAGCAGAGGGGCAGGATCCCCTCCCTGCCCTGCTGGCACTGCAGCTCCTGGTGCAGCCCAGGGTCCCCTTGGCCTCTTGTCCCCAGGGCAGGGCTGGCCCATGGACAGCTCCTTGTCCAGCAGCACCCCCAGGTCCTTCTGTGCAGAGCTGCTGCCCAGCAGGGCACCCCAGCCTGTGTTCCTGCCCAGCTGCAGGACCCTGCCCTTGCCCTGTTCAGTTCCGGAGGTTCTTCCCTGCCCATCTCTCCAGGCTGCCCAGGTCCCTCTGAAGGGCTCAGAGCCCTCTGGGGTATCAGCCACTGCTCCCCGATTCCTGCACCAGTGAACTTGCTGAGCAGGCATCTGCCCCTTCATCCAAGTCATTGATGAATAAGTTAAACATTTCTGGGCCTAGTGTAGAACCTGGGGGACACCACTAATGACAACTGACCCCTGTGCCACTGATCAGAACCCTCCAGGATCTGCTGTTCAGCCAGTTCTCAATCCTCCTTACCATCCTCTCATCCAGACAGGAATTCCTGAGCTTGCCTGTGTAGGAGTGTCAAAAGCCCATCTGAAGTACAGATAAACAACACCCACTGCTCTCCTGTCATCCATCCAGACAGGCCTTTCATGTAGAAAGGAGAAGGCAACCAGGTTGGTCAAGCCTAAGATAACTTTAGTGAATCCAAGCTGACTACTACTGATCACCTTCTTGTCCTCCTCTGTGTGGATAGACATGGCCTCAAAATGAGATGCTCCATCACCTTTCCAGGGATTGAGGTGACACTGACTGGCTGGTGATTCCCTGGATTCCCCTTCTTGCCCATTTTGAAGACTGGGATGACGTTTGCTTCCTGCCAGTCCTCAGGCACTTCTCCTGATCACCACAACCTCTCAAAGATCCCACCAAGGCCCATGGATTTGTGGATGCCTGTGTGATCTCTAACCCAATCCTCCTTGGCCAAGGGGAAGTGTTCCTTCCACCAATCCTTTACCCTGGTCTCTGAGGGCTGATCTTGTCAGGGAAGACTGATGCAAAGGAGGTGTTCAGTAACTCTGCCTTCTCTGCATTCTGTTTGCCTCTTACTTGTTAATTCAACAGCGTGACTGCAGAGGAAAGTTACAGGCCCATTGCTGGAATTACATCAATTTATAAGTTCAGTGGTGTCTATTTGGAGGGAGCAAGCAACTATTTTAAGACTGCTGGCATTCTCAGAAACAATTTCTGGAGAGAATTTCTATTTACATTAGTGTTACTACTCTGCATGATTACTTCCCACAAGAAATATGGACTGTTTAACAATAAACCAGTCACCATTTTTCCACCAAAGGAGAGCTATGCAGTCATTCGAGCCTGATTCCTTTGGACTCATTTATTATCTGGATTTCTTGTTTTGTACCAGAGTTTCATTTTTCTTCCAGTTGAGATCTGTGTTCTCTTCTTGGCACTTTTAAAGATCCTTAAAAAGTATTTTTGTACTGCGTGAATTAAATCAGTTTTTAGAACAAAGACATGGAAAAATCAACTGTGGCTGGTTTTGTCCAACAAAGGTCCACAACAGTCTCCAGCTGCCTCTTCTGCAATTCAGACCTTCTTGAGATGAGGGTAGAGTGGTGGGTTTTTTGTTGGCTAATCTACTTCTTCCCCCTCCAAACTCTTCTCTGTTCTGTGCCTGGTCTCTGGGTTCTCAGGCTGGACAAATGAAGAAACCTGTGGAAAAAACCAAGGAGCAGTGGTGGAACAGTGTTGAAAGAACACACAGCACTGTGGCTGGTGTGGTGGCTGTGCCAGGAGAGCCCTGGGACGCAGAGCCCTCCCTGGCAGCACAGATCAAAGGGACAGTGACAACTGGGAGGCCATTGGCAGTATGCAGCCACCCTGCCTCACACATGCAGGCCAAGCAGGTTACAGTTTATAACTTGTAAAGTTACAAATTGGGGTATTCCTCTGTCCCCCATTTATGCAAACACACTCCAAACTCCAGGCTAATCAAATCAAACATTCCCCAAAACCAGGAGAAAAATGGGAGAGCAGAAATGTGGGCCCACCAGAGAATTTCAGCAGGCTGCTTGTGATTATAAAATCCTGACAGCACAGGCAAGAGGCTCCTTGCTTTCATTCTGTGGCCTATCTTTAATTCCCCCTTACACAACACAATAGTCCAGCCCCAACGGAGAAAATTGCTGCACAGACAGTGAACTCCCACAAACAATAAAATGCAGCTCAGTCCTGCTTATTCATCATATCCCCATGACCTTGAGATATTTTAAAAGACAATGAAAACACCTGAGACCTTCAAGTCTGAAAAGCTCTATGCACATAGGAATCACTTCTTTTTCAAGAGGGGCTTTGTTCAAAATTAACAAAGTGTCTATTAGACATACTAAAAAGCGAGAGCAACAGATAAGTAGCAAAAAGCATTTCTTATCATCACAAAGTAGGTCATATCTAGAGTATTTTTCTTCCCAAACTGGAGATGCTTCTGTTCTCCTCCCTTTCTTCTCCAGATCTTTCCCTAAATAAATTTCTTGAGAAAACAAAGATCTCCTTTTCCCTCTCTAAAGGAGGGAAATACTTTTCCCAGCTCACTCTTTCTCTGCAATTTGTTTAAATCCTCTACTGATTGCCATGTATTTGACAAGAAAGACAGCATGCAGCAGCAGAGGTGATATAAATCATATTGCATGAGCCTGGAAAGAACAACACCCATCATTGCTGCCAGGGAATTTCATGGCAATCCACTCCCGTCCATCCTCACCTTCAGCTCTGCCAACAGGGATCTCCATGGCTGAAGAGGGATGCCCTTGAAGGTGGTGACATGAGTAAGGCCATGGCAGAGAGAGTCTTATTCATGCATGTTTTGTCCTTTCTAAAAACATAAAGATATGAAAATGGTTTTGATTTGGAGCAAAGGCTGGCTTGTGTTACATGGCATGTGGGAGCACTTGAAACACTGAGATGGCTCCAGGGGACTGCTGCAGGGAAGCAGCAATGGATAGTTTCTATCTAGGGACAGACAGCAATGGAAAAGCCTGTCATTTAGGAGGGTATGTTAATTTATCTCCACTGGGTTTCTTCCGGGACCAATAATATTTATTTAGGGCTTTGGTCTGACGACAGCTGAAAGGTGTGAGCTGGGAAAGTTTCCGTGCCTTGCCAACTGCTTCCCCTAATTACTGACTACCTGCAGTAGCAGCCTGGAGCTCTTGCTCCTTTTTCACCTTGAGTCTTAAGACAGGATGCTGCAGGGACTGAGCCGTCCCTCTTGGTGTCCTGCACCAGGAACTCACTATAGCTCTTGACATGTTCTGAAAGTTAAATTGGAGCTGCTTTCAGTGTAGAACTGAATACAAACTTAGCATCTGGGTCTTGCACAGCCTAGAGTACAATGTAGGTGTTCATTGGTGAGTTGTGGGGGAAACCACACAGAAACACACCAAAAAAAGAAAACCAGAACCAAAACCAAATCAAAACCAAAACCAAACCAACCAAAAAAAACCAACAAAAAACCCAACCCAGCCCAAGCCAAACCAAACCAAAAACAACAAAAACCCAACACAACAGCAACAACAACAAAAAAACCCCACAAAAATCTCCAAAACCAAAACAAACCAAAACAACAACAAAAAAAACCCCAAAAAACCACACAAAAAAACCCAACCCCAAACACACCAAAATAAAAAGCCCTGAACCTCGTATTTCTCCTTTGGGCACAGAGAACTTGTTCCATGGGTAGAAATAGCCCGAGACACTACCTTTCAACATATCAGGTTGAGTTATGTCTATTTGTGCTATATACAACCACACAAATTCCCTCTCTCTTGCTGTTAAAGGGGTTGATAGCTATTTCCCTGCTCCTCTGAAACCTGTGAGCATTTTTAATTCCCATCTGTAGTGAGACAGCACTGCCTTGGCTCCCCTGTACAGCCAGTCCAGATATTAATTGGTCCAAGAGGGTATCCCACTGGGAAGTCACCTGTGATAGAGGCTGAAATACGAAAGATGTCTTTCTTCTGTTCTTTTGAGTTGTTTTATATATGAGAGCACAGTGTCATCCTCTTATGTTCCATTTTAATGGTTTCATTTGTCCTGTGAGATTCTTCTGCAGGAGAACTGGGCACAGCACACCAATTTTCTCTTGCAAAATGAATAATCAATGTTCCTAAGTTTCATCCTTTGGCTTTGTAGGCAGAACTGCAGTGCATGGAACAGACACAACCATGTTTTCCTCATGCTCTGCAGTGTTACACCTTGCACAGCACCCCTGAACCACAGGAGGCTGAACTTACAGCTTAGGAGGCATTGTCTGAGCAGAAGCTACTGCTTATTTTGAGGATGGGATGGGGGTGAGGCTTCATATTATAAACCTTCTCCTGAGGAAATTTTCAAATTTGCAGTGTTTTTTTTTTCCTTCTGAAATGAGAAAAGCACAAAGAGAAGGCATCAGACCCTCTGCTAATATGTTTGATGTTTTCTGCTGCTCTTCTGGAAAATTCAACTCTCCTTTGAAAATAGGAACTGTGCAGCCCTATTGCATAAGAAGCACATCTTGCAGACATTGAAATAAGTGTAGCTGATGCAGAGCTACTTGGCTGATTCTGAAGAAAACCAGAAGCAGTGGCTTGCAGACAATAGATGCTCCCCTTTCATCTCTACGCAGAGATCTAAAGCCGATCTCTTTCATGCCACAATTGCTGACTGCTTTCTTCCCAAAGAAGCCACCTCAGGGAGGAGAAAAATAAAATTTCCCTACACAGTCTGCTGCCCACAGAGGCACAGACTGACACCTCTGATCACACTTTTTAAACCTCCCTAGTTGGTTGTGGGCAGGTCCTCTGATTTTAACAACAGCAAAAACAACAACAACATTTTGCCTTACGCCGTATCATCTTTTTAAAGACAGAGATGAGCAAAAATTACCTTTTTCTTACTCCGTACAGTTTTGGATGGGATCAGTAGGATCCCATGTCTCAGATCTTCCTCATCAAACCTTCCTCATCCAAGATTCATTGATGATTACTCAACTACCTGCATTATTTGGTGGAAGCTGTCTTTGCTCTAGAACCCCCCCCAGAGCTGTACTGAGATACTGAGAAGGTGACTGGATTGTGATTGTAGTGGCTAAAGGGAACGTCATGGAGAACTTTCATGATCAAAGAGACAGCAGGACTTTGTCTTGCAGAGCTGATGAGGTATCATACAGACCATCAACTGAGGAGCTGACAAAGACAAGTTTCAGTTTTCCTTTGCTGTTGTGCAGAAGGTTGTAGAGTTTTGTTGCAAGACTCCCTTCTTGTTCCTATTAACTCTGAAAAATCATGAAGAGAAAAGATGCTCAATGAGTGGAGAAAAGCCAGTGTTACTTCTGTCCTCAAACAGGGCAAGAAGAAGGATATAGGAAATTACTGGCCAGTCAGCCTCACCTCCATCCTTGGAAAGGTGATGAAGCAGATCATTCTGGATGTCATCACCAAGAATGGTTTTGAGAGTCTCTGTTTTGGCTCCATAGGGATTTAGGGCTGCCCTATCAAGCAGAATTTTCTCCTGTGAAAAAGCAAAGCATCACCAAAGCTTGAGAAGCAATATGCTTGGCTTTATCTGGGCCAAAGCAAATAAAGAATTAGAAAACAGTCCAAACTTTTTCTCTCTTTTCCACTCCATCATCCCAGCATCTAGAGCACACTTGAACTCTTGAAACCTTTCAAATTGCTCTGTTGCTCTGATGTTTCACCATCATTCTTAGAAGTGATCTTGGTCGTGGGTCTTTGGTATATAAAAGGCATTTAAGGGTCCATTTGAAGCTGTGGACCTCAGGATTTCACTGTGGAGCAGCAGAGGCAGGATGGCCCTTGCCACCCCAGACTCTAAATCAGTGTGAGTGTTAAATCAGCTCTAGGAGGGCCAATTTCCAAGGTATCAGGGGCATGTCTCAGGCAGGGCCAGGCTCTTTGCTGGCATGAACAATACTGCAGCCTTTCAACCCTGCACTCCATTACTGTGCACAAAATCCAGCCTGAGCTCCCTTCTGCATTCTGCTAGGAAAGCAGCTCAGAGTCACTGCAAAATTGAAACTGTGCAACTACAAAGCTAGGAAATTAATATCTGGAATATCCCTTTAGGCTACTGGGTGCCTTTGCTTAGCACTGCAGTAAATGCAGGGAAAAAAGAGAGGGTGAAACTCACTTCACTTACTTGAAAAAGTTCTGAGTAATTTATTTAGTTGAGTGTTGCGTTTTGATGAATAATGTGCCTGTCTTGGTGAGAGAAGCACAATCACAATCTGTGAGGGGAAGCCATGGAGCAGAATTCAATCATTACATGGGATGCCAGCAGGGAAATTAACTACAAAGAATGTATTTTCTTCAGCGACCCCAGTAAATCTGCCCGTACCTTTCAGTCGGTAAGCACCACTGGGTACCCAGCCCAAGAGCATGATGTGCCAGCAAACAGGGAACAATGGCAGCCTGGATGTAAATATTGCACAGTTCAGGACCTGCTGGGCCTGCAGGTCCTGCCAGCCATGTCCCCATGCCAGTAGCAGCTCCCCATCCCAAGTGCAGCCAGTCCTCCCCGGCAGCAGGGAACTCTGTGAGATGTGCCTGCTCAAGGGGAGAGCTCACATTGGACCCATCCTGATGGGAATATTTACAGAGTGAAGTAATTGGCTGCTAATCAAGAGCACAGACAAGAGAGTTGTGCCTTCATTTTGCACCTTTGCTCCCCTCTATGCTAGCCAGGAGCTCTCCAGAGCATGAGGCCTATTGTTCCTTAGCCAGCCTGAGCCAAAGCCCAGCCTGGGATCAGGGAAGTTCTTCTGTCACATCCCCAGCCATCCAAAGCAGCTGAGCATTGCCTACAACAAGGGACAGGTAGGCACAACAGGGACACAAAGGGCTTTTCATGCTCATGCCCAGTGATGAGCATTTTCAAGAGCAGCCTGCAATGCCCTGAGCTCTCCTCTGACTGACAGGTGGCAGAAGCTCCATCAAAGACATGGCTGGAGCACACTGGAGCCCCACAGAAAGAGTGGGGGAGCCATTTGGGGGCTTTTTCTCCTCGGAGTCATATTTTGATTTACAGCCAGACCTGCAAGACAATCCAGTTGATCACTACCTGACAAGTGTCAGCAGTTCTTGTCTGTGACCATTATCCCTTTAATACAAAACAGCGGGGAGATTAAATAACCTGAAAATGCAGCCAGGCTTTGCTAGATCTTGGAACAGCCCTTATGATGTCCTGGCCAGCTCTACTTTATTCCATTTCCTCCACTGGCAGACAGCACAGCTCATTGTGCATGCAAGCATGTTCAAAAGTGTGACATAAATGAAATGCACTCATCCTGATGGAAAATATAAGAGCCCAGATGTGTCAGGGCCTTCAGTTGTTTTACAAGGTCCGAAGCAGAGGGAGGACGTGCCAGTCAAAACCTTTGGTTTCTTCTGTCTCTGCCTCTCTCATTTTCTCTCTTTTTTAGCGGTTTCTTGGGAAATGAGGTAAGGGAAACACTGAAATTCCCCCTTGGATCAGCTCAAAGCCTGCAAAACCCCAGAGATCCTCCTGCTGACAGTTCCTCCCCCCGCAGCTTCTTCTCTTCTGCAGCCTGCCCTGCAGAGCTCTGCTCTGCTCTGCTCTGCCTGGCACAAACCCTGAGCCCCCAGCTGCCTCAGCACTGGCACAGGGTCATCCAGCAGGACTCCCAGAGCCAGTCCCCGGCTGTCTGAGGAGCAGTCTGGCACATGTCAGCATCACTCAGCTGATCTGCTCCTCGTACACAACCTCACAGGCCTGCTCTGGACTGCCATGGCCTGCCAAGCGCCCACGGGGATGGATGAAGGTCACCTGCCAGCCAGTCCAGGCTGGAGATGAGGAACAAAGGGAGAAGGTTAGCTGCCACAGTGATCCAAATGGGAAATGTTTCAGCTAATGTATGTTTCCAAGGCGTCATACTTCTAAGGGTTTATTTCTTTTTAGCAATCGTCTGATCACTCCAGGGCCTCACTGCAGCCCAGGTTTGGTAACAGGCATCTGTAGCTCTGAAAATGGTGTGACCTAAATATAGCAGGCAGGGAGAAAGAGGAGCAGGAAGCTGCTGGAGAGAACTGGACAATGTTTTGTTCACATTAACAACTACAAACAAAGTCCCATAACTCCTAGCCAGGCTCCTCGTCCATGCGGGCTACTCACACTGTGCATCAGTAGTATTTTAATTCAGACATTTTTTTATTTTTAAATTTTAAATGCAGGATTTTATCTAAAGTAACTTCATTTGTGTGTCATTTTTTCAGAGAAACACAAATCCACCAGGTGTGTTGCTTGTTGCTGGGAAGAGAGGACATATATGTCATATACCAGGGAAGTGCAATGTTACTGGAATGCAGAGTGAGAGTATAGGCAGTTTCAGTTCTTGTTAACTCTGTTGGATACATTTTCTCTCTGATCATGTGGATAAAATTTTCAGCTTGGAAGCTGTCACAAAGACAAGGGCCTGTAAATGAGAATATATGCTAATGGAACACATTTTTCTACATCTCCAGCCTGCACTTGAGGATGCAGTTACCTCTTTTGTCTTTCCTCATCCTAACTGCTTCTGCAGTAATAAATCAACATCTTCTGCTATCTATCTATTTTTGCCTCTAGGATCTTGGTTGTACAACTTGTTGTGAACATATATATTAGTTTTAGTAGTAAGCTAACTATATGGAGATAAGGAATAAAATATCCAAAATGAACTCTATGATGCTTTTATCCCCAATCTTCTTGTTCTGTTTATACTAAATAAGAAGTTTTGCACCTTTAAAACTTATAAAAATAAAAAAAAGCATGCAATTTATTTTCAAACACTACACTCACTCCTCCACATTCCTTCTCCTAAACTATATTATCTACAAATAAACAAACAACAAAACAAAACTCTCCTTTGTTTTAGTTAGTTTTAACTAGCTAAAGCAAAAAAGTTCCCTAAACTGTACATTTTTTTCCTTTTCTTTAAACCTACTCTAAACTAAATACCCAAGAAACCACCAACAACTCACACATCAACATCCTCTGCTATCTCTGTATTTTTACCTCCAGGATCTTAGTTGTATAACTTGTTGTGAACAGGAAGGAGTCTATAGCTTTGTGAGCCCAGGAATAGGAATCATACAGGAATAGCATGGAAAGTTCTTGCTGGAGTTAAAGTACAGATGGACCCACATGCCAGTTTGTCATCATAAACTGAACCAGCATCAAGAGTGAGCTCTCTTTCTTTGGTTCCAGCTGACTCAGGAATTTCCTGAGGGGAAAAAAACCCTCAAATATCATAACTTAGCTCTTGGAATACATTGAATATTCAGGAATTAAAATGAGAGGTGTTGTGGTTTAGGAGTGGTACTCCCCAATTTATATTCTCATTTGTGGTGGGTTGACCTTGTCTGGACACCAAGTCCTCACCAATGTGCTTTGCCACTCCCCTTCCCATCTTGGACAGGGGAGGAAAAATAAGATGGAAAATGACTTCTAGGTTGAGATAAGGCAGTTTAATAAAGCAAAAGCAAAGGTTTGTACATGAAGAAGCAAGGAGAAAAAAGAAAAGTTTATTCTCTGCTTCCCATCAGTGAGCCATGTTCAGACACTTCCCAGCAAGCAGAGCTTCAGCCCCTTTAGTGGCTGCTCTGGAAGGCAAACACTGTAAATAACAAATGGCCCTCCCTTCCTCCTCCTTTCCTTGGTTTCTGTATCTGAGCTGATGCCATGTGGTGCAGAGCATCCCTTGGTTCCCTTGGGTCAGTGGCCTGGCTGTGTCCCTCCCAGGATCCTGCTGGTGAGGGAATGCTGGAGAGGCAGCGCTGGGTGCTGAGCCAGCACTGCCCAGCAGCAGCAACCAAAGCACTGGGGTGGGATCAGAGCCTTTCCAGCTGCAGAGCACAGCTGGGAGGGCTGCTGTGGGAAATGAGCTCCAGCTCAGCCAGACCCAAAACTCCACTGAAACAGCCCAAACCAACTCACTCCCTCTCTCACTCCCACCCTGCCAACCATGGGCTGGAGAGGAGAAGGGGGTGCACTAAAGGAGAAGTGGATGAACAAAAGGGAAAGGTCAGGGGCTGAGATCAGAACAATCTGCTGGAAACAGCAGGGAAATACAAAACAAATGCAAACGGCAGCAATATTAACAGCAGTGTACAAGAGAGGCAAATGATCCTGGAGTGCTCATCCCACAGAACATGAGGTTACCCCAGCCCCTCACTGCACATTACCCCACCAGAATGGACCCCTTCCTCCTCCAGCTGGGCATGATGTGAGGTGGCACAGAATGGTCCAGGCCATGCCCCTCCTGGCTACTGCAAAAATTAACCCTGTCCTGGCTGGAACCAGAGCAAGGTGTTGTATCTTGTATCATTGTGGCACTTCCCAGAACAGCTACCATATTTCAGGGTTTGTCACATGAATTAGCACCAGACAGGTAAAATCAGGAAGATATCAAATAACTTTTCCACCCTCTTCAGAGATTGATGCAAATATGTTTCCATATGAGCAGACACACTGAAGAGTATTTATTATGGACATATATTTGTATTTGTAGTTTGCTCTATACATCTCCTTTTAAAGCCTCCTGAAATATTTGGAAACCTTACTTTAAAAAAGTATCCTTTTGCATTGCCCCATTCAAAAGAAAAGAAGGTAAATTGTACAAATGTTTGTCATAAATAAACAAAAAAATTAAAATTTCCCCCATGAATATATTATCTAGCTGGCTAAATAGAGAGTATTTCTTTCACCAGTTGTCCTTGATACAGTTTTCACTGATCTGTCCAAACTAGCAAAAGCCATAACATCCTTCCTTCACTTTTGAAATGCTCAGGGCATGTTTCACAGAATTCAGCGGGACACCAAGACTGGCCTTTATACCTTTAACTCCAAGTGAGAAGTGAAGTAAATTCTCAATTTACTCAGTGAACTTAACCTAAGCAGGCGTTTCTATACTGGACCCTTAAAAAATTCCCTAGACATCGTCTTAGGCAAAGTTTCATGTGATCTTATCCCATATCACAGCAAAGTTTTGATAAATGAAAGTTTTCTTCAGTTGCTGTTTTTCCTTACTGTCCCTCCAGCCTGCTTGTCAGCAGTATTTTTGCACTTTACTTGTAACAGTGCTTCAAAATTGCTGTGAAGCACAGCAAAATTTTATGTGTCAATCAAAGCTGTGACATTTTTGGTGTGGTAAGCTGGAGGGGATAGCAGTATTAGTTCTGGTCTACTCCCCCTTCTCCTAACTCCTGCATTTCTTCTGACATTTCAGTCACTTCTTTCCAATGCTTTTCTCCATGGAAAAAAATATTTTTTAGTGAAACATCCCCAGCCTAAGCCTGTCTGTATAGAATGGCTCATGGAAACTTCAGTGAGAGCTTCAGCACAGTTATTTCCTCTAAATATTCCCCTTTCCTGGGGCTCTCACAGGCACCCATCAGACAGGAGGACACATCACTTCATCCTGGAGCCTTGTCTGCAGAGTGAACCTATGGGGGTATCCAGACTGGAAAACCAATGAGTCACAGAGGTTGTGTGTCCAAATATTTCCATTTTCAAAGCAGTTGGGTTTTGCAAAAATCACCCCAGAATGTATCTCGCAAAAGCACATTTTCCCCTCTCTTCAGCCCTGAAAAGTCCAGATGATGAGGTGTTTCACTCTGCATGAATTGAGTGTCCAAAGAAATGCTCTCCAAACCTGTGCAAGATGGGACTTTCTGTGTTGCCCCCACTGGCAAAACTGAGAGACAAAAGTGGTTTAGGGACTCATCTCGAGAGTATGTTTTACAGAATGTAGTGACTGTAAGATGATAAAACATACCCTAAATAATAATAATAACTGGCATCAGATGAAACTACAGGAGATGAGTATTGCTGCATTTTAGTCAGATAATCAACCAGACAGTGAGAACAGCAGTTAGATCATCTATATTGTAATAAGAAACAAAACAAAACAAAACCAAACCAAAAACAAAAACAAAACAACAACAAAAACCTAGAGAAAAAACTGGGAAGCAGAGTTGTTTTTTTTTTTTTTAAATGAGTTCCTACAAGGAACATTTAGCTTATAAAGAGAGATAAATTATAGGTGTGTGCTGAGTGTGTGTTTATGGCTTAGCCCCCAGGAGACAGAAGGAAGAAAAATGGTCTCTGCTTTTTTCCATCTTTTCATCTAAGCTGCAGTAGAATGAGCAGTTGGGGCTGGTCCATAATTCACTGGGAAGTGGCTGTACAGAAAACCTTCTCAACATCTGCAAAGCTGCCAGGGGAAGGAAAACACCAGGATCCCTGTGGTGGAGTCACTGGCTGAGTGAGAGGCAGCGGGACGGGGATGACCCACAGGCAATTTAGGAATGCCTAAAGCATTCTCACAACAAAGCCCTTGGTTTTGTCGCGGTCTAACAGAAATTCCAGAGGAACTCCATCCTGTTCTGGCTGTCTGGCTGGTGTGGCTGGCCTGCAGAGCCCAGAGGAGCAGCACTTTGCCTTTGGCCAGCTGCAGGCTGGTGGCTGTGGCTGCACACACAGGGCTGTGTGGTGCAGCCGTGCTCTTCCCCTGGCACTGCTCCCACCTGGGCTGTGAAACTGCCCCAGGACAACCAAAGGGCTTGTTCTGTTTGCCAGTCTGGACCTGGGGGAGGAAGAGTGGTCCCTGTGGGTGAGAGCAGGCCCCTAATTACACTGCCAGGGGTACAGAGGCAGCATATGCTGCTGACTAAAGAAGTATAAACAGATATGGGGAAGGCACAGCCTAGTTACGTGTCACAAATGACGTGGATCCCAAAGACTTTTCCCTCCTGAAGATGCCTGCCCTGCCTAGCAGCATGCCTGGGGTGAGGCCTGTGTCTCCCCTGGTGTCTCTCAGGGGCTGACCTTCTGGTGCCAAGGCAAAGACTGCTCATTCCCTGCCCAAGGCATTTCACAGAATTCCGAGCTGCACGGAGGCATCTGTGAGGCCACCGCTGAATTTGGGTGAGATGGGTCAAGAGACTTGAGTGCCTGACAGGCAGCAGGATCCCATGTGCCAAAGCCAAGGCTCTAAAAATGGATGGGTGGCATCAGGAGCAATCCAGGTATTCCTGGAGCAACACTCTGGCTGTACTTCAGGATGCACAAAGGAGAAAATGAAGGGTTTTCAGTCTGATGCTGCAAACAGGATTTACTCCAAGCCAAGAGGGTGTGCATGTGGCTGCAGGCACTTGGAAATATGTGAGCAGATACTGGCTTTAGGAGCATTCTGTAAGGGGTTTTGAGCTGTTGAAGCTGAGGGTCAGGTATGGACACAAACAGGGGTAATTTAATTTACCACTGATTACATAATCACACAAATGCAGCAGTTCTACAGCTACATGTATAAATTGAGCCACTGCTCTCAGCCAAGGACCATGGATATATATAAATATCTATCTTTACACAGATAGATTGTATCTTGCTCACTGGCATCTTCCTAGAAGCCAAGGTTTGCATAAAGAAAGATGGAAAGAAAGCAGGGGGAGCTAGGGTGAAATCATTGAGAGGCAGCAGGAAGTCAATTTTCATGCTGCAGATGGAAAATCTGATGTATAAATGTATCTTAATGAACATGTTAGGCTTATTGCCAGAGTGGTATAGCAAATTCCAAATTCTGACTTCCAAATGTATTAAGGTCTGAGAAGTTTTAAAGCAGAAAGACAGAGACAAGTTGCTTGTTCTAGAATATAGCACCATTAACAGGGAGTTCTGCCAACTTAAAAAACACAACCAATGTATTTTAACCCAAAACATGAAAGAGAGAGATGGTGGAGGATAATAAAAATATTCCAGATATTTCTCATTTCTAGAGAATTCTATCCTACATCTCTTTCTGCAGTGCAGAATATGAGTGTAATGAGAGCTGTGTACCTAACCTCTTTCAGCTGTTCTTATATCCCTGTTCAAACACCTTAACCACTAATATTTTCCCAGCCTCACTGATCTGACTTGGAACTTAAAACCTGAGTGAAGACAACAAGATAGAATCCAAATCTAGTTACATTGTTGTGACACTAATATAATTCCTTTGGGGGAGGAGATTAGAGTCTTTTAATACCCTGATTTTATAGGTTCATGCAAAACACAGCATCAGTTTAGCTGGAGACATCTGGGCTCTCACTCTTAAATGAATAAAGGCGCTTTTTTTAATGCAGTGGATGCTCAAAGAAAATAAGTTCACTACTCAGTGAATAAAACATGGAATAAATTTAAAAATCTCATGAGAGAAAGAAAAGCGCTGCATAAAATAAATAAAAAAGATGTGAAGTTCTTGATAAAAGAATAAATAACAGAATATAACACGTGAAAGGCTATGCAGCCATGAGTAATGACAAAAGGTGATATTAAACATTGCAGAACCCTGATTAGTTTTGTAATAGTGTATAAATCTGTGAATGTGCAACTTCAAAAAGAAGATTTAAATGTCCTTCTCTAAGCTGCTTACCAGAGCTCCATTTTTAAAATCTTCATTATTGTTTCTTGCTAATTTTTTTTTTTATTCCAGATTCTCCTGCTACCTCCTGTGCACTCTGATTATGAAGCGTTAAAAGGATTAGGAGGCCATGGTTTCAAGAGCAGTTTTCTACACATTCATGTCCCAGGAAACAAAAGCTCTGTTGCTAACTCAAAACTGTCTAACACAGGTTATCCTTTCAAAAAGTTGGGGAGAAGATGCAGGCAAGCAGTTTCTCTGCTGCTGCTGCTGACTTTACTCCAGGCTGGATAAAGAAGAAATCAGAGTTATGGCAGATTCACCACTTCAGCAAAAATGCTGCCCTCATTTCAGGATTACTGTGAGATCATGATGCCCACCAGCACTAGTTGGTTGTTCGACAAGGAATAGCAGAAAGCAAAATAATTTCATTCTGGAAAAGCAAAATTTAAACCCCAGATGCCTTTATTATGAAGCCTGATGCCACTTGCACAGCTTCCAGTTCTGCTCTGCCCAGGTTTTATATCTGAGCTCACAGCAAGGAATGCTGCTTCCCACAGCACAATGACTCCCTTGGCACACATGTGGGCTGAAGGACTGCTCCACATCTGCTGTAGACCTTGGAAATTTGCTGCTGGTTACTGAACCTGCAAAATCAGGTTTTTACAAATGTGGTGTTTGGTTTGTGACATACACCATCTCCACAGTCACAGCAGACCCCAGACTGTCAGTCCATTTGTGTCCTACCAAAACGATCCAGGCCTGGAATACTGAAATACAAGGATCAGTGCAGGGCAGGGGACAGGATTAATCTGGAAAAGCAGGAGCCAAAGGGGACATCTAATATAGCTTGAGTGGACAGCTGTATTTTGGGTGGGAGTACCAAGATAACAAAGCCAAGCTCTGCTTAGCAGGTCCTGGGGGTGGAACAAAGGCAAAGGCCACAGATGGAGTTTGGGATGTTCATGTTGGGCAATGGAATAACTTATTCCCAGGATGGTGGTGCACACACAGACACTGGTAAGATGGAGTATCACCCTCCCTGGAGTGTTTCAAAACTCACATAAGCAAAACCATGGCTGTCCTGTGAAAATCCTGCTCCAAGCCTGTCCTCTCTGTGAATCTGTGAATAGCTGTTCCTTTTGCCATGGTGGAGCAGATATCCACCTGCAGCCCTGATGGAGTATGGCCTAATGGAGGAGGCTGTGACCCCAAGGGAGGCCCGGGCTGGAGCAGGCTCCTGGCAGGACCTGGGACCCACACTGCAGAGTCTGGGGGACTGTGCTCTGTGGAAATAACCCACACTGCAGCAGCCCATGGAGAGCTGCAGTCCATGGGAAGGACCCACATAAGAGGAGGTTGTGAAAGACTCCATTTCATACACTCTGGAGCAGGGGGTGTCATGTTGGAGCAGGGAAAAAGCAGGAGAAGCTGAGGAAGCAGTAAAGTATTACAAACAGGCCATAATTCCCATTCCCCACCCCACAGCAGGGTTTGGGGGGAGGAGGTGAGAATCTGAGAGTGAAACTGAGCCCAGGAAGAAGGGAAGAGGTGGGGAGAAAATATGTTTACATTTGTTCTTATTTTTCATTATCTTACTCTGTTTATTTGGCAATAAATTAAATCAATTTTGCCCAAGCTGAGCCTGTTTAGCCTTTTAAGATCCTTGGTAAATGATCTCTCTCTGTCCTTATCTTGACCCATGTCATCCCTGTGCTATATTGTCCCCTTGTCCTGCTGAAGAGGGGAGTGACGGAACGGCTTGGTGGCAGCTTTGCTTTCAGTTCTGAAGAACGGCTTGTGCACCCCACAGTTGCTCTGTTTCCTCTGAGAACACTTTCTAGCCTCATAGGACATATTTGCAATCCCTATAAAAAAATTATTTACTCTTTTGTTGGTTTTCCAGGACCTTGGATAATTCCATAATTTTGTTGGTTTTTTTGGTAGATTGTGGGGAGGAGGACCGGGGGTTTCTGTGAGAAGCTGCTGGAAGCTTCCCCGACGTCCAGCAGAGCCAATCCCTGCTGGCTCTGAGGATGGACATGCTGCTGGCCAAGGCTGGGCCAAATAGAGAGGATGGTAATGCCTTTGTGATGAAATATTTAAGAAGAAAATCAAAACAAGGTTAATTCCAGCCAGAGAAGAGGAGGAGGTGAGAACATGTGAGGGAAAACAACCTGGAGACACCAAGGTCAGTGGAGAAGGAGGGAGAGGAGGTGCTGCAGGTGCCAGAGCTGATTCCTCTGCAGGCTGTGGTGAGACCATGGTGAAACATGGTGAAGGCCATGGTGAGGCAGCTGTGCTCCTGAAGCCCATGGGGATCCATGGGGGATGCAGAGATCCACCCACAGCCCGTGGGGATCCCTGGGGGATGTACAGATTTGCCCACAGCCCATGGGGATCCACGGGAATGCAGCCCATGGGAGAGGTGCCCATGCCGGAGCAGGAGGATGCCTGGAGGAGGCTGTGATCCAGTGGAAGACCCAGTGGAAGGAGAGGGCCCTGCTTCCAGGGTGGAGCAGCCTGTCCTTGGAGGACTGCACCCCATGGGAGGGCCTCATGTTGCAGCAGTTTTGGGAGGACTGCTGCTGGTAGGATTGGAACCAGGCTGGAGAAATTCACAGAGAGGGACCCCAGGAGCAGCTGGGGAAGGACTCATCTCCCTGGGCCAGAAAGAAGAAAACCTCAGGTGGTGAACTGACCCCCCAGACCCCCATGCTCTGTTCCCTGCACTGTTGGTGGGAAGGATGGAGGGGGTGGGGGGAAAAGGTGGTTTTAAGAGCTTATTTTCCATCTCATTATCCTGCTCTGATTTTGTTAATGATAAATTCACTTTGTGTCTCTAAGGTGAGTCTGTTTTATCCTTGGAGGTTTTTTCTTCCCCTCCTTATCTCAACTCATGAACCTCTCATTAAATTTCTCTCTCCTCTGCCCAGCTGTGGCACGGGAGTGTGAGTGAGCAGCTTTTGGGGATGCCTGGTGTTTGATCAGTGTCAAACCATGACAATTTTTGGTGGTGATGCTGGTGAGTCATGAGGACTTTGAGATAAGGTATTAATTGGGACAAATGACAGGCAAAACAAGTATTAAACTGTGTTACCAAGTGGAATGATAGTAGAGAACTTGTGCTGTAATTGTAGTGAAGGGTCCAGCAGCAGATTTTGTGTAAGTTGTCCATTTTTGTTTTGTGTTGTGATTATATTATTCTGTTATTCTTGGATTTGGTGTGGGCACCTTTTCTTCTGTTTAGTTCAGTTGTTTTTTGTTGTTCTAAGTGAAGATTGTATGTTGAATGTTGATTTTAATGATAATTCTTAAATATGTGATTCACAGCAGCGAGGGGTGGAATGGCTCTGGTGGCTTATAAACTCCTGGGTAAAGAAACACGACCTTGAGTAGATATATCACATTCTCTGTCATCCACAGGCCTCTGGGAAGACTGAAAGGTATAATGGGCTGCTGAAAGCTATATTAAGGGCATTAGGGAATGGGACATGGAAGCAGTGGGATGCAAACTTAGCAGAAACCACTTGGCTGGCCAACACTAGGGGATCTGCTAAGAGCCCTGGGAGTAGTTAATGTATTAACTAGTAGTTAATGTGTAGTAGTTAATGTTTGGTGTAGAGATGGACTAAGGGTGTAGTTTTAGATGTGTGGGTAAGAGGATTCCAGTAATGAAAAATAAATACAGTGGAAGAGTTGGAAGGTACATAGATTATGTGGGATATGAGTATGACACAAATGCTGTTGAATAAGGGGTGGAGATTTCCTTGGGCCTGACTGAGGCGAGTTCAGAGCCCTCCCAGTGCTGTTCATTGTGTTGGTAGCTGGAACGGTGTTGATAACAGACCAGGCTATTGCTGAGCAGCACTGTCCCTCTGACATTCTTCCCCCATCAAGGGGCTGAGGGTGGGCAGGATCCTGGGAAGGGGCATAACCAGGCCAACTGACCCAAATGAACCAAAGAGATGTCCTGTACCATTTCTGGGGATGCTTGAGCACGTCCAGAAGAGGCAACGAGGCTGGTGAGGGGCTGGGAGAACAAGCCCTGTGAGGAATGACTGAGGGAGCTGGGGGTGTTCAGCCTGGAGAAAAGGAGACTCGGGAGTGAACTTATCAATCTCTACGGCTCCCTGAAACTGGTTGTAGTCAGGTGGGGTCGGTCTCTTTCTCAGGCAGCAACCAACAGAACCAGAGGACACAGTCTCAAGCTGCACCAAGGGAAATATAGGCTGGATATTAGGAAAAAAATTTTCATGGAAAGAGGGATAAAGTTCTGGAACAGTCTGCCCGGGGAGGTGGTGGAGTCACCAGCCCTGGATGTGTTTAAAAAAAGACTGGATGTGACACTGGGTGCCATGGTGCCATTGAGGCGTTGGGGCATGTGTTGCACTCAATGATCTTGAAGTCCGCTTCCAACTTGGTCATTCTGTGAATTCTGTGAATATGGCATCAGCTCAAACATATAAGCTAAGGGATAAAGGAGGAAGGGGGACCACTTGTGGTTTTTCAATGTTTTCCTTCCAGAGAAACATTGGAAGAGGACCACTACACCTGCTGAGGCCCTGCTTCCCAGGATGTGTGTGAACATCACTGCTGATGGGAAGTGGAACTTGACTTTTCCCCTCATGTATGGACACGTAAACTCTCGCTTGTTCCTTTCTTTCACTGTAATAAAACTGCCTTATCTGACTCTGCTGGTTGTTCTTCATCTTATTCTCTTCCCTATCCCATTGGGAAAAGGAGGGATGGAGCAGCTTGGTGGTGTCTTATGTTGGAAATGGATGTGTGGATTCTATTCCTATCTGTGGAGCAGTTATTTTCTGTTAATTGGGCAGTTTCCTTTATCTCTTCCACAACCAATCCTCCCTCCAGGAGATACCTTCTATTAGTGGGCCATGGAGTGTCTCTGCTTGGCTGATAAAATTACATCATCCCACTGGGAGATGCTCTGCCCAGGGGGAGGAGCCAAACATTCCTACCTGGATATAATCTGAGATTTGGAAGACCACAGGCAGCCTTTTCCCCACTGGATTTGCAGAGGAGCAGCTTTCTTCTCCACTGGATTCCCAGAGGAAGACCAGGCCCATCTACACTACCCCTGGACCTTCAGAGGAAAACTGCACCCTTCTACAGGATTCCTGCTCCAACAGAACCACAGCTGGCACTGCAGGAGGGCTGCAGCCACCATTTCAATTGACTGCTACCAACACCCTGACCAACAGGGTGTCAGGTTGTATTCTGACCCTGTCAGTGGTTGGGTTTTTTGTTTGTACAATTACATTTGTATTTTTAGTTTTCCTAGTAAAGAACTGTTATTCCTATTCTCATATCTTTGCCTGAGAGCCTTTTAATTTCAAAATTATAATAATTCAGAAGGAGGGGGTTTGCATCTTCCATTTCAGGAGAGGCTCCTGCCTTCCTTAGCAGACATCTGTCCTGTCAAACCAAGACAGGTGGGTACCTGGCACCCAGCCAGGGTCAACCCTCCACAACCCTTCAACAATCACTTCCTGAGACTCTAAAGGCTCATTCAAACTGGAATATCTTCACCATGTTAACCTCACAGGGCCATTGCTCAAAGACAAAAAAACAGTATGGGGTTGCAATGACCTTCCAGGCTGATCAAAGAACAGGCAGAAGTAGTTTTTTCCCTTCCATCTAAAGGCTGTATGATTGAATCTGACAACTTCATACTGAATTGAAGCATGTCACTTCAGAAAAGGTCAGATCCAAGATTTCAAGTGGTGCAGATCTTCCCCTTTGCCTAAGAAGGTCAATGCAATATCTAGTTGTCCACCTCAAAAAATGCTCATTTCTTGAACTCTCCCCTGTGAGTGGAGCAGACTCATATTGCCAGATACTTTTCACATCTGTAAATTTATACAGACCCACTTTTAAAAGTGAAAGAAAACCTAATTTTTCATTAGGCAAACTGAAGTCTGTCAACTGTTGTCTTTTTGAACCTCATGTAGCCGTGTGCTGCGACTGTCCACATCAGGGCAATACTTCCCTTGTCTGCTGAGATTAATGCACCGATAACAAAAGAGGTGTTAAGGGAATCTGAAAGCCCCTTTTTCTGAGTGACTTCTGGGGTCAAACCCTGGCAGCCTTTAGAATAGCCAGGAGCTGCAAAAAGAAGAGCTGCTTTTATCATAACTGTGCTGGGTGGCATAATCAGAGGGTTTGCCATTTAATAAGAATTAACTCAGTTATTAATTAGCATATAAATCCCTTAAAAGTTTTATTTCATCAATAATTCATCCAGTTTTCATAAACTCTGATTTCTCTGTCTCACTGAGGGATTGCAGACTCTTTTCTTCTCTCTCCCCAACTCTTCATTCATTTATTTCTTCCCTCCTTTATTTTCTTTCCTTCTCCTGTCCCTCTCCTTGAATTTTATTTGAATTTTATGGTTGGCTCTGTTGCCCTGCATAAACAGTCAGGAAGTATCACTGACTGCTAGTCAAAAAGATGACAATTGAGCTTGATTTCTGAAATTTGTTTGGAGGCACTTCATCACACTCATGCACATCTAGGCAGAGAGAGAGAACAGCAGCACAGGAACTGGAGTAGAACACACAGAAATGGAGCAGGATGGTTAAAATATTGATTGGGGTGGAACAAAAGGGATTCAGAGGGAAAGACAGAGAACTACAGGACCCATAAATAATCTTTGACAAAATAGCTTTAATTTGCCAAGCAGAGGAAGACTTGCACAGCCAAATGGAGCTTTTTAATGGATGAATGGGATTGAAAGAAGAAATACTGGAAATAAAGAGATCTGGGCCAAATAAGACTTGCAGAGCTACAGTTTGCAAAGGGTCTGGAAAAAAATGGCAATGGTATCATCTGCTTTGGAAAACTCTTCAGCAATGCCACAGGGTAAGAATGAGCCTTCATTCCAAAGGGAAATTGAGCTTTTTTTATAGGTGAGTTGGTAACAAACAATACTTTGGGAAGATAGACTTTGTAAAATTACTGGAAAATGGTGGAAATTATAGTTTGATTGGGGGTCCAGGGTTATGTCAAACATTTGAGGTAGATGAGCTTTCAGTAGGTTCCAGTTCAAAGCCTAGGGGGCTTTAACCAGAGTTTGGGGCTCTGGGAAGAATCTCTTTGCTCTAGGAGAGAAATACCTTTATTATGTTGGTGTCCTTTTCCTCTAGAAGTCATAGGAGTAGACAAATAGGCTGTCCTCACTGTCTCCTGACCCTGCTGAGCTTGCACAGATATGTCCAAAAGGGAAATAATCTGCTTATTCCAAGGGGAGGAATTTTGGAAAGATATAAATTCTGGGCTGAAAATAAACTTGCCATGGCAATTTCCATATCTGGGTGCATGCAGAGAGGTCAGAGCTTAGTGAGCAGGCTGTGAAACAGGAATGGTGGCAAGGATGTTAGCAGTGTCCAGTGGGAAATCTGGGCTTGGCTCACATCTTGCCCCAGCCACTCAGGAGAAACTCTTGAACACCCAAGGGCTGTGGGATGCCAGATTAAAAGAGATCTCAAGATGCCAAAATAAAAATCCCTGATGGTGTGGCAGGGAGGTTTAAGCTTGCCTGCCAGCTCGAGCTTCACAGCCACTGCTCATATCTGTGCAGCTCCACACACCACAGGTAGGCAAATGTTATCCCTGCTTGGCCAGGTTGCATCCCCCACGGGCACAGAAAAAATTCATGGTTCTCTGCACTAGTCTGAGCAGCTCCTGCTCCCCAGGGAAGTGCCTGCCCTATTTACAGCTCTGGGGCTTCTCAGCTGACAGCCCAAAGTCCTGTCCTGCCCAGCCAAGCCCTGTCATCTGCATCAAACAGAGCGTGGCATTTCAGCCAGCCTGCTCAGAGCAGAGAGGGCCGACCCCTCCCCACGGAGTTCACAGGCTGTGACCCAGCCAAGTGGAACTGGAGCATCTTTGCAGAGGATATCGGCTCTGGCTCCGAGCAGGAGGCTCTTCCAGGGGCCACACTCAGCTGGTGCAGAGCCCCAGCTCCAAGGACTCACTCCCAGCACAGCTTTTCCCTGCCTCCTGCTCAGTTCACCAGAGCAGAGCATGGAGTGTGCTCAGGGTGCCTTTGGGAGCACCGCACACTGTGAAGAAAGGGCACCCAGGATGGAAAAATCCCGACTAGAGTTGAGAGGATCCATCCCTATTTTATCCCTGACTTTTGGCCTGCTGCAGGCAGGAAATTTCTTGTTTAAATTCTGACCTGACAAAACCACTTTGAGAGTTGTTTATCAAAAGGGATTTTTTTCTCAGGAGGAATTTATTTTGCAGTGACAGGAAGATGCCATTGCATGCCCAGCCAAGTTTATTTGGAAAGGCTCATTTGCTATGAATCAAAGCATCTTTTTCTCTTACCATAGGCAGAAAAGTCTGTTCCAGAAGCAAAAGTCTGTTCCAGAAGCAAAAAAAAAGGTCTGTTCCTGAAGCTTTTTCTCTCTTTTGCACTACAGCTACTCTCCTGACATCCATGCCTAAGCTCATTAGCCAGGCATTATGAATTTCAGGGCAGAAAGAAAAGCCAAAAGTCTGAGTTGCAGCACAGTGAAGTCCACATTTTTAGGACTGTCCAACAAATCAAAGATCAAAATTCAACTCATAAATTCAGGAGAGATAAATGTGTGAATTTGCTTTCCTGTCCTGCAGAGCATCATTTTGTCACTCTTAGAGGAAGGATAAGATTTAGTAGATGTAGATATGTCTGTGTGTGCTGTTATCAACTGCTGTGTTCTGAGAGGACTGAGCAAGGACCAGTACAAGGCTCCAGAGAGGCTTCACAAGAAGGACATGTCCTCTGAGCCTTTCTTTTAATAAAAAAGTGAGTTTTAGAGAGAAATCTGCTCATCAACAGCATGCATGTGCACCTATAAACATGTGTTAAAGACAGAGAGTGAAGTGTATTTAATGTCAACATTAATGTCAACTCTGCTGACTGCAAGTTTCAGCATCACCTTCACAGTTTTGGGAACGTGGCTGCTGCCTGAGATTATTGGGAGGTAATTGCTGGCTTGATACAGAACACAGCTACAGTTAATAGAAGCTGGACCTATTTTTGTGGAGGAAGAAATGGTCTGGGAGTTTTATGTGTCCCAGGAGGGGCAGGTGAGGATGTGG
Organism: Zonotrichia leucophrys gambelii; assembly: GCF_028769735.1. Lineage (NCBI taxonomy): Eukaryota > Metazoa > Chordata > Aves > Passeriformes > Passerellidae > Zonotrichia > Zonotrichia leucophrys. The sequence continues at coordinate 92,337,263 of NC_088172.1, forward strand.
TGGAGCCTCTGGCAGTGCATGGCTCACTTTGGACAGTGCTGAGCCCAGGGTACTGACAGCAGCTTTGTACTGTTGAATTATTCAGGAGTCCTTCACAGATGGCTGCAAGCAAGGGAGGTCTGGGAGAAAGTTTAGAAGAAAATGCTCAGTATTCAAGGAAAAAGTTGAGAATAAACCAGATTTTCAAAGGACTTCAGGCTAGTAAAGGGTGGAAGATCCTCCTGATGGGTACATGGGTTGTACAGGGAAGGCAGCTTTTCCTGAAAATCATTGCAAGTGAAACTTTGTGAAATTGAAAAACCTTATCCATGAATCGATCAAAGCAAATAAGGTGGATGAGACCAAGTTAAACACTGCTGAGATCAGAGCAAAGCCACATGCTGTAATACAGCATTTATGTGGCACCTGTGACAGTGCTATGGGGCTGCTCAGGCATCTCTGAAGAGGTGACATTTATTTATCAGTACAGCAGAGCTTCTACACAGGTTGCAGATTAGACATGTCCCTTCCTTCAGCCATGGGGCACAGAATTTTTTTTCAGATATGTGAAAGAAGTGATAGTAATGTACCAAGGTCACATCAGCCTGCTGCTTGGACAGGGGCTTACAACTGACGGCCCCAGGAACTTTCCAGAGGTGTTTCCCAAGAGAAAGCAAGCTTTTAAGGCCTAAAACCTCTCAGAGCTGCTAGGACAGTATTTGTGTACAAACAGTGAAGAGAAAACACAGTGCTGGGACCTCAGGACACCTTTCCCAGGAGCAGCACATCATCTTCCTCCTCAGGAGGAACCAAGCCAGGCAGCTGTAGAGAGCACAGAGTGGCTCACAGGTAACACAACCCCATCAGTGCCGCCAAAGCCCCTCAGGGACACAGCCCAGAGAGCCAGCTGTGCTGAGCAGCAGGGAGGGCTGCCTCAGCAGGGTGTTCTTGTCCCCTTGGACATCCAGAGGCCCCTCCAAGGACAGGTGGCAGGAATTTAATGGTAAGTCATGTGCCAGAGACAGCCTAGGAGTAAAGCACACAGTGGATGAGGGTTATCCCATCTGTTTATCTGGATGTCTGCTCTCTGCCAGAAGAGACCAGGAAATCTGTTTGGCTCTTTTTTCACTATTGCTCTTCTCTATTATCCTACTTGGAGATTTTGCTTCTTTTTTTCCAGCTCTGCTGCTCTCAGGAGTGAAACAGCTTAAAAAAATCTGTCTTTAGGGCTATATCTGGTCATCAAGCCAGTGAGCTGATGTTGGAGAAGGCAAAGCATTTGTTACCTTTTCTCTGAGGCCTTCAGGAAAGCAGCAGCTCTGTGTTGCCAGTGGCAGAATTATAACCTGACAATGCAGATGCCAGCAAAGTCTGGCAGGGAGCTGAAAGCTTCAACAGTCTGAGCTGGTCTGGGATGTGCAGGGCATATTCATCCTTGAGAAAGCCACTGAAACATGTTCACACCAAATTTCAATCCTGATGAACAGCGGATCTGCAGGCAGCAAGCACAGCATCCAGAAAGAAGTTCTCAAGCAGCACTAATTGTAATAAGCCCTTTTCTCTTTAGTCACCTGGGTTTTTTCAGACAGAGCATTAAGGAAACTTACCCTGTGACATGTTCCTGCTGTGACTATAAATGTGCTCATTATCCAAATGACAAGAAGGGTAAGAAATTGTGCTGCACCTCAGTATGCCACAGGATGTGTTCATGCTTAATTTTATTTTATTTTAGTTCTCCAATTGAAGTAAGCCAACACCCTCCTGGATTATCTTGTATCTTGAATATACAGACTGAGAAGAAATATCTGAAAAGTGTCTGCTTTTTTAACCTGTCAGCTCAAGAAACAGGTCTGGCTTCAAGAAACAGCTCAAGCCACCTCAAAAGCACTACATCATTTTTAGAGATTCCCAAACCAAAGTCAAATCTTGGTACTGTGCAAGAAAACACATCATGCTGGCTTCAACTGCTTAAGAGATGTGAGACTGATGCAGCTCAAACTCTCAGCTCCAAACTGTAGCAAGGCTAAAACCATTTTTGCAGTAGGCACATGCCCACAGACCACATTTCTGTATCACAGAATCTTCTGAGCTGAAAGGGACCCCCAAGGATCTGAGTCCAGCTCTTCACTGAATGGCACCCCTGGTCCCACAGCCCCCTGTCCTTGCTCCTGGGGACACAGAGGTGCTGTCACAGTCAGAGCTGACCCCAGGACACCCACACACACACACAGCCCTTGCTCCCAGTCCGTGAGCCCAGCTCCTAGACTGGCTTGGCTGGATCTCAGCTCAGTATCACCCACACTCACTGCAACCACAGCCTGAGCCATGGCCACCTCCAGCTGCTGCACTCTCACCCTCTGTCCTGGGCTGACTATGTGATGGTTTTATTCCCCATCGTCTCGTTCTGTTTAGGCGGAATAATAAGTTTTGCACCTTTAAGACTTGTTCCAGAGAGTGAAGGGGGGAGAGTAGAAGCGCACAGTTTTGTTTTCAGTCACTGCCCTTCTCCTACACATTCCTGCTCCGGACTGTGTTGTCTGTGGATGGACAGACGGCGGGACAGAGCTCTCCTTTGCTTTTAGTTAGTTTAGCTAGCTGAGGCAGAGAAGTTCCCTGGTCTGTGGATTTTCCCCTTTTCTTTGGACCTCTTGAAGCCTGCTCTGGACTGAACACCCAGGGGAGCACCGGCAGCTGCACCTGAGGCCCACGGGGCCAGGCCTGGCCTGTGACATTTCCAGCACTGGAGGGACTGATCAGAGACTGAGCTGAACTGCAGCACATGGAAAGGACTTTCTGAGTTTGTTATCTCTCTTAGAGCAGCAAGAGGTTTTATTGTTTAATATTGTTTAGGTTTTATTGTTTAATAAACGGGGTTTTTCCACTTTTTTCCAAGGAGGTAATTTCTCCCAAAGCGGTGGGGTGGAGGGGCCGATTGAATCTGCTTTCCTCCAGGAGCACCTCTGGGGATTCTCTCCCAAATTCGCCCTGAACCAGGACACCCTCACATGTGCAAGTGCCCACAGGAACAGTCTCCAGCCTAGGGAAAGGTTGGAAAGCCATTCACAGGGGTAGAGGCCAGGCTGTTCAGGCTGGGTGCAGAGCACACCCAGAGGAGTGCACAGAGCAGCAAACTGCTTCCACCACTGCCCCTTTTATTTCCTTTTATACCCCTCTACTCCCCCATTCCTGCTCCTCCCCAAATCTCCGAACCACCACCCTGTTCCTGCCTCTTCCTCCCTTTGGTTTGCCACTAAAGCATCCACAAGCTCTGTGCAAATTCCAATACCCCTCTTCCCTTGCATCCTATAGTGTGGCTGCCCTGTGGTGTGAGAGGTGATCTGGAGAGCTGCTGGGTTTCACCTCTGGCTTCCACACTGGGACTGATGGCAAAGACCCTTCAGGCCTCGGAGGTTTCCTGACATCCTGAAATGCATTTGGGATCTGTTTGGAATCTGTTTGGAACAATGCATCTCTGGTGCTCCCCAGGCCATTCCCTTGTGCTGAAATGGGAAAAGATGTCCACTGCCTCGCTGCCTCTCTCCCCACAGCCCCTCATCCACCTCCAGCTTGCACAGCAGGCCCACCAGCAGCCCTGCCAGCATTAGCCCATCTCTCCTGGCCAATGGATTTGATGCAGCTGGCATCAGATTTGGTGCTGAATTTGATGCTACTGAGGATAATTCTTCCTAGTGGAAGATGGATATGTTAGTCCTGCTTGTAACCAGGTATTGGAAAAACCAGACTCAAGCCCTCTTTTAGCACTGCCATCTCCCTACACCCTAAATTGTGTCACTGGATCTCACTGCACTGCTTCCCCCTGCAGAATCCCCCAGGTAGCTCACATGCTTGTAAAGCACCATATCCTGGTCCATGCTGGTTTTACCCCAGGGACTTGGGGTGCTCTTGCCTTGCCTGCAGGAAGGAGACCCAGCAGTGGGTATTTCTCTGGCTGCACAGTGATAAGGGTGTTTTTCAGACACTGAGTGCTTCAGTGCCCTTTTGGGACACAGTACTGAAGAGCAGTGGTGCGGCCACAGGGGCAGAGCAAAGCTGATTAGATGGCCTAAAAACCAGAAATGTGCAGGCTTTGTTTTCAAAGTGTGGCTCTTCCATCCCTGCTATTCCTTGTTCTTTGTTTTGATGTTAAGATTTGATGTCCAGTAAATTTTTTCTCAACAAAATCTCTCCAGAAAATACTAATCTTGCTCTTTACCCTCTTACTAAATTTCATTGGAGATAAAACGTAGCTCCTCTGTGGAGTTTGCTTCTCTGGCACAGAATTTCTTTGTGTTTGTTTTTAAAAAGAACTGAGCAAGGATTTTGTTGGATTAACTGGCTTTATCACAATAAAAGCCTTGAGTAGCTCTAATTGTATACTTGGCTTTGTTTACAACAATTATATCAGCTTCTCTTTTCTCTGTAATTTATTTTCAGTGTTGTTATCCAGCACACGTTTATGTGATTTTTTTTTCCTAAATGGGCTGAATGTTTCCCAAATGCCTGAAGTTGTTGCTGTGCTAATTCCTTGGCTCATTTTTCTGTATCCTGTGCTGCTGCCCTTCTCACCTCCCTCAGTAAAAAAAGTGGAGAAGCAGACCCCTACCTGTCTTTAGAGCTCTGAGTGGCAGGTTATAAGCAGCACAAGGAATGCTGGAGGATGGATTTCCCAGATTTTGTGCCAGCAATAGCCCATTCTTTTTTCTGTTGAAGTAAAAACTTTCCTTAGACTCTAACAGAGTCCTCCCAGGAGTGGAAACCACTGGATACAACTTTGTGCTTTTGTTGAAATACCAACATTGTGGCATTGCTTTAAGCCTAGAAATATGTCTGGAATGATGAAGCCAGGGTCTCTTTATTGTGGCATTTCCCTTATCTGGTATATTCACGTGGGTGGATTAAGCTTAAATATCTGGGTGTTATTTGAGTGTGTAGTGAAATGTATGATAGTGTCTATATATAGAGGGACATCTGTAGGTACAGATGCATAAATATATTATTTTTTCCCTTTTTTTGGAGCAAAAAGGAATGAGAATGAAGACATTTGACTTTCCTGTTCTGATCATAAAAACCCACAAGGCCATATTTTAGGCCTGGTGGTGTGGATAGTGTCAGTTTTACGAGCAGAATTCAATTTGATGTGTTTATTTCTGTCCCAAAGATCAAGACCCTAAGAACACTGCAGGTCTGAGCTCTGAGTCAGCTCCTCACACAGGAGATGCCTTAGCAGTACAAATAGCTGATAAAGACTGAGACAGGAGTAGGGGGGGAAAAATCTCCTTAGCAGAGAACAATTAATGGCCCTTCCATGGAAAAAGAGAAGCTGCTTCGTGAGTGTAAGGCTCTTTCCAACCCTCTCCAGTCTTTTCTTTTTGAAACTGTACCATCCCTATTGAATTCTTGCATAGATCTCTAAGTTCTCTAAGACACTAAATGAACATTGCACCTTGATACCTCCCCACAATTTCACAGAATGTTCCTCACCAATTTTCAGTTCTGTACTAAATGCAAGAGGTCTCTGAAAGAAAGTATTTCTCTTTCTCTTTTTTCCATGCCCTGTTATCCCCATTTCAGGGTTCTTATCCATCTCACAGAGCCTAAACACTCAAGAACCTGGCTGAAGGACCTCCTCTCCTAGATACGACTACCATTTTAAGTCTCAGACTAAAACGTGATGCAGGCCAGCTCCTGGCCTTGTGGAGCTGGAGATAGGAAGAATGGGATGTAAATCACTCCAGATGGTTGGGAACACACAAAACTGACAATCCTTAAGTAGTCAGACATCCTCTAAGGATATTGGGTAAACAGCTAATGTTCCTCTAGGGCATTGAATCCTCTTCCAAAGCTGGTTTTCCTTATGGCACATATCTTCTCTCCCCTCTCCAGAAGAACATCTTTTTACCTGATGAATTCCAGGATCCTCTTCCACAAATCCCTGAGGAACATGAGCTGCCACAAAACTTTAAACTGGAGATAAGTGCTGGGGAAAGCTCAGGGGAAGCTCCCTGTGACTCCTGCCCTTTTGAGGTGACAGCTTTGTGTGTTTAAACACCCCCAGACCTCCCACCTAATTAGTTCATTTTCTCATGCAGACACATAGGCAGGATTTTGGGTGATGCACAGGCACAGAGTATATCAGAGGGCAAGACAGACTCAAGGCTCCATTTGTAGAGCTGGATGAAAATCCCAGTCTGGAAAATGGATGGACTGCACTGCCTTTCCCTCCTCAAATCGTAGCAGAGCAAGTAAATATTGCTGTTGCTGTGAAGGTTGCTTACACCTAGAGATGGTCCCAGAAAATGTCAATTCCAGCCTGAACTCTTATAGTAGCAAAAAAAAAAAAAAAAAAAAAAAAAGCACAAATAATCACTCATTATCTGGAGAAAATGATAGGCAATAAAAATACTCCCAAAGCTCACGGCACACTGTAAAAACTGACAGATAGGAAAATGCATGCATTAATGTGTCAAGCAACTCATGTTACAGCAGGGAGAAAAAAGCAAGCACAGGAGCAACTACCTCCAGTGCTTTGGGAGAAATAGCAAACACATGCAGGAGAAACTTCAATTATCCTGCAGCTTCCATGAAGTCTGTTCAACTTAGTCAACCATGCTAAACACAGGAAAGGACTGAATGAATAAAGCTGGACAGAGCTATCGCAGCTTAATTCAAGAAGTGCCTGAGCCTTAAAATATTTATGCAGGTTTACCTTTTTGCCTACAAAACTCCTGTGAATGTTATCCAGCAGTATTTCCTGCTTTTAGCTTTTCTGGCAAGGGTGCAATCATAATAGAAGTTTCCATGTCAGAAGGAAACCGAAAAGTAGGGAAGTATGCAAACAGGGGGAAAGTACAATAATTCACAAGTTTATTTTTAAGTTCATATGTTCATTCTTACCTGGATTTTTTTACCAACAATTTTAACTATTTCCAGTTTATCTGATCTCAAAACTCATTTGGCAGCAGAAACACTATAATCTCAGAGGGGGAAAAAGCAAGAAATGGATGGTTTTAAAGGAAGGTACTGTGTTCTGTCAGCCTGGCCACAGTTGCATTGTTACCAGGGGAGGGGGGCTAGGGTGTCTGTGACTTCTTTCTTCCCCAGTCAAGCTGAGAGGGGATCAGAAGAGAAACTTTTGGAGCAGTCAGGGCTCCCCCATGCAAACACTCAGAGCTCTGAGCTCAGATCTCAAGGGAGAACCTCCAATGACAGATTGCAGAACAGCAGAGAAACTCAAGAGTTGGTTCCTCTAATTAGCAAACACATATTTCCCTGCAGGGCAGAGGGCCCAGGGGCTCTGCTGGTTTACACAGACATCCTGGCTGTTCTCATTTGTACCCACTTGTCAGGTAAGCCCCAGTCTGGCTGATCTTAGTTTCAGCCCTGTACCTCAGAACTCCTGCACTCAAAGGATTTACTTCCATTGTGGGGCTGCAAAGCAATTGTTTGGCTGTTCAAGGCTGAGCTCTCTGAGGAGGGAGAAAGGGAACTAAAGAGAAGATTGTGAAGGACACAAGCTCACCCCTCAGCTGCAAAAGAAGCCACTTCAGCCTCTGCAGAGCTCATGAGGCAGAGGGTTTTCATCCTTCTTTGCTGGAAACTCCCTTTTCTCCCTGCCATCTGTGCTTGACCTGCATTGTCTGTAACTCTCCCTCCACGGCAAACTGGATGACACTGCCATTTCACTTCACTGCCCGTTTCTGTTGTGTTATTTGTCTCTCACAGATGATGCATTTGTGTGACCAAGCAAACAGAGCAGCACAAACCTCCTCTTTCTGCGTGGTGCCTGTGCCTGGCTGCAGATGGCCACACATTGTACTAAGCTGTGACAATGCTGAACAGCATGAGCCGCTGTCTCTGCCTCACATGCTCCAACAGAGAGGATCAAAAGAATGGAAACTAAACTGAGTTTGTCCCTTTCCAGTCAAAATGACTGCTTGTGGGACTCTGCATTACTTTTGTACTCCACCTTTCACTCGACCACAAAAGCCACTTGACTTCCGTGGAACAGAAGTTCACCCCGTGCAAGGCACTGCAGGGAGGAGCCCTTTTTTTACACAAGCTCTGGAAAAATCACTCACCTCTTCAGCCGACAGATGAGAACCAGGCATCCAGCCCCCAGAAACCTGCAGCACGCAATTCTATCCCCAGCATCCTGAAAGCCAAGGAGAGTAGGGAAATGCTGGAGAGGAGCAAGAGCACCAGGGGTGATGCACCCTGAGTGCCATGGGGATGCTGCTCTGCTGTTACCAGGGACTCTTGCACAGCACGTGCTTCCCGTGGTGCCTAAATGCTCCTGACAGCCCACCTTGTCAAGATGTGATGCTGTTTAACGTTGCCCTGACAGCTCCCTGGCTTTGCCTCCTCTCTATTTTCATTTTAGAGCATGTTCTCACTAATAACAGTGGCTGAGATATGTGTTCTCATTATGAATGAAAAACTGCTCTCCAAAAAACTAATCAAGCAATGCATTCTTGCCCGAAGCAGCATTTTAATGGAAGAAAAGCTTTATGTGCTCGTTACTAAATACCATCTCTGTACAGTTGCATGCTGCTTCCATTAATAGACTTCCCTAACACCCAGCCACACTGATAAATGTCATTTTTTCAGTATTGTGAGAACATGGGGACAATTTGGAGAGGTGTTGGTCAGTTTCATATGCCTATAATAAAATACATTGAAAAACAAAAGGAGGAAATCTCTTCTGTTCCTTATCACTGTACCCTTGTCCTTCCACCACAGAACAGTGGATTTTCCAGACTCATATCCTCACATTCACAAACCTGCTTTCTAATTAACACTCAGAGAAATGTAAAGTGATATGGTGATGCTGTCTGCAAAGAAGCTCATCATCTAGGGGAACTGAGGCTTGTTTCCAGCTGTGAAGAGAAATCCATCAATCTCTTCTTCCTAGCACCAGCCAAAGCTGCCTGCTGGCAGGTTAGTGTTATTTATAGCCATTCTGTTACTTGGAATGTGCTGGAAGATAGTAAAAGTGTAAGAGTGAAATACTTGATTCCCTCTAGTGAAGCCCTGATTTTGCTGTGTTCCTTCCAGTGAGGAATGGGAGAATTCATTCACCCTGCCACATGCACCAAGCTACACTTTCTAATTCTGGGCACGGATCCTTCTCTCTTCCACACAAGGAGAGAAGTGGTCCTTGGCCCTGGCACTGAACAAGAGGCTGAGCTATCGCCCACAGCATCCCCTCCTCTCCCCAGCCCTTGGATCCCTCCCAGCTACAGACAGAGACCAGAGCTACCCCAGGAGGCCCTGACAGGGCTAAATTTAGAGCAGCAACATGCAGCGAGGTACAGCAGTGCTCCTGGTGCCTGAGACCTTGGCTGGGCAGCTGCAAATGACACTGCCTCTCCCAGACATGGAGTTATGGCCCTCCCAGCCCCTGAGGAGGGGGGAACCTCTTTCCTCTGCCCAGTGTTCCCTTGTTCCTGCACAGAACACTGCCATCGACTGCACAGGAGCTGCAAGAGGGGTCCCTGCCTCCTCCTCCCCTCTTTGCTCAGCAGAGACTCTTCACTTCTGCAAACACAAGAGAATCAGCAGCCTCCAAGAAGGGAATGTGATGCCTTGTGAGGCTGACCTAGAACAGAGGCTAGATGGAGTTAAGGAATACAGTAGGGATTTATTAAAAGGCCTCAATGGATACGCCTTGGGCAGCACAAGAGCCCAGCCAGGGCTACACCCCAGATTAACCCAAAAAGGTCACAAAATGGACTACTGGTCACGGGGTCTCACACTTTTATAAGTTTTGGTCCATTAGCATATTGGAGCTAATTGTCCAATTACAGCTTTAGCCCATGCAGTCCCATCCTTGTTTTCTCTCTTAATTCCACTGTTGTTACCATTGTTTATGCTCTTGGGCCTGAGATCTGGATCTGTTGTCCTTGGGTCCCCAGCTAGAGAAGGAATTGCTTTGTCTCCCTGCTCTGTGAAGAGAGATCACCATCCCCTAATAAGAAGCCCAGATCCACACACCAAAGCAGAACAAAATCTGAAAAATATAAAAGCCAAAACCTGAGGCATTAAAAGCACTTTTTCTTCGGGCACCCAGTGGCTCCACATGAAATATTTCAGCTGTCGGTGCCATGTGGGATGGCAAATTGCAATAATGCTTTCTGGGACATCCACATTGCAGACTTGTTTGTGGCACACGGCTCCACCACAACTTAGCCAACTTGTAAATTAGAAATTATGGTTTTATTCTTACTGATGACACCCTCCCACCTTGTGATGGATGTGTCTTTCTTTGCACTAGAAAAACACAAGCTACAAATGAATAGTTCAAAAATAAATTCTTGATAAGGAGTTGAAAAATTGTTTTAGCATTTTTAATACAGTCTATATATCAAAGCAAATGGACTCTGACTAAGGTGAACAGCTGAGGAAGCTACATAAGCAAACTAACAAAGCTCAGGAACTGAATGAATGAGAGGTACCATATAGTCATGGCACCTACATATCCAATGGCCAAAACTGCCCAAATCAGACAAGTTTTCACATACTGAGCTCTGAGCTACTCTGTGTTTGCTGTTGTGGGATTAAAAAAAATTGTAAAACTGGAAATACAGAATGGGGGAAGGAACTTCAGTGCATTTTCTCAATTTGTTAATTCTCACAGTCTGGTGCTGCTTAGCCTTGGCAGATGGCATAAAGCAGGGTGCATCACAAGGAGGAACTCGCTCACTGGGGATCAGTTGTGCAAAGGCACACCTGACTTTAAAAATATCCTAACCTGTTAAGTGCTTAGAGCCGTTTTAAACCTCACTCTGAGGCACAAAAAGAGGTGTTTGATTGTGTTGTAGTGAAACTCATCACCCCTCCCACAGCCTGTCTACAGCTAATCACTGCACACTCTGATTTTTCATGGCATGATAGTGGAAACCTGCTGGAGGTTCTGTCTGAAAGGAAGTGTTTCAGCACTTGTGGAAACTATTTTCTCAGACAAGACCACTTGCTAAATTCAACTCACAAATATTTTCCAGCTGCCTGGAGTCCCTTTCCTTTTTGACCAGTTTACCACTGATCAAAGTTTCTCTGCTCAGATATCCCAAACTGCCCCTCAGGCAGCAGAAGGAAGGAATGAGCTGAAGTTCAAACCTGTCTCTGCAAATTCTCTCTGGAGGGAGGGAAACTAGCAATTGGTCTTGGACCTGCCAGGGAGCTACCTGAATAAAGCAGAGCTAGAAAGACAAGTGGGGTTAGAGCTGGCTCTGGGGAACAGTTTGATCTTTTCCAAGAATTTTTGCCAATATTGCCAGCAGGAGAAATGAGAAGCAAATACAGCAGGACATTTCAGTAAAGAGAGGGACAGTGATGGCAGCCTGAAAGTCTGCTGGTCCTTCTTTTACATTTCCTAAACAAAATATTACTGATTTCTGCACAAATATATTTTGTTTTTAATAGATGAGTTTTTCTCTCCAAAACACTGGAAAGAAAGGACATTGAAACGTAAACTATCATCTTGACCTCACATTGTAAAATAGATTTCTATTTCTATTTTCTATGCAAAACTGCAGTCAGACAGGAAGGTAAATCTTCTACAAGACTGTTCACAATAAAATTTGCCTGTTATGAGAGACAATCCTCAAGCAGAACAAATTCAGCAAGGAATTAAATGGAAATGGGGACTGATACAGGTGAATTCAAAGGCAGGTCTTCATTGCCACCACTCCTCAGCCAGGCCAGGAAAATGTTGGGAAGAAAAACCTCCAGCATAACTGACACTAATGTAATTTCTGTCTCTCTCTCTTGACCCTTCTGGGTCACAGCAGCCTGGGCACATTGTGGGCTGGCACCAGGATGTCCATCCATAACTCTTCCCTGTGCTAAGGATTTCCAAAGCTGCTCCCTGTGTTTTGCAGCTTTTCCAGGACTGGGAGAGAGGCAGCAGGATCTGCAAGTCAGGGCAGAGAGGCAGAGCTCAGGAGCCCCAGGGATGTGCAAACACTCTGTGTGCCCAGCAGGAACAGCACATACAGAGCATTTTGAACCTGTCATCCAGGGCCAGCTCTAACACTGCAGCTGCCTTCTTGGAGATAGACATAAAGGCTGTCATGACTCCATGCTCTTGGTTCCCTGGTGCACAAAAAGCAGAGACCCTCAGTTCCTTCTGCATGTTCTGGTCGTGTTCTTTCTCATGTCTTGGTAGAAAAAACCAAAAGAATTGGATAAAAAGCAGGGCTCACAGTGAGAAGCCCTCTTGAGACCTCACCACACAGAGTCAGCAGGCCTGGCACAACCTCTGGCTTCTTCCAGGAGTATCTCACCACACAGAGTCAGCAGGCCTGGCACAACCTCTGGCTTCTTCCAGGAGTATCTGATTTTCTAATTTCCAAGAAAAAAACCCAATCCTGCATCCCCAGCTGAAACTGCTCATGAGACAAGACACTCCAGATTTAGATTGTTTTGCCTCACACGTGAAATACAATCAGACAGGACAATGGGGAAGCAGAAGCCACTGTAAAATCTCTTTCCCTGGTGTTCACCATCCCTGAGGCTTCACTTGATGGCCACTTGATAGAAGATGAAGAATGACCAAGCAGAGTACAAACTCCAAACTCTGTCTGTAACATTCTTTTGTCAGCCATAGACACTTATCTCAAACATAAATAGGTGATACAAATGTAAGGAAATGTCTGGGACAACATGATGAAATCATCTGGAATAAAACCCAGAGCTGCTGCTGCTGAATTTGGTGTAAAAAAAACCAAAAACCAAGACAAATACTTTTCAAGGGAGTTGAGGTATCTGCTGCAAATTCAATGTGAGAGACAAGGGAGAACAACCAGAAAGAAATTAGTACAGAAAATAACCAACCCCTTCCAAAGACCAAGAAACAAAACCCAACAAATCTCTGAGAAAGATTTACAGAAGAACTATTTAAAATCTAAAAATTTGAAAACCTAACTAAAATATACACAAATCAAGACATCATACTGAAAATGTATTCATTTCATATTTCAGTGCAGTTAATTTCCTGTCTTTTAAAGGAAAGAGTCTGTCTGAGAAAATGAGTGGTTCTGGGAGCAGAGACATGAAAGGAGTTTTTACATGCATTCCCTGATGTCTAATAAAGGATGAATCTGTTCTCCAGTCTCTGGGAGGAATATTTGTAGGATTTCACCTTTCCACTCAGCCATCTATTTCTGTCAGGTATGTAGGGCTATGTTATTTCTTCACCTGCTGCTCCAGAATCAAATTTCACTGAGGTGGGTCCAGTATCAAAGTTTTGGGCCTTTCCTACCTAGGAAAAAATCAGCAAGATTTCCCTAAAAAGCCTTTGGGAGGGCTGAAACTATCAGCCCTTCAAAATTTTCATTAAAATGTCAAATGGTACTGTAATAACTGTCCCCTTCTTTTCAGTGACTTACTGCCAGTCTTTCAACCAAGGCACTTTTGACTGTGCAAATAACCAATGGCCACACCACAAAGAAATCCCAGTACTTGGTCATTTGTACATTTTTTAAAAATGAAATGGACAGCAGGCATGTGCTCCCAACCTTAGCATATTAATAGTGCTGGATAAGACATCATGCAGTAGAAAGTGGGCTGCTGCCAAAAACAACCAAGAGGAAAGCCAAGACATCAATTAAACCTCTGGTTACTCCTGGTAGGATTATTCTGATTTAAAGCAATCCTGGCAGAATGCATCCACTATCAGAACCAAGGCAGAGCAGATGAAGAAACAGCTCAAAGTCAGACTCCTCTATCATTTTGCTGTTTCAAGTGTCCTTGGAGCGCTTGGAAAGAGCTTGAGTCCAAAGAGAAAGCTGAAGTCCAAATAAGTGAGTGTAGAGTTTATACATTGCAGGAAAAAATGACCTATTTTGCTGATTTCCTTCAAGTATGAAAGCAGGTTTGACTTTGCATTGTTATTGGCAAATGACCTTTAAAAATAAAACAGAAGTGACTTTTCCAAGTCATTTGCAGTCTCTATAAAGTGGAAAGATTTGAGATGAATGACTGCTAACAGGAGATTGGTTTGGGCACTAAGTAAACGTAAGTGGATGGAAAAAAGCCCCAGCAAAATGAAAAGAAAAATGGATTATCAGGCAGCCTGACAGGAATAAGGCAATGCCAAGAAAACAAATGAAATGTAATAATGAAATCAAATTTTGTCTGTGATATTTCAGTCTCTACCAAAACAAGGTTTGTTGTGCTTGGCAGTGGACTGCCAGAGAGGGGAAGTGTAGCAGTTTCTTTTTCCTCTGCTCTGGCCTTCATCACAGCACCAGGAGGAAGATGTATTTCCTAGAAGTGTCTTATCTTCCAACCAAAGACAAACACTGGAGGTCTTCAGACTTGTTCCTGATCAAAGTTCATCCCAAGTGCTCCCCATTCCCTCAGCAGCATGGTGACAGCCTTGCATGGGCTTGGCCGTGAGGGATGGGGTGGTGGCTCAGCTGGCAGGTGCACCCTGGCAGAGCCCAAAATCTCCATCCCCCAGCAGCAAACCAGGACAGTCACTCTCTGAGTACCACAAGGGTCAGTGCCAGCACGAGAAAGATCCTGCTATTCCAAAGATCCAGGCACTGCCATGATGGGCCAAAGCCACCAGGCCGAAGCCAACCTGTTCCCAGGTGGTTTCAGCTGGTTTGAGTCCATTTTTTGTCTGGAGACACAAAAGGGCCTGACAAGTTTGACCACAACAGCCTGAAAGGACTTCCCAGAGTGAAGTAGCCAGGAAAGGCTGGCCTTACAAGGAGCTGTGCCATAGATTTTCCTGGATGAGAGACAGAGCAGCAGCAGAGACAGCTGAGAGCAGCCACAGGGCACAGGCTGGAGATAAGGGATGTATTTTAAGTGCTGCACTGAAAATACATGACCTTGCCACTGCCAGGAAGGAAGGGCCTGATCCCGCCCCCCTCAGAGTCAGGAGAGCCATCTCAGACCTTGCTGGACCATCAAAATGAAGACAGCAAAAAGATTCAGCTCTATCCTTTCCTCTGCCACTTCCAGTGCAGGGATGCTGTGACAAACCCACTCTCAGAGGTTTTTAATCCTCCTATTTATTCTATCTGTGATTGCTTATACAATTATGTCGGATCTCAAAATCTCAGCCCTGAGATGCTGAGCCTCCGAGACCAGCTTGGGGGTCTCAGGAGTCCTGGAATGTTGCCAGAAGTGTCTGGTAGCTAGACTTTAACCCTACACAGGAGACGACAAGGATGAGGGCTTCACAGGGCCTCACCGGGGTGAAGGGTGGAAAGATTAGTTAATTAGAGAGTGAGACACAAGGTTTAAGATTTATGTACAGGGGGTTTAGAGGAGTAAGATGGAGGAATTGGGGTGTGTCCTGTCCTCCTCCTTCTTCCTCCTCTCCTCCATCTTCTTTGGCCACGGTGGCACCTTTCTATTGGTTATTACTGAGAGTACACCGAGTTATAAGAATAGATGGTATTGGGGAAAAATGATAAATATTGTATACGTAGCAAAGGGTATAAAGATAGGTGCCTGCCCCGGAGGGGGATGGATTGTGCCCATGGCTGACTGCTGTGCAGATCTCTGTTCGGCTGAAAGAACATCTTTTAGATAAACAATTAATAAACATAAAACCAGAAAGAAGAACTGAAGCCTCTTCTCGTCCTTGCATACCCGGGCTGTCCCAAGGCCAACTCCGGGCCACCTCCGGGCCTCCCAGGCCCCTCAAACAGCCGAGATAAACCTGACACAATTATGTATAATATCTATAGCTGTCTAATCCTTAGAGGGCATGTCAAGTCTATCTAAAACAGGCAGAGCAGTCACACTGTGTTTCAGGGATCACTTTTTTTTTTCCTATAAAGAACAATCTATTGCCTTAGCAAAACAAATGAAGAAATCTGCATATCTCTAAATTTGTTCAAAGGAATGGTTTTTGGGGCTTTTTGTCTTTTCAAAATTCAGAATTGAAATACTTTCAGTGAGCACTGAGGCATTTGTCTGTAGTAAGTCAAGCTGCCATATTTTAAAATTATTTGTTGTGTATTTATAAGGCAAACTGTTATAGATCTTTCAGTTAATACTCTGTTTATCAGCACAGAAAGGAATCCCCAGCTCTGAGTGACAAATACTGAAACATGCCTTTCTTTCCTCTCTTGAGGAGAGATGGACACCCTGAACTGAGAGCTTCCCAGTTTTTCTAAAGGTCCCAGAACAGTGATTCAGGCTGGCAAGAGATTTTTCACCCCTCTGAGTGCTCTGGATCATGCAAAGCTCTTGTGCTTCTTGATTCTTCCCAAGGCTGGGATTGTGGCAGGGGCTGGCACTGGGTGACAATTGCAGCTGCTTACAGCACAAATGGGATTTAGCTTTGCCATTTGAAAGGACTCAGCTGGGACATGAGTTGTTCTCCAGTGAGGCTGAGGAGAGATAATGCACTCCTCATTACATACACAAGGAGGGCTCTCACACCACCCTTCCACATTTGCCAGAATTAATGTGGTTTTGACCTAATGTGTTACAATTAGACACTAATAACACTTCAGGGACTGACACAGTTAGTTAGACTAATTTAACCTCTATTATAGCCGTACTCTTCCCTTTCATCCCAAAGGCCCTCCTTAGACAACCAAGTGTACTTATTTATGCAATTGGTTTGCAACATAAAACTGAAAAAATACATATTTCCAACATGATTCTGCTCAGAGAAAGGAAGATGCTTTGTTTGCCTTTGTAATAAAACAAGACAAATTATTTTGTGCATGCTGAATCCCACAAGCAAAAGCTAAGAAGTGAAGACACTTCAGGAACTTCAACAAAACTTGAAATTACAAAAGTTCAGCAGATATTTGCAATGGTTTCAGGAAAGAGAGAGAGTTCTGACATTATTCAGGAAAATGGAATCTAAGTAGAATTTTTTTTCCCCATCTTTGCACAAACCTACTTGGTTGTCGGCTGTTTTTGTGAAGACAGGCATGAAAATCTGTGATTTGAAAAATGACATTGTTTATTCTTATCCAGGAGTTTCAATGCATGCCTAGCTATTATATTACACTCTGCAGTGGAAAACAAAACACAATCTGTGTTCTGAAGCACATGGTAATGGGCACCACAAACGGAACTGCTCATGGTTTAGCTTTGCTGGTTTCTCTCTTGCTACATCATGTACTCTAACTCAGGATTTCATGTTTTGCCTGACTCCAAGACATGGTATTTATCAACATATCCTTCTGGCATGAAGCTCTCTGAAGATCTTGGACTTGACCACAAGCAAATTTCATGCATATTTTGCAGCAATTTCCAAAATAAATTTAAAATTAAATTCAGGAAAGAGTCTGGAGTTTGGGTGTGAACCACATGAAGCATCTGAACATCCAGTGTAATGATGAGTTAGGGTATGTGGTGTGTGCCATGAACAGACATCAGTCGTGGCTATGAGTGCCTCACACAGAGGAAAAGTCTTTAGACAAAAAAATCACATCAATTCCAACACAGTGCAAGGCAAGGGATTTGCCATCCAACACTTTAAAAGAAGCAGGCATGTTTTATGTAGTTAGTTTTAAATTTCACTGCAATTATGACACACTAAATCACAGCAGTACAGGTGTAAGTATTCATCTAGATTTTGGTTAACTGAGAATATTCTATAATCCTCCAGAGAACCTGTATTTTGCTGATCTGTTATGGAAGGCAATTTTTGTAACACCTGCTGCAGGTCACTCACAAGTGCAACTTGCATTTTAGAGAAGCTGAGAGGAAGGTAAGAAAGTGACAGCATTCTTGCAAAGTGTGCATTTAAGATTATTTTCTGCAGCAGGAACACTAAGTGAAAACATTAAGTTAGGTTCTGATTCCTGATCAAAGGATTATGGAATTTAAACTATGTTACATCAAATCCCCTGTAGAGAGAGGAAGGGGATAAAGACACCCGTAATCTCTTCTGATTGCACATGCTTCTCTTCCCTTTTGCCTTGGCTCCTTACATCCATGATGTTGAAGAGATTACATTGTTCATGCATCTTTCAATCCTCCACTAATAAATATTAACTCACTAATCAACCTCACTGAGCAGCTGATGCTTCCAGGATTTTATATGCCTGCAGTTTTTGTGAAAACTGGCATCTGGCTAGAGGAACGCAGCCCAGAGAGTGTTCCTGCTCTCTACTACAACTGTGCTTGGCAGCAGCTGGCAACCTGTCAGCTGGCAGGCGAAGGAGCATGGATGTCATTTGTCACTACCTACAGGCATCATCCCTGACAGAACAGAAACTGGCCACAAAGGAAACAGGGCAGGAAGCGGGTTTTTGGAGGAAAGAAGTCTTAATTAGTTCTGCTGCTTATTGAACACCTTGTTCTATAGGACATTGACATCCTTGTGATGTGTCCTGACTCCTCAGGCAGCAGCAGTTAGAAAAAAGGAACAAGCAAAATGGCAAGAGACAGGGAGTGTAAATGTGAATTTGTGATGCCCAGCTCTCCTGACCAGGTCCTGAAGGATGGGTGATGGCTCATTGATGAGGAAACAGGGAGAGAGCTAACACCTGTTTGTTTTCCAAAGCACTGGTTTTCCTTGAAAGAATGAAAGTATATCATTTAAATGAGGGCTGTACAGAGGACAGGTTTTATTTGCTTGGGTTGTTTTTTTTTCTTTGAGTAATGTGTTTAGGATGTGACTTTTTAATAGCTTATTTATTGTAATGAGAGCCCTGATGACCAGACATTTTCATGGGCAGGAATTTTGATGCTTGCCTGGAATGGAACAGATTGGAGGAGTCTCATAGCAGCATAACTGCCCTTACAGGGCAGGCATTTCACACTTCATTTGTCCATAGTCTCAGTGGCAAAACTGGGAAAAAAAGTACCATAATAAGTAATCAACCCATAAATGTGCCAACCATGGGTCAAAATGGGAGATAGAGTAAATTCACAGGAGGGATTCAAGAACATGTGAAATACCCCACAGGGTTTTGGGGTTTTTTCTGTGCAAGCAGAGATCATATTTAAAATATTTTTGACTCGGTGAAACACTTTCTAACAAAAGTTTTGGTGTGAGTGATCAAAAAAACCAGCTGTGTTTGGTTATGATCTGATTTAGAAGGATGCCATGTGCCTTATGTCCCTTCTCTCCTCAAAGCAGCCTCAGTCAGAGATTTCCTGCCATGTGATCCCATGTTGTATCTCAGGAAGAAAAAGGACAAAGTTACTCTTCAGCCTGTGAATCAGATGTGCTTTGACCCTGGAGTGTGGTTGAAGCTCTTGCATTCAGATCATGAAATAGTTTCCCTCTTAACAGGATGGCTGAATCCAAACCAACTTCTGGGGTAGCAGGGAACCTTTGCCAGTACTTGTCACTGTATCATACACAGGACAGGAATTCTTCTGGTGAAGGTCTCTTTATAAAGTTCAGGGGTCCAGCAGAGTGAGCAAGCACCAGTCACAATACCTCCACTTATTCCACACAGCATCAAACAAAAAAAAGTTGCTTGTTTGGCTTTTCTTTTTCTCCTATGTAGAAATCCAAAGTGTGTAGGTCCAGTGTGGGAGGGACGCACTTATTATCTGTTTCTTTTCATGGATGAGCCAGAGGATATTATATCTTTAAGTAATTGAAAATAACCTCCCTTGCTTCACTTGCCTGTTGTTTTGTGGTTTGGGCTTTTTCCCTGTATGTGACAGAACATTCATTTTGCCCATGGTAAGTAACACCACCTTGGTCCTTCTTAGAACTAAAGGTGTATCTACTGTCACACAGAAAAGCTTTTCACCTTTGCCCATGCAGGTCCAGCAAGCAAATAATGGTTTAATAATCCCCAGGTCCAGCAAGCAAATAATGGTTTAATAATCCCCAGTGCCCCACAATCCCTCCTGAGGAACAAACACTACTGCCCTGACAACCAGGTGGGGCTGATGCCCAACAGATTACAAGGCCAACAGATGAAGGAGTGGAATTAAACTCCTGAGGGGCTGAGGGAAGGCTCCAGCTAGAAGCATTATCCCATGCAATCCTGGCTGTGCCGTGCAGAATCAGGCACTGCTGGAAGCAGAGCAGTCTCTGACAGGCACAGCACAGCCAGGATGCCCAAAGCAGGGCAGCCAAGCAGCCTCTGACAGCAGAGTCACCTGGGCACCCCACCCGGCCCTGGGTGCACCAGTGCCTGGAGCCTTTGGAATGGAAATGCAAATGCCAGCCATCTGTCAGCTGCTCCTTCAGTGAGGCAGGGCACAGGGGCTCATTAAAAATAAAATAAACTCCCCAACAGCACAGAACTGCACTAGGCCAAAATAGATGGTGAGCTCAAAACACACAGGGAAGATTCATGAGTTGCACACAAACTAGGGAGGAGGCAGGGAGCCAGAAGGGAGCCAGAGGAGACGGATGCCAGGGGGGAGCCAGAGCCTTGGTGTGAGCAGGGCTCTTGGTGGAGTGCAGAGGGCTCAAGTGTGAGCCCAGCCATCTACAGGGAAGGGACCTGGATAGCCTGAACAGCTCAGTGATCCATAGGAAGGGACCTGGACAGCCTGAACAGCTCAGTGATCCACAGGGAAGGGATCTGGACAGACTCTGGACAGCCTGAACAGCTCAGTGATCCACAGGGAAGGGATCTGAACAGCCTCTGGACAGCCTGAGCAGCTCAGTGATCCACAGGGAAGGGATCTGAACAGCCTCTGGACAGCCTGAGCAACTCAGTGATCCACAGGGAAGATGTGAAGGGACCTGGACAGCCTCTGGCTTTGGCACAGGACAAAGAACCCAGAGAGCTGCAGGAGGAACCTGCCAGGCAGAGACAAGGAGATCCTGGTGCACGGGGATGATGCTGAACAGCCCAAATATTTGCACATATCCCTGCTCCATGTGGGGCAGCAGCAGGGACAGCTGGGAACAGCAAACTCCTGCTCCAGATATTGAGAGGGCAGCGCCTTAAACCTCAGCAGGCATGAAAGGTGCTCTGCTCTGGCCAGGGCACAGGGAAGAGACATCCAAAGTCCTTCATCCCAGCTCCTTCTGGGAGCAGCAATTTCCCCAAATTTCCCAATTTCCCCAGGCAAGCCATGTATTTGTCTGCAGCATCCTGGCAGCTGCCAAGGATGGAGCATCCTTGGGCCTCTGGTCACCTCTTCCAGCAGAGCAGGGCAGAATGGGGTTGCCCTGGGCTCTTTCTAAGGCTAAACACCCAGTATACTGAAACTCTGTATATTTTGGCTCTGCTGCATATTTTGGAGGAGATGGCAGGATGTTTTGTGAGTTCTGATACACATTTGAAGTCAGGGATGTTGTTATGCACATTTAGTTATGGATTTACATCTCTGCACTGGAAAATCTTCCCAGGCCTGCTAAGCTCTGCGGCTGAGCTGGCACCCACATGCAATATTTGAGTTTGCAAACTGTGAGGGGAAACTGGAACTGAAACCAAACCAAGTTATATTTGGGAGCATTTTGGGTGAGTGTAATAATGGTCTAGAGGGACAATTGAGACGCCAGCCTTCATAAGGGGCAGTGTGGAAACTCACCTCACCCTGTTTCAGCTTAATTCTTACTGTGGGTTCCTTTTGGTTGCTGAAGTCTGAGTCCATTCACTGCCAAGAGGGTTTGGATTCACCCCTTGTATGAGTGAGCACACTTACAGGAAAGCCATCTATGTAAGGCACATTCATAATATCCATATTACAAATCCAAAGTATTACTAATATTTATATGAATAAAATTTGCCAGTGCAACAAAGTGCCAACAAATTCTTCTGGTCCAAGATGTCCCAAAATGGGAGAACTGGCAGGAGGCAGAGAGGAAGTTTTTAGGAGGGCAAAAAGCACAATGGCAAAGATCAGTCCCACCACAGTGAACAGTGCTGTATTCAGGTTTCCTCTCTGCTCTCACAGATTTTCCAAAGGTCAAAAACTACTTGATCGCGACCAAAAACAAACAGAGGGAGATGGAAATACAGTGTCTGCAAATAATAATAAAGATAAGGCAACAGGACATAATGAATGTAATAAATCAAGGCAACAGGAAAAACGCTTTGAATTTTATATTAAAGAGCACTTCTCTTTGCATTGAAGGACAGCCTTGGAGCTGGCTTAAGCAGACAGTGCCCTAACTGTGATTCAAACCAGCCCTGGGGTTAGGGAGCCAGCCCAGTTGGGGTTGTTAGCACCTCACTGAAAGCTCCAACAAAACTGCCTAGGGCAGAAAAGATGCCCAAGGCACCCAGTCACTCAGAGGAGCCCCAGGAACCCACAATTTGCTCCCAAAAAGCCAAGCCTGGGAGCACCCAAGGTGACTGTCAGGGAGCAGCTTAACCTTGGCCCTCCCTTCTCACCTGGGGAGCAGGGAAGGTGGAACCAGCTGTGAGGAGACATTGCACTTTGGGCATGTCCATGTGCCTGCACCCACTGCAGTAGGACCCAAGTTTGTGCTTGAGATCCCCAAGCACGACTGCAATGTAAATAATGGATTAACATCACAATGCAGATTGCAGATAGTGCTTTAGGCTCCAGGCAGCTAATATAGCAAATGTGAATTTTTCATAAGAATATAACAATCCCACCAGTCTATAATATCCTTTCCTCACTTTTATTTTGCTGAAAAGGTACGAATATCTACACATCATTTTCAATCATCATCACTTTCTGAAGGATTTTTTTATTACCTCTAGCCATGACTCATAAGAGTGGGAAACAAATTACTCCTGCTCCAAGTATAAACAGTGACGGTTCAGAATGCCTTCAGTTTCTGTCTCCTGAACTGTCTGCCTCTCAATCAGTTGGAGAATATCAGAACATATTTACTCTGAAGAGTAACAGATGTTTTCATCTTAAGTTAAATTTAAACTCAGCATCAATCTCCCAGAGAGACATGAGATAACACAGGATCTCCTTCAGATTTTTAGATGTGCTGAACAAAACCCTGCAAAAAGCAGCTCAGAGCTGAGACTTGGCTACACCTTGCCAATTTAACTAAATCAGCATCACTCTGGTTGAGGCAGTTTTTCTGTCTGACCATGCAGGACCACTCTGGTGGCCATCCTCTCACCAGCCAGACTTCCACTGCTGGGACCAAAGCTGATCTGGGATTTGCTCTGCATTTAAGGAAGATGCTCCTGACTCTGAGAATAGTCTGATTTCATATTCCTAAAGTATTACAGTTGGGAATTTTGCAGCAAAAGCCATAAGAGCAAAACCACCTGAACCCTGAAACTGCACAGGAGAAGTTTACTTTCCTGCTTCTTGTCTAGCAGTTTTCTACTTCACAGCAATTTTTGGAAGCACCCTATAGTATCCCAGGGCAACAGGGACATAAACTGCCAAAGCTGACCTGGACAAGACTTTCTGCTTTAGGATAAATTTTGCAGTCCTGGCACAGCACAAACAGAAGCAGCTCCAGGGTGAAGGGTGGGGAGGATGTGGAATCACAGGGCAAAGCTCCCCATACTGAGCCAGCTGAGGAAGCAGCAACTTTGGTGTGAAAAGTCTGACTTTGGAGAGCTGTTCTGCAGGCCTTGCTCAGCACTTGGGCCCATGGCTTCCTCACTTTTCCTCCAGTTCACCTCTGTTCAGCCTGCAGTGTCCTCAGACCTTCTCTCCTGAAGGTCCCTACAAGCTGACCCAGTGCTCCTCCAGGAGAGGAAAATCCTGCTCTCCTCCCATGTGGACAAGCCTTGGCTCAGGAAGTGTCCTGGCCAACCCAAGAGACTTTGTCCAAAGGTACAGAGCTGAGAAGGTTTGTTGGGATGCCTCAGACACTGAACTTATCTCAAAACCACACTGTGTGTTTACCTCAATCCTCACAGAAATGGGGGGAGACTTTGTCAGGAACAGGTGGGACTGGTGAGTCTGCCAAAACTTTGGGCTTTTGAGCCATAGAAGAGACACAAGGTGTGGCTGAGGCCTGATTGGGTTAGTCTGAACTGATGGGAAAAACACATTTGGGGCATAAGCTGGGGGAGCCTGATTGAGAGAGCTTGAAACTAGAATCCATGAGGGAAGGGAATGACAACAGCAGGCAAACCAAGAGCTGCCATGGCATTACCTGAGGGGAAAATGGCAGTGGGAACATTTTTACTGCTCACAGAAGCACAGCAGTCCCAGGGATGTGTATGAGTGCCCCAACACACAGTGTGAGGAAAAAACAGGGTGAACTGCAGGCATTGGTCAGTTCCCAGAGTAAATAAGGAATTATTCCTCCCAGAGTATGACTGGTGTTGGTGAGACTGGCTGGGATATGTGCCACAGCTGGAGTGGTGGGATGGAGGGCTGAGGGATGTTAGCAGGGACAGGAAGGGCAGGCAAGATGGAGGCATCACTGGGTAAGGGAGAGGTTTGATTGCACAGCCCTTAAAATTAGTGATGGTGTGATAAAGTGGATTAGAGAGGTGTGCAAAACAAAGCAAATATAGTGGGTGTCCATCACCAATACCCCAGCCAGGACGGGCTAACTCACTGGTGAGTTATTCCACAGGCAATTGGGAGAAATTCCTGGGTCAGTAGCTTTCAGCTTGCCAGGCACCAACTGGGAAAACCTTCCTGCTGTGATGAACAGGTCTTGGAAATCCTCGGAGTTGGTAGAGGATAATTCCTTGTCACAAGCACTCAGTGAGCCAGCTAGGAAAGATGACTTGCTTCTTGTGAATAGAGAAAGGCTCATGGGGGATGTGATGGTTGGTGTCTGGCTTGGCCACAATGATCAAAAAATGTTTAAGCTGAAAATTCTCACTGTACTGAGAAAAAAGAAAAGCCATCAGAGTGGCTACCCTGGACTTCAGGAGATCAAACTTCAATGTATAAGTACTGTAAGAACTGTAGTACTTGCTCCTGCATGACTTTTATGGGTAAGAATGCTTGGTCTGACCTCACATGGGCCACAGCCTATCCTGTGGACCACGAGAAACGTCTGTGTGTCCAGCAGGACCTCCTGACTTCTGGACAGAGTTGTTTACCTGTGCCACACCTCGCTGTTTACCCTCTTTGCCACCCTCCAGGCAGTGAGCAAGGATAATGTCACACATCTCAGGTAACCAACAGCCAGGATTCCAGCTGCTGGCTGAACACCCACTCACAAGTGACTTATCCAGATCATTTAGCAAATAAATTAGTCCAGCAAACAAACAAGGCAGATTCACTCCTGCAGAAGGAATCTGTCTGCCCTGGAAGGGACTAATTGGCATTATTTCTGAAGCCCACACTCCAAAAGCTACAGAAAAATGCAGAGTCTGCTCCTGGTTCAAGGCAGGTTGAACATTTTATTCTTACTGTTGTCTCAGCATCACATGTGCTTCCATAGCTTTGTAAAGAAAAAGCTGAAGGACGTGGCTGGGAGTTATTATTGTGCCTCAGTTATTGTGTCTCAGTTCATCTGGTTTTTGGAAGTGTTTTCTGTGCTAACACTATTAAGAGCAGCCACTGGGGCCACATGGAGGTCCTGAATTCACAGCATCCATTACAGAGCAGGAAATTCAACCTTGCACTGTTTGGGTGACACATCCACACTTGTTCCTAGCAGGGAACAAAACCTGAGCCCACCACCACTCCAAAGGAAACACACAGAGCTTTGGGCAGCTGGCAACCCTGATTCACCAGGGCTTTGCAAGGACCACTTCAATTTTTATTTCAGAAATGCTGTGAGCAAGAGGCCAATTTGTGACCTATTCTTCCTTTCATTTCGCAGATAATTCCAGTTGCTATTCTGTGCATCAATCTTGTCTGCCTTTTCCACTCTGAAACCTCTTGCAGTGTTTGCCTTCAGCTCCTGGAGCTCTGCAGCTGGAAGTGCTCTCACAGACACACAATTCAGGCTGGGGATGGTCTCCATCACTAAAGCAAATCTCTCTGGTTTCAGCATTTCTTCCTGACTGTGCCAGGCTGGTTTTAGGAAGGGGATGGCCAAAATTTGGACCCAAAACTTCAGAACAAGGTGGGCTCACAGCTAGTTGGGCTGCACACTCCTGCGTTCCCAGTGGGAAATGACCAGCTCTGCATTCCAGGTGCAGGGAGGCAGCGAGAGGAGGGAGCTCAGCTCCTGCTGCGAGATCCTGGCTGCAGCAGGGGATTTGCTCCTTCAGTCACAGCCTGGGCTTCTGTCACTGCAAACTCCTCAGAACATCTCCAGGTCAGAGCAGAGAGACGCTGGGTGTGCACAGCACCTTCCGTGGCTTGGAAAATTTCTGGGGCCCAACGCATGGAATGAGGATTTACAAGGAATTTGGGGATTGACGTGCTCCTGAAAATCTTGTCAGTTCCACTGAGGGATTGGTTACATAATTCAGATAAATGCCAAGCTCCCTTCTCTGCATTTTCAGGATTAAATGTGTCTGTTCAGTCACAACAATTTTTTTCTCTATTTTTCCTTTGAGCTAATTGTTTCAAGTAAAGAAAATCAAAGCAAAAAAATTCTTATTCTTGCTAAAATTCTTGCTAAAATTCTTGCTATTCTTGCTAAAAATTCTTGCAATCAAAGCAAAAAAATTCTTATTTTACCGATGAAAGTATAATTTCAATTTTCTCTTTTCCAGTTTTCCTTCTTTTATGGCTTTAAAATCTTTCATTTTGGGGAAAAAATAATTCACACAGCACTAGAGGGAACACTGGTGATTTCCTAACTGCACTTAACCCTGCTAGGGTAAGATGAAAATTTTCATCACAAAAATTGCACTGCTTGTGAGGTAGGCTGGAGTTACTCTGTTTTAGATTAAGTATCTGGGAGGACAATAAATAAATAACTGGCAAAGCTTTATTGCAGCCACTGTGCTGCTACAGAAAGCATGACAGCTCCCTTTACAATGCCAGAGTGCAAAGATGTCTGTGAGTGGCGCACTGCTGGTCTGCAGAGTCTCCCTGGAGACCCTATGATGGCAGGGCCCTTCCCAGATGGATTCCACATGCCCTGGCTGTGCCTGGCTCTCAGCCCCAGGACAACGGAGGCTGGGTGAACCTGCCCTTGCCCAGAGGAAGTTCTCATGGCAACATGAGCTCTGTTTGAGAGCAGGCGATGAATGGAGTTGTTCTCCTGCAAGGAAATTGTGTAATAGCTCATGAGGCTGAGCTGATGGGAGCTCCCCATGGATGGGGTCTGCACGACAGGCTGTGCCCTCATCAGAGACCAGCTCAGTGCCACACAGTGCCTGAAGGGACATGGCATCACCTCCAGCACCCTCTCCTTCACAGCTAAAAATTTAAATTGTACCTCAGGTACACCCAAGCGCCTTTCTGACTGGGTCACAATGAAGCAGCCCCAGCACATTCCTTGTGGGCACCTCAGGATGCTGCAGCCCTGGCTGGCTGCAAGCTCAGCCCTGAGACCTCACCAAGGAACCAACTCTTCTCCTGCAGAGATTGCCTTTCACCTCCATGCCTTCCATGCTCTGGCAAAGCAAAGTCCAAATTAATAGATAAAAATAATGCATTAAAAAAAAATAAGCATGACTAATGTTTTCAGGATTTTTTTTTTAAAGTATCTCTGGAAACCAAGAGAAAGTTGCCTTGGCAACATTGTTTTCTGTTCCTCCTGTGCTCCGTGTTTTCTTGTGTGCCTGTTTCTCTAGCTTACATTTCTGACAGTACACACAATAAATGGAGCTCTGGGAAGGAAATCAGCATTCAGCCAAAAAAAGGCTTTTCTTCCCTCTCACATCATCAGGGTGGAACAGTCCCATCTATGATTAAGAGCAGTCAATTACAAAAGCTAATTTAGAAATTTTCAGTGCTGAAAAGAATTTATATTCATTAAAAAAATGTTCTGAATAGCTTCTGTAGGACAGACAACTCAGATTAAGTGGGAGGGGTAAGCACTGCTCTGAGCCTTTTTTTGACTGAGTATGAGCCCAAAAGGAGCTATTACCTCTATGTAAATGCCAATTTTCATTAAGCAAACAGAAAGTAGTGGAGCAGCTATGAGGTAACTGGGATATAATTCAATCTGACAGCTTTGAAATCTCTTCCCTTTGGTCAGATCTCATTGAATTTGGCGAATGGATTCAAGAGCTGTGAACTTGCAGGTGAACAGGAAGAAAAAAGTCATTATGTCCTCTTGCTTCCACCCACCTAAAACTGCACTAAAAATGTTAAATAGCATTTAGAAAGATCAGTCATCCCTGTTTGAGTTTCTTGAACTTTCTCTATGTCATGAAAAAAACTGTTTAATAATATATAAAAGTAAAAACTATAACTTAAATGTGACCAGAGTACTTCTTGAAATTCTCTGCAGAGTGCTGTCTTCTCCATCACACCTCATGGAATGCACTGACTTCCAGCTCATTCACAATTAATATTCCTGACCACAGAGCTTTATTTTTGCCACATTTACGCAGATGTTTTAGTTAAAAGGTCCACTCTGTCTTCTCAACAGCTCTCTCATCTGTAAGTTTGCAATCCACTCCCCCTGCCAGCGGAGGTGCAGAGGAGCTTCAAGAGAAGATCAAGAGATCTCAGTGTCACAAATGTTGTGTCCCTTCCAAGGCTTTGGCCTGAGCTTCACAATAAGGGGACAAGGCATTTGCACAAAGCTTAGAGCAGCTCCAAGGCTCCCTGCTAATGTGTGACCTGGCAGCTGAAATGCCTTCCAGGTTCAGGTCTTCCCAAGCCAGGAGATGGATTGCCTTTAACAACTTCAGAGCTTCATCCTTCTCCCCTTGATGTAGCCCACGTTTCAGAGTTCAAAAACATTTATTGCTCTCTGTAATTACTTACCAAGAGGCAACTGACAGCGTGTTGACATAATTTTGCCAGAATTAAAACCTTTAGATTTTCTGAGAAAACACTTAAAACCTTGGACTGCCAAATATCCCAGGGTTTCATATATCTAAAACTCTATTTTACACAAAGTTTAAGGTGTTGAGTTTCTTTGCCTTGAAATTTTCCAATACCTTCGTGTGACCTTGCCTCGGGGAAAGAAAAAGAAACAGAAAGTTAATTCAAAACAGCCTCAGTCAGCACAGATATGTTCATTTCCCTGCTTCCTTTAGCATTGACAGGTCTGGCAAAGTTCTCCATCAGAGCAAACAGAGTCATCACAGGATCTCGTTTGTGATGTATGGCTCCAGCCTCTCTGCAGTAGCTGTTGGGAGCAGATCATCCGAGTGTTTCTGTCTGAATACAGAGAGATTGTGCTTCTCCTGTGATGGACTTTGCTATCACAGCAGCAAGCTGCAGACAGACTGCAGACTGCCGGACAGACTGATGGATGCAGGTCTGCAGCCCAGCTCCCACCTGAGAGCAGCAGTTCTCTCCTGCATTACCTGGGTCCCATCACTGGATGAGAAAATCCCCCCAGAGATAAGCACAGCCCTTTAGGTTAAACTCTGACAGCATTCAGGCCAAGGGAAGAGCAATTTTTGCCTTCAAGAAAGGCAGGATTTTGCACATTGTGGGGCATATTGAGGACAGATCAAACTAGAAAGACAGGACCTTAGAGCAGTAACAAGAAAGACCACAGGGATGCAGATGGACAAGAGCAGATCCAAAACATGATGGAGGGACAAAGTGGTGCTGGACTGGAAAAACTCATGGAGCCTGATGCCTGGTTTCACGTTCACCTTGCTGTGCCTCACCCTCTGACAAATCCTGGAGGACAGCTTTAGCAGAGGAACTACAACCACAAATCACCCTCATTTCCAGAGAATGCACATGATGATCAGCCTGAGAGGGGCCTGTGGATCAAAAGACCCTCCCTGCACTCATTTCTCCTGGGGGTGTGGATGTTCCATTCCCGAGTGCCATTCATCTGCTGAGTTACCAGATGATTTGTCAACACTCGAGATTTCTACCTCACCCACCCACTGCTCAGATCAATTGCCACTTTTGGAGTTGTTTGACACGAGAGTTTTGCCCTCCCTGCTTCTCCCTTAGCACTGCCTTCCTCACACTTTCAAATTACAGCTCAAAAATCTTCCACAATAGATGGTACAAACACATCTTGAGCAACAGCAGTGGCTCAGCTTTCAGCCAACATTCCTCAGTACCCCAAAGCTGGCAGGGAGTCTGCAGAGCGCCTTTGGTCTTTGGAACGAGTCTCCGTTTGTTTTATTTGCAAAGTATCTGTGGATGCTCCTGGTTGGATTTGCAGAGCTCCAGGAGTGGATGTGGATGACTCAGAAGATATTCAGCTCTCTGAGGAACCTGTGGGTCACTAATGCAACAGGCAGAGTGGGACAGCAGAAGTGCCTGCCTTGGCACAGTCAAGCACTAATTGATTTGTACTGAAAAATTGGGGTTTCAGTTAAGTGATGTTTTGCAAAAAAAAGTCTGGTTTTCAGCTAAACGCATTGAGTTTTCAACTAAAGCCAAAGCCTAATTTCTGAAAGCTAAATGAGAGCCAAAAGTTGGTAATAAAACATTGAGACTTGTTTTGGACAGATTGTACTATGACTTCATTTTAAACCAAGACCTCCTGAATCCCAAGAGGAAGGCAATTTGAGCGGCTTATCCACTCAGGGTATTACAGACTGGGATGTTTTATACCTCCCTCAGCAGGTTTTTCTGCTTGAACAGGGCTTCCAGGTCCAGCTGTACCCACTCAGGAACCTGATGTGAGAAAGCACTGAAGGGGTTTTTCACATATTCAAAGGAATCCACATGATCTACCATGCACTGCTTTCCACCTCCTTCCTCTGAAGGTACAGACACCAAGACATCATGAAGACTCATCTTTCCTCATGAGAAAATCAGCTTTAGCACCAGCCTTGTGGAGATCCCTTCTCCTTGCGCTTCTACCTCAGGATCTTTGGTGACTGCCATGCCAATGCTCCCAAAATGTCAAGAAGTGTGACTGACATCCTCTGCAAGACTGGCAAACCTGTGTGTCCACGAGCAGAGCCAGAGTCTGAGGAGAGCTGAGGACCCATCACACTATCATGGATGTTTCTAGAATTAACATCCTGCCTGTTGGAGCCTTTCCCATTGATGTTCCTGATCCTGTTCACCTTCAGGACTCATTAATTCTATTCCTTTATGAATTAAATTACAACAGTACCCAAGAGCACTGAAAAATGCCTGTATAAAGAACTTCTTTTTTTTCCGCCTATTTCTCCACTGATCCCAGAAGCAAAATATTGAACAGAGGCTATGAAAATGAGATTGGGCTGCTTACTCAAGAAACCAAAAGCCATAGTCATCTGAAGGCTGCCCTGTACAAATTAGAAGTTGTCATTATGTGTCTCAGTCAGCTCAGATCTGCTTTCCCTGAAGTGTGAACACCCATTCCAATTAATTTCCCAGCTTGTGCAGCAGATGAAAACCCTAAATCAAGGCAAATTACTCTTAGCTCTTTGTATTGGATGCCTTTGCGACATGATGGACCATAGCAAGAACTGGAGTGACTGCAAAATATATCTAGAACAAAAAATAAGATTTCATGTGGTGGGATTTATTATTTAATTTAGGTTGAAAGATTATTTGTTAGTTATTCAGTCATTTAGTCATAGCCCTTAGGAACTGAGATTATTTTGAGCATCTTAAAAGTCACAATTACCCTTTGTAAGTGTAATTTTATGTGCTCCAATATCAGTGCTGATCACTGTGTTAGAAGATGACATTTTTGTTGTCCCACTGCTCCTCCTGGAAAAAAAACCTGGGACATTAGAGAGTGACAAAACCCCAGGATGGGTCAGGCTGGCAGGGATCACTGTGGGACATCTGCTCCAACCTCCCTGCTCCAGCAGGGCCATCCCAGAGCACAGGGCACAGGATGGTGTCCAGGTGGTTCTTGGCTATCCCCAGCGAGGGAGACTCCACAGCCTCTGGGCAATCTGTCCCAGTGCTTGGGCACTGCACAGGGAAGCTCTTCCTGGAACTGTCACAAAGGCAAAAGTTCCATTTGCACAGCACCACAGCTGCTGCAGATTGCTGCTTCCAGGACCACATTTCCAGCCTTTCTGCCAAAATAGTTGGAACTTTGTACTTTCAAGTGCTTACACTTCATTCTGTGAGAACAAGGCAAAAAGGGAGGAAAGCCTGAATCGACCAAAAAAGGTATTGCTTTGCAATGTTTGAAACATATCCATTTAAATAAACATCCAGGATCAAGCAGTAAGTGTTCTGTGTTTTACACCAATATTAATGAAACCACTAACATTTTTTATTCACTGCCACAGATTTGACTCCAAATTTCACCAAGGAGCAACATCTTGTCTCGAACATCAGACCCTAAAACTGCTCATGCAGAGTTTTTGGTTACATAACTGGGGACTTTGAGCTAAAGGTTATTGCCAGTTTTTGGGGCTGACCTTTCTCAAAACAAGTGTGCAATTAAACAGCTGCAGAAAAATAATAAAACCTCCTGGAGAAGGCAACACTCACAACCCCATCCATCGTGGTGGCCAAGCAGAAAAACATTGCAAGCTGCATTTCAGCAATCAGGAAAGAGGCAGAGGAGACTTCTACACACTGAGTACCATGAGGAAATCAGAGATGGCAAACTCAAGATAAACCCACTTAATTCAAAATGACACTATAGGGAAAAAAAAAAGTTCAAAGACTAGAGAGGCCTGTTGGGAACTGGGAACGAGTTTGCAAAATTATTTTAAACAATGAGATTTTGTGCTTCTTAAAGGCTTCTCTAAAAGAAGTCGACGCTTTGTTTAATTGGAAATAGGAAACCTACAAAGCTCACCCTTAAATATATTTAAAAGCTTTGTAAATGGATTATCTGAGCACAGCAGGCATCATGCTTTTGGTAAGTGCAAGATGATATAAGCCTTAGGGAACTTTTGAAGATAGTTCATTCAATAATTCATTCACTTCCCTCTAATACTGTGTTGAAGAAACGTTAAACACTGGCTCTGCTTTAATAAGTGAATGATCACTCAAAATGTGGTTTCCTCACAGGATTAATTCAATTTACCACCTTTTTCCAAAGTAACCCTTTGCAAGGCAGCATCAGGAGCAAGGCTCAGGGCTGTGCAGGCAGCAGCAGATAACTTATTGCCACACCAGCACCAGCTCCTTCTGAGCCACAGACACTGGGTTTGAAGTGCAGATATTGCAGATGGTGACACATTTTCATGTCTTGGCACCACATCTGAGGCTCCCTTCTAGACCTGATGACTTGATGCAGGCAGCATCCGGCACAGGAGGGAAGGCTTTCAAAAACCCTTCCAGATTTTTATTTTAGGAACCGCCTGAATGATCCTGGGCAAAATTCAAGGGAATTATATTGGCTGCAGGAAACCAGGAATTTGAGGACAGGACACACCATTGTGTTAAGCTTGCAAGTCCCAGCAGAACCCCTTGAAGAAGACAGCACAGGAAGGGCAGGAAAGCATCCCATATTCCTGCTCTGGGAAAAGTTGTGCACCAGATATGGAAAAGGGTATGTGTAAATGCTCTGCAAAATGCCATTAAAATGCAAGACTAACACTTAGTAGGTAAAGTATTTCCAGAATACTTCTCAAGTGTGCCCAAAAAAAAGGTAAAAATCCACAAACCAAGCTTACTTTGAGCCTTTGAAATTATAGGAAGAATTAAATAAACCAATTTAGATTATTCAGTAAGTTGAAAGTATCTTTTTCTTTATGGGGAACAAGCCCCAGTTTTCAAGAAAATTAGGAAGTGTTAGGAAGTCTTAAAATCTGCTTTATTTAGGATTAACTGTTTCAAAAAATGTATGCTTTTGTTCATTTAGTGGGACTTCTCTTCAACTCCCTGAAATGAGCAGAGAAGCAGCAAAGGAAAATAGGGGTGGCTGGTATTCAGTGGAGGAAACAAAGTGTGAAGGATTTGAGGACGTGGCAGGAGGAATTGCTCCCTAATGTTTGGAGGCTGCTGCTTTCTCACTCCTGCATAGCGTGGAGGCCTTGGCATGGTTCTTCTTTCACTTCCACATCCCAAACAGGGCTTTTCCAGCCTTGCAAGGCTGAGCAGGCCATACCTCTATTGGTCACCCAGACATCACACTTAGACTGGGCTGAAGCTGTTTGAAAAACATGACCCACCCCAAAGGCATCAGAGGCCTTTCCTGGAACTGCTGGAGTTTCTGGGTATGCTTTGCCTTAAAATGAATTTACACATCTTGATTGTTAAACTGGTATAAATATATTCTTAGGCCTGAAAATCTGTTCAGCCAGGCTGTGTTCTCATGCCTCTACCTCCAAATGCTCCTCTGAGCAGCAAGTGCCTCTTACCACTTTCTGCACAGCCCTGTGGACAGTCAACACTCACTGCTTCAAATCCTTGGAGCACATCCTTGGTCTTTTGGTGCCATGTGACCCTTCAAACACTGCATTTTATTTAGAGATCATAATCTTATATCTTCTCTGTAAAAATAAGATAAAAAATCCTAAGAAGTTGATTAAGCAAGCAAAGGTGATCCAGTGTGCTGGTGAGCTATCACACCTGCTCAGCTAAGGCCATCAAAGTTCCTGAAGACATCAGTGCCACCAAGAAACTAGAATTTAGCTCAGTCTTTCCTTCCTGTAAACAGTCTTCAGAACAGTGTAGGCTTTGGGAGGATTTAGAAGGAAAAAGACTGAAATAATTGTAAAGCCACGTGTTGGGTGGCCCATAAACCCTGAGATCTGCTCCCAGGCATTTTACAGATTCCTTGTGCAACCTCCAACAGATATTAAGAACTATTAACATCTATTGTGGGCTGTTCACAAAGGAACACTTCTGATACCCAAGTCAAAATTAATGTGGATGTTTATGGGTAGATTTCATTTCCAATATCAGAAATTACAAAAATTACTTTTTCCTTACAACCTACTTTAGCTTACCCTTGCCAACTCCATGATCAACGTAGTTCTGATGATATCAGGTGAATAAGGTTTGCTGTTCAGGTTGGGGTGTTCTTTATTTGCAAGGTCTGTGGATCATTTGGAAGCAGGAGCAGCGCTGTCTTCATGCCAATCATGCTAACCATGGATCTTGCACAACTTTAACCCAACCTGGGAAGTCATTTATGAAAATTTGCAGAATCATTGAGTAACTCAGCCTCAAGAGTACTAAGCCAGCTCTCTGCTCAAAGCAGGGAAACTTCAAACCAGATTGATTGATCATGCCTTTGTCCAGTCAAATTTTGAAAACATCCAATGGTTACTGTTCTCTTCTGCTTTTCCCCCTTGTTTTGTTTGAATGCAGGAATTTCTGAGGCGATTTCTCACTAATGTGGCGTAACTAAGCAGAACAGGCAGCTAAATCCCGGCCTGTAAATCACTGACCCTGTAAAATGTGCTGATTCATTTGTAATTAGTCATATAATGCTCCCATTTCTCAATTTCTAGGATTATTTACGATTATCAAAATGGATATTAAGGGAAAAGTGTCCAATTCAGTTTTCAGTAAGTAATGGCAATATTCCAAGATGATTCAATGTGTGTCAGGTGAGTTTCCAACACTAGAGCAAAAAAACAGGTTAAAGAAATTCCACAGTAATTATTGCAATGCCACAGTTTTTACTGTGCACTAAGGAAAGTTCC
Organism: Zonotrichia leucophrys gambelii; assembly: GCF_028769735.1. Taxonomy (NCBI): domain Eukaryota; kingdom Metazoa; phylum Chordata; class Aves; order Passeriformes; family Passerellidae; genus Zonotrichia; species Zonotrichia leucophrys. The sequence goes on from NC_088172.1 coordinate 92,372,578, forward strand.
AGGAATTCTCAGTGCCAGGCTACAACCCAACACTTTGGTGAAAAGACACAATATTCCTATTTGTTGTGTCTGTCCTTCCTAACACCTGAACTCAGAGGGGTGATCCAAGGACAGCAGATTCCAGCACAGTTTGCTTTGCTGAGTTTGGCACAACATTAATGAGAATCATCAGCATTCAAATACAATCAATTATTAGAGCTCTTCTCACAAGAGCAAGAAATCTCTTCATTAGGGCCACGTTCACCTGACTCAGTTTCCAATGACAAACCCCAAATACACTGGTCCTACAGTGACTTTCCCTTTTTATCCCAGAGGGAAGAGGCAGAGCTTTGTGGTCTGAACCAAGAGAAAGTGCAGCTTTATGGAACCACAGAACCATACAATGGCTTGAGTTGGAAATTACCTTAAAGATCATCATGCTCCAACCCCTCTGCCATGGGCAGGGGCATCTTTCTAGACCTGCTTGCTCAAAGCTCTCCAGGAGCACCTCCAGGGATGGGGCATCCACAGCTGCTCTGGGCAGGCTGTGCCAGTGCCTCACCACCCTCACAGTGAAGAATTTTCTCCCCATGATTTAATCTGAACCTCTTCTCTTCCAGCTGAAACCATTCCCCCTTGCCCTTTGGCCTTCGCCTTTAGCACAAGTGGGTGCAACCCAACCCCTTCCCTTTCAGCATCAGTCCCTGCTCAGGAATTTGGCCATGCTCAGATGGCCACTGATAAGCTGTAATCACAGAAAAGGAAACTGTGGACACAGTGAGTGATGAACCAGCAATTGCAGCTCCTAGAAATCGGGATGCACCAGGGAGACAGACTGTGTAAGTGATCCCCACCCTTACTGGTTAGAGGGGTGACTCTCACCAGAAGACAGTGAGTATTAATGTGTTCTTTCTTCCACTGGGCTGAAAGAAAACAGAAATTGATGCTGTCTTTTTGGGGTTTGGGTTTTTTTTTTCCCACCCCAGCAGCTGGTAATGTCAGAGTAACAGGTAAATCTACAGTGTCTGGCACCCTGAAAACTACCTGGTATGTCTTGCTGGAGTCACACAGAGCTGTTGCAAGGCTCCTTGGTAAAAGGGTAAATTTTGGTGGCCTACATTGCATTGCTTTTTTTCCTGATGTACACACAAATTTCTTGAGTATTTAGAATTTTTAAAATGCTCCTATTTCCTGTGTACACCTCTGTCTTCTCTTATCACTGACCGTGCTAGCTCAAATCCTGAAGCACTGCAGCTCCAAACACATGAGGAGATGGAAATCATATAAAATCTTTGTTCCATCATTTGGATAAAATTGTTATAATCATCCATGCTAAGCAAGAGAAATCTAGCAAGTTTACCAAAGGCACAGATCTGGGAAATACTCCAGCTTGCTCTCGAAAGATGCATGCTTGTGCTCAGAGACAGCAGCATGACAAAGCATCAGGTTAAACGTGGTATTGGGGAGAGAAAAACCTTCCAGTGACACAACAAAGGAAATACAGCCATTAAAGCACCCCCTCATTGCCAGGGACAGGACACAGCATCCTTCACCTCCCACTGACCCTCTCACCCGTCAGTGGAAGGAAGGAAAACCTCCCTGCTGGAGAAAGAGCATGGCTCCTGTCTTCCCTGCAACCCAAGGAATGTCGCCCACCGAGCTTCCCTCCAGCAGAGGGGAGTGCAGCCTGTTCTGCAGGAGCTGTCAGAAGCTCCAGGACAAGGGAAGAGCTTGGCATTTTCACCCAGCCTGGAGCGATGACTTCACCTTGTGCAAATATCAGTGAAAAGCCCCGTGTTCCTCCTTCTCGTGTAACCAGAGCTGCAGGAAAAGCAGGCTGAGGTTAGCCTGCTTCCACAGGTAGTCAGGTTTGGAAGGAAGCTGGTAATAAATGAGAATATTGCTGCAGATCAGCTCCCTGTGCGCAAGGATTTTCAAAAACTGCTCACATATTTTAGTTACAGCACCAAATGAACACTGAAGTGCATTTGTAAACTTGTTTGCTGGGTCAGACCCGCCATTCAAGCTGATTCTGCCCATTTTACTTTTCCATTAAGTATCTGCTCTCTACTCTTGCACTTGGACACATTTTTAGTGAGTTTTTATGTGTGAGCTGTAATGGATTCACATTTTCCTCTTCGATACTGCTAAGCATGTTACAGAACATTTTCTCTTCCTCTAAAAAGATACTATGCAGCAAAATATACCTTAACTTCCAGCCTTTTGGTATAAGCAGGTAAGCTCATTTGTCACAGCACAGCCTTCTGAGGGAGTAATAATCCAAATCAATGTGGTTGAGGTCACTGCTAAAAGTTTTGCAGGACAAAAGCCAGACAAGACTGAGAGAGTCAAGCGCACACTTGCATGATTTTTCCTGCAATTTTCATCTCAAAAATTGATTTTCAAAATGCATTTGCTTCAGTATTGAGCTATATTGTCTCGTTATTGCTGTTTCAAGATCACATTTGTCCATATCAATCACCATAATTGCTGTACTGTAAAGGAAGTCTATTAGAATTATGTCTGCAAAGATTTCACAATTCAGTGCTAGGAAGAGCCTGGACTATTAACAAAGTGTAAGAGTAGTCTAAAATCCAAATGTGTCTTGGAGTGACTGTCTTTGTCCTTGGGCACATTTCACCTGCTGCCTCCAAAGGGGAAGAGGGGAATCCTTTCCCTCGTGCCAGTGAGATTGTGCTCTTATTTAAAGCCTTTTTTCTGCCTACCACACAGCATCATGGCTTGGTTCTGCCCTGCCCATTTCCTGACCTGGGCTCACCTCCCTGCTTCACTTGCTCAGTGGAGACTGAGTAAATCAGTTTGCTCCCAAGGGAATGCGGCGTCAGCAGATTTAGACACCAGCTGTGGTAACTTTAGTTTCATTTTGCTCTGGAGAACTGGCATCTGATCCAGTGCATAAATATGTTTGCCAGATTTCTTCACCGATGAGGGTAAGAGGAATTGATAGCTCTCATAAGAAATACATGTCAGAAAGGCAAGGATGCTATTAATATGGAAAAAGTAGTAAAAGTAAGAAGCCACATGGAAGAGTTACCAGGCAGAAATCAGTCCATCAAAAGAAAAGCAGAAACAACACAATTTGTTCCTCTGTCTTCAGGCACAGGACTTGGTAGTAAATTACTGTACCATGAAGATAAGAGGAGGTATTTAGATATTCTAAAGTGTTTAATCTTTCTTACATCTAGAGCATCTTTTAAGCTAAATTTCTAACGCATCTTGTGGAAACAGGCGCTATGGTTCTTGGTGTCTCCCTCAGTTCAGAGTACAAATAAAAAAGGCCCCAGAAATGAATCTGCAAGTCTGTCCATCACTAATTCACCATCTCCTGTGTGTATTACTTTTCTTTTTTTTTAATAAAACATTTATTTTGTCACATGAATACACATGTTTTCACCACAGCACCGAGGTGATACTATTCCCAAATTATCAAATGGAAGCTGTAATAGGCATTTGGCTCTGGAGAATGAAACAGGGATTAGGGATTTCCTCTCAGGCTAACAGAGAAAAAACACATTTGAAGTGGCATGGGCTCACATGCTTGTCTCCTCTTATTTGATCTCTGTCTGTGATACTTTGATTTACTCTTTTTTCTCAGGCCATCCCAACATCCCTCCCAGCTAGCTGGGGTATGCCAGCCTCTTCCTCTACCCATATTCCCTTTTCCCAGCTCTCTCTCCTCACCTTCACCTCAAAGCCAGACCCATCCTTCGCTTCCCACCAAAATCCTCTTCCCTTCCTTTCCCAGCCTATCCCCCCATCTGTGCCATCTACCTTTTGTAAAACAGTCTCCCTTTCCCCAGGGGTCTGCAGGGAATTTTTTATCCCTACCTCCCACACCCACGCTCATGATCAGTGTATCAGGATGTGCTACCTGCCCCCCTAAGCTGCCTTGTACCCAGAAACACCCCCTTTTAAAAATCTGGTGAATATCTAAAGGCAAAATTGTCCCTGTCAAGCAAAGGGATAAAATAAAGAATGCAAGGTTTTTCCCCCTTTCCACCAAATGGGCAAACAGTAAACAAGTTTGCTTTGCAAGTGAAGCAGATCATAAAACAGATCAAAGCACTCCCCGAATCTCAGCCATAGTACGGATCATTTCTGAGTAACACATCCCATGGAGAGAGCTCTTTGCAGGGGCTGCACCAGCCAAAACAGGATTAGCAAGTGGTAGAAATAAAAAGAAATTTTCACACTTTCACTCTAGCAGTGAAAGCAGTCACTGCTAGAGTAACTCAAAATGTGCAAAGTGCTTTCACTATAAAAGATACCAAGACTGAGGAAAAAAATATTTGGGATGGGATCCCATGCCACCAAAATGCTACCACTTCTGAGAACAAGTATTGAAACTGTTAAAACACGTTTCACATTCTTGTTCCAAGCCATTCAGGGGCACATGGAAAATGCTGACTGCAAGGCACCTTGTACTTGGGCTCTGGAGATTATGTAGAACAGAACAGATTCATTGTCTCAAATATGCTGCAGAATCTGACTGTCACCTGTCCTTGCACACTACACTGCTGCTATCCTTTGGAGGAATCCAACCCAAACAGAGCTCCCCATACTTATTTCTGTAAATTCATAAAGTAGCACAGCCTGAAAACTCAGTGCCAGGGAGGAGAATACAGGAGGGATGCAAAAAGTCATTATTCCAGCAGATACATGGATCACACCCAGTCATTGTATCTGTCTGCACCTTGTGTGATCATCACATGCTGGGGACAAATTCTGGGGGAGACACACAAACACCTCCTCCTTGCCATATTTGCCCAGCAAATTGGTCAGAGTGCAGGCCATAGGAGTTATTGTCCTGTTAGACAACCTTGACAGATCATCTCTGGAAGAGTTCTCTAATTATTTTCTGAAGCTTTCTCCCATTTAGATCTTTAGCTTGTGCAGCACTTTCTGGCAGGGAGCACCACGACTTCACTGTGCAACACGGGATCCATGGAAGAGGGTCTTCTCTTCAGTCTCTTTTAATATCTCTTTAAAAAATCTTTGAAGGTTTTTCAGTGATGAAAAGCAGCAGCTGCTGTTTCTCTGCTCTCACCTTTATTCATGGAGGACCTGATCACAGCCCTTTCAGTTGTTTTCTTTTATATTTATATTTAAACTTGTATTTAAACTCTTCTTAAAGACCATTCACCCATCCTTGATTCCCAGATTGCTTTTCCCTGTCCCTCCACTGCTTCCATGGAATTCTCTGAGGCAGAGTGCACAAAGCTTCATGCCATGTGCAAGTCTGAGGCACATGTGGGGTTTATGCAGCAGGAAAACCATGTCATCTGCTTTTCCCTGGATATCTTTCCTAATAGTTTCTCACATCCCATTTTCAATTTTGACCATGCTGAGCTGCAAATTGACGTTTTCACAGTGATTTGCAGAGTCTCACAAATCATCAGACCCTCTCTGTAATTGGTACATGAGACAAACAGCATATATGCATATTGAAGGCTCCCCCGCATGCACAGATACAATTTTGCAGTTTAACAAAATTAATTTTATTGGCAAAGTTCATTTTTTCTGAATCTCCTAAGTTAGTTTAGGCAATCCAGAACAGGTCTGTATCAGCAGCAAGCTTGGCCATATCCTCCTGGATGCCGTGTAGGAGATTCCACAGGCAAGTTCTCTCCATGGAGAAAACAAGCATTCATTCTTCCTTTAGCTTTTGGAACATTTGTTAATATGCTTTTCTACACAACTCCATTTCTTGTTTCTATGTCCCCTCTTACTCTTTTCTTTCTCATGATTTATTATGAATGTGCTTGGCAGATCTAATCCCCTGCACCACCATCAAGTCTGCTGAACATTTCTGAGGACTCTGCAGCCTTTAGAGATTTCTTCACCAGCCTAATGTAGCTCCATCTCATTTTTCTCCCTCTTTACCATGCAGCATGGATGCCAACTTAACAACCTGACAATCATTAAGATCTTTCAGAGCATTGCTCAAGTTTCCAGTTATTCAAGTTCTCTTCTTAAGTAGGACATGAAAGATCTCATTGGTTTAATCAATGAACGCTTCTGTCACTCAGCATCTGCCCTTCCCTGCCCCCCAACAGGGAAGGGGAAATTTAAAAAAAAAAACTCAAAAAAAAAAGCTGAAGTTCTTAATTTAGAGAGGGAAGGGGGGAAGGAAATCATACCATAAAAGTTTATGAGGGAAGAGCAAATGAAGGGGCTGCTCTGGAGAACATATGTTCCCTCTGCAGAGACACCCCAGCTGACGCCAGCAGAGCTCCGGCTGCTCCCAGGCTTATCTTAGCTCCTGTTGACTCAGTTCCAGGCAGAGAGGGAACCTTAGCACCACCACACTGCAGTTCCACTCTGCAGTGGGGTTGGAATTAATAATAATCTCTCATTGCTTCCGCATACACTGAAAGCACAGGCTTGAAAATGCTTGGATATTCTAAAAGCAGAATCCTTGCACTTCTGGCAACCTCGAGAGCTTAGACCATTAAGAATAACTGTGTGGGCTTGAAAAGAACAAGTTTAATCTAGAAGAGCTAGCTAGAGTTTAAGTTAAGGCTAGAATTAAGTAAAACCACCATCTCGTTGCAAAAAAATCCTATTGGGGTTTATGCAATTTCTTAAATTGTATTACTAAATCCACATCACAAGATACCACATCTCCAACTCTGAACTGGCAAACCTGCTGCTGTAGAAAAAACCATGTTATGTGGTCACTCAGGTTTCCAGGAGGGCCATCCCATGGCCATACACCTGCAGGATTGTTGACCAGGGCTGGTTGTGGGGAGTGGACAGGCAGGTAAGGTGGGCTATTTCTGAACCTAGGCTAACTTTTACAAAGAGGTTTTGTTAGCTAACATCACTTTCATCAGTGGAAACATCATACCCAGGGAAAGGGAGGCCAGGACACTTACACAAGAGCTCACTGATGCAAAAGTCTCAGTTAAAAGGTGCTGTGAACAGGGCATGGATACACATGGCCTACGCTAAAACAGAAAACCTACTGGTATCAGGAAGGCCCAGGCATTTTTCTGAAAATTTTACACTCTCTTGGAGATATCCCAGTGCCTTGCCCTCTCCCATGGTGCTTGGGCAGTGAAGCACCCCAAAAATGAGAATAGAATTGCCTGTGCAGGACTGGGATGCTCTGGGGCTCTACCAAACTATTTCCCATGTGACTCCTTGGAGTTCATGCTTCATACAATATTTTTCACCCATTCCAGCTGTGGCTGGAAGAAAACTTGTATCCACCTCTTTGGAGAGAAGGAGAACTTTCCTGCTACTTTGCAAATGTTATCCCACTGTCCTTGCCATAGGAGGCAGGGGAAAATAGTGCCTCTTACTGCCCTTCCTCCCAAAATACAGCTGTCTGAAACCCTCCTCGGGCAGAGGCACAGCACAGAAAATGTTAGCCCCAGAGGTGAATGTCTCGGAAGGTTATGGGGAAATGAAAACAAACGGGATTGAATAGAATCTGACTCATGACCTCAGTGCCAGTGGTTGCTACGAGAGCCCAGAGCAGGGATTGCTTGTGACAGGCTGAAAGCAATCCTCCTCACACCACTCACACAGATTAATCAAAGACATTGGAAATTTTGATTTATAGATCATATATTCCTAACAAGGATGTATTTATTATTATACATCAGAAAGCATCCATACAAATGAGACATTGCTAAACTAGAGCTGTCAGATATTTATTTTTGCAGTCAATAGATCTAATGTTATTAAACTATCCAAAGGCAGCCTTCAAAAGCAAGAAAAATAAATTCCAAAATGGTTTAAATGAATGAATTAATAGTAATCACAGCTGAAATATCAAGTGATCAATCTCTGTCTCCACTGCCTTCCAGTCCTGAATATTTAATTAGCAGAAGATGAAACACAGTGTGAAGGTTAGGGTGTCTGATGGGGAGGTAAATCTGGAGCCAGCCCACACCCATGGAAGGAGCACTTGGCTCTCTGCTCTGGGCCTCCTGCTGGGTAAACAGCAGTCATCAGTGCCAGAAAAGTTCCTCTGTTGAGCTTCTTGGAAATGCAGGGAATTACAGGATAATCGAGGTGGGAAGGGACTGTGGTCAGGCTCGGATGAGGTTGCTCAGGACCATGTCTGGCTGTGATTTGTGGGTTCCCAGCAGGGACATCCTACAGCCTCTCTGGGCTTCCATGCCCATGTTTGAACATCACAGAGAAAGAAGATTTCCTGGTAAACCTTCCTGTCTTCCTCTGGCTGCTGACACTGTCCCCTTTCCTGTGCCTCAAGAAGAATGGAGGTGTTTTTGATAGTACAAAAGGAAGCAGCAAGCAAAATCAGCTCCCTTCTTCTTTCTGCCCTCCAACTACCCCCAAACAGGAGGTAGATTCAGATCAGGTATAAAGAAGAAATTTTGGAGGGAAGTTGTGCATACGCCATCCCTGGAAGTGTTCAAGGACAGGCTGGATGGAGTTTTGAGCAAGGGAGTCTACTGGGGGTGCCCATGCCCACAGCAGAGGGTTTGGGACTGCATGATCTTTAAGGTCCCTTCAAACCCAAACCATTCTGTGATTCTGTTATTCTGGGCAGACAATCCTGAGGAAGGGGGAAAAAATGAGGACACTTAATCAATGATGGGACGTGCCGTGCAGGACTGCAGCTCTGCTAGCCTGGAGCTCGCTTTCAGACCCCTGAGAACATGCAGGAAATTATTAATGATTACCTAGTAATTATTTTAATTGCGTATTAAATCTCTCCTGTGTTGTATGAAATGCATTAACAGCATTAAGGAGCAGCTTGTGAAGAATAAGCAGTAATAGCCAGCCGTAAGAAATTCTGCTTTCTCCTCTGCTTTCCTCTGTCTTTCCAGGGAGGTGGTAAAGAAGGAGGCTGAAGGTAGGAAAAGAGAGTTTTGGGTTGCCCCAGAGCTGTGCACTTGCAGCTTTATGGCCCCAGCGCTGGCAGTGTGAGTAATTTCATGCTTTTTGGAGGGAAGTGATACTTTTAGTCTTTGTATTTCTGTTTTATAGGCCAGACTTTCTGAAATGTTTCACCCTTGACAGATTTACAAACCTGATACCTTTCTTTCATATTTAGTCTTGTTCATGCACAAATTACCTTATTCCAGTCACACCAACACTGACATCGCACCCTTGCTTTGCTCTCTGGGTTTGAATATTTATCTACTCCAGTTTATACTGTCACAACAGGGAGGTGCAAAGAACTGCCTTTCCCCAGCCCCCATGGGAGAAGCTGCTGCCTTCAGCAAGGCTTCAACATATCCAGGAGAGTCTGGAGACAGCCCCTTCCACAGGGAGACCAATAAGGGTCATCAACATTGTCACCCCTGGACTTCCCTCCCAACCCTGCAGGTCCCTGAGAGCCCTGGAACATCTATGGACCACACACAAAAATAGGAGAAAAATCTGAATCTCTTCAGCAGGGCAACAGGATCTGGAATGAGGGGCCCTGCAGCAAGCAATGGGCAGCTCCCAGTTTCTCCAGCACAGGCATGGGCCAGGATTTCTGCTTCTGCACTGCCTTCCAGGAGCCACAGATGCCAGAGAGGCTGGCAGGGCACAGCACAAGGGGGACAGCCCTGGCACACTGAGGAAAGCAAGGCTGGGAAATGTGGGGGATGAGGACCATCTCTGCTGGGGCCCCCTCTGACTGTGAACATCCCTGGCTTTGTCAAGCTAGCATGGAACTAGTGGATAACAGTGGCTTCGGATCAAAATGCATTTTCCCAGTGAAAGCAATTTTGCTGAATTTAGACTCTTTAATTTCAGCAATACTCATCAGAGGCTCTTCATCCTGATTACAATGTTCATCTCCAAAAGCACTATTTCCACAGAAGTGCTGATTAATGTTATCACACCAACAAGGTTTCAGAAATGAAAACACTCTGGAGAAAAGTTGTCAAAATCCCATCACCTCAAGATGACTGCAGTTGCAAGGGAACCCCTGAGCTACAGGATGGGAACTCCTTCCTAATCCCAGAGGACTCAAGATGATCTCTATGATTCCCTGGATGGCAGATACCTTCAGGCAGAATTCTGTGACCAAGCTTTCTTCAGATAAAGCACCACTTTTGTCCTGGCAGCTCCACTGGCCTGGGTGAATCTGGTCATGGCTTCACATCAGGGGAAGAAATCAAAATATGGTATCTCCTTTCTAGTCAGGACAAAGGAGTATCAGGCCATGAGCAAACTGTAAAGATGAGAAATTTCTGAAATTCACAATATTCAACCATTCAGGGCTCCAAAATCTCCTCTGGTTGCAAGGAAGATTGGCAGAGCTCTGCTAGTGACTTTCAGTGGTGGCTGAACCAGACCTTCCTCTGGGTGGTTTGCTGTGATTAGAAGTGTGAATCTCCTTTCTGTTTGCCTTTCTCTTGCCTTCATCCATCAGAAGACTGTGAACATTTTGAAACCTTCGACTGTTGTGTTACTACACTTCTGTCATGTTTGCTTCTGTTTTCTGGGACAGGTGCTGTTTCTTTTTTGCCATAGCAGTTTTGCCATGTGCATCACTAGTGAGAAAAATAGCTGCTTTCCCTCACTGCATTGTAGCTGTACCCAGAACCCAGCAGAATCAGACACTTCTGTCATAAGTGCCTCCATACCTCCAGTGACAGACAGAAGTTGCCCCAAAGAGACACAGCAGCAGAAAACAAACTTACTCCATTTCTGCTTTGCACAGGAATGAACAAGAACAGAACAAGATCAAACCCAGTTTCTGCTTGCAGACTGAGGTCCCAGATGCTAATGCACCAGGTAGATGTGAAGATCTGAGGAGATTTCCATAGGAAACCCTTTCCCTGCACTGTCCTTGTGTGTTGGCTGAATAAACTGGACTGCAGGATCAGCCAGGGCCTGAGGCTATGAGCTGGGCAGGGTTTGTAGGCAGGGACAGGGAGTTGGACCAAGCCAGCAATTCAGCAGGAAAGCCATGCAGAGCAGAACCTTGGTCTTGCCACTTTTTGCAGGTTGAGAATGATTTTCTTTAATTACCCAGACTCATACAAATTAGACATTTTAGAGAGATGGGCAATCACCAACCATATGAAGTTTAACAAGGGCAAGTGATGGATTCTGCACCTGGGATGGGGCAGCTCCGGATGTACAGCCTGGGGAATGAGAGGCTGGAGAGCAGAGCCATGGAAAGGGACCTGGGATCCTGGTCCATGGCAAGGTGAACATGAGCCAGCAGTGCCCTGGCAGCCAGGAGGGTGACCTGTGTCCTGGGGACATCAGGGACAGCATCCCCAGCCAGGCAAGGGAGGGGATTGTCCTGCTCTGCTCTGCACTGGGGCAGCCTCACCTCCAGTGCTGGGGGCAGCTTTGGGTGCCATGGTATAAAATAGACATTAAAGTACTAGAGAGTGTCCAAGGGAGGCCACAAGGAAGGTGAAGGAAGCCGTGTGAGGAGTGGCTGAGGTCACTTGGTCTGTTCAGCCTGGAGAAGAGGAGTGGAAACCTCAGTGGGGTTTTCAACATCCTCACTGGAGCAGGTGGAGGGGCAGGTACTGATTTCTTCTCTCTGGTGTCCAGTGACAGGATGTGAGGAAAAGGCATGCATCTGAGTCAGGGAAGCTTTGTGTTGGATATCAGGAAAAGTTTCTTCACCTGGAGGGTGGCTGGCACTGGAACAGGCTCCCCAGGGCAGTGGTCACAGCACCAAGCCTGGCAGAGTTCAAGAAGCATTTGGACTATAATCTCAAGCACAGGGTGTGACCCCTGGAGTGTCCTGCACAGGGCCAGGAGCTGGACTCGATGACCCTGATGGATCCCTTCCAACTCCACATATTCTGTGACCCTGTGGTTCTATGAATTTAAGAGAACAGGGTGGTATTTGGGCAGCACACAGGAGAACCAGAGAGGAGGAAGGTGAAGAAGTGGCTTATACCACAGTAGTGGTTAGGGAAGAAAATAAAAGTGTGGTGATTCTCCCCAGGTCCCTCAGGGGCAGCTGGACAAAATTCCTGTGCACTGTACAACCAGCAGCTCCTGTTTGCCAAGACCCGCTGCAGGTATGAATTTTTGCTCCTAGGCTGACCTTTGATGTCGTGTTTGCAGATCTCCCTTGATGATCACAACGAGAAAATGAGAAACAAAGGGACTGTTTAATGCAGAATGTTCCCTCGCTGGTAACCAAGTGTGCTGTCCTTTACAGACTGTTTGTCTCTGTTTGTGCTATTGTACCAGGGTTTCTTGGCTCGCCTCGCATAGTTTCCGTGGTGCGTTGGGTTCTTTTGAAGCAGATTGTGTTACATAAAGCAGCTCGGTTTGGTGGCGTTTGAATGGTGCCACCGTCCCGCTGCCCTGTGCTCTGGGCAGCGATGTGATATGGGAGGGAGATGATATGGAAAGGAGATGCTGCTCCTGTCACAGCTCCGAGCAGACTCAGAGGCTTTTATCAGGCAAATGATGGGGCTATCAGCACCTGATCAGGTGTACAAGGCTGCAGCCCCTCATGACAGCCTGCTCTAGGCAAACAAATTAAAAATAAAATTAAAAAAAAAATAAAGGAGAAAGGCGGGAGAATTTTTTTTTCTCCTTGCTTGGCAATCAGCAGTTTCTTTTTTTTTCCAGATGTGGTTTTCGAGTTTCAGATGACAACCCAAATATTTTCACTGAAAGCAAAACTCTTAGGGAAACCCTCTGTCTCCTTTACCTTTTTTTTTTTCAACAGGCAAGACTTTCAACAAAATTGTTGAGCACATCCAGCATTAAAACATTGTCTGGATCCTCTGCTTGCTTCTGCTGGCTGGGAGTCTGGCCTGTTGAGACCTGAGGTTTCTAGCAGAGAATTTCAAAATTGTAATTTCTCTGATGTTTTAAATAAATGTAGGCAGCTGTCTGAGCCATACATCTCATCCTAGCCAAAATATTGTTCATTCCAAGTGGATTTGCTCCATTATAAGTTGCCTACAAATAATTTTTAAAAGTGACAGTGTTTCTTAAATTATCTTAGCTCTTTAAATATTGAAATGCATCAAATATTAATGCTGAGCAATTCAGAGTATCCTCAGTCCTGGTTCCTGCAATATTCTGATCAGCATTAGAGCCATGTTCTGCCAGCTCTGGGATCTGAAGAGGGGTCCTACCCAAGGGAAGGGCATGACCACCACCCCCAGGAGCTGGTGCCCTGCCTCAGGGGTGTTTTTGGAAGGGGGAGATGGGGAAGGCCAAAGAGCTGGGCTGGTTCCAGCAGGAGGGAAGCCAAGGAGTGAGCAGGCACAAGCAGAGCCAGGAGCAAACATGGACTGGTGCAGGCACCATCCAAACATGCTGCTGGTGGCATGTCTGGCCCCAAGGCCAGCAGAGCAAGCCTGGAGTGAGCTGGGACCCCCAGACCCAAGCTCGTGGGATTTTCAGCTCCTGTTTGGCCATAGAGCCCTCAAAGTTCCATGCAAATTGAAGCCCATGTAGCTGTTTTGGAATTCATGAATACCACAGTGCTGTGATCCTCATCTCTCCACCTGCAGAGGCAGCTCTGTCAGAACACAAGGAAGTGTGAGATATAAAAAAGCACTGTATGAGGATTTGGCATGTCACAGCTGGAAAAGCTGCACCTGCAGAAGCCCGAGTTCAAATGAACACTGATAATATCAGAGCAGCTCGTCCTTTCCTCGCAGCAGAAATCCCAGAACAAAATTCATGTCTTCTCTTTTATAAGCTGAGGAGAAGGTGTGACTCAGCTGCCTGAGGTACCTCATCTGGGAATGCTGATATGCCATTCTGCAAGCACGTTCCCAGGCTGGTGTCCCGTGGAAGGGAGCCGGGGAGGTGAGAGAGGCTCCCTGACTTCTGTACTTACAGCTCCCATCCAGGAAAAGGGAATTTTCACAACTTGTTCATCAGCACGTTTTCTGCATGGCAGACTGCCCCAAACTCTGATCCTCAGCAGTGCCACAAGGCTGGCAGCCAAGCAGATGAATTGTCAGGGAATCAGCAAGAGGGTTTTGATGGATTCCCTCCTTCCTCGCTCCCACCCCACCTCAGCTCACCCCGTGGCATTTGAGGCTCAGCAAAATCAACATGTTCCTCTGGAACATTTCAACTTTGACTAATCAGGAGAGTTTCTGACAGAAAAATGTTCCACTGGAAAATTTTTGACCAGCACTAATTAGCATTTTTTCTATTAGCTTTGTCCTGAAGGCACAGTAATTTATGCCTTGGTGAAATAAACAATCACTAAGAATTGGACACTCCCCAGGTTCAAGGCATATTTGCTTACCCTAAACAGAAAAAGTCTTATTTGCTTGCAAAACTTTACATACTTAACACAAGGAAAGAATGACTGCCTGACTTTCTTGTGCTTTACCTGGGCACAGGCCCAACTGCATTTTAATCACTTTGCTTTAAAAAAAAAAAAAAAAAAAAAAAAAAGGGTAAGTAGTGGATTTTCACTTGCAGAGCAGTAAGGTTCAAACAACACTGGAAAAAAGCCATGGATGTGGAAAAAGAGCTGAACCACACTCAGAGAGCTTGAAGGTAGGCACAAGAAACAAGAGGAAGACAGAAAATGTCACAGGTGCCCTAGGAGTTCAGATTTCCTTGCTATTCCTCTACCATATGGTTATATCCTAAACTGAATTTCTCACTGAACCACAGGATAATTAAGGCTGTGAGGGACCTCTGGGGGTCCAGCCCCTGCTCAGGGCTGGGCTGGCTTCCACATTAGATCAGGTTGCTCAGAGCTGTGTCCAGCTTTCCCTGTGCATAATGCCACATAAATGCACCTGAGCTACACATCTGAATGCACTGAAGGCTGCCCATCCATCCCTTTTCCCCAGAAAGCCTTCATTTTGGAGCCCTGTGCAAGGCAAATGCAGGATGACAAGTCCCTGGCGGTCTCTGGGAAGCGGCTGCGAATGCTGGGCAGATGGTGCAGCCTTTGCTGCAGTGAGAATACAGCTACAGGGTCTCCCAGGAAAGCAGGCAGCTATATTTAAATCACTCTTACGAAATCCACATTGATATTCATAAAAGACACTTCAACACCTCTTTGGTGGCTCCAAACTGCAGCACACAGCCTGGGGAAGAGCACACGTGTTTCTGAGGACCAAGGCCTGCTTTCATTTTGTGGCTACAGCATTGATAGCAGCAGGCAGAGAGGACAGAGAGCACAAAATAGCTCAGCCTCCTGGAGAACAATCCTGGACAATAAGCATCTAAATGCTATGGAAGAGCCTGGGGAGGCTCTGGAACGGGACTCAGGTGTTGGGGGGCTCTCCAGGCTTCAGCAGGTGAAGCCCACCACCCTCACCTGTCACAGACACAGGTCCTGGTCCAGCCCTGCATCCACCAGCACTCCTGCAAGTCCAGCTGGTGCCAAGCCTGGCAGAGCTGTGATGTCCCCTGCATGTCTCACCACAAAGATGGACTTTATCCCCCTGGTCTGCTTTTCTGGGGAGGAGGAGGGAAGTCAGTGGGCACAGAGGTCAAAGGTGCTTTATTTCCATCTCCCTGAGGCCCTCTCGGTGCTTGGCAACACTGCTGTCTGCTCTTTCTTTTGCTTCAGGAAAATGCCTTTCACCTTATCACCACCCTGATACAGACTTCACCTCTCCCAGCAGGGAAGAATGGAAAAACCTCTCACGGAAAATCTGAGAAGCTCTTTGGCCTCTCTCTGTGGGGAGCAGAGTTTAAAGGGGGTGGTGTCACCCATCTGGAGGGTGACAAGGCCACTGTGCCAAAAGGCAGATCAAAGCCAGAAAACAGCCTACTCCCTTGTCCTTGTAGCTACTGAAATTCTGAGTGCAGCTTTGTCATGTTATTCTCAAAGCCACCTAGGTTTTTCTTTGGCACTGAAAACCACAGACACCTGTGGTTTTCAACAATTTCCCTCATGGAAAGGAGGACACATGCAATGAACTGAGGTTTTTCTCGTCTTAGCCCATTTTTTGTTGGCCTTTAGACCTCCTAGGAGCAATACCTAAAGCCAAGACATTTGTGAGATGCAAATACACTCACATGTGAGTGCCAAACCTTGTTTATTTCTTGTGCTGCTTCATGGCAGCTTCATGTCCATATGTGGGCAACCTAGTAAAGCATAGAATGAAGATCACATGAGTAACCCCAGGGGAATCAGAAGTATTATTCAATATTTAAAATTAAGCAGGAATTTAAACACTTTGCTGAATCATGTTCTCATTTGCATTAGAACACAGACCTCCTGAGTCACCAGGTGTGTCTAACATGCAATGGTGATATTCCTGTTCAAGCACCTTCCCAGGATGAGATGGCTCCTGCTCTTGAAAGGCTGGAGAAACTCCAGGGCAAACTTCCAGAAGGAATTTTTTTCATCCCATCCCTCTGCACAACCCCAGACAACAGGGGTCTGTACGCAATACAGCCACTTGGAAAATGTACTGAAAACTGGAGGGTTTCCTTTGTAACTACTTATCTTTTCCAGACTCCTTTTGCTGCCTGTTGCACTCTTCCATTGGCCTTCAGTTTGCTCTGGGATGTGTTCCCAGAGAGGCTGTCTGCTCTGAGTGCTGGGGAGATGCTGGGAATCTCCTCAGATCCCCATTTATACACACACTCCCATGCACATTCCCTCCACTTTCTGAGACAGCAAACAGCAGGAGTCAAATATGACACTTGAAGAGGCATTTCTACTTGGGCAATTTGTTAATGTAGAAAATGTAGTTTATCATTAATTGTAAAGGTGGAGCTGGTGAGCTCTTTAAAAACTTCTCTTCCGCCTGGTGTTCAACAGATGTTTAGGAAAAAACCTCAAACAGTCAAGGTCATTGGTGTGTGGGAATATACAAGGAATTTTCATATCCTGCAATGAATCAAAGCCACCATGTTTGAGGATGCCATTTTCCATGCAAGTGCCCAAATAGGAACATCTATTATATATAGGAATATCTATAGGAACATCTATTCAGCCTTAGATATCTCAAGTCTCTCTGAATATGGCTTTTATCAGTTTTCTTTCATCCAGAGAGCCCACTATGAAGCAATTGATTAGCTCACTAATATATTTTCTACTCCCAGCTGCCACTATAACAAACAATAATAAAGACATTATTTAGTGTTTCCCTTTCACTGGAGCCCTTAACATTTCCATTTGCACAGCAAAGATTACAAAGGGCAGAGTTAAGGGTAATTATATGAGTTCTTTCCTGACCTGTGCCACAGGGCTCCCTCCCATATTTGTTCTTTATCAGCCCTTTCTGAAACTGAAATCGAGGAAGCAGGAAAGTACCTAGAAAGACAGGGAAAAGAGCAAGGAGTGATTTATTCATAAATAGATCTGCAGGAAGCTTCCAAACTGCAGCTTCTCTCTTCAGAGTTTCAGGCATGTCCCACGGTGGCTACTGTAATATCAGAGGAATGCTTACTCCTGCTACTGCTGCTAATCTGGGAGCAGTCACGTGGCTCAGCTGTATTCTCTCTCTCCAAAAATTTGACTTTTAACCTTCCTTTGCTACAGACATGATGTATATTGCTTTGACATGATTCCAAGTAGCAAACATGCAAAACTCTGACCTATAAGCAAAGCAAATGGAAAAAAAAAAAAGATATTTATGAGAATAAAATTATGTGAGCCTGCGGGAAGGGGAGAGAAAAATCTGCCTGGGTCATTTCTGTTTGCTTTCCCCTAGGAATAACTTTGGGAAAAACAGCAAAATGTTAATCTGTGGAGAAGGAAAAAAAGAAAAGGTGTCCTGAGGTGCAATTAAAAAAAAAAAAAGAGAGACGGCAGCAAATGTAATTATTTATTCGCGCTCATTTACGTGTCAGATGAAGCTGAAAGCTGCCAGATAGCTTCTTTTCGACAGCTTGGAGTTACTGTTGGGAACAGATCCATGTATGGAAGCGAAAGCAGAAAAGCATAGATAAGCTGAGATCCAGCTATGCAAACCATCTTTAGAGACACTTAAAGGACAAGCACCCCAGCTCCTTTCTTTCTGGTAAATATAGAGACACTATCATATGAGGGCTTTTTTCCATTCTGCATGGCCCACAACTGCTGAGCCTCGGCTGGGGTAAGTGGAGAGCAACTCAGGCATTTCTTGGGAACACCTGGGGATTCGGTTGGACTGACATCCTGGGAAAAGCCATAAATCTGGGGCGATGGGATGGCTCCAAGAGCTGGATAATGGTTAAGCTCTCTGAGTAGGAAACATGACATATAACAGCCCTGCCGCTGGAGGGACAGAAACTTCCCAAGGGTCTGAAGGAGGCCGGAGAAAAATGTTGGAAAACAAGAGTTTTATCACTCAAGAAGTGGATTCACAGACTGGGTGATGATAGAGCTTCAGTGGGCAGGAGGGATCAGTGGTGGTTGCCAGTGTCAGAGTCTCTCTGTGTTTCTATTTTAAAAAATTCATTACAAAAGTCAAGGGCTTTTTCTTCCCTGCTCTGCGCTACTTTCGTTTTGAGAAACATGTTTCACTTGGGTTGAGCTGACTGGACATGAAGAAGAGCTCATTGTAAACGACTGTTGTTTTTCTTGGCACTTAAAAGGCAGTTTCCCAATGTTTCTCTGTAGATTTGAGGTTGATTACATCCTGTGCAAGGATTTTTGGTTCAGTTTAACTGCCATTACAGTGTTGTGAAAGCCAGCTCCAGCGAAAACAGCTGTGTGCTGTTGTGAATATTTCCAAAGTACTGAAGTAATAGGTCTCCTTCAAACTAGCACAGAAATGTGTCAGCTCTGGGAATTGGGCACTGTCACAGAAACAGAGCATAGCCTTGGCAGAGAGGCTTTCTTCACCAAGTGTTTTGTTAAAAGGACACAAAAAAAGCTTATTATTTTTATTTTAAGCCTTGGCTTAAAATCTGGCTGGTATATGGTGGTACAGTTAAACATGAGTTTTTTCTATAAATGCTAGTGAATGGCTTTGGGTTAACATTTCATGTGTTTTCAGGTGTTACAATATTGTATTCATAGTCCCACTGCAAAGTTCTAGGTAAAGCATTGTCATTTTTCAGGTGGTTAATAGACTGGAAAAAAACCATCAGAGCAGGTGAAGTGAAATTATACAGAAAGAACTGAAAATAATATCAGGAGTATTACTGAAATTGTAAGAGATTTCCAGAGATATGAAGGATGATTGTAAAGGGAAATCACTAGACCACAAATGTCATAAACATTTCCATTCATGAATGAAAATGCCTTCCCTTGTCCTTACATAAGAGGAACATAATGGAAGTGTTTGCTTGTAACCCCATAGTAGAGTCTGCAGTTGAAAGGGCCAATGCCCTCATCCTCCCTTATTTGGCCAGCATCTCCACAGATATTCCCACTTTCCTCAGCTTTCACCCTCACTGAAATACACATCTTGTCTTTGTCTGGTTTCCTTTGTCTGTGCTAGGCAAACTTTGATTCTTTTGAGAGGTACCTTTTAAACATGTGCCACCTGCCTACAGGAATGCTAAGACAGAAATCAATCTTTAAATAATTGGGGTCAATAGATAGCTTTTAAATTGCTAGTGAGTCACTAACCAATAAACCTTTTAGCTGCTAATGCTATGAAATAACATTTCTGCATTTCATTCTTACTCAGATTTCTTCCATTTTCTATTGCATATGGTCCTGGTTCATAGGTTGCGGTGAATATAAATGTGAATGTAAATATGCTGATATAAAAAATTTCTTCCTCAATTTTTCCTTTTTCTCCCCACCTCCCTTCCCCAGATTGAGAGCTTTCCCTTCCCCAAGAGACACAAGACCAGCTGATCCGTGTGTGGTGTTACCCGACAGCTGTGCTGGGCAGGCCAGGAGCAGGATGGCAGGATGGAGCTGGAAAAGCTGGGAAAGCTTATTTAATTTGCTGTTTCCATTCGGTGCAGGGCCTGGGGCAGTGAGGCCTGGCAGACAAAGCCCTGGTGGCATGAGTCATCTCTTGGTTGCCAGCCCCAAGGCAGACTGCCCTTTGTGCCCCCCTCCCTCTGTCAGGAGCATTTGCAGGCATTAGCGTTATCTGTAATACTTATTGCTGTTATCAGTGTGCTGGCTGCTGTTAATATTTACTATCGATTAGCCACGGGTACCGCTGGGATGTGTTCATCCCCCTGTGTGCAGCGGGTGGGATGTCACCGAGAGACCCCAGAGTGAGCACAAAGAGCCCCAGGAGCATCGGTGATGGTATCACTGACATCTTTCACCAGTGACTCGTCATTGGGAGCGCTGCAGCCTCCGAGCATCCGCCCGAGGTCCTCCCACGCTCCATCCCCTGCCAGAGTGCAGCTGGAGAGGGGGAAGGGGGAGCTCTGCTCTTCCTCACCATCAGCCTCAGCACGGCTCACTCGGGGCAGCACAAACGCGGCAGTGAAGGAACAGGCACAAAGCTGATGTGCCTATTCCTGTCCTCGCCCCGGTGGCACCTGGAGGGAGCAGGAATATGTCCTGTGTCTCATGAAAGGAGCCAAGGCACACAGGAGTTCTAGATGCACTGGTGGCTTGTGTCTTTAAAGACACCTTTGTGGCTTTAAAAAAATAAAGCCAAACACACCTGGGTTTCAGAGAAGACATCTGAAGAAAGCCTTTGCACCAGGCATCCAGTCAGTCCCAAATTCAGACTTCTGTGTGAGAAGGCAAAACCACCTTTGTGGTTTACAGCGTGCCCAGGAAGAGAGCATCCCCAAAGAGAAATCAGCAAGCAGAGCTACAGCCTGAATTCATTCAGTAAGGATTTTGCAAACTGGCTCTGACTTGAAGTAAGCCCACTGCACATTCTCCTCCTCCAGACACCTCAGTGTTTTTATGGAAGGATGGTGTTTGGGCACCATCTCTGTCTTTTCTCTAGGAAGTCAGAAGATTGGAGCACATTCTGAGGACACACTGACAGACTGCTCCACTTCTCTGGCCAGATACACATTCCTGCCCATGTCCCAGCAAAATGGGCTGTTTGCAGTGGCTCTGCCTGCTCCCAGCCTAGAAACCTGCAGACCCATTTGCAAATTGAAATCTGATTTGGCCCAGGAATTGAGACCTCTTCAAAAAAAATCTGAAAATGTCCAGCTCTCTTCTTTGGTTTTCTCACAAAAACATAATCTTCCTATTCTTACAGGAGGAGGAAACAACATGACAGCTTTTAGTAGTGGTGGTGTTTTCTGACAATTTACAAATAAAGCAGAGAATTTATGAGTGGACATTCATTCCAGAGCTGATACTTTGGGGAGCTCACTATTATTCTGGCAGCATATAGGGGAAAAACAGCAACAATGCAGTAAATCTGGACGTCTTCAAAACTCAGTTTATTCCTATTTAGGGCTCCAGCCATCACTGTTATCTAATCATAAATGTATTCTCATTGCATGGGGTCACTGCAGGGCAAAGCTTAAGTTATTTTGATTTCCATTCTTCAATATATTTGGATTTCTCTTATATTTAATGCTGAACTTCCTCCTGAGTTTGGGATGTTTGTTTTTAGGATCTTTCCCAAGTCCTTGGAATGCTGAACTCTGACGTTGCTATCATAAAATGCAGGTTTCCATTTGTGATGTCTCTGGCTGAGTCTTTTCCAGAGACATAGGGAGAGGGAGAGGGAGAGGGAGAGGGAGAGGGAGAGGGAGAGGGAGAGGGAGAGGGAGAGGAGAGAGAGAGAAGAGAAGAGAAGAGAAGAGAAGAGAAGAGAAGAGAAGAGAAGAGAAGAGAAGAGAAGAGAAGAGAAGAGAAGAGAAGAGAAGAGGAAGAGAAGAGAGAGAGAAGAGAGAGAAGGAGAGAAGAGAAGAGAAAGAGAGAAGAAGAGAGAGAAGAGAAGAGAAGGGGAAGAGAAGAAGAGAAGAGAAGAGAAGAGAAGAGAAGAGAAGAGAAGAGAAGAGAAGAGAAGAGAAGAGAAGAGAAGAGAAGAGAAGAGAAGAGAAGAGAGAAGAGAGAAGAGAGAGAAGAGAGAAGAAAGAGAGAAGAGAGAAGAAAGAGAGAAGAGAGAAGATTTCACCCTGGAGGATTCCACATCAGTTTATTTATGGAGAAAGGTGGGTATAGGAAAAGGAAAATACTAACAGAATTGGTATTCTGCAAAATGTGAGTATTGGGTACACGTGCAGTGGGAAGACCAGTTTGGATTCCACTCAGCTTAACAATGATTAATGACTTTTCTCTAAATAACCAAAAAGCACAAATGCTTAGGAACTTCTGCCACAGAGAGCTGTTCAGGTATAGATTTTCCCCTGCCAGGCAGGAGATTCAGCACTTGGGTTGCTTTACTCCCCACAGGAATAAAGTGTACTAAATAGCATATAAAATCGTTTTCTTGCCATCAGTCCCCCACGGCTCTCAAGCTCTGCTCAGGATGAGTTTTGTCCCTGTGGTATTTCCCAGGTTATCCCACAGACCACAGTGTGCCCTGGAGGTTGCAGACTAATCCTGCATGACACCACCACGCATCATTTCCTGCTCTTCCAGAGAAATGTTCCTTCTTTCACTGGAACATCAGTTTGGAGTTTTTTGCCCTCTTATATAAGCAAAAGCAGGAAAAATAGAGGAAAATGTAAAAATAACAAAACATGGAAAGTGCAGGAATGGGGCCTGCAAAACTATTGCTGCCTTTCTATGTCCCTCCAGGCAAAGGTTTCCTTGAGTCCCTCTTGGAAACGGGACAGGAAATGCTCCTTTGTTGTGGTTTAGGAATGGTATTCCCCAGTTTAATACAGTCACTAAAATCACTCTGTGCTGCTCCCTCTCCCTTCCAATTGGAGGCACAAAAGGCAAAGATCACAGGTCGAGATAAGGACAATTTACTGGAAACAGCAATGGGATAAGAGAATGAACAATAACAGCAATAATACTGAATGTCAGAGGAGATAAAGAAAAGAAACAATTCACATAGAACCCCCCGATAACAGCAGTATCTGATGGCTCCCCCAGCCACATTTTCTCCATCAGTTTCCTTTCCCCCTGCTCCTGGCAGTGATGTGAGGGGGTATCCAGTCCCAACTGTGTCCCCTTCTGGCTACTACACCCCTGCAGGTACCGAGCTCTCCCAGGCCACAGGGAGATCTCCCATCTCAACAAGCCTTAGGAAGCAAGGGACAGCACATGAGCTCAGTGGAGGTGATGGAGGGGCCCACAGAGACTTGGGCATGGTTTCAGCCTCAGGCACAGAAGTCATGGAGGAGTCATGAAGCAGCTGATGGGATGTGCATATCCACCTAAGGCATCCCTCACCACCCTCAGGGTTTCTGCAGGGGCCTAGGGTTTTGTGGAATGTATCTCTTGCCCTACAACCGCTTCACCCTTCCAAACCCACTTGGTTTGACAGCTGTTTCTAATAGGGAGCCATGCATCCAGGCTTCAGTCTGGGAATGGGGATCCCATCTCCTTGAAAGAGCCCCCTCCCAGCATCCGTGTTTCCACATCCACACGCTGGAGCAAGGAAGCAAATCCAAGGTGACAACTCCTTTCCCAGCCTCTGATTCCCAGCTTGCTACTTTAGCTGCAGCCTGGCAAGCAGGACAGGAGAATTATCCTGTGTTATTTCTTTGGCTTACGGAAAGGCTCCAAGCAGAGATCTTATGCTTCTGCCCGAGACGCAGCAATAAACTTCTGGATTTGCTGCTGCTGTGCTGAGACTGCCAACATGTACACAATAAAAGTAAAGCCTTCCTGTGGCCACAGACCACAACATGCTAGTGATCCATGGTATTATCCTGTTATTTAGTGAGTCATCCTCGCTGCTGAAAAATACACACGGCCCAGTAAGTTGTTAACAATAACACTGGATGTGAGAGACTGGTGTTTGTTTTACTCCAGTGTAACTTATTCCATATGGTCCCTTAAAGCATGCTAAACGTTACATGGCTTTGGGCTGCCAACTATTATTTCAAGATGAACTCACAGATCTAGAACACAGCTACTTGAAGCAGGGCTCTGAAAGCATTCTCTGTCCAGGAAAAATGCCCAGTTCAGGAGCAAGACAGATGTTGGGGATTGCCCTCTCTTTATCTGGATAAGCAGGTCCCCACTTTTATTGAGTGGCCACAACAGTGATTTTTACTGCTGCTCTGCTGCCTGCTATGACATCTTTCAGATGTAAGCCACATGCACAGGACAGAAGCTCTGTCCTGACCAAGGAGATAAGTTTAACTTCTAGCATTTACCTCCTATGCATGTTTTTCCAAGTCACTGATGAACCAATTATTTGTGGAATCCTAGTATGTTTTCCAAATCCCCTTGGTAGCCTTAATTCATGAGAAAAATACTGCAAAAAGAGAGACATGCAGCTGTGAGAGGTGTCCTCACTTCTCTCTCTGGCTGCATTACTCAAAGGTTTAACCCAACAAGGTTCAGCACCACAGTGTCCTTGTGTTCCTTGTGTTCTATCCTGGGCTTAGCCCACAGCACTGCTTGGAAAACAAACACATTAAAAAGTTTCTCTTGTCACTAGGGGTGTTCCCCAGGCCTCAGTATCAGGATGAGTCCTGTTTATTTATTTAGGAAATGGTGGAATCACCATTCCTGAAAGTATTGAAAAGACGTGTAGATGTGGCAGCTGGGGGACATGGTTTAGTGGTGGACTTTGGTGTGTTAGGTTAACAACTGGACTCATGATCCTGGAGGCCTTTTCAACCTAAAACTTTCTGTGATCCTACATTTTAGCCACTGGTTGAAGAAAAGAGATGCTCCACAAAGCATCTTTCTTGATAACTGAGAGATTTGCCTTTTGGCTTGAGTTGATGTGATCCAAAGTGAAGTTTTGAGAGCAAGAGTAACTGACACTTAGAGTTTTTTAGAGCCTTGCTGATAACCTCACCCCTTCCCTGAAGTGTGACATGTGTCCAAATTAATCTTGACATAAGAGTTAATTTTGAAGGTTCTCTGCTGTGAGTGTGCACAAGGACCATGGAGATGTGTGTGGGGATCAGGGGATCATGTGAAGGAGAATGGTGTGTGTGGGATGTGAACCTTTCGTTGTCAGAGAAGAGAAATCTTCATACTGCTTGCCACTGAAAATCTGCTTAGTAGGCAATGGTTTGTCTGTTAAGTTGTCAATCACCAGTTAGGATTCAGGACAAATAATGACTATTTTAGAAAAATTACTCAGACCTTCTTTAGATGCTTAAAACCTCCAAAACAAATCACCAAAGACCCACCTGAGGATCCATAATTTGGTGAGAGTCATTGCATTTTTAGAGGCCAGGACAAGTCTGTGTATTTGTGCACCATCTTCATGTGTACCTGGAAAGGGCCTTAAGGTGTTAAAATGCCTGAAGATGTTAAAATGCCTGAAGATGTACCTCTACAATAATGAACTAAAAAAGTATTCAGCCTCTTACCCTTAATTCCAATGTTCTTACCTTAAAACTAACCAGGCAGACTATTTTGAGCATGCCTTGAGGCACAGACCTAGAAGATTGCTACAAAACAAGACAAGTTTGTAGGCATTACAAGCTGTGCCACTACCAATGTTTTCTAGATATTTTCTGTCCCTGTTGATAAGAACATGCCAAATTTTAACATCCTTCTCTTTGAAACACATTCTGCTTATCTTGAAACGTGCCTTGATGTACGCAGCTTATGGAAAATCACACAGCAAGACAAGCTTGAAGGCTCTAACCTTAATAAAGTTGATGTTTCTCCAGCACAGACTCCCTGCCTTCATCCTGAGTTGTAACTTCATTTCTTGCCTTTGGCGTGGATGTCATTTGGCGCGTCCCTTCTTTTGTGGCAGTGTCTCGTGCAGACACTGCACTTCATCAGGGTCTTGGGCACACAAAGCCATCTGCAGGAAGGCCTGTGCTGAGTCAGGCTCTCTGAGGAGCTGGGGGTGTGCTGGATGTGGCAGATGTTCATGACCTGGCTGATTTCAGGTCCATCATCACACCTACGCTGCTGCGGTGGTTTTGTATAGGAGGTGTTTATGGGAGTGATGTAAAGTTTTTGTGCAATTGACAATCTGTTTGAACTACTAAAAACTTGTATATGCTTTTGTGAAAAATACATGTTACAGATGGAAGAAATCTGTGAATTTTTTCCTTTTTTTCCTGGTTGGTAAAGAAGCAGCATGGCTGGCCCAGCCCTTGTTTTGGTTAGGTTAGGCTGGGCTGCCCCTGCTGTGGGCACTTGCTGGGTTTTTCTTATTAGTTGCTGAGTAAAGGGAGAGGAGAAGTTTCAGCTTCTTTCTTTAGTGTGTCACTGCTGAGTTTTAGTTCAGTTACTGAGGTCTTTGTTACTTTTCTTTAGTTGTAACTTCGATCGGTAAGGTACTGAGCCCAGCTGGGGTTAAGTGACTATTTGTAAGCCCTGGGTGAGACATTAACTTTTTTTAGTGCTTCAATCTTCCTTTGAGTGGGAGAAAATAATAAAATCTAGACATGTGGAAGAACAACATAAAAACACTGAAGTCAGTAAAGAAGAAGTCAAGTCCCAGATAAGAAGGATGAAGGAACGCCTTTAGTTTTAAGGTAAAATCCTCTTGTAAAAACAGGAAGAAAGATTCTTTTTCCCTGCAATGCATGAAAGTATAAGGAAATAAAAGTGTTCAAATTATAGATATCAAACAAAGGCCTCCATGCTAAAGTAAGCAAATATTAAACTAAGTATAATCCTATGAGAAGTTTGAACAAAGAAAGAGAGAAGAGTAATGAAGGTCCTGTAACCCCAAGAAAGAGAAGATCTCTGTTCCTAAAGATGAAAATTATTTCAAAGATAGATAATGAGAAGCTTTACCTTTAAACACAAAAACAATACCCCATAAGTCGACATAACCCATAAATACAGTTGTAAGAAAAGCTTACAGAATATGGGAGGGATTCCACAATTACAAATCTCCCTGGGCAGCTGCTATTCATGAAAATTAAGAGCCACAAAAGAACTGTTTTCTTGTGGAGAAGTCTCCATGACATTAACAAGAGACTTCTCTCCCTAAGCAAGCTGAAGAAAGACTATTCTAAAAGTAGCAAACTAACTGAAATTTTAGGCATCCTTTCTTTACATTGTCATTAGGAAAGAAGAAGTTGCAAAGAGAAGAAAAATGTCCTAAAAGTTTTGTTCTAATTCTTATAATTCTTTCTCTTAGTTACTATTAATAAATTTTTCTTTATACCCTTTTAAAGTTTTAAACCTACTTTGCCTTTCTCCCAGTCGTATCCTACAATAAGAAACTAGTGAGTACATTCTAGTAAGCACAATAGCAACTGGCCAACACCAAACCCACCACAGTGGCTCATTTGTCACGTTGCCATAATCCAGCACACAGCTGACCAAAGGCCCCAGATCAGCCTGGCTGTGTCACTTCCTTTACCTCACATTTTGGTTTTGTGTCTTTTTTGGTTCCTGAGTTCTGCTTCTTTATCCAGTCCCTCTCCCCCAGACAAGCCAGTGATTAAGCTGGTGCCCTGCCTTTGTTATCAGGATTGTTTCTCTTTCCTGCAATTTTTCCTGCTGCTGTCTAGTCAGTGCAGCCACTGATCACGCACGGTCAGCTGCATGCGCATCACCCCTCTTCTTACAATCTGCAGGTCCTGGTAGCTTCTCATATCTTTATTTCATGCTGTTAGACATGTCAGACTTTAGTTAAGTCAGGCTTAACCAAAGATATTATTTTCATAGAACCATAAAATCACACCATGGTTTGGGTTAGAAGGGACTTGAAAAATCATCCACCAGTTCCAACCCCCCTGCTATGGGTAGGGACACCTTCCACAAGACCAGTTTGCTCCAAGCCCCATCCAGCATGGCCAGGAACACTTCCAAGGATGGGGCATCCACAGCTTCTCTGGGCAACATGTTCCAGTGCCTCACCACCCTCACAGTAAAGGATTTCTTGTTAGCATCTAATCTAAATCTCTTCTCTTTTAGTTTAAAACAACCAGCATTGTTCTATCACTATCTGCCTGGGCAAAAGAATGGCTCTCTCATGAGCATATTGGCATGTGAATCACTCTCTCTCTTCTGTACACTTTTAAAATTAATAGTGTTGCTGTTACCATTCATTTTCTTATCTCTCTGCTGTTTCCAGTAAATTGTTCTCATCTCAGCCCATGATCTTTGCCATTTGTTCCTCCAGTTGAAGTGGGAGCAGCATGTGGCTTTAGTGGAGTATTAAACTGAGGAGTACCATTACTAAACCACAACAGCCTGGACAAACCTTGACAGGACAAAACTCAAGTGGATACACCATGGGCTCCAGAGCATCAATCAGCTCTCTTCCCTGGTGTCCTGTGAGCTAAGTGCCTCATCCCCCCAGGAAATTGGCTGCCAGCCTGCAATGAAGGTCGGTGTGCTCCCAGGTTGGGTGAAATTGGATAGTTTTTCCACCTAGACTTTGCTATGCTCCCCCAGAATGGACTAATTTCCAAAGTTCTGACTCTTCAACAACACCAAATTTTTGTCCCAAGCCTAAAGGCACATCTTCTTTCCTTTCAGCCTAATCACAACCTTGGTGTTCTCTTTGTGGTGTGCTCACTGTCTTCTGATTGTTCATCTCTCAAATTTTTCTGCTGAAATGATGTTGAGAACTAGGTCACCTACACCTGATCTGAGGTTTGCTCATCCTGATCTTAAAACTTTTCAGTGATAAAAGACACACTTCTTCCTCCTTACAGACAGCCCAGCTGCCTACACCATTCCTCTCATGGCTGTGGAAAGTTTTTCCTTGTGCCAAACTTCAGTGTCCCTGCCTATAGTTTAACTGCCTGACTTCTTATCATGTCCACAGGAGGAATGGAAAGCATCCACTCTTTCAGATGTGCAAGGATATATGTCTCCTCTTGACTTGTCAGTTTGCATTCCTGCACTGTTTCCTCTTGAATCATGTCTTGGAGACCTCTCACCCCTCTTATTCCTTATGCAGCTGTTGCCTGCTTCCCTGATGCCACTGGCCATATAAATACACCTGTGAACTCTGGAATCCACTGGTGGCAAATAAAATCCAGGTACTGTTGGCAGCCCTGGCACAATGACCAAAACACCATGCTGGTATCTTGAGGTGCAGGGGCAGAAAGGTTCTGAGTGACTGAGGTGCACTGAGAGAGCTGAGTGAAAAGGGAAAGCCTGGATTCCCATCAGGCCTGTAAGACACTGCCTTACCAAACACACCAGCAAAAACCTCAGAACCAAAACAGATCTCAGAGAAGCTGGGTACAGCTCCCATAACAGCAGATTTCCTTAAGGGACCTAGGGATTTCTAACCATGAGGCAGGTGGCAAAGAAGCATCTTCAATCATTTTAAAGCATCATCACAATCCAGAAAGGCATGATAAAAGCATTCAGCTCAGGGCAGCTTTTAAACAGGCCATGTTTGAAATTTCAAGGGGAAAACAGATTAGCACATGAGAGCATGGAAATTTGAAAGGAGAATCCAGTCTTACAAATGGTGCAGTTTCATATCTCCAAAGTGTCCAGCAAAACCCCCAACCCCATAACCACTAAGCAATCAGGAAGTTACGTCTGATTTTCTTGTTTCTTGCTTCTTTTTCCCTTTTTTTTTTTTTTTTTTTTTTTTTTTTGTAAATTCTCTTTACATGCAAGGTTTCAATTCCTACATTTAGGGATTTAGGGGATGCAGCACTGGTTTCTGCCTCAGTACTGCCTGAGCAGGCAGCACAGAGAGGATGAGCATTTTTGGTTCATCCATCTTCAGACAAAAACAGCAGAACTGGAGCAGACTGTGCCCAAACAGCAAAATCTGTGCATGCACCAGTGTGAGTGTCTGGCCAGCAGACTGAACTGTGGGGAAGGAAACTGGGAAAAGAACCCAGCTGCTGTCTCAGCTGTCCCAGGGGGAAAGTCAAGCAGGAGCAAGGACACAGGATTTCTGCAAGGTGCCTTGGGAAGGCCAAGGAGCACAGAAATTCCAACTACATGGGTCCTTGTGGCTAAAATTGACTGATAACAGCAGACAACATGTCCCTCTGTCCCCAGGACTCGAGGACTCATGTCAGGCACAGCTCTGCTGTGCTGGAGGGACACCTCGCCAGGCAAGGCCACTTGGAAGTGAAACAAAGCAGAGCCTCATAAAGTCAAAGCAGCAAGGAGTCAGGGATCATTTCTGACCACCCTCAAAGCCCCAAGAAGTCAGGGGACATTTCTGACCACCCTCAAGGACAGCAGAGATCAGAGCCCACTACAGAGAAGAAAATTTCCCTTTAGGAGAAATCATTGCACAGCCTCTCACCTAATAGGCCTTTGCAAGGTGTTCCTCCAGCCCTCTTGATCTAGAAGACATAAATAAAATATCAATACAGTGCTTTGTGCAGCTCAGGCCAGTCACATCTCACTTTTAACAAAAAAGGCCATTTTCCCTGGAATACCCAGCCTTGCTGAAGGCTGGCAAACAGATGACACAGAGGAGGCCAAATTACTTTCACAACCAGGGGCCACAGCCAGAACCATGCTCTACATCTGATTTGCCTTGTGCTCCCACTGGTAACTATGGGAACCCTGCTCAGGGATCAAAGGAGGAATAGGGCCAGAGCTGCTGGGGAAGCCTCACAATCCCCAGTTTGCAGGACACAGCTCCCAGACGGTGCCACGTGGTACTCGCACTTCTGTTTTTCTGGAAATCCCAGCTCCTGGAGTCACGTGATCACTATTTCAACACTCTCGTGGTTTTTTTAACTTGCTTCTGGTTGTCAAGTAAATTGGAAAGCACCAAACTAGAGGGCTCAAGAGCAGAAGACAAATCCAGAGAACATGTTATTTGTTACTTTATAATTCTGTATTTATGGAGGGTTATTTTTTTTCAACCAAAATTTTTCCAGGCCTTGGGATGGTGGTGAAGAAGGCTGGAGTGTCAGCTGGAGAGTGCTAATGCCTACCCCAGAGCTGGCACATTGCACTTTCATGGCCCTTTGCAGGGAAGCAGCAGAGTCACTGGGCTGTGGTTTTCACTGGGAAACAAATTTCAGTCAGCCTTGCATTTTGAGTCCCTGCGGTCTGAAGTCTTGAAACAGCAAAACAAAACTCCATTGGTGTCATGGTTCTGCTAGGAAAAGATGCTAAGGAACAGCCAGTTCAGCAGGGGACATCTGGCCCCTCATTTTCCAGTGATTCAGTGGCTCCAGCTAGGAGCTGGTTTTTGCCTGAGAAGTGGGAGTGAGATGCTGGTGTTAGCATGCACTGCTGCTGAGACAACTGACAGCTGCCAGAAGGCTTTTTTGTTTCCAACCCTTTGAGAAGAGTGAGGAGACAGTTTGCACCTTGTACATCTCTCTCAACCAGCCCAGCTGCTGAAGTCATTCTGTGCACATATTGAAGTTTTCCTGTACATTCCTGGTGACCAGAAAACGAGTTTTTTCCACAAAGAAAAGTACAACCGTGAAGCAGAATTTGAAGAGAAGAACAAGCATATTGTTTTTCAGCCTAGATGTTTTGCAAAATATGTGCAATTCTCCTCATTTCCAAGCTTCCTAAATTCAAGTCCAGCCCCTCTAACTACTCCTTTCAGTCCTGTCTTGGTTCAGAGCAAATTTGGGAGAGAATCTTTAAAATCTTCTTCTCTCCTTCCTTCACTCTCTGGAACGTGTCTTAAAGGTGCAAAACTTATTATTCAGCATAAACAGAACGAGACTATTGGGAATAAAAGCATCATATAGTCAACTCAGGACAAGTCCCCACGCAGCAAGTGGTTTCCAGTGCAATTGTACTTTTGTGCCTATTACACATAAGTAGGGCTCTGCAAAATTTGGCCAGTCAATGCTTCTTCCAAGAAAGCTCTCTCCCAAGCTGTTAAATGCTATGCTCTGGATTTATTGTTTAAACATATATAAAACACAGCACAGAGCAAATATCCGGGGGGAAGCTCTAAAGGGGCACAAGCTTGGTTTCTCCATTTACCTCTGCAGGTTCTCAAAGCAGGGGAGGGACAGCAAATCACACACTGCCCACTTTTCACAGGTGTGCCCAAACATTCCATCAAACACTGCCTCCTGCCCAGGGTGCAGTCTGTACTCTCAGCTTTCCAGGGCAGGAGACACCTTTCCCATCCAAGCCCCCTGGCTGGCTGATGGACAACTGTGGTGCAATCAGACCTCCACGGGATCATCAGGGCTCAGACTGCACCAGATGCTTGGAAACAGCTACAGAGGCACTGCCTGGAGAGCTCAAAGAGAAATATATTGATGTCCAGCATATAAAATTGCCCTTCCTACTCACTGCTGTGTCCCACTCCATCTGCCACATTTCTAAAGGCCTGATTTATTCTCCCAACAGCAAAGGCTGGTTTGAAGGTGTCAGTGAAAGGAAGTGCTCAAATTGCTGGAAAGGATGTTTCTAAGCATCTTTTTTAGAAACACCACTCTCCAGGGATCTCCAGGTCTCTGCCAAGAACATGCATTGGAGAGCCAGAGAATGTTCAGGGAGCGCATGCTCAAGCCTGCTGCAGCAAGGAGCAAAGGCAGATGGATGGCAAGCAGAGGTGACAACCCATCTGCTTCTGCAGGACCTCTCTGGCATCTCCTGAGGGACTCGAGGAACACCATAACCAGAGATAACCAGCCAAAGCAGACTCACTGGTTATCCCAGCATCATCTGAGACCAAAGCACTCCACTGAGGAGATGCTCCAAAGAGGGACAAGAAAGGGTGGTAGGACAGCTCCTCAGAGATGAACATGCTTTGGCTGGGCTGAGCATTGTCCTGACCTCTTGTCTCTTACAGGGAATACAAGGCAGAATTTTTCCAAGCAAAAAGTGCCTGAGGCTTTGTGTCCCCCTCCCCTAAACTGTGCAGCAGTTCAGATGTCTTTTTTTCACAAGGCACAGCGCACAGAATTGGCCTGCACCGTTCTGTCCTGTGCTCAGGGCTCCACAGCCCACTAACCCCATTCTTTGCCAGGAGGAATTGCCTTTGTGCTCTTCACATGCAGACAATACCCAGAAACCTCCTCCAGCAACTGCAGAGGGATGCAGGCTGCTGTCGGGGAGAGCTGTGGGTGGGCATGAATGAATGAGGGAATGAATGAGCCGCTCCCTACTACTGGCATGAGAATCTCCATGATTTGGAGAGGAGGAACCCGTGCTGTAAGCAGGCCTGCAGTGGCAGGTGCTCAGTTGCATGGCTGCAGTGGCAGGTGCTCAGTTGCAAGCATGGCTGCAGTGGCAGGTGTTCTGCATGGCTGCAAGGAGTGACAGGCAGGTAGAGGTGGCTGGAGCAAGCAGCTGCCTCTCCCAGCCCAGAGCAGGCTGCAGTCTGGAGTGCTGAAGCACAGATGTGCCCCCACAGTGACAGAACTTGCTGTGTCAGGACGTGAGCAGTCCTGTTGGGTTTTTGCCTGGAGCACCAGGCAGAGCGCAGGAGCGTTTGCTCAGCTCACCCAGCAGATCTCACAGCCCATGCAGAGCTCCATTCTGCCACAGCCACCACTCCAGCTAGCTTGGCTGAGAAAGAGCAGGGTGAAGCATGGCCACTGCAGTGGGGAGCAGTCCTGGAACACAGCACCTCCTCTCAGCTACTGGGCTCACTGTCTCTCCCACTCCCTGACTTCCACTCTTTCCTTCAAAGCCCATCTCTACCTTTCTCTTGGAGACTGTAAGAAATGAAGATCTAAATGTGCCTGGAAAGGGGTGTGTGAGGGACCAGGGAGTGGGACACATCTCCAGGCCTCCCAGCCTGATGTTCTTCCTATCCAGTCACTTTTGAAGCAGCCAGATCAAAGCTGCTCCCATGTTCAGATGGGATAGTGCTGCTTTGCCTTTTCTGTCCCAGTGCCATTAGGGCTGGGTGGGTACAAAGGGTCCTGGACTAATGAGCATCACCACCAACACTGACCAACTCCTTGTTTTCTCCAGCTCCCCTGGAATGTCACAAAAATCCCTCAGCTGAAGCAGCCTTTCTGAGAGGCTCACAGGAGGCACTGGAGACAGGAGCACCACTGCAAGCTGCAGAGAGAGGTGAGTTTGGAGGAGAGCCTGGCTCTTCAGAGGGCAGCTCACCAGTGCATGCCATAAGCACAGCCCTGGTGATCCAGAGGAACTGGGTACTGCATTCACTGAAAGAGCTGGGAAGTAGGTCAGCAACATTACTGAGGGAATTAGAAAGTTTTAGGGAGAACTCCATGACTAAATTTTGTGTTCCACTGCTTACTGGTGCAGTGATTGGATTTCAGTGTGCAGGGTGAAATGCACCAGCAGGGACTGTGTTTGCTGCACCCATGCCAATTTCTGCTGTTCACATTATCCTTTTGCCATGCCAGCTTGGGCAGTGCATCCTGCAGCCCCTGCCAAACCAAATGCCACTGATCCACATCCACTGCCCTGCTCAGCTCCTGAGCCCTGCACAGCACTGGCCATGCTGCACACATTTAGCTGGGCTCATTTTATATCAGTGGCCCTGCTGGGAGAATTGAGTACCATCAATGTACCACACATGGCCAGATGCAAACTTATCTCTCCTCTAAAGAGTTTTAAATCAAAAGAGGTGAGGCAGAAAATCAGAGTTAGCTATTTGACACAAAATTCTGTTTTTTTCTAAACCAAATTCTTATATGGAAATGCCTTTCATTCCATATACAGGCAATCTCACCTCTTAGAGTGAGACCAAAACTAAATAACACCCATAACTGCTGCAACACTAATTATAAGTAACTGGTTTGTTGGTTGGCAAGCTCATCACAAAGTGCTTCACAAAGGAGTTTTGTGACAGTGTCCATGTCCTACTCCTCATGTTGAACAGAGAAATTTAGTTTTCCGACTCTGCTGAAAGACACAGTGGTGCAAAAATCTTTAAAAAAAATCTTTTTTTTGAAAGCAAGTAAGAAAAGCACAAATGAAATTGAGAGGTAAAATTCTGGGTTGCTGTGCAAGAGGGTGCAGGAGCTAGAACAATGTCTCTGCTTGCCCACAGTTCTTGCTGCACCTGGGGATCTGGGCACAGAGGGTTCATCAAGGTCGCTGGGAACTTGAACACCAGTGTGTGAGCTATTAGCTCTGGTCCTATTTTAAGTTCCCAAAGTCACAGAGTTTTGCCTGGAGGGTGGGACAATGGGTTCATCTGCTCCTTGCTGGAGCCAGCGAAGGGTGGAGGAGTCATTCAGGCATGGTGAAAGGGGAATTGCCCACAGGAAGGACACGTTGGTCAGCCTGAGGTGCGGCAAGTCCTGCTGTGCCAGGCTGCTGCCTTCCTGCAGGACCCTCCTGTGGGGACAGGGGCTCTGTGGGCTCAGGGGCTGAGCCAGCTGCCAGGAGGGTCCCAGCTGACCCATATGCTCCTTGCCTGTCACCCCATGTCCCCTGCTGACCCTGGCCAAAGCTCTGAGGATGTGAGAGGGGGGTGAACGTCAACCCAGGGCCCCTTGGGATGCTCCTGACCTCCTGCCTCCCCACAGCTGCCATGGGCAACACTGTGGGGCACGGGGACAGACACAGCAAGGCACTGCTTGTACACACACAGGCGTGCGCACACACACAGACACGGGCACACAGAGACACAGATACATACAGACACACAGACACAGACACAGACACACACACACACACACACACACGTTTCCCTTCTCTCCATCCTCCCCAGGGCTCTCTCCCTCCTGAAGGGTGCAGATGGGTTCAGGATGGCCCTGGCAGGCTGCAGGTCGGCCGGGGGATGCGGGCAGGAGCTGACCGACCAGGGTGGGGTGGGCTGTGCTGGAGGCAGGCAGGGCATGGACGGGGACTGTCCCGGGCAGGACGGGCAGGGCTAGGGGCAGGCAGGGCAGGGCTGGGGACTGCCCCAAGCAGGGAGGGCAGGGCTGCTGGGGGTGGGTCCGTAACCAGCCCTCCCTTTCAAAGTCCCTCGATCGGAGGAGGAATTCGGGAAATACTTCCAGCAGCGGGAGGACGAGGAGGAGCGCTGGGGCTGCTGCCCGGGAGCGGCACGGCCGTGGCCGAGGGATGCGGAGGGAGGGGAGGCAGCCTGCGGGGCGGGCCGGCTGAGCGCATCCCCGGGCGCGCCCGGCCGCGTGTGTGCGCGCGCGCTCCCTCCATCCATCCCTCCATCCCTCCCTTCCTTCCTCCCTCCCTTCTCCCTCCCTTCTCCCTCCCTCCCTCCCTCCCTCTCTCTCTCTGCCTCCCGCCCGCCGCCGCAGCCGCGCACGGGGGCTCCGCCGCCCGCCCCGCCGCGATGCCCCGCCGCTGCTGAGCCGCCGCCCGCTGCCGCTGCCCGCCAGGTAGGACCGAGGACCGAGCGAGAGAGAGAGCGGCCGGCCCCCGCCCCGACCCTGCCCAGCCCCACGCTGCTGCCCAGAGCGCGATCCCAGCGCCGGCGGGGGCTGCCGGGGGGCGGCACGGGGCACCGGGGCCGTGCGGGAGCGATGGGGAGGCGGGGGTGGGATGCTCGCACACGGCACACACACACCGGGAACGCTCCCTACAACCCCGCCGCGGCACCTCCGGGCGGGCGGAGGGGCTCGCTGCCCTCCCCCGGCGGCCAATCGCGACATGTCGCGACGGGAGGCGCGGCTGCGGCGGGGGTCGGTTCCCCGCTAGCCCGGGAGCCGGGCATCGGCGGGCATCGGCGGGCATCGCCGGGCAGGTGGGGTCGGGCAGGGTTGAGCTGATCCCGCTCCCGGGGGGCTCGGGGCGCATCCCCGTGCGCGGCGGGGCGCGGTGCCTCCGCCTGGCGGGGCTGTGCGTGCCGCCGGGCAGCGCTGCTCCCCCTGCCTCGAAACGCTGCCCGAGGGGAGTGCTCGGCGGCACCTGCAGCCACGCCGAAATTCCCCTTTTCCTCTCGAGCGGCGTGCGGTGTTAAGGGCTGGCATTAAGCAGCGCTCATCACGTAGGCTTTGTCTAGGTGGAAGCATGGCTGGGGCTCTTCCGTCATCTTGAGTTTAATTCTTTATTCACAGCCTTGTTGCTTCCCTCCCCGCCGAGCCATGCAAAACAACTCCACACTCTGCTCTGTCTCCAAGGCGAGAGCAAACTGCCAAAATGTTGCAGAAATGCAGCAAGCACTAGGGAGGACTGGAGTCTGAAAATGAAAGCTGTAGTAAAATCACAAGGTCACGGGTGTGAGGGTGCGAGCGTGTGCTCTCAGGGCTCCTTTTCGCCTGCGCTTTGCAGGAACCTGTTCATTCCTCCAGTCCCAGATGTTGCAAATCCGCAAGTCAGGCAACTGAAATGAAGGCTGAGAGGGGCTGGGGTTCTCTGTGTGCTCGCCTGGTACCTGCCTGGGAATTCACGTGCTGTTTGTCACCATCGCAAAGGGAAGGGGTGTGCTTTTGTTTAGAAAAGGGAAGCTGGGACACTTGCGTATTGTGATGGTGGCATCCAGGAAAAAATGAGCTGTGACATATGGCTTTGGTTGGGGACGTGGCTATCATCAAAGAAAGGCATTTGTGGTCCTTAGGGAGTGTCTATCAGCTGTTCCTTTCTCCCCTTTTCCTTCTGATTGGTTTTGCAATAGCAGCTTTGCCCCTTGTCCAGCGCAGACATTAAGGCCAAATAGGGAAATAATGTGACATTTCTAGGAGCATCGCCTGCCAGCCAAGCCATGAGCCCCACCACCAGCTCCCAGGAAAGCTGTCTGGCTCCACTCACACCCCCACCAGCTCACCTCACCAGCTGACACGGACAATTCCTCAGTCAGTGCTGAGAAGCCGCATTGGTCAAAGGTTCCTCTCTTTGCATTCCAGATGCCTGAGGAGGTTGGACACACTCCCTGTGTCCAGCACCCCTGAGTGTCAGCAGCAGCACAGTTCTAACCTGATGAAACTTTGCTTGCTTCTCCTTCCCTCACTTTCTGTAAGGTTTTTGTAATCTACTGGCTGTGAATAGCTCCTGAAACTTAAATGTACACTGTCCTGTACCTGCCCAGGCTGCACCTGGTCTTCTCACCTGGCACTGCTGCACATGACATGGCACAAACTTGGGTTTATGTCCTCGCTCTTGGGAGTCTCTACAGCACCTAAAATGATGCTGTATAGGCACAGACACTTCTCTGCCTTTTGTAGTACCCTGATATGCTCAGGGCGCTCAGGGTTGTGATTTTCAGGTGTTACATCTGGGACAGAATTTGGGTTTTTGCTGTGGCTTTGAGGAGACACAGTCCTGATTGCTCACTGGGATAAAGAAGCCCCTGTTCTCCAGCATCCTAATGAAAGATCCTGTAAAAAAGCCCAGTGCCCTGCAAGATACAAGCTTCACTGGGCAATCAACCAACAGGCTGGTCATAGATACCACAAGTGACAGGGGCTCTCCTTGTGACTGGCACGGGGAACAACCTGGAGCTCTGTCCAAGCTCAGAGTGCTGGGATCTGCTCCCAGCTCCTGGCCATCAGCGCACACAGCTGTGCAAATCCTGGCTGCACCTGGGGCTGCTGCAGGCTGCTGTGCTCTGGCATCCACTGTGGGCTGAGCTCCTGGCTGGGCTTTCCCTTGCCAAGGGTGTGAGTGGGATCTCTCCAGCTGCTTTCAGGAACCTTGGAGGAACTTGGCTTTTGCTGTTATCTCTATCCCTCTGGTGATTTCAACTGAAATTGGAAACAGGGGGGGGGCCATGTGAACAGACAGACAGACATGGAAACTGTGATTTCATGTGCCTGGCTTCCTAAGGAAACCTGGCTACAAATAGAAGTGAGATTTGGTGCTGCAAAGAGCTCCTGAGGAGACAGAGAAGGCGGGGGAGTCTGAGGAGAAGGAAGGGTGGCTAACCTCGTGTGTGAGGTAGGTAAAGCAGGGCTGGCACACACCTGGGCCGAGAATCTCCTGCCTGATGTCTGGGGGTCTAAAAGCTGTCCCTCTGCTCGGCACTAGCATCCAGCTCCCTCTAGAGTCAGCCGTGCCAGAGCTGTGCCTCTGGACGTGGCTCTGCTGGGAGGTGCCACCACCCTTCCCCAGGCAGGAGCAGCCACACAGATGGATGGAGCGTGCCAGGGTGAGCCCCAGCCCAGCCCAGCCTGCCCAGCTCCCGCCTGGCACCGTGCCTGAATTGCTCAGGTCAACAGCCTGCATCTCCATGGGTCTTCCCCCACAGCCATCCCCATGGACATCTCCATCTCTTCATCCCTGGATGTTCACAGGGAGCTGGGGATGGGGATTTATCTCCCCTCCCTTGAAGCTTTCTGTTCCCGCTGCACAGAAGACCCAGACACAGCTACAAACCCAGTGCAAAAGCAGTCCCAGAGGGAAGAGAGGACACAGGCATAGGGAAAAGCAATAGGCCTGTTAATTCCTCCCTTCTGGCCTCTTTGGGGCACCTCTGGGCAGATACTTCCTCCCCAGGCTGCCCAAGAGCCTCAGGCTTATTAGCAGTGTTTTACTCTCCCAGCACTCACGGGAGATGCTCTGCCCATGTTACACAGAGCCATGGAGCACAGGGAGATGCTGGGCTGCCCTGAGATCACACAGGGAGTCTGCCAGCCAGGCAGCCTCGGGGCCAGCTCATGGAGAACGGGCAGACTGTGCTGAAATCAGCAAGGGAGATGCACAGGCACAGAGGAAGGCATCAGCAACCCAAGAGGAATCACAGGGAAGAGCCTGATGCTGCTTGATAAAGAAGAGACCAAAGGCAGGTGGTAAGGGTAAAGAAATGGTCTGAAGACAGCAGCAAGTAGGAAGACAGTTGTTTGAGAAGCAGACACACAAACAAACAAACAAAAAAAAAACAGTCCCAGAGAAATGTGGCATTTCCCCCTTGCTTCTTATTTCCTGGCTTATTCCTTGCTGAGATCTTGAGTCGTGGGAGAAAGGGACAACTTGACACTTGGTCTCCATGTGTGAAAAGCAAGACTGCAATCTCCCTGACAAACGGTTCCAAACTCATTTTCTGCAAGCTGCCCCCAAATTCATCCAATGCGGTTGAAATTTTCTATCAGGGATGTTTTATTTTCTCTGTTTGTCCGTTTATTTTGGAGAGTTGCTGGGGGAATTGTGGAAGGAGGTTGGATGTTTCATTGAAGAGATAGGATACTTGGAAAAATCAGTTGCAGACTGATAATTATTCTTACTTTTTAATGTCCTTTACAGAAACCAGGGTGGCCTGATGTGTGTTTTACTTGATCGGCTTCATGGAGGGCTTGTGCCTCTGACTATATTTGGAAAGGTTTTGATGTTTTTTTGTACTGATGCAATCAGGATGCTGATGGCCTGGAAATCATTTTCCTGATGTGGAGATCTCCAGGGTCATGGGTGGGGGATGCCAACAGGCTGTGCCTGTTTTGGAGTGGCAGAGCTGGGTGAAAGGGAGCAGGAGCCAGGCAGAGCCAGAGCAGGGAAGCGAGCCAAGGGTTTTCCAAGCAGTGTTTAAAGCGCCGTCACGCTATGCAGCCCGGAGTGGCAGCACAGCCTTTGGACTCAGCAGCTCTCTGGCACGGGTTGGATGTGCCGGTGCAGCAGAAGGGTCCTTTTCCTGCCCTGGTGGTTGAATCTCACAGCTGTCAGCAGCTCAGTTTTACCAAAGCTGCGCCACGGGGTCAGCAGCGAGATCAGAAGCGAAGCCAGCGGAGCCTGTGTCGGCCCAGACAGATCTCCAAGCACCCTGCACCTCCTTGCAGGGCTCTTGGCATCCCTTTTGTGTCCCTTGGCTGCAGGAAGCTGGACCTGTGATGGTCACAGACCAGATGGTTGTTTGGGTTTGTTTTTTTCCCTACAGCCATGTCTTTTTCCAGAGCAGGCTCTGCCCAAGCTGTCTGCTGGAGAGCAGGCTGCTGATTCCAGTGAGGCTGCACAGGGTACAGGCTTGGGCACAGCCAGGCAGGGCCAGCAGCAGAGGAGAAGTTGACTGTTCCTCCAGAGATGGGGCCATGGCTGTAAAAGTGCCCTGCATGGAGGCAAGGCATGCAGTGCTTCTTCCCAGGAAGATTGCAGTAGGTTCCTCTTCTCCTGCAAGAGAAACTGGGGGAGAGGTGCTGTAACCTGGGGACTTCAGGTTTGAC
Source organism: Zonotrichia leucophrys gambelii (assembly GCF_028769735.1). Classification (NCBI taxonomy): domain Eukaryota; kingdom Metazoa; phylum Chordata; class Aves; order Passeriformes; family Passerellidae; genus Zonotrichia; species Zonotrichia leucophrys. The sequence continues at coordinate 92,413,270 of NC_088172.1, forward strand.
AGAGAATCTGTCTTTTTGGGGCTTGCTGTCTTTTCCCCTGGGACAGGGTGGGGAGCAGCTGAGCTGCTTTGAGCCTCTGTTCTCTGTCGTGCAGGCTGGCTGTTCCTTGCAGTGACCACTAGCTGCATCTTTGTCAGTTTTTGGCCCCTCTGATTGAAGGGACACCGTCTTTCTCCAGCCTGTAACACCAGAAAAGGGTGGCTTGAGCTGCCTTCCCTGCTTTTCCCTATCACACTCTTGCTAGGAAAAGGTCCTCTCTTGCCTAGCTCTGACTGCAGGATGGGAAAAGACTCTTTGGGAATCCCCGTGGTGTTGCAACACGCTCCTGGTTGTGCTCCCACAAAGCAGCCGCTCTCACATGAGGAACAAACTTCTACTGGTCCCAGCAAGCAACCAGGCACCCTGTGGGGAGAGGGTGCTGCTCCAGCCTCCTGCATGCTGGTGACACAGCTGTGGGGACACCTCCCATCCCAGCTGGCAGCGAATTGGCAGGAATGATGCTCATGATGAAGATGATGGTGTCGCAGTGGGGTGGGCACCGTTGGGGGCTGTAATGGTGTGAACACTGCTGTGAGCCAGCTGCTCTGTGCACATTTCCTGTGGGATGCTGGGAGAAAATTTCCATGTGGAAAACCTCTTTCTTTGTGTAGCCACTCATTCCTCCTGAGCCCAAGCCATTTCCTTCCTTGCCCAGTCCTTCTGTAATTAAAGTGTCTGGACCAGCAGTGGTTTTTTAGTGCTCTTAAAAATAATGGTACTTCCAGTGTGTTGCAAATGGTCATAGACCCGAGTGTGATTCAAAGCTTTAGGAAAATAACAGGGAGGGTCTTACAGTGGGTATTTCAAAGCTGAAGTGCCTCGATGGAGTTGGGACTTTTGGGAGGCTGCTGCAAAGAAAAAGCTGTGCTTTGTTGAAATGCAGAGCAGCTTTCAGGCTGTCTTTGCATGCGGCAGCCAGTCAGCCTGAAGGATCGATGCTGCCAGGGAAAGATCAGAGCAGAGTCTAAAAGGCTGTTTCCTCCCCATCTGGCAGCTCCTCAGCTGGGGGGCAGGAGCATGAGCTGGCAGCAGGAGCTCTCTCCTACCAATTTGTAAAACCTAGAGCTCCTATGTCCAGCAGGAAGGCAAATATCTCTACAACCCTCCCAGCCCTGCTGTGGGCAGCAGCTGCCCTCCTGGTGTTTGACCGCACCAAGGGGTGGGAGAAAGGTTGCCCTGAAAACCCTTGGCCAGGACCTCCATGTAAATTGAGCTTGTTCTGGAGCCTCTCCCAGGCTTTCCTCCCTGGCTGTGCAGAAACACCTGCTGGCACCCCTGTGGAGCTGGTCTGGAAAGGGAAAGGGGCTCAGGAGAACGCAGGCTGGGCTCTGTCTGTCCTGGTTGGTTTTAGCTGTCCCTGAGAGCTCTCCAGCAGCACCAGGACAGTTCCCCTGCTGCAGTGGTAAGAAGGGCTCAGGGTGCTGTCCCTGGGCATCAGGTGGTGCTTGTGGGCAGGGCAGGGCTGGCATTTTTCACCACGTGTGTATGGCCAGCACCCAGCCTGAGGGCAGCCTGAGCCCCTGCCCTGTGCTGCCCTGACCCCTCTGTCCCCAGAGGCTCTGGGACAGTGCCACCAAGGCCATGAGCACCGGGGCAGTGCCACCAAGGCCACGAGCACCAGGTCAGTGCCACCAAGGCCATGAGCACAGGGACAGGCAGGGTTTGCCAGGGCTGCCAGCCTGGCACTGCGCATCAGCTTCTGCGCACGCTGTTATTGCTGATGGCCAGGATGGGAAATGCAATTGAGACCTTAATGAAAAGCTAACAAAGTTGGGTTTGCAGGGAGGGCTGCTCTTCAGGTAGCCTTGCTTCCCCTTGCAGCATGTTGGAAATTATTTTTCTGGGAATATTCCTACACTATGCCACAGTGTGCTGACTGTGAGCTGAGACTGTAGGCAAATGCAGAGCAAGAGAGTCTCTGGGGACCAAGCTGTTTATTTTGGATTGTACAAATAAAGAAATGCTGATGATTTAATAGCAGGTGCTTCTCAGGGATATTTTGAGTGTCAGGCTCTGGCTGCATGTGTGTAACTAGCATGTTCCAGCCAAGCATTTTCTAGCCCTTCATAATTCCTGAGCCTCACTGTGAATTGGTTTAAAAAGGAAAGCTGGTCATGATGTCTGAGCCTTGCTTGGTGACTACACCACAAAATGCTGGAGGAAGTACAGCAGAGCTGGGGGATGCTCCTGCTGCCCAAAGGATGCACATTGGCATGGCTGGTGGATGTCTCTTCCAAAGCTCCAGCCATTTCTTATCCCTCTCCAAAAAGCTCCACATTTCTTACCTCCTGACATCTGAGGGAAAAATATTATTTGTACATGGAGTGCTGGTTGGGAATGCCAGAAATACGGATTGCTCAGATGCAAGCCTCTAGGCCTTTTTTCCTCCTGTTTAAAGTAGTATGGGACTTGATTTCAGACAAACAAACAAACAAACAAAATAAACAAACCAAAACAAAACCCAACTTACATTAGAGTGTTTGAAAGGGGAAACACATGGTAAATAAAGTTCAAATTACTTATTAATTTGATTTCGTGGGTGTCTTTTTTTTTTTTTTCTGAATGAGACTTCCAGTACCCAAATCCTTTTAAGGCTGGAGAGTTGGTCCAAAGTGTGATGGGACTCTCCTATTCTTCATGACCTAAATCAGTGACCCAAAGCATAATATTTTTTCTAGAACCATCTGTTTTCTCTTCTTGCCAAGGGGATTTCACAATGCCTGATTGCTCTGAATAATTGTACATGTGCAGGGATATGACTTGCCACAGGGAGAAAAATTAACTGAACAAGGACAGGTGGATGTTCTTGAGTTTTCTGAGAAAGTACTACCCTTTAGAAGGAGAGGGTGAAGAACCATGAAACTGAGTAATATTTTATGCCCACTATGAATTTTTTTAAGCCTACGTATTTTAAAAGGAAACAAAACTACACTTAGGAGCTATCTGGGGTTAACAGAGTAGGTACCAAGTCAGGCTGTGTTTTGACAGCCCCTTTATCAAATATCTCCGTGACTTGGTTTGGAGCAGTGTCAAACACGGCAGTACAGATGTTGGGTGACTAATTCATGCTTCAGCTAAATTTCAGTGACCATGAATGCACACCTGTTTCAGCTTAGCCATCCACTGAAGGGTGTGCAACAAGGTGCTCCTCTTTGCAAACACCATGCTTGCATTTTTTTCACTGTGGGCTTGTAAGCAGTGGCTAGAGCTCCCATTTGGGGAAGTAGGAGGTATCCAGGCACTACGATCAGGGGGGCAATGAGTCTGGTAGTAAGAGCTTTTTTGTAGCATTAGCAGGATTCCTAATGCAAACAACTTTATTTTAAATCTGGCTTCCTACAAGAGACTTGCTTTTTCTTGTTCCATTCATCTGTTCTTATCACCCAGCTCTCTGATTTGCTCACTTCCTCCACTATGTATCTTTTTATTTTCTTAATGGCAATACCAGGGAGGAGGGGGTTGGAGGCAGACCAAGAGTTCCTGGTGAGAAAATGCCGTTTATATGAAACTGTCTTGATAAATTCTCAGTATTAGCCTCCCAGACCAATAACAGTGCAACAGCATCCATAAATAAAAGCAAATGGAGGAGAGAGCTTTGATCCACCATTACAGTGTCTCTTTGTGGAGCAGATCCCATAACACAGTGTGGGACGGTACCCATTGATTCCTCTAGCCAGTTGTTCCTTTGCACACAGCTCTGTCCCTGCATGATGTGCCCCTGCCCTAACGAGGAGTTAAAATATTTCATGGCTGAACTTTGTTGATTTTTTCTTTCAGGGGTATGGGGTTTTTCTGAGGAAAATCAGCTCAGCTTTTTGTATTTCCCAGTGAAGTCGAGGTATTGATGTGCTCATTTTCCTCTCTTCATAGAAACATTTTTAAGTACCATCTGATTAAATTAACTTGGATTGGAGAAGCGTGGTATAGCAAAGGCTCTCCTTGAGGAGAAAATACAGCTTTAATAACTAGGGATCTAGCTTTATTGGCTAGTAAATTTGAGACTGTAACATTGAGCATGCCCAGGCTTTTTTTTTTTCACTGAGCATCTCTTTGTACTTAAAGGCATCTGTTCTGTCGGTTTATGCACTGTTAACTAACTGCAAACCTCTTTAACAGCTCCTCTACATTGCTGGAAAATCCTGAGGCAGGACAAGGGCAAGAACGGCTGTCATGCCTGATGAGTGATGTTGTAAATGGAGTGAGAAAGGCCCTTGAAGGGGAAGCCGTCAAAGCTGACCTAGTGGGAAAAGAGCGTAGGGACATGTTTCCTCTAGAAGCATGCCAAGAGAGCCAGGCTTCCATGCATATGCGGCTCTTTCCAGTTTTGGGAAGGTGCAAAGTGATGCACTGTGGAAGGAATGGCTCCAAAATCATTAATTACAGGCTGCCCTTCTGGTGCACCTTATGACCAAGTTACTGCTAAGAGTAAGGTTTTGCCAGGGCTCAAGCTCACTTTGTGCAGATTTCCAATGTGGAGTAGATGCTTGGGAGGACTGTGAGCAACAAAAGACTGTGAAATACATAGCTTACAGTGACTAAAAAAGTACAAAAATATTTTTTAGGCATGATGAGGGGATAGTAGATTTTCCTGTCCTCTCCTGCTCTTACCCTGAATTCCAGTGAAGTGAGTGATTGCACTGTAATTTTGAAATGGGAAACACTTCTGCCAGCTGTGAAGCAGAACGATGGGCTTTAATTAGATTAGAGGGACAAGAAAATGCAATTGAACAAATAGGTTTTCAACAAAGAGAAAGAAGCACCATGGTAGCTAAAGGGAGTAGGTGCTAGCTGGCTGGTACCATCTGAATCCATCCTGGTTCAGATGACTGAACTAGAGGATTTCTACAGGGAAAACATCACTAATCATAACAAAATGGGCTCATCAGCTGCATCTTCTTGAGTAACAGGGTAACCTGATCATATCTTCAGAGAGGAAAATCTGTTATCTCTGGTTGGCCTCACTTAATCTTTGCTTTTTGCCTCTTCAGGTTGAGGATGTTCGGGACCCGTCTGGTGGAAGCGGCCATGTCACGAGTAACTCCCGCGCACGCCTCCCCAGGGAGGAGCTTCCCTCTGCTGAGCCTTGTCCTGGTGCTGCTCCTCCATGCAGGGGCCACGCGTGCCGAGAGCCCCAGTGAACTGCCCGCCAACGACACCGAGGAGTGCGCTGGCTCCTACATCTGCAAGAAGGGAGTGATTTTACCAATATGGGAACCCCAGGACCCCTCGTTTGGGGACAAAATCGCTCGGGCGACGGTGTACTTTGTAGCCATGGTGTACATGTTCCTGGGAGTGTCCATCATAGCCGACCGCTTCATGTCCTCCATCGAAGTCATTACGTCCCAAGAGCGGGAAATAACCATCAAGAAGCCCAACGGCGAGACCAGCAAAACCACCGTGAGGATCTGGAACGAGACTGTTTCCAACCTCACACTCATGGCCTTGGGCTCGTCTGCTCCTGAGATCCTCCTGTCTGTCATCGAGGTGTGCGGCCATGGCTTCACAGCGGGGGACCTGGGGCCGAGCACGATCGTGGGGAGTGCTGCCTTCAACATGTTTGTCATCATTGCAATCTGTGTGTACGTGGTGCCAGATGGAGAGATAAGGAAGATCAAGCACTTGCGAGTGTTTTTTGTTACAGCGGCCTGGAGCATCTTTGCCTACACTTGGCTTTACATTATTTTATCTGTGTCTTCTCCTGGGATTGTGGAGGTTTGGGAAGGCTTGCTCACCTTCTTCTTCTTCCCCATCTGCGTGGTGTTTGCCTGGATAGCTGACAGGAGGCTTTTATTTTACAAGTACGTCTACAAGAAATACCGAGCCGGCAAGCAGAGAGGCATGATCATTGAGCACGAGGGTGACCGGCCCTCCTCCAAGGCCGACATCGAGATGGACGGAAAGGTTGCTAATTCTCACGTGGAGAACTTTTTGGATGGGACACTGGTGTTGGAGGTGGACGAGAAAGACCAGGATGACGAGGAAGCCAGGAGGGAAATGGCTCGGATCCTGAAGGAGCTGAAACAAAAGCACCCAGACAAGGAAATTGAGCAGCTCATAGAGCTGGCCAACTACCAGGTCCTGAGCCAGCAGCAGAAGAGCAGGGCCTTCTACCGCATCCAGGCCACCCGGCTCATGACCGGCGCCGGCAACATCCTGAAGAGACACGCCGCAGACCAGGCCCGCAAGGCCGTCAGCATGCACGAGGTCAACAGCGAGGTGACTGAAAACGATCCCGTCAGCAAGCTCTACTTCGAGCAGGGCACCTACCAGTGCCTGGAGAACTGTGGCACCGTGGCCCTGACCATCGTCCGCCGGGGAGGAGACCTGACCAACACAGTGTACGTCGACTTCCGGACAGAGGACGGCACGGCCAACGCCGGCTCTGACTACGAGTTCACTGAGGGGACGGTGGTCTTCAAGCCCGGAGAGACCCAGAAGGAAATCCGCGTTGGCATCATCGACGACGACATATTTGAGGAGGATGAGAACTTCCTGGTCCACCTCAGCAACGTCCGTGTGAGCACAGAGGCCTCAGATGAGGGCGTTCTTGAGGCCAGCCGTGTCTCAACACTCGCCTGCTTGGGATCGCCGTCTACTGCCACCGTCACCATTTTTGACGATGACCATGCCGGCATCTTCACCTTCGAGGAGCCAGTAACACACATCAGTGAAAGCGTAGGAACCATGGAAGTGAAAGTGTTGCGAACCTCTGGAGCACGAGGAAATGTTATTGTGCCCTACAAAACCATTGAAGGCACGGCCAAAGGTGGAGGAGAGGACTTTGAAGACACCTGCGGGGAGCTGGAGTTCCAGAACGATGAGATAGTGTAAGTCAAGGTTTTATTTGTTTCTTACAGTTTCTGTTTCTCCTGAAATGAAATACACTTTGCTCCCAGAGCTGCACTGGAGGTGTTTGGGTGCCAGTGCATTGCAATAAGCCATGAATGGCCTCAGGTGCTGTGGGGAGCCTGAAACACTGCTGTGTCCCTGCCTTGCCAGCAGACTGGAGAGTGATGCCTGGTCAGGGGCACTGCAGCCTTCCTTCCAGCAGCAGGGAGGTGGAGCTGATCTGGGAGCTGTACCCATGCCCTGAACAGATCTCTACAGCCTGCAGATCTGCTGCAGCTTCTACTGCTCTGCAGCAGAGCAGAGAACAAACCTGAGGTGGCTGTGACCACCCAGGCATGAGGGCCTGAACTGCAGAGGCCTTGAACTGAGTGTGTGAATTGCGGTACCTGCTTCCTGTTTCCTGTTGAGGCTCAGATCCTCCAGTACTGGGTCACAGCTGTCCTACTGATGCTCTGCTCAGGGCTTTGGTGAAGGTTGCTTCACCTCTTTCTGTTCTAAAGGGTGCAGGCCTGGGTCACTGTCCAATACAGGTCTTGGAAAAGTGCTTGTCATGCAGGGAAACCTCATGGTTAGGATGGAACCGCAACCATATTCGACTCCTTACGAGTAAAAAAAGGAGGCTGAAAGCTGTTGTAGGCTACTCCTGAGTGGTGCTATTTGGATGGTGGGGAAATTATTAGGGCTATAGCCTTATTACATTATGTGGAGAACATAAATTTGCTCAGTAAATCATGGTAGAAAACACCTATCCTTGGGTACGTCATGAAGACATTTCCTTGTCCAGCTGGTGCTCTGGGAGGAGTAAGAGTTGGGAGCTCTGTTTTTCCCGCCTGAGGCTCATCCTACAGTGAATTCTGTGTTTGCAGCCAACAGGGACTAAGGTCTGTAGCACAAAAACACTGCCTAGAACCGAAAGAAGTAACTGGTAAAGGGCACTGCTGTGTAAAGGGAGAGCGAAATTTTGGCTTGGGTGTTATTTATTGTGCTGCTGGTTTCCCAGGAGCTGAAACAAACCATGGTGAGTGCCCAGAGTGGTCCTTGTGTTCTGTCTGTCACCTGTATCTGCTGCGTCTGCACAGGGAGAATGAAACTTCTTCATAAAACTTGTTGAAGTAGATGGCAGGGGGGGAAAATGGTGATTTGTAGTTCCCAGGCAGGATTTATACCAGTTGGGATTTTGACTTCTCAGGAAAAACTGAGCAAAAAGTTCTCAGCTCTATGATGTTGTAGCTCTGGAGGCTACAACAGACATGCTGCTCACACAAGGGTCAAGAGCACGTGGCTCCTGACTGCTGAGTGATAAATGCAATAGAGAGGAATGCAGTTATTTGAGGGGTTTTTTTTATCATTTTGGGAGAAGCAGGGAGTTGTCTGCAGAGATGCAGTGAACTAGGCTATAAGGATATCTCCCAAAGGCTCTTTGCTTTTTATCCAGGTCGCTCAGTGCTACCAGAACTGGGCTAGTGGCAGTTAGCCTTTGCTGCTTGTTCCCAGCTCCCATGGGATGTGACATGTTTACATGGCAGGCCAAACACAGCCACAGGCTCTGCAACAGCGCTCAGAGGGGCTTGGAATATGCCTTGCCATGGATCCAGCACTGTGGCCAGGATCTCTGTGCTGTCCTTCATCCAAAACTGTGTCTGTGCTGCCCCTTGGTGCTTGGGCTGTGATGAGGTGAGGTGTTCTCCCCAGCACTGCTGTGCCTGGTGTGTCCTTCCCTCCTCTGAGCTGCTCACTGATGGCTTTTGCTAACAGCCCAGAAAGCAAGGGGTGTGCTGGAAGCCAGCTGACCACATCCTGTGGGATCTGTGCTGGTGTGCCCTCCCCAGGGCTGCAAGCCTCCTCCTTCCTCTTCTTACCAGCTGCCAGAATGTGCACAGCCAGCAAGAAACAGGGGAAAGGAGCTTTCTCAGAAACCCAAGCCTGCCATTGTATCTCTATTGTCTTTAAACTATCCATCCCAGGAATCACAGTGAGTGATGGTACCTCAGAAGTGTAAGGAGGTGGCGACTGCAGGGACAGATGTTGACCAAGGGGCTCTCTCCATTCAGGTGGGAGAGGACATTGACAGAATGAAAGCAATGGTACACATTCCAATCTATCCATGGGCTGAAAGGCAGTATTAATGTAAAGCTCAGCTATTAATCTAAAGCTCAGCTGCCACAGTCCATGCTCAGGTGCTGGGTGGTACAATTTGACTGGCAGATTTCCTGCCAGGTCCATGCTTTGCCTGGACATGAGTTTAGGACGACACAGAGGCAGAGGGTTCCTGATGCTGAGCTGCTGCTTACAGGCATGCTCCCCTGGAAGAATTTGCTCCAATAAATATATACTAGCACAATATGTGGATTATGGAGCTAAAGACTTTTTGCTCTGTCATTGCTTGATAGTGCTGTACTTCAGTTAAGCCACGGTTATGTGGAATGGTGCAATTCCCTAGCATACTAGATTCAATACAGTTCTAAAATTCCGGGTTTTCTCATGCTCTGATGGCCAAGAGATGTCTTTGCTGCCCTTTCTAAAGGTCTTTAGTGCCTCTTCAGTTCTGCCATTCAAGTCTGAATGAATCAGCTTGATAAAAGTGAGTAAGATGTGTTTTTCTGGGGCAGTAATAACAAAGGTAGGGCAGTACAGGGAGACATGAAGATGAAAGAAAAGCATGCACAAGCCTCTATTATTAGAGGGCTGGCTTGCTGGTAAGTCCCAGTAAAATTAGAAAGCGCTGGGAGGGCCCTGATCTTCTGGAGACCTTCCTCTGGTTCCCAAAAGGCCTAATTACGTAACATGTTGTTTGTTTGCAGTGTCCAGAGAGACTTTCCCATTTTGCAATCTGTTGATGTCCCCCCTTCCCAGAATACACAAAATAGCAGTTTAACTGCTGAAGCCATGCTGCTCCTGTGCATTTAATCAAATATCTCATTCTGATGCTACCAAAAAAAGATGCATAGTGGAGAAGATGTTGGTCCTCCTGTGGAACATTTAACCCATCACTGTCTCTTGGAGTGGTGCTTTTCTGCTCCTCATTCCTGGAGCACAGCTTGTGTGTTCAATGGATGCATGTTAGGTGAAATAAGCAGCTTTTAGATGGGGTTTGCATGGCACGTTGCTCCAAGCTTCGTGGGGAAACGTGTCTGGCTGGGGTCTCAGCAAGGTCACTCTCAGTGATGCTGCACAGGTACTGGGGCTCTGAGATATCAGTGTGGGTGCTGTGATTTAAAGTGTAAGAGAGCCTTCCCTCTGAGCCCAGCCTCAACAAGGTGGTTCTAGCCTTGTCTTGCATCTCCATCAATGATGGAAGCTTTCTGCAGGAGAACATGGAGAAGATGTGCACTTGTAGCCCTTCCTGTCCCCCAGCTACTACAGCTATTGTGATCATAGAAGAGGTCACTGGTTCATCCAGGCAGTGTATTTTTATCTGCTGACTGAATGCTAAATAATTCAAAAGAAGTCCAGCTTCCTATATTAGAGGAGAAGCAAGCTTTCCCTCAGCTGATATCACATCAGCTCTTCTCCTTTCTGTCTCGTCATCAGGAGGAGCACTTCTTCCAGATGTGACTGCAAAGCCCTTTGAAAACAGCGTGTTCTTTCATGTTCAAAAAGCACAGCTTTTCTAGGGATAACATTGCAACTAGAGATCTGTTACAATCTGCACTCCAGATGTCTGCACACACACCCCAAAAGAAAAGATTTTACTGCATTAATATCAGCGAGGAAGATGGTACATATGGACAACCAATTGAACTCATATTTCACCTATGCAGTCACACCTGTAAATGCTTGGAAAATCTTATGTCAAATGGTCTTGCTGTTCATAATATGCAGTATAGTTGTTTCCATAAAACATGCCTGCTGCAGATTTAGGAAATGACACTCTTTGCCCACTGAATTTTACTTGTCCAAGTCAGTTTTGGCATTTCTCTGGAAGCATAAATTTAGGAGCTGAATACTAAAAGAGACACAAACCATCAGCTACATTCTCTGATGTTTTGTTTTTTTTTTGGGAAAGTGTCCTCAGAAACCACATAGGCTCCTTCCCAAGAGCCCTTTAAAAATGTCAGTGTCACTAAATAGAGATGGTGGCAGGAGGGGAACCAAGTGGTACTGTTTTTTTAAGTGCCCCTTTTATTTTCTTCCCCAAAAAGAAGTTGGGTCAGGTATTTCTAAAGAAACAGCAAAAATAATATCCTGACTCAGCCCTGGAACCCCGCTATATCAGTTTTTCATCTGTAGCCTGCAGCTTCAGAGGAAAAAAGTAAAGCCTCCAGGATGAGCAGTCTTGCAATTGGATGCAGTTGAAGAGCAGGATCTCTTCTGATGTGGCAGAGAGAATGCTGTAAACCAGGCTGGAAGGGAAGCAAAGAAACATTCCATTTTTCAGGTTTCACTGTTGAGCACATTCTCTTCCTCTCTGTGGTCCCACTCTGTTCCTCTGGGCCAGGGTGCATCCCCTGACTCCACAGCCCCAGCCTGCACAGGGTTAATGTCTGGCAGCACACTGTGAGGTATCAAAGGAGACCAAACAAAGATTAAACTCTTGCTTGGCCTCCTTCCAGGGCCCAGCATGGGCTTTGCAGAGTATTCTCCCCTCACCACTGGAAGTCTTGCCTGGCCTAGTGGGGATTTGCAGGCTGTATAGATATGGCCAGATGGATCTAGGCCTTGGATCCTTGGTCCAGGGGGATTTGTAGGCAGTACAGATATGGCCAGCTGGATCTAGGCCTTGGATCCTTGGTCCAGTGGGATTTGCAGGCGGTACAGATATGGCCAGCTGGATCTAGGGCTTGGATCCTTGGTCCAGGGGGATTTGTAGGCAGTACAGATATGGCCAGCTTGGATCCTTGGCAGAAGCACCCACTATTCCTGGCCCATCCAGTACATATCTCTCTTATGGCAGCTGGCCCTGGCCAAGGCCCACAGCAGGAGTCTGAGCAGGTTTGTTGCACCATGCTGGGGCATGGATGGGGTCTGCTTCCCTTTTGAGGAGAGAAGTTCTCTGGGCCTGAAATGTGTAATTTCTTTGGTTCCTGAAGGCCAAAAGCTGGTTGTTGCCTCTTCATAGGGGAAGATACAGCTCTAACAGGGTCAGCTGTCTTTTCTTTTTCTCCTCTTCATTCAAACAATGTTTAGTCTTTCCTGAACACTCTTAAAATAGTGGCCTTAATATCTCCCAGTCATGGGCATCTCTCTTAAGGTGCTGTGCTCCTGCATCAGCTGCATGGTCAACCATGTCTCTGTTAGGAGACGGCCAGGGAATAAAGCCACGGGATGTCCACAGACCTTCCCCTCTGTGCTGTGCCCAGGACATGGCAGGTGCTGAAAAACTTATTCCCAAGTGCCAGGTTAGGTCTCAAGCCCCTGAAGGACAAACTCACAGCTGTGTCTCAGAGTGTCCCATGACTTCATTCGCTTGCCAGAGTGAAGCCAGTGTGGGCACTCCTGTGCCACTCATGGTGGTGTGGGACAAGTCCTGCCCCTGACTCCCTCAGGGAGGGTACAGAACACGGGATGCAGACTGTGCTGTTTGCCCAAATAAGTCAGGAAATCCAGGAACTTGCTTGCATGATGTCCCCTGTGGAGGGGATTAGGCAGTGAAGTCGTGTTATTGGACAAAGCAAGTTGTGCCAGCACATCACTGGGGGTGAGTGGCGGGGGGAGAAGGGTGAGGACAGGAGTTAGCTGAGGAACTGACACAGTTTTTGTCCTTGAAAAACCAATGTTTCCTTATTTGTAATGAACTGTTGTTGGCAATTTACTGCTGCCAGCTGCATCTCTGTGGTTGATTAAGGGAGCTTGGATCTTAAATATGTAATAACTCCCTGAAAGCCATTGAGAGGTAGTTATTAGCTTCATCAGGGCCTGTGCACACATCCGCTACGCTCCCTTATGAAAAGGCTACCTATTAAATGCATTGTAGTGATTCACAAAATGCAGGATCTAGTCTTGTTTTAAGAAGTTGAAACAACAGCCCTAGCAAAGCTTGTTGGCGCAGGGAAGTTCTCTCAGAGTGAAGCACTGCTCCACAGCTCCCTGATGGGGAGACAAGAATAGGAGGTAGGAGGAGTCCTATTCCTTTTTGCAGCCCCTTCTCTCCCTGGCCTGTGCTTGAGCACTGCTGGGAGCAGCATTGGCACCAGGAGGTTTTTACAAGAGAACAGGCATCTATCCCTCTCCCAGCTGTGCACACAAAATCCATGGCTGTGGCAAGCCCTTGAGCAGGGAGAGGTAATTCATTGTTGCACAGGATCCCAATGGAACTGGAGTTCAAGTTGGACATTTGCCTTGGGAGTAGACTTCTCTCCTTTGACACTTTGCCCTTGGGTTTGAACTCAGAGGATGGCACTCGGTATTCTTCCAGCAGCAGGGCTGAATCCGTGGGCTCAGAATGAGAGTGACAGGACAAAAGGCAGACAGCTGACCACGGCCAGCATCCAAGCATCTGTACAGATGGGCAGAGAAACATCTGCTGCCATCCAAAGCCAGAGAGGAAAAGCTGGACCTGGCAGAGTGAGTCAGAAGCAGCCCCTCCTCAGAAGGAGAGGCTGAGCCCGGAGGCAGCATGGCAGCATCCCTCATGCTGCAGGCAAGTGAGCATGATCAGCCAGCTCTCTGCTCTCAGGGGGATGTGATGCTGCCCTGCCCTTGTCAGATGCAGTCTTCCATGTCTGGTGCTGGTTTCTGCATGTCTCCACTGGCTCTGCTCACACCAGGGACAAAATCATGTGTCCACTAGCAAGGACATACACACCACTGCCATGCAAGGGGAAAGTCATCTATCCTGTCCCTTGTCTCTGCTCCTTCCCCTGTTCTCCAGCACCACAGGGAAACTGTTTTAGCTTAACCTTCACAGTCTGGTCTTGCTGACCCACCTGTGTTTCCCAGTACTCTTGGATGAGGAGCTTTGGTTAGCAGCCTCTCACAGCCACAGTGTTTGCCATGGTGTATGCATGGTCTCTCTGCACTGGTACTATGGGGTATGTGTTCCTCTTTGCAGTCCTGAGCATGGCTGGAGTTAGGGTCAGTCCTCTCCAAGTCATAAATGCCACTTAGCCTGAGGACATCTTGGGAGATATCAAAAACTCTACTAATAAAGTTTCTGACAATGACATTAGAAGCACTGTGCTGGTTTCCAAGAATGGCAATGCTGGATCCTGGGTGACAACAAACAGTAACAGCATTCTCTGTTTTAAAAATATCTTAGTGTAAGAGAGAAAATATTCCCACTGCTGTGTAAGTAAGAGGGTGACCAGCATGAGCCTCCTCTGCCCAGTCCCTATATGGTTCCATTTCCATAATGTCTGGACTGCTTCCTACACAATCAAAGTAACAATCAAATGTGTCTGGCAGTGAGAAACAGAGCAATAGCAAAGAACGAGGGGCATGGCTGGATCCCTGTCAGCTGGGTGCTGGAAGGAGAGACATGGAACTGATGACATGCCTGCCCCCCCAGAGCAAAGTCCTTTCCGGGGAAAGGTCCCCTGAGGTGCAGATGGCTGGGGGCAGGGATGGGGCACAACTGAGTGGAGTCCAGTGCAGAGACACTACCTTTGGAGTTTTTCAAGGAATGGTTTGAATTCTATGGCATTGTTATCAGGAACCTTCTTTTGAGGGCTTGAGTGGATCCTCTGGTTATTTGCTCCCATTAAAACACTGATGTGTGCTGGTCACACACTGTGCTATTTTGGGGCCATGCAATATGGCTCTAATTCAGCCACAAGCCCAGCACACCCTGCAGGAGACCCTTGTCCCAAGGGCCAGATGCACTGTCACCAGGTGGCAAAGCTGTTGTCTCGCTGGCTGGGACATAAGAAGGACATGAAGACAAAAAGGGATTGATTTGCTCAGAGTTCTTTTCCAAACTTGGTTGCTTGCTTCCTAGTAAGAAACCCATTTTGAGATGTGCTTGCGTGCTCCCGGTTTAATTTGTCAGTACACGTGATCCTAAAGAGCAAAATAGCTACACGTGGGTTTTTGCAAACAATTTGGAGTAGAAATCTATGGATCCATGAGCACTCAGCAGCCCCCAAAACTGCCAAGCAGGCTCTCAGCATCCCCCCTGCCTGGCTCTCTCCCTGGTGCTTGCCCTCCCATCTCTGTACTGCTCATGTGGCCGTGGCCGTGCCACCTCTGCCCCAGAACCTCCCCCGTGCATCCTGAGCAGCAGCCTTGTGACAGATGCCTTATTCTGGCACGCCTTTGGATCAGGGCAGGCAGCAGATGAGTTCTCCTGGCATGCCTTAGGAGCAGGGCAGGCAGCACTCCTGTCTGGAGCCTGTGGACACGGTGCTCCCAGGATCTGTGTGTCTGTCCTCGGCCACAGCCGCACTCGGCCCTCGGCGGTGCCGCCGTGCTCACGCTGCACAGCCCTCACTGAAATTCACAGCCCTGTCACAGCAGGTAAGGCAGGAAAAAAGCCAGTTCTGCAGGGAGTCTGGAATGAATCGAGCTGCAGAGAGCAGGGGAGAGACGCCCTGGTTTCATTGGGAAGAGGAGGATTGATCTGAAACAAAACCTGTTACTTTGGCTCAGGCAGGTAGGGAGCAGGTTTTACCTGCACAGGAGCCAAGTGCTCGCTTGGTTCAGTAGATTTCCATTCACACTTTAGGTTCAGTTATTGAAATTTATCTTTCTCCTTAGTGACTGGGTATGTGACAGGACCTAGGGGAATAAGATATCACCCATACACAGGACAAAAATAATGTAAACATAGTCAGTATCAATGCCCCAGGCACATATCACCCTGGGAATAAGGAGGGAAGTGTAGCAGGAGATTTACCCGACTCATGAGCTCTCTGGTGACCTGGAACTCAGAAACACTCGTACAAAAATCTGAAAATGGGTCAGTCTAGTAGGGAGGATTGTAACAGAGAAGTGTGGGAGGGTTGGGTCAGAATCAGGCAGAGCATGAACTGGACAAGAATTAGATGGGAAGGAGATATTCTGGACATTCATGCCTTAGCAATGCAGAGGGAAAAGGGGAAGGGAGCTGAGCAACAGCTTCTGCTAAGAAGCAGGTCCCTCAGTGATGTCTGTGATCATGAGGCCTGAGGTGTAGGACAGAGATGACACCGCCTGCCTGTCCCCAGAACAGGAGACACACAGAAATCTGGCCTTGTGCTGTAAGGGGAGTGCTTGGGGGGCTCTTAGCAGTCCCTCTGGAAGGTTTCCTGGCCAATAGGTGACATGTGCAGGCAAGCTCAGAAGCTGCCTTCAAAAGCAGCTGAGCCAGATTAGGTCTGCTTTTGTACCTAAAAGAGCCTAGAATAAATCAACACGTTATTTGTAAGTACCTCAAAGATAACAAGGAGATGAATAACAGCCAGCATATATTTGTCAAGAACAAATCTTATCAAGCCAACCTAATTTCCTTTTATGCCAGCCTTTTGGGTAAAGGAGAAGCAGTGTTGTCATATCACTGAGCTTCAGAAGGGCTTTTAATGTTGTCTTGTTTAGCACTGTCATAAGCAAGCCCTGGCTAAATGGGCCACTGGGGTGAAGGGGGCTAATCTGTCTGGAAAGAGAAATGTGTCACTGGATGGGGGTGAAAAGGTGTTCAGTAGGTGCTTGTGTGGAAATGGAGCTTGTTGGGCATGGGAAAGAGAAAACTGGTGGTTTAGCTTGCAGATAGAATAGTCTGAAAGTGTTATCAGAGGTAGGATGGGGCTTTACAGAGATGTGAATTGGCCTGAACAGAAGCAAAACACTGTAAAGTGCTTGTGTAAGAAGAGCCATAAAGACAAATTCAAGTGGGAGGGGAACAACCAAGTCAGGAGGTGCCATTATGACCTGGCAGCCAAATCTGAGCTCAGAACACTGTGCTCTTGCAATGAATGAGACAGGTGATGTATCCTGAAGATGTTCAAGCTGAGGGTAACCATCCTCGTGGCTCCCTCCTGGGGGAGTGGGTGGCCTCTGTCAACAGCAGAAGACAGCTTAGAAGGCACTGCCCAAAAACTGACTGAAGGTGTCAGGTGTTTTGTCTCTTTCAATGCACCTTGGGTCAGATGAGGCCTTGGGAACTCCTCCTCTCCTCTTGCTATGTGCTAGCCAGGCAAAAATGCTCCTCATGTGAACTGCACTTCAGTCAAGTGGCCCCTTGTCCTGCAGGGTCTTCTGCCAGGAACCTGTGATGGGCTAACATGCAAAGCCACCTACAGATGGAGCAGAAAGACCACGTGCACACGTGGCACAGCTTCCCTGTGGCCACCCATTCTGTGTCCCTTGCTCTCAAGGGACACCTGGGGCAGGGGCAGTGCCGCCGTCTGTCTCCTTTGCTAATAATTAGATGCAATCCAAGGTTCCCTGCAGGAGAGCCCTGTCCCCGTGGGGGAAGCAGCAAGGCTGCACACATTAAGGAAGCTAATTAGAGGAGAAGAGAGCATTGGCACTGAAACCCCAACAGTAAACTTTGAAATCTAGATAAGGGAGCAGTATTTAATTATATACAATTAAAACACCGTATCTCAGCCCCCTGAGAGCTGGCAGTCCTGGAAAGCCCTCCCAGAGGTGCTACTGAACAGATCTGAAGGCAGAGGTAGGCTAGGGGCTGTGCTTATCAGACTTTACCTGGGAAACACACCTGAAGAGAAGAGCTAGGAAAATTCCCTTGGACCACCATCTCCTTATTGCTGCACGACGTCCTCCCTCTCCTAGAGCAGATAATGTGAACCCAATTCTTGGGAACAGAAAGGGAGATTGCTCTGCTCTTACATGCAGCTGAGCAAGGCCATTGGATTGCTCTGCTCTTACATGCAGCTGAGCAAGGCCATTGCAGGCACTTACACAAGGAAAGGCAAACCTGAGAATGTAGGGGAAGTCAGAGAGGGTTGTAAATACCTGGTCTGAGAAACAACCTTTGTGCCCTTTTCTCCCATTGTGCAGGAGAAAAATCTCCTGCCCCTGTGCCTGCCAGCCAGGGGTATCCTAGAATCTCCAGGGAGCACCATGCCAATGTTCCCCTTTGCTCCACAAATCCTGCAAAGTTATCTAGGTTATTTTCCTACGAGTTTGTCCTAGCCACTAAAGCAGCCAGTTTGCTGCTCCTTTGCTGCATCCTATATACAGTCCCTGACTTCTGATCCTTTCACCTGTCCACTTCAAGCCAGTAGGGCAGTTTGCTCTCCTTGCAGAGTGGTTTCCCTGCCTTGTGCCCAAACATTCCCTGTCAGCTGAGGCAGCTGAGCCAGCTAAAAGCTCCATGACTGCAGCAGCAGCTCTCATCCCATGGCTGCTGCTGGGTGTTAATGCAGAATCACGACGAGGGAAAGCTTGGATGGATTCATGTCATCTGACAGATTAGAACTGCAGAACCAGCCTCAAGTTATCCAAAATTCCTCTTCCTCAGCAACTTCAAACCCTTAAGGAAGGCTTTTAGTTCAGCCTTGGCTGCTGAAGGAAGTGGTTCCTGTTTTAATTTGTAAATACAAAGTGCCAGAGGGCTGACCCCTTCTGAAGGCAGCAGCTTTGAAAAGCACGGGTGAAAGCCTAGGGCTCCTTTTCCTGCATCCTTGACGCCTGTTCTTGTTGAGGAGCACACCTAGGGCAGGTCTCTTGTTGTGCAGCTGCAGTGGGAGCTGCAGGTTGTGCCTGGGGTGGGGGAAAGAACTAGAGCTTTAGGCAAAGGGCCGTGACCTGGCACCAACCCTGTGTCTGACAGAGGGGACAGGGACCTGCAGCACTGCCTGGGGCTGGCTAGTCCCCTGGAGACTCTACAGAACCCAAATAAACAAGCAGGAGACCCCAAAGAGATATCAAGTGTAAGGAGCATAGAGAGCAAGAGGGGAATGGGGGCACAGACTGTAAGGGTGCACAAGCCCAGGGATCCCTTCACTGACCCTGGAGGCATCAGCTCAGGCTGTTGCTGTGTGACTGCACCTCCATTAAATGAAAAGAACCAGACATGTGCAGGAAACCTGGGACTGAGACAGTGAGAGAATCTGACTGTGTGAGTGGGGTGAGGTGGGAGCCAAGCTGGGTTCACTGGAGCCTCCTGCTGCCAAGGGGCTTTGGTCCCAGCAGGGGAAGCCTTGGGTGGTGCACCTGTGACTCCCAGAGTGGCTCCTGAATGGTCAGACAGCAGAGATTCCTTAGCAATCTCTTGCCTGGCCTTTGCCCTCACATTCTGCCCGTGAAGAGCCTTGCTCCTTTCAATGTGCAAAGCCCATGAGTCACATCTGTGATGTTGTCACAAACAGCCTCCATCCCTGGTGATACAGCTGCTTAAAATGTTACAAGACCCAAAAGTGATGCCTGTGCCATTGAGGCTCATTTTATTTGTCTGAGCCTTTCTGGTGATGTTTTCCTCTGCTGTGCCAGGAGCTAAAAACCTCAGGGCATCCTTCACTCGTTGTGTTTTAGGTGAAAATTGAATTTGTTGTTGAATCCCAGGCTCCAAGAGCTGTGGTCATAAGAAAAATGCTGACTAATATGTAGTGTGCCCTGTCTAGTCCTTGGTGTGCCAGGGAAGAAGCTGCCATGCTTTGGGGGAGGAATTGCTCTGTGTTGCCAGTCCTCTAGAGCTGGAAGGAAAGGTGGAAGGCTTAAGTTGCTTCTCAGTTCGAGCATTTCTGCATTAGTATGAATGAGCATGTTGGTGTCTTGCAAATACACAAACAGATTTCCACAAAACACTTGCTAATGAAGCAAAGCAGCAGTCTGTCCCTTCAGTGATTTGTGGGGAGTCGGTAAAAGACTCAACCTGGTGAGCTCATTACCCTGCTGAAGGAGTGCATTTTGAGGGGAGATGCTGGGAAGCTGTTAGCTGCCAGCTGTGAGCAGGGCCAGAGGCTTGGCAGTGCTGGGAGGAAGCCTGGGAGAGGAGATGCCCATTGCCTTTGTGGGCATGGGCACAGGGCTAGCTCACATTGAGAATAACTTCTCTTTCTGTGGTTGTGGGGCACAAGAGGGACTGATTTCCTCCCCCAATCACTGTAATCTCAGGGCCAGGCACGCTGATACTGTGCTGGGGTTTCTGGTGTGAAATGGAGAAAAAGCAGAGTCAGCATCAGCGACAAGGGAGAGCCACAGCAACCTGCTTAACCACACACATGGTATAAACCAGAGACCTTCTGAAAACACAGCCACACTCTCAGGGCTTGAAAAACAGGCACTTAATCCTATAAATCCTATATATCAGAGGGAGTGTGGCACTGCTCAGCCACTGCTCTGCCTCACGGGCACAGTTCATTTGTCACCTGCAGCTATTGCACAGCTCAGCCAGCTAATCCACACCATTGTTTTCCTCTGGTGGGAGTGGATGGGCTCAGGCAGCAGCTGCAGCCACCTCCAAAAGGGATGCAAATACCTCGAGGTGCATGAGTACCTGAGGGCTGCACCTGCCCATGCCTCAGCAGTTGGATGGGTGAAAGGATAACCAGGGAAAGGCAGCTGGGGGGATGAGGTGGGCTAAGGCAGAATATGAATAATTGGAAAAGGAGTGGAAGGAAATAGTGAAAGAGAGCCAAAATCACAATGGTTTTTATGAATGCCTCCTCTTAGCTGCTGCTGAGCACTTGAGAGCTGCAAAGTGCTTGGCTCCCCTCAGAACCCCCTGTCCCATCAAACCTTAGGGCAAGGTTGTGCTGCTCACGTTGGCAACAGGTACTTTGAAAAAGCTGTCAAGTGTCATGTTCAGTGTGTTTGCAGGAAGAACCCTGGCTTGGCACTAGGCATCAAAGGTAAAAGCAATGAGGAAAAGAGAGTACTTCTAGCCTTGCCAAGAAAAATCACTTGTCTGGGAAAGGAAGAACTAAATTGATCTGAATTTTCCTGCTATTCATCAGCGTTTTGGTGCCAACGCAGTGCATGTGAGAGAGGAAGGAAAAAGGATAAGATGAAGAGCTCCATTTTTAATATTGTGTTAATCTCTTCCCTCCCAGCTAGAGCAGAGGTTTAAAATACCTTTCCTGTACGTGAAGGAAAATGTAATGATCTGTGTGAGTGTTATTATTTAGGGAAGGAAGATTTACCTTTCGGGAAATCTGCAACCTGAATAAACCAATTTGGAAGTCTAAAGAAATTAATTGAAGTTTGAGATTGTCAGATTTATTTTTTTTAGTTATTTCTTCCTTCACAGAAGATTCATTTTGCACTTTGACCCAAACTCTCCTTCATTGACTTGGGAAACTGAAGCAGGGGGATACATTTCAGGCCAAGTGTTTTGGGAAACCCTGCTAAGAGCAACTGCGACAGAAGGTGAAGCAACAACACTTCAGCGCTTCAGCTTCTCTGTGAAAGCCCATACATTGGGAAGGTATAGATTGTCAGGCAGCTTGTGCAACAGCTCTTTGCAAGTAAGGATTTGCCTCTAGCACCCCAGTTATGTGGTGGGAAATCCTGCAAAGGAGCAGGTGGAAGTGGCAGAGCCCTGTGCCAGTTTTGGACCTGGGGATCAACGTGACAGTGGCCTCCTACAACCCCCATGGGGAAGCAGTGCCTGCCCTCCAGCCCTGCCTGGGTGCAGGCACTTTGATTTGTGGCAGAAGTTTTATTCATTTCTTTCTTTCTGAGCTGAGGCTCATGGACTAATTAGAGGAGAGCTGGTGAGCTGAGCTAACGCATTTGAACGCTGGTAGCTTTAGGCTTGCATTTGGGTCATTAAAAATGAAGTAAAATGATGTTCTCTTTGCACCAGCTATTGTGAGCAGGGGCCTTGGTTTGGCAGCAGTTATCTCCCCAACACCACTGCACTAATGACTGCCAGCACAGAAAGAGCAGCGTGTCCTTAACGCAACAGGGCGGTGGGAATCTGCTGCAGGCAAAGCAGGATCTGGGACAGAGCAGTTTATGTCACACCTGTAACAAAGCTGGCACCAGCAGGCTGAGTTTAAACCCTGAGGAGGCTGGAAGGCACCACAAGGGGAAGCCCTTCCCTCGGGGCCATGCTCCCAGGGGTGTGGGCATGCTGCAGGGGGAGTGAGGTGGGCCTCTGAGGGCCTCTTTGCCTGCTGGTGAGCCCAAGCAGCCTGGGTGACCTTAGTATTTGAGCAGGGTTTTCTTCATTGTTCTGTGGGATGTCTCAGCTGGTTTTAGTTGAGATGGAGGCCATCAGTTTATAGTATAAAAGGCCGTGGAGAAAGGCTTCATCTCAAATTTGTCTAAAGTGCAAATGCAACATAGCTACATATGCCAAAGCAGCTGGGGATGGCCTCTGAAGATAATTTGGCTTACCTCCCTGTGGGACAGAGGTTGTATATGTTTGTTGGTTGTCATTCCTACAACAGCAGAAACTGAGGAAATGTTAGGTTGAGGATTTTCCCCACAAGTACCTTGCTGCATTTTCTCCCCTCAGTGAGTTAGGAAAATTGGAAACTCCACAGAAGCATGCCTGCTTTTCATTTAAAAAGCTGGAGGAGAAGAAACCATGTAGATTTAGAGGTGTTGTTTGCTTGTATTTTAGAGTAAACACCTGGTATGAAAGAAAATGTCTTTTTTGCCTCCTTCAGTGGCTGATGACAGAAACCTGCATTGCAACACTAAGGATGAGTGACCTGCAGAGATTTACAATGCTGGGAGGGCCCTGGGCCATTGTCCTGCTGTGGGGGTGCAGTCACATTGCTCCAGGTTCCATTGAGAGGGAGGTGGAGGTTTGCTTGCGTGCTGTGACAGTGGAAATGGCTCACATTTCTTGAGCTACAGAACAAAATTACCTTCAATTTCTTCCTCAGTCGCTCTGTGCCTTGTAGCAATGCTCTCCAGTGGTGGTTGCAATGCAGGCATAAATAAAATTTGGCATGCACTGGGACTACACATACCTGGAGCCATAATTTAATGAGTTAAATCAGAGCTTTTATTATCTAATTTCTCATTGTCATCCAGTTTCTTGCATCTCTGTAGATAATTGACGTGGAGAATAGTTCTTGCCTTCTGGAAACTGGCTGCCTTTTGAAATGCTCCCATCAGAGATGCTTTTTTCAGGCTTGTACTTCTTTCTTCTCATTATCCTGTTAATAGCCCTGACTGGGCCAAGAGGAGGAAGGGGAATGTACTGGCAGGGTGCACGGTGTGCCTTTGCCTTGGGGATGTGGGCACTGGGGCCTGGGGGGCAGCCCCTGCCAGGTGAAGGGAGGATAATTCCCCTTTCTGCCCGAAGAGATGTAAGGGTGGCTGCAGCCTGGTAGGGGGAAGGCAGCTGAGCCACAGCTGGGGCTGAAAATGCCTGGGAGCAGGAGGGCTCATCCCCTGGCCACTGCTCCTGTCGGGAGGCTCCACGGCCGCTCTTTCGGCAAAGGAGCTCTTCTGAAATCTCAAAAATCCCAGCTGCAAAGGCAGTGCATCTCTGAAGTCTAGAGGAGTATAAAAGACTGCAGAGTTTTCCCCAGTAGCTAAACCCCTGGGTTATATCTGTTGAGATTGTCGAGAGAAGATCCAACAAATATTTGTACCAGATTTCTACTGAGGACGCCGCATATTCACATGAAAGAGTGGAGATGGCTGCTCCTGCAGCTGGGGAGAGTAAGCCTGCATGCAAATATCACTGTGCTCTTTTGGGGACAGCTCCTTTTCCTTTCCAGCCTGGTGCTTGGGCATATCTGGCAGATGGGCCTTTCTTTTCAGATTTGTCCCTGCGCAGTGTTTGGAGCAGCACGTGTTGGGCTGTGGCACGCAAGGCAGGGAGCAGTGTGCACGGGGGACAGAGGTGGCCAGGCTTCTGAGGCACATGGAGTGAGGGTTGGCAGCAAAGGGGCTCTCACATAAGGCAGCAGGCATCACGGTCTCTCCTCACTACAGCTAATCCTCCTCTGAGCCTGGAGAACCCTTTCTTTCCACAGAGACCTCTTGTCTTTCGTCATAGTGCCCCTGTTTCAAGCTCTTCCCTCTGTCCTGCCATTCCAGCTTCCTCTGCTCATCTTCTGTGTGATGATCCCAGGGTTAGGAGGCTTATGCCCTGCTCCAGCCCATGGGTCATCCTGCCTTACAATGTGCTCTGACTCCCCACATAGGTGAAACGCTGCTCCCGGCCTGGCCTTGCAGGCTCCCTGCAGAGAGGACTGGTGTCTGTGTGTCAGGCCCAGTGCTCAGAGGCCACAAATGAACAAATGAGCTGTGTTTTCCTGGGATATAAATCAGGATACCCCGGTGCCCTCGGGTGCCCCGGGCCGCAGTGGGATGTGCGGTGGTGCATGTGCGTCCAGCCTGGTGCTGCCTGCAGGATCAGCTCCTGTGGGAATGCACCAGCACTGCTTGGATGAGCCCAACAGTGCCCTCTGATGCAGCCCACACAATAAAAACTAGCACAAATAATAACTTCCAGCACAACCCCCCTCTTGGGGGTGGGTTCTCTTTCAAACTGTATTTCTCAAGCCTGCATATCTTTATTTGCCTTCACTGCAAAGAGGTTTTCTGTGTCCAGGCATTGTTCCACCCTGGGAACTCACCCTTTGCTGTGTCACAGCTGGCTGGTGTTACTGCTGCTTTGGCACTGAGACAGACCAAAATTTGGTTGGTTGTTTGGTGGTTTCATGATCACACCCTGTGAGATGCAGTGTGAGTTACAGAAAGAGAAACAAAGAAGGTTGGTATTGAAATAGAAGTGGTTCTCATGGTTTTGACACCCCATATGGCAGGGACATATGCAGAAATGGAATTGCTGCTGTTTGCTTAATAACAATAAGCAGGTTGAGACAGTATGTTAGATCTCAGAAAGGAAACGTGACTTTTTGGTTATAATCTCTGCTTTTTAATTGAGATGTTCACTGCTGTGTTCTTGAGATTCAGCTGCGAGTAGTGGGAAGGCATTCAGCTGCAATGAAAAGGAAAGGCTGCCCCAGGGGCACATGCCTGTCAGAATGCTCTATGAGATGTCCAGTGCAGAGGCTGATGTCTTGATGAGGACCAAGCGTTGTGAGCTGCAGCTCAAGGCTTAGACATGTTGGCAAACTCACTTGACTGGTTTGAGATTAACATGGGTGAGCTGTTAGAAGCCTTCATGCAGCAGGCTGAGAGCAGGAATGCCAGCTCCCTGCTTTTGAGCACGGTGCCATCTCTGTGCTGAACAGCAGTGCCTCAGCAAGAAAAAACTTTTAAAATCACAGGGTCAAAGCTGTTGATTCTTCAGGGGCCACGAACCTGTTCTTCCCCCCTGTAAGAAAAGCCTGCAGTGCTGTTTTTCAGGCCTGTCGGGTTTTGAACATACATCATAGAACCATAAAATCATAGAATGATTTACCTTGGAAGGAACCTTCAAGATCACCTCAGTCCTGCTCTCCTGCTGTGGGCAGGGTCTCCTTCCACTACAGCAGGTAGCTCAGAGCCCCATCCAGGCCTTGAACACTCCCAGGGATGGGCAGCCACAGCTTCTCTGGGCATCCTGTCCCTGTCAGCAAATGCTCAGGTAAAAGCAGAGGAGGGCAATGAGGAAATGCCTCAATCCCACCCATGCTCCAGGGTGGAAAGAAGGACCTTGTGCTCTGCACCAGGGGGGACACAATGTGAGTAAAGCTCTGCAGTTCATTTCCTGCTGCTGCAGAAGGAGGTGTGGTGGGAGTTCTTAAAAAAAAAAAGTGTAAAATGTGCACTTTTGCTATCAGAAGAACTCCTTCAGAAAGGATAAGTCATAAACACTAGTAAAGTCTGAAGCAATGCATTTCAGTGACTTGTGATTTTCTAGGTCCCTTTTCATGCAGGAGTTGGTTTTGCTCTCATTTTTTGCCAGCCTGAATACCAGAAAGAACCATTCCTCTGTTCCTGTGTCTTGTAGAACGCCCTGCCTCTGCCTGGCAGTGCTTTCCTGCAGGAGAGCAGGGGGTCACCCCATAACTTTTGCTTTTCAATTCCCAGCTGCTGTCACAGGCACACGAGGTCTCAGCACTCAGAGAATGCTGCTCCCTGCCGTACACGTGGCTGTGAGTGTGACATGCTGAGACATCCCTGCTAGAGCAGAGCTCTTAATGCAACAGCGTGACAATCATACTTCAAAGCTAATTGACGAAACGGGCTTGCTAATTTTACAGAGGTTAATGGATCTTCTTGGAGCCCTGTGTGTGAGGAGTGCTGGGGACTTTGCATCTTTTTCTCCCCCATGGAGTTCTTTGACCATATATAGCCAAGGTATCAACTTACAGGCCTGGGATTTCAGCTTTCTGTTTAGATTTCAGATGAAAGGCTGCAGTTGGAAGTGATTGTTATAAATATTTCCTGCTATCTGGTAGCAGGCTGACTTCAGCCCCTTCTCAGGAATTCACCATAATTATCCTTTACCAAACTGCAGTGGAAGCACTGCTGCTGGCAGAGGCTGCTGAATGGAGCGCGTCCTCCGGCTGCCCCAGGAGGATGGATGGATGGATGGATGGATGGATGGATGGATGGATGGATGGATGGATGGATGGACGGACACCACGAACCAGAGAGCTCACTGGGGCTGGACTGCTGGCTGAGGGGCTCACCAGGACTGCTTCTGCAGCCCTCACCCTGCCTGGCTGCTTTCTCCTTGCTGGCAGGGTGCCCAGGGCTGGGCTGGTTTACAGAAACTGGGGCTTGAGGGGCATCCTGAGGCTTGCAAAGGAGATGGGAGTGTCCAGTGCCAAGGGCAGCCTGCTGCTGTGGCCACACAGGGCACAGGAGGTGGGATTGGCACAATTCACTTTGTGACAGCCAAAGGATTCACCTGGGTTCTGCTCCCTGTTGGCCACCAGCAATGAGTTGCCAATGGAAGGAAGTGTAAAATGTGGACTTTTGTCATCCAAATGCTCAGAGTAATAGGGATGAAAAGTGCTGTCACCTTGCCCAGGACTCTTCCTTTTTCATTTTTCCCCTTTATCTCTCTCTCTCACCTATCTCTTTGAATCTCTTCATGTATCAGAAACCCACATCAAACCAGCCAGAGCTGTCACTACATGCAGTAGGGCTAAAAAAAAAACCAAAAATGCAGCTAGATCAGTTAGAAATCCTGACTCCTGGGGCCCCTGGAAATTTGTGCCACAGAAATGCTGCACAGTTGTGCAATTTAGTGCCTCGGAAGAAGAATAAATTTGCTTTAAAAAAAAAAAAATCCATCAGCATATTGCATATATTTATAGTTAGCTGCAAGCCTTTCCAGTGAGAACTTTTAGAATTTATTTTAAATTAAAGTGACTAGCATGACATACCAGTACTTAGCCTTTTAACAAAAACATTTTAGTCGTATAAATACAGTTGCTATTATTAAACTCTAGGGAAAGCCAGCAAGCTGCTCCAAATAACATTGCTCTGGCCTCTCTGTCCAAGCTCCTCTGTTCATACCCAGAACCAAGACATTTGAGCACCTTGTTGGAGATCAGGGTTTCGTTTTATTTTCTGTTCCCTGGATGGCTTTTTAAGCTTGTTTTAAACTTTGTTTCCACTTTCTCTTCTTTAGTCCCTTCTCCATTCCATTATGTTACTCATTATACTCTTTTTCCTTTTCCTTGAGACTTTTTTTACCTTTTTCCTCGAGACTTTTTTTACCTTTTTCCTCCCCCTCTCTCATTGCCAGGGAAGCCCAGTTCTCCATGGTGCCTTCTGGCCTTTCTGAAAGCTGTTTGCTAAATTACTTGCTGGAACTGACTTTAAGGACATCACAAATTGCCCTCTGGGTTAGCAGAGAGTAAGGGTGCTTCTGTGCATTGAAAAAGTGCCTGTAAATGAGATTTTAGAAAATCTCTGTCTACTTATCCTGTCTGTATTTACATCTCTCAGAAGTGCCAAGTGAGGGCAAGTTCTGATGCTGCAGAGTAAACGCCAGACACGTTGCCAACAGAGTGACAGATTTTGACCTGTGAGCAGCACAGTGCAGGGACTGCCTCCTTTTTGGGGACCCCTCCCCACCAAAGAGCTGTCTACAGTTAAAAACCAGGCAGGCAGAGCCTGGGGTCATTCCCATCTCCTCCACGTTAGCCTTCACCCTGCTCATTCCCAAACAAAAGCTGAGCAGCCATTCCTCACGCAGCTTTTAAGCCTGTGTGGCTGCTAAGAGAGGGAGGATGCAATAAATCATCCAGTCAATTAACCAGGGGCTTTCTCCTTATTTGTAACCTCCCTTCAAAGCAAATGAGTATGACTGGTAATGAAAGGAAACATATGCAATAGTTTAAAAATAGGTGTCTGAGGCCAGTGGGGGAAATCTTTGCCCTGCTGCCTGTGGCATCCAGCACCTTCAGCTTGCCTGGGTCACCTCTCCTCCCAGCTCCCACTGGAGCTTATTCCTTCAGGTGATGGAGCAGCACTTCCACATCCAATGCCATGCCAGCACCATCCCATTCACAGGGCTTTGCAGACTTTCTACAAACCTAAACCCCCCACAAATCTTGCCCTTGCAGATGGGAAATGGAGGCAGTGGGGTCTGGGAGCAGCCTGCAGCATTGCAGCAGCTCCCCTGGCAGCCCAGGGCCTTTGGGGTGAGCTCTCAGAAATTCAGCAGCCCACAGGTGGGACCTGGGTCTGCTGGGAGGGGGAGAACAGCAGCTGTGCCCTGTTCAGAGGCTCCTCTTGCTGGCTTCAGTCGGGTGTCTCCTGAGGGAAACCACCAGGCCTTCCCAGGGTTTCTGATGTGCTTTAGCATTCGCTGGGCTGAAAGGCTGCCTTCAGCTCCACACCCTGCATTTCAAACTGGACTGGAACCCCATGGGTTTGGGACACAGCTATTTTGTTGTTTTGGGTGGTTTTTTTGGTTTTTTTTTAATTGCTTGAGGTCTTTCATATTCCTTGGCCCCTGCCTCCCAGTCACTCTGTGTCCCTTGATGTGCATTACAAGGGAAGTGCAGGGCAGCTGCTCATGGCTTGGAGGTCCTGATCCGTGTACCTGGGAGACACAAGGCTTTCCAAAAAATGTATCAGCACTGATTTGGTGGCCCAAACAAGGGCACATCTGGTCAGGCTGGATGAACAGGATACTGGGAAGCAGGAGCATGGTGTCATTGTCCTAAACAGTGTGGGTCCATGGTGTTCCCCTGCAAAGGCAGGATTTGCTGCAAGTAGGAGAGCTTAAGATTTTAGAATTTATCTTTCTCTCCAGAATGAGAAATCGAAAGGTATCAGGAGTGTTCTCTGAATGTTAATTTCTGTTTGCTTTGTCCTTATTCCAGGTTTTGGTTTGGTTTTTTTTTTTCTTCTCTTAATTCTGACAGTTTAAAGGATTCCAAGAGTTATGCTTCAGAATTAAAAGCCGACAGCCTTAGTTGTGCTCTGAAAATATCTGAAACTTTGCAATTGTGGGGCAGTGATTCCCTCTGCCCCTGTCTGTGCTGGTCACTTGCCCTGAATTGCTTTTCCCCAGCTCAGCAGCACCCACCTGCTCACACTCCTCTGCTCCCCTTCTCAGCACAGAATACAGGGACAGAATGGATAGGGCAAGTATATGATATCCTTAATAACCAGTAACCAGGAAAAAGGTAAACACTCAAGCAGTTATGGGGGGAAAAATAATTTAATCCCCGTAACAATCACTTTATTGTTAGGTTTGGTTTTCAGTTTATGGCCGTGGGGTTTTTTGTGCCCGGAGGTTTTCTGATGGTTCAAGAGATTAAAAAAAGCCTTTCTGCCGTAATCTGTAGCTTTAATAATCACCCAAGTAATTGCATTGTTTGTAAACTGTGTGGTAATGAGCATGTGTAGGGCTGTGATGCAGAAAGCAGAGCTAAATCTGGCCGAGGGTGCCAAGCAATATGCAGTGCAGCAGTAATGATTATTAATGGTGTGTGTTGACTGAGGCTGATAAAGGCCCAGAGCCTTTGTGCCCTCTCACCAGACAAATACCTTGTAACCTGGAAACTGCCTGTGCTGGGCTTCCTGGGGCTGCAGTGCCCTTGGGGACAGCCCTTCCCCAGGACACAGCCTTGGGGTTCCCTGACACAGCCCTTGGGGACAGCCCTTCCCCAGGACACAGCCTTGGGGTGCCCTGACACAGCCCTTGGGAACAGCCCTTCCCCAGGACACAGCCTTGGGATGTCCCTGGGCAGCCACCAGGGCAGGGGATGTGTCACCTGTGCCTGGCAGCTCGCTGTTCACAACCATCCCAGAACTGTGTTCAGACACAATGCACAGCACAGGTTTGGCTGCGGGGAGTCAGTGATCCCCATAACCAGAGATAAACAGTGCTGAGTCCTGTTTTTGGAGGCAAAGTGCCAGGTGAGCTGGTGAAATATTAAATAGGAAAAGTTATTGCATAGTTTGAATTGCATAGTCTCTCATTGAAGAGGGAGAAAAGAAATTTAATTGAAAAAATACAAAACCTCAGAGTATTGAAATAAGAAAATGCTGGATTAATCCAGAAAAAATCCCTAAACCAGCCCAAAACCTAGAATCATCGCCTTTTCTTTCTTTTCTGGCTCTTATTCAATCTTTTCAAATAGGACCATATGTGACTGTCAAGGCCCTGGGAGGGGTTGGGAAGAAATTCTTCATTTACTTTCTTCTTTAAATATGTCTTTTTCTACTCTCCATCATTCTCAGAATTCCCTGAGTTTATGGGAAGAAATCTCTGATATGGCAAATGAAAAGTAAAACCACAGCAATGGTAACTTGTAGCATTTCATAATTTCAGTAGAAAACTGTTTAGCAAAGATAATTAAGACAACAGTCATTCTTCCCCTCCAGTTTTTGACAGTTTTGAAAAATGAATGAAATGCTGAAAGTCAGAGAAATGGTTAGGACTCAGCAACAGTGAGGATGTAAAGTGATGGCAGAGAAATAGGTATAGTAGTAATAATAATAATAGGAATTAAAAAGAACACTAACATAATACTGTAAAAATTAGTCAGGGGAAATGTGGTACTCAAACATTTTGTTTGAGGAATAGAGAGGGCTTGACATTTTCAGAAAATAGTTCCAAGATAAGTTTTGAATGGGGAAAAAACTTCTAGCAAGACATTTTTGGGAAGGTCTGATGGTAAATATTATTCTTCTAATGAGAATTGTGGACATTTGGAGGAAATAAAGTGATTTTCCTTAAGCCTGAGCTGCAAGTGGCCTCCACTCAAATGTAGTGATTCATGCTGCCTTGTTTAAGGATCAGAGATCCCTTATATTCAAAAGGAAAACTGGGAAAGGCTCCAACCATAAGGGCAATTAATACTTCAGATGTGAAATTTAGAGCCAAAATTTTCACAAACAGAGGTATTTCTCATTGTGGAGCACTACTCATACCATGCGAGCTGGAATTCCAGTAGGTAAAACAAACAGCTAAAATGTCACCTATGATATTTATAAAAATGATCTTATTGCACAAGCTGGTGATTTTAAGGGGTTATGCCAAACACCAGCGTGCAACTTAACATTGTCAGAGCTCAGGAAATATCACCTGCAACCCAAGGCCATTGGCATTGTTTATTGGAAGCTTTCATAAAGATTTCTCCAGCTATCCATCTTATCCATCTAGGCCTGGATAAGACCTCTGAGGGGCATTTCTGGCAGCAGAGAGATGTTTCCTCTGTTTTCACTGTAGGACTAGGGGGGACCAGAAACCTTGGCTGCTGAGATCTCCCAAACCTGGTCTGTAGGTGATGGAGGACACAACCACAGATGCAGCACAAGTGCCTCTTTCCTTCTGGAGATTTAACAAGAAATGACTAAAAACCTGTGCTTGGCAGTGGGGCACTAAATAGCTAAGAATTGCAGTAGTAATAGTGGGAGGAATTGATTTTTTTTTTTTGTTACTTAGACTTGTAAGCAAGTTTCTTTAGTGCCCATGGAACTAAAGGATCATTTGGGGACTTGGGGTTTCTGCTAAGAAGCATCATATTTGAGGATAGGTGATTGATCAGGCATCCATATGGAATTCTGTCATGACTGGCCTTAGGAAGTGCTATCATTGGTTTTCTCAAGCTGAAAACAACCAAAATCGCTTTTGTTGCAGAGTAAGTGGTTTGGATCCTATTTTCCCACTGCATATTGTACTTTGCAGACTAAAAAAGACATGAGAAATAGAAGTGACTGATTTTTCCATTCCTTAAGCTGCCTCCATGTGGGCTGATTGCTCAGGGGATTTCAAGGCAGACTGAAACACAGACAAACGCTGGCTTCGTGTACGCTCTTAGATATTGCTGTGTTTTGAATTTTATTAGAAACTTGGCAGGCTTCTGCTTGAGCTCTAACTGCCTTTTCTGCCTTCAGTTTATCAGCTACCATAATTTTAGATGCACAATCACAGTGTGCAACCGTGTAGCCCAGCACGCATGAGCAAGGGAAGCACTCTAAAAACATGTCTGGTTAAAGTACTTGTCAAATTAGTAGCTGTCAGCCAGGATGAATTAGACCCAAAATGGTACATGCACAAGTGAGGAAACACGTTCTCCAGCACGCCTGGTACCACCAGTCCTGCTGTGCTTGGACAGGGAGCTTAAGCCAGGAAAAAGCCAGGATCTTCTCTCTCTTGTATTGTCGGAGTTCTGCCCGAAGACACCTTAGGTCTACGTACTGGAGGGGATATGTGTTCAAAGGAGAGGATGTGATAAAGCCATACATCTG
This sequence comes from Zonotrichia leucophrys gambelii, assembly GCF_028769735.1. Taxonomy (NCBI): domain Eukaryota; kingdom Metazoa; phylum Chordata; class Aves; order Passeriformes; family Passerellidae; genus Zonotrichia; species Zonotrichia leucophrys. The sequence continues at coordinate 92,445,571 of NC_088172.1, forward strand.
TCACGAAGTAAACACAGCCTCGTGATCTTCCTGAGCTGGCTGCAGCTCTAAATCCTGCCGATGAGGCAGCCATAATTCCTTGTGCGAGAGCTGAAGGCAGATGGACAAATCCTGGTTTAACAGGGGAAGTAGGTGTTTTTCCATTGCTCCAAAGAAGCATTTCACTTGTGAAATCACTGCCCTCTATTAGCTTTGCTGCAGTTTGTCCTGTCCAGGGTGCAAAATGCAGGATGGCAGGTGCTGCTGGGTCTGGCTGATTAGGTCTCACAAACCCATGGGGACATGGAGGACACAAGCAATTTGGGAAGAAGACATGGGTGCAAACCTCTTGCAGAAGGAACCCAATTCTTTGGAGTAACACCAGCTCTCAACACTTTGATGACCAAGAAGGCAGGAGAGAAAAAAAGCTGATTGATAAGTGATAATGCTGTTAATGTGATGAGATGCTTTCTTGAGCATGGTCCAGGCCACAGCACGTCTGGGAGTCATCGGCAGCTTGCCACCTGCAAGGGAGATGCTTGTGGTCTCTGTCAGTGTGAGACAGGGAAATCCCTGCTTGATTCTGCTTCCCACACCAAGAGATCCTGTGCTGGCTGGTGTGCAGACTCTCTGCTTGTGAGGAACTGGGGTGTGCCTCAAAGGGGGGCACAGTTGTTCTTCAGGGCACTGCAGCACAGGCCTGCCCTGGGGACAGCAAGGGCTTTGCCTGGCATGGCTGGCACAGCTCTCTGAAGCAGAGGTTTCATCCCACCACGGGGTAACACCAGGGAAATAAACAAGGCTTCCAGGTAGTCTATCAAACGCCCACATCACCCAGCCCAAGGTGGAGTGATAATGAAGACAACATGGGGAAAGGCAGTCTGTACCCAGGGAGGTTTCCATAAGTGAAATTGGAAATAAATCACTGCAGATGTGATGGCTCATGCCAGCTCTCATCCACACTCATTCCCTCGCTCTGCTTTCCTTTCCATTTGCTAATTCCTCTGCTGTAAAGCACTGTTATCCTGGTTTACTACCCAGCTGGGATAGTCTCTGAATCTGCCTTGTAGAGGAGCTGCACAGGCACAAATCAGCCATCTCAGCCTGGGAGAATAAATTAGGAAATGAGAACTGGAAAGCCTGACACATTTGATGCTGCAGAATTAGGTGTACTGAACTGATTAACAGCAAAGCCCACAGCACTCTGGCATATTTGTGTGCCCCTTGAAACTGAAAGACTGCTGTCATGGTGCCAAAAACAGCCCCCCAGAAAGGAGGGCTCCGTGGCTGCCCCTCCCCTCCCATCATTCCAGAGAAGTTAAAGCAAGGTCTGGGAAAGCAGCCGTGTGCTAGAGACCTTATGAGATGGTGGCTCAGAATAGAAACTCTGCCTCACCACAGCCTCTTGGAAGCCGTCTCTCAGCCAGAAGGGGCTTGTTCCCATCTCCTTACTGACAATCTCCCAGCTGTAGATCAGGAGAAACCAGGGTTTGCACGCTTCCCTAGGTAGTTTTTGTGTTCTTGGGTGAAGGGCAGCTGTTCTTGCCCTGTTTTTTGCCATCAGAGATGTGGATTTTGTTTTGGAGCAGATGGACAAAGGCAGCAAAGCGCAGATTTTTCATGGTTATGAATTAGGAGGGAAGGCTGGACTGTGCTTATCTCACCAAGCTTTGGGAAACCAGATTGCTCCCCAAGCCAGCCTGGTGTGCTCCTGGTCTCACACCCAGCCAGCCTGGCTTGCACAACTGTGCCTCACCCAGCTCTATGGCGCAGTGAAAACCAACCCTCCAGGGTTTAAAATCAGCTCTGGTAGTGCCAAACCAGGCAGAGCAAGAGGTGCTGGAACAGCAGGGCTGCCTGGGAATGTCAGAGGATGGAGAGCTGCATTTGGGGCTGCTGCTGGAATCTGCAGCCAGCAGCCTGAGCAGGGGCAGAGGAGCTTGTGGGAGCTGGAGGGTGCTGTCTGTGCTGCACCAAGCAGCAGAAAGCTGTGGGAGATGGATGAGTTCAGGAAATGGCCGTCCTTGGGGTGAGCCAGGACCACTGTCACCATGCCTGAGTGGTCCCCCACCAGCCGTGCCAAAGTCCAGCCAGGGCATTTCTCAGGCAGTGGCAGTGGTGCCACTGCACACAGGGATGCAGAAGGGAGGGTGGCTGGGGTGGCTCCCCCTCAGCACAGTGGGCTGAAGTGCAAGGCAGTGATCTGAAGCATTTTGAAGATGTTTTCTCCTGATGTCTTTCCATTTGGCATGAACTCAACTCCGCTGGCAAGAGCCCAGGAGTGCATTGTTGCTGAGAATCACAGAACCATTAAGATTGGAAGGGACCTCTTCCCAGATACCTCTGGTATCACTGGATATGATACTAGAGATGTTATCTCTGGTATCATACTCAATGACACCACTGATACTCAATGATACTGCCTGGTATCATCATTCTCTTCCAAAGAGACCTCTGGTATCAAGTCCAGCCTTTGACCAAACACCACCATGTCAGCTAAACCACAGCACTGAGTGCCACCTTCACACTTCCAGTGATGGTGACTCCACCACTTCCCTGGGCAGCCTGATCACCCTTTCAGTGAATAAATTCTTCCTGATGTCCAATCTGACATCTTGAGGCCATTTCCTCTTGTCCTGTCACTAGCTGCCTGGGAGAAGAGGCCAACCCTCACCTTGGGTCAAATCTCCTGTCCGGGATTTGTAGAAAGTGATAAGGTCTCCCCTGAGCCTCCTTTCTCCAAGCTAAACCCCCCCCAGCTCCCTCAGCTGCTCCTCACAGCACTTGTGCTCCAGACCTTTCAGCAGCTCCATTGTCCTCAGTGTCTGTCCTGAATTGGGGGATCCAGGATTGGACACTCAAGGTGAGGCCTTACAAGTGCCAAGCACAGGGGAAGAATCCCTGCCCTGCTGGCCACACTATTCCTGATCCAGGCCAGGCTGCCATTGGCTGTCCTGGCCACCTGGGCACACTGCTGGCTCATGTTCAGCTGCTGTGAACCAGCACCCTCAGGTCCTTTTCTGCCAGGCAGTTTTGCAGCCACTCTTCCCCCAGCCTGTAGTGCTGAAGGAGATTTTGAACCTTCTACCATTGGCCTTGACCCCTCAGCCTGTCCAGATCCTTCTGCAGAGCCTTCCTGCCCTCCAGCAGAAGCTCAGTAACAGCAAGCAGGACTCACAAGGAGCGTGGGGATGAGCTGGCTCATGCTCAGCTGCCCACTCCATCCCACGCTGTCTCAGAGAGGTGTCAGGGCTGAAGTCCTGTCAGTCCTGGGTGAATGCTCACTATCAGTCTGACTGTCTGAGTGCTCTGCAAAGAGCCAAGTGCCTTTTGGCCACATCAGCCTTGTGTGCATTTTCAGGCAAACCTGCAAGGAAGCACGTGCCTAGGATGTAACACACATGCTGCACATGCAGGAGGCTTCCTTGTTGCAGATAAATGCAAAGATGCTGACTCAAATCTCTCAGGAGAATTAGGCAAGCTCTTTGCTGGCTTCTCCATGTCTCTGAATTATTCAAGCAATTCAAAGTAGAGAGTAGGTTACTCAGGGACCCTCTGTGAGCAGGCAGAATGGAGACAGTCTGGTGGAAAATGCAGGGAGATTAGGAGAGCTGAAGCAGTAGGATCCCCTGGGCAGATAGCCAGGGAGGCTCTGCTGAGGAAGCAGGACTGCTGATGCTGGAGGTGGTGATTGGACCAGAGAAGTGGGTGCTTGTAGCTCCTGCACCTCACAGTGTGCAGCTTCACTCTGGGTCCCCCTTGCAGGCATTCTGTATTCTGTCCCCTGAATTTCAGCAGTATTGCAGAGGGCAGAAATCAGTGCAGTTTTGTAGGATGTAAGACAGTGGCTCTAGCCAAATCTGGTTTTGAATTCGGGAGCAGCAATCAACCAGCATGGCCCTCTTCTTGAACTTTTCCCAGTTGTGTGTCCATGTCAGGCTTTGCACATCTGTGCACATCAAGTGCTCCCCAATTACAGAAATCTGGCATACAGAGGCACTCATCTCTTTCAGGAGCAAGTGAAAAATTTGCCTCGTGTTTCCTGGCTTTGGCAGCGATTCTCACCCTTTTATCTGAAGCCCTTGAGATGTGAGAAGCAGGGATGGTTCCTTGCACACTGCAGATGGGCTGCTGCATGACAGAAATGAAATGATTCCTCTTGTGTGTAATCCAGAGGCTCAGCTGAGTTACTCATCAAGCCCTTTATAAACCACTTTGTAGACTGCCACTGCTGCTTATTACTTATGATATCTTACATTGTCTGATGAGTTACAGGATTTTGCCTGCTACTTCTTCCATCACGTTGAACTCTGAGCAGCTTTAGTGTCTCAGGCAGCTTCTGCTGACTCAGAGCCACTCAGCCCTGCTGAGGAACTGTGAGTGGCTTGGAAGTGCACTGTGCAATCCACTGCAACCTGGAAGCTGAAGGGTGAGGGTTCCAACAGGTACACTTGGAAATATTGAGCATGGAAGCTGAAGGGTGAGGGCTTCCAACAGGTACACTTGCAAATATTCAGCATGGAAGCTGAAGGGTGAGGGCTTCCAACAGGAGCACTTGGAAATATTCAGCATGGTGGCATTTGGGTAAGGAACTTCCTCCAGCTCTCTGTTGTGTTTTGCTGCTAAGCACTCAGCCACTGGTCTTGAGGAGGCATGTTCTCTGTCTGATCTGCATGGAGTTTGGGTGCAATATGATTTTACACACATTTTCTGGGGTTTTGAGTTTCATTTCCTCATCAACAAGTACAAGTCTATGCAGGAATGGAAAGCACTGGAATGCTGGAGAAGGTTCTGGTGGAAGCTCTCTGGAAGGGAGAAGCACTGATATGAAAGTGTCCAACTTTGGCTCATCACAGTGTGGTGGAAATAAAGGGATCAGCTGAAATTCTCTTACACTGTGTGCTGCTGGCTCTTGCTGGAAACTTCTTCTCTTTTTTATTTTTTTTTTCTCTTGCTCTGTGCAAGAGGAAAATACCACAGCTGCTTTCTCTGAAAAGTCATGTCTCCTAAACTGAGTCTGGGAGGCAGACAATGAGGTACTCTGGATGCATCAACATGAGCCCCCCTGGAAAACATTGTTTATGTCCCAGCCATCCTGCTGGCATGCTGGAGACAAGCCTTGCTGGTGGCATAATTCAGGAGCTCACTCTCTGCTTCAGAACACGATTCCTGCTATCAATATTTTCAAAATAAAACAGCCAGGACTTTCAGAGATAGAGAGGTCCAGGGGGGCAGCCTGCCTGCCTAGCCCTGAGCCATGGGGTGGTTTTGGGCATGGCAGGGCTGGATTTGGGGCAGCCTGGCACAGCCCCCAGAGAAAGCTGCCACAGGGGGCAGGGTCCATCTATGCTTCCTGCAGCAGCAGCACAAGGATAATGGGCAGACATTAACAGTGTGAGCTGACTCTCAGGTTCTCTGTAGGCTCCTACAAATTTGGGCAGGGTCTGAACTATTAACCAGTTAAGAGAAAAATGCGTTCTTCTTTTAAAGAAGCACTGCCTGGGGTTGGATCTAAGGCTTTGGTAGGTATGTTTAGCTTTAACTTGCCTGTATTTGTTTGGCAACCCAGCTCTGTTTTGTTACTGTGGGAAATGAGAGGGATTTCCAAAGAGATCTGGAGTTTTCCCCACCAGCTCTAGCCAGAATCCCTCCCTACAGCCTCACAGTCCTGTTCCCTTCCCAGAGTCCAGGGTTCCTCTGAGCTCACACTCTGGGTTGCTGAGCTCCCTGTGCTGCCTCTCTCATCCCTTTTCTGTGTTGATATCACAGTCCTCTTCTGAAATTGTTTATTTTCCCCCTTGCTGCCTTCACCTTGTGGAATCAGAAAAGACCAAGGGCAGGACATTTTCCCCATGGGTGAGGAGGGATGGCATGGAGGGCACTGGTGATTGTGTGGGCAGAGCTGGCTGGCAGGAGGAGGTTGGGGAAGGAGCCCCAGCCACAGTGCTGGCCCCAGCCCCAGGCTCCACTGCATCACCATGACCTACATACACCCCTGCTGCTGGTGGATGCATTCCCAGACTTCTAAAGAGTTTGTTCCCCTTGGCCTTGCTGGGAGGAGCCAGCGACGTTTTTTGGGGCCAGGCTCGGAACGTTGCTCGCCTCAGAAGAGCTTCCTCAGTGTGCTCTTTTTTTTGTGGTGTAAATAATGAATTGTACATTTAATATTAAACATCCTGTGCACTTACCAGACCTTGCTGTGCACGTGAAACTTGGCAGATGAAGTGCATGAAGGTGGTTTGTCTTTACAGCCATGCAGGGCTTCTAATGTGCCCCATTCTTTTTTGGAGGGGGAGCAAGGTTTGATCCTTTGCTCTTCCCTCTGCTGCTCCAGTCACACCTCAGTGCATCTTCCACTGTCCTTAGAGTTCCTCTGCCTTGGCCTTCCTGCCCCTTCAACCACAATACCCACATCTCCTCATCCTTCTGCACTAAAACCCTAGCTGCCTACATGGGCATGGTTCAGTGCACAGCCCAGGAGGACCACAGACACAGGCAGAGAAAGCCTGAGGGATTTGCTTATGGTGAAACAGCAGAAATCTGTGTGCAGAGCCTGGTGGAACCAAGACAAGACTGTTTACTGGCAGGAAACCCTGCAGGATGCTGGAGCTGAGCAAGGGAGACGGAGCAAGAGAAAATTAGTCATTTGGGAAGGAAGGACTGTCGGTAAAGTGGGTGACGTCTGCATGGTTAGCTCACAGCCTTCCAGGGACAGACTGGGAACTCTTCCTCTGGAGTGATTAAAATCCTAATGTACTCATCCATCCATAGGGAGGGATCCTGCACAGGCAGCAGGGAGTTTGTGTGTATGGGCATGGATGCATCCACAGGTGAGGTGGTGGACAGCAGCAAGATGCACTTGGCTTTTCCATCTCCGATTTCTGTGGCCCAAGGACCATCGATCATTTTGGAAAGCTAACCACATTACTCCACAGCTTCAGGTGAATAAGGAAGCAGGCAGACTCCCTGGGGACGTGGCACACTGTAAAGCAGGCATCCATCTGGGAGAGCATTATTGCATTAGCTCAGCATTCCTGTTGGTATTGATGCATGTTCTGCTCCTGTGCTGCTCCTTGCAAGTGAAGGCTGCGTGGGGTAACACACACAGGGTGATGAGACAAGGCTGGGCACTCTGGGTTTTTAGGTGCTGTTGTTTGTTTTTTTGTGTAAAATCCATGGGAAGCAGAGGGAGGGGAAAAAATTGGGATGAAGATGAAAAATGATGCTGCACACAAAGCTAGCTCTGAATCTATAGAGCTGTCCTTTATTTCAGTCGTCATCGTCTGAAAGCAGCACACACACACACATGTGCAAAACCCAGGCTGCAGATAATGAATTTTGAGAAAATGAGCCCTCAGCCCCCTCCTCCCAAGCTTTACTTTTTAGAGAATGCCCTTCCTTAATTTTGGAAATGATTGCATTATCTCAAACTGCTTGTAAATCTTGTTAGCCAAGTAATATAGTTTGGACTAAATGTCTGTTCCTACATGAGCCTCAGGGGAGTATGGAAAATAACCAATGCAGCCCTGTTGCAACCTCCCACCAGCTCTACAAAAGAGACTCCTTTTTTCTGATTAACCTCAGTTCCTTTCAGCAGTGAGGCAGAGAGAGGCAACACGATTAATGAAAATTAGGTCTATTAAAGCCAGCCTTGTTTTCTAGTCGTGTGTACAGCCTTGCCACAAGCTGAACTCGTCACCAAATGCACAATTAATCAAAGTGGAGTGCAGGCACTTGGTGTCTCTGTGTGCATCTCTGTGTGTGTGTGTGTGTGTTTGTGTGAGCATGCACTAAGGTGGCTGCTCCAGATTAGCAATTGAAAGGAGCAGAGGAACAGAAGCAAGATGTTAGTTTTCCTATTTATTATTTATGTGGTTGAGAGTCTGCACCCAGCAAAGCTCGGGGAGCTGTGACTGATGAGTTAATTGGATACCACACTGGCATCTCTGGAAGAAGCTGTGGAAACCCAGGGACAGAAATAGTAGCTGGGACTGCAGGAGAGCATGTCCAATGTGTGTTGACGTACTTAGTGATGCAAAGCCACAGCTCCTGCTCCAAAGGGAAGGGACTCTTCATCCTTGGTTTTATCTCCCAAAGGACTCTGGTGTAGGGTGGGAGCTTCTATAAGGATCAAGATTCCTTATGTTAAAGCTGTCTGATCCCCAGCTTTGGGGGAATTGCTGGGGAGGTGCCAGAGACAGGCCCAGCTGCATTTCTGTACATCCCAGATGAGTCTTAGACTCTCACTGTTGGCACTTTCCTCCTACCAGCTGCTGCCATCCACCCCCTTTTCCTGCTTTTTTGAGAGGGTTTTATGGGGTAGGGAGAACCCTGAAGCCACTGGTGGCAGTGATTTCTCTGGCCATTCCCTGATGTGTGATTGCCCAGCTGACCTCCTTGGATGTGTGTCTGGGCACCTCCTCTCTGCCCATGCAGAACCCACAGCCTTTGCTCTGTCTCGGTGGTGGCCCAGCTCTGAGTTTCCCTTTACCATGAACCAAGTCTAGTTTCTCTCCATGGATCCTCCAGGGATGAGAGGAACTCCCAAGACTCCATTAAATTGCATAGGGAAATTTAATGCATCCATTGCATCCATTCTCCTGGCCCCAGTGCCATGGTGGAACTGGGTCTTGGCCAGACATGATTCCCCTTGTGTGCTCCCATACCAAAGAGTTGTCTGTCTCACAGGGACAATGCAAGGGGAGTGAAGGCACTTGGAGACTTTCCCCCTGCCCCTTGGTGGGATAGACCCCATGGGGAGCAGGAAGGAAACCCCCCAGCCCCTCTGCAGCACTGTTTGGGGCTAAACACCTCTGAACATTTTTCATGTGATGCCTTTGGAAGAAAATCACAAACTGACATTGTCTGAAAGCCAGTCTAAGCCTGCTGCTGGCAAACAGGATGAAGACGGTCCAAGTCCAACACTTTGCAGACAACCTGGGCAAACGTAGGTCTCCTCATTCTGGTAGACCATACTGCCTTTGGGAGCAATGCAGCAGCAGAAAATGATGGGTGTTACCTTTCCAGCCTCCTTGTAGAGATTGTGGGGAGACCTGCAGTGGAGATTTCCTGTGGGCCTGTGTGCTCAAGCAGTCCCAGAAGGCTGGCTTGTACATGTCACCCATCTTCACCACCCTGTGGCAAACAGGACAAGAGGTGATGGCCCACTGGGCTCACCAAGGTCAGAGCAGGGCTGGGAACAGCATTAGGGTCCTTCTTCTCCTTGGTGGGACCACTGAAAGGGAAGCAGTAACCAGTTCCAGTGACCAGCAGGCCTCTGTGCACCCCTGCTTTTGCTCAGGCAGCACCATGCCAGGCCCTGGCTGCCCTTGCTCAGTTCCAGGCAAAGCTCCATGTTTTCCTGTGGCTGGGAAGCCCTGAGCCAGAAGCAGTCACTGCTGGAGAGCACTCTCAGGGGCCCAGATGGGCAGAGCCCCCAGCAGACAGTGCTGTGCCTCGGCCAGGTGCTGAGCAGGACCTTGGCAGAGTCAATACATTGTTCCTGTGTGGCTTCTCCTCCCTCTCCACATCCCAGAGCTGTTCCACATGGAAGATGTCAGTGCTTCTATGACACGAGAAGAAAATATCAGTGTGCCCAAGGGTACACAAGGATCAGCAATTAAGCTGTTTCACTCTGCAAGCATCCCCCTACCACAGTGAGTGGTTTGGTTGGACTTGGTTTGTGGATCTTGCCAGGAGCTGCAGTTCCATTCCCACCACAAAGCTGAGCCCACTGTGGGAGGATCTTGTCCCTTTCTGTACCCTGCCACTGATAAGGAGCAGCCTCTTTGCTCACTCTTTTCCCAGTGAGAGTCATTTCTGACTCTGGGGGACACCATCAAGGTGCCAGCAAAGATAAAGAGAGGAAAAAGCCTTTTGTTCCTGCAGCAGAGCAGCCCTGCCCAGCTGGAGAAAGACATCTCAGGCTTGTGGCTGGGTGGTCAGCTCTGGGCTCTGAAACTGTTGGGGAAGGGTGTAAGCAGATCTAGAGAGCACTTTCCCATAGGAAAGGACAGGAGGATGTGACCTCTGGAGCTGCACCCTGGGCTGCCTGTTTGCCCTCTGTATCTTGCAGTGATTTCATTTCCATACCCTTCTCTTCCAGCCAGGCACTCAGCCGTGAGGCACAAGGTTGAAAGGAGTCAGGCCAGGGAGGGAGCATGGGGAAGCAAGGCTGCTGTAGGATAAAAACAGCTGATGATTGAAATCCTATCCACTGAGAGCCAGGGGAAACCTTCCTCCTGGGTTCTGCTGAGTCCTGCATGGCTCAGAGACAAGGGAGTTAAATTACTCCCTTTACCCAGTAAATTCAACCCTTTTTGCTTTCTACAGACACAGCAATTTTTTTTTGTTCATCTTACTGCATGCAGTTATATGTTTCAGAATAATCATCTGGATTCCCTAGGATCCCATTATTATTGTGCTGTTGGCCATGCAGGTTAGGTCAGACTCTCCCAAAGGAGCAGAACCTGCCAGAACCACTGCTCTGGGTCTACACTTGCCAGGTGAGCTTTCTAGACCTCAGCTGCTCTTCAGCCTTTATCAGGGCCTTGAACAACCAAGTTGAGAGGCGGCCATGGGAGTTGAAGGATCTTTTAGTGACCTGAGGTGGCCATGGGAGCTGAAGGACCTTTTGGTGGCCTCACTGGTGCTGGGCTGTGGTATCCCTGACTCCCTGCCCATCATCATCTCCCTTTCTGATGCACCCAGCTCAGGACACAGAGAGAAGTGGAGAATTCTGCACCATTTCCAGAATTACTGGTTTGGGGCTACCTTCCAGCATCTTTGGACTAATTCTTTGTTCCCAGTTGTTTGGTCTGGACTGAATGAGAAAGCATATTTGTTAATATTTTCTCATTAAAGCATAGGGGCTTGCATGGGTTTTTTCCTAAACTTTCTTTTAAAGTAAATGTATTTTCCTCCTAAACATCTGATTCTGTCTTTAATCATGCTAATTTCCTGATCTCAACAACGTGTCAGTGCCACAATTTGGTGCACTGTAGGTAAGAATATAAAAACCCTTTTGTTTCTTTGAAATACGTTGCTTTTTCATTTCACCGAGATCATTTATTCTTGTGTCAAGGAAGAATAAATGAGAAGTGTCAGGCAGACCTTTATATATTGCTTTATCTTTAAGCTAAACAAATCCTCTGTGTGCAGCAGCCTGGCTTAGTATGGAAATCTCTGCACTCCTTTATCAGTTGTCACCCTGTTACTTGATGTTCTCCCTTTCTGAAGCGGAATAACAGAAACCTCATATGTGCCCTTGCAGCTGCTTTACTGAATGTTATTGTGCTGGTTGGATACTATTTTTTCCAATCTACTGTTTGCACAGCAAAAGGTTGTATTTTGTTTTTATGATGTCAGAGTTCTTCGCCGGGCTGGCTGCTGGGAAGTCGTTTTCAGGAGCAGCTTCAGCTGATTTACAATGTAGGGCATGTAGGAGTAGTTTGGGTCTCTTGCCATTGGTATGTGTGCTGCTCTGCATTAGTTTCTTCAGACTTCATCTTCCCACTCCCTTGTCCTCCTCGGGTGCCTTTGGAGGCTCTCACATTCTCTCTAAGCTGGAGTTAAATGTGCATTCACGTGTGTGTTAGCCCCAGGTGGGGTCAGTCTCTTCCACGGGCAGCACTGACAGAACCAGAGGACACAGTCTCAGGCTATGTCAGGAAAGGTATCGGTTGGATATTAGGAAAAAGTTTTCTACCAAAAGAATAATAAAGTACTGGAATGCTCTTCCCAGGGAGGTGGTAGAATCACCATCTCTGGATGTGTTTAAAAAAGGACTGGACGTGGCACTTGGTGCTATAGTCTAGTTGAGGTGCTAGGGCACAGGTTGGACTCAATGATCTTAGAGGTCTCTTCAACCTCATTATTCTGTGATTCTGTGATTCTGTATGTGTGTACATCCATACATTTTTCTCAGCCTGTTCAAGGCCTTCTGCAGCCCTGTACATCCTCCCACGCACCCCACAGGTGAGCTCATTCCTTTGAAAACTGACCACTTATTCTTCCTCCTTGTTTTCCACTTCTGAGGTATTTTCAAAGCCTCAGCCTCTCTCAGATCCCTTAGCCATTGTCAGTGGCTTTTACTGCTGTCCTTTCATGGGAGCTGGACCAGGCTGAAGCCATCTGAACTACGCACAAGATACGCACAGAGTGCCCTTAGATGCTTATCCTCAAATTTCCTGCTCTGACACCAGACACCTCTGGTTGATGGCTCACTTTCTCTTCAGATTTAATTCAGTTACTGCACAAAGCCACTTTGTACCCTGAAAAAGAGGTTGGAAACTTTTTGTGCCGCACGTGAGCTGGGGGCAGGAGAGGAAGACAAAACGTCAAAGGCCTTTTCTTAGCTCTGCCAGAAAACCAGCAAGGCACATCCATGGCCACTGGCCACTCACCCCACACAGCAGCTGCCCCTCTTGGTGCATTGAAAACCACTTAAGCCAGCAGGTAATCAAATCTAATTCCCATCCAGCAATACAGCCAGCTCCTTACAGAGGGTCAGTCACCACAGCCTGCTGAAGCCAGTGAAGGGTCCATGCAGGACCTGGGCCAGGCTCTGTGTTTTCCAGGTGGGCCATGAAGTGGTATCACTGCTGCGGATCCAGGCAGCCTCCCTCAGCAGAGGAGGATGGACAGCTTCCTTGGGAATCCTTCAGGAGGCCAGGAACAACATGAACAAGTTTTACATAAGGCAGCGAGGCTGTCTGGCCCCTCTCCATCCTGAAATAAGATGAGTGGTGCATCCCCTTGGGTGAACATGAGGAGAGCTACTGCCATGCTTGCTTTTGCTGTAGCCTTTCAGATCTAGACCCACCTTAAGAGGAGCCAGATTCCTTCATTTTATGAAGAGCTTTTAAAAATTATTTTAAATTTAAGCTAACCTCATGTTCACTGAGTCCCTTTGTATAGGTATTTGGGCATATATAGGGCAAAAGTCAATATTTTTGCCCAACATCCGGGAGGAATGATGCATCTGACTCCATTGATATCAGAAGGCTAATTAATTACTTTAATATACTGTATTATTATTACTTTATTATACTATATTACACTACATCTAAACTGAATCTGTTCCAGAACTCAACTGCCCAGAATCTCGTGACTGTCTGCCGACAGTCCCGACACATGCACACACCTGGCCCCGACAGGCCAAGAAAACAAAACCCCATCACTTTGGGTAAACAATCTCCATATTGCATTCTCCTTTGGCACAACACAGGAGCAGCAAATGAAAGAAGAATTGTTTTGATCATTCTTTTCTCTTCTTCTCTCATTGCTTCTCTCAGGTTCAGTGAATGTGAATCCCAACACCTTTGTGGCAAATTTCCCAGTGACAATTCGAGGGGGGAGTGTTCCACTCTAGTGAGGCCTGGTGTCTCATTCAGCACGGGAGCAGCTCTCTGATACATGAAATTTGGGTTCACCATGCTGTGAGAAATGGAGCATATCATGCACGCTGTTATTGAGTCTCTGTGAAACAATGTTAAACAGTATAGAGGAGAAAGAGAACATAAAAACAATCCTTGAGCTTTTTTTATCCCCAAGCAGCACTGCAATGTGCACAGGGGAGGGCAGAATTCAGAATTGTTGCTTTTCAGTGAAGGCTCATTTCCCTTCAGATGGGGAAACCAGTCCCAACAAAAAAGCAACACTTTCTACCCCATGAACTTTGCAAGGAGAAATACCAGCAGAGACCTTAAGTCAGCAGCTCTGGTTGAGCTGTGTAATGAAATAACACAGGAGATGGGCTGGTGCAGGCTGCACACGAATGAAGCCCGCGGACAGCTCTGCACGTAACTGATCATCCTTGTTTGCTTTCCCCACTGGGTGCAGGTGGCTTTCCACTGCTCCCACAGCTCCTGTCCCCGGCTGAAAAGGAGGGAAAAACCCCCTTGTGGCTCTCATCCTGCATTTCCTTCATGGGTGCAGATGCCTTGCTGCTTTGCAAGGCCAGGGGGATTTCTATACCTTTAAGAAGTGACTAAGAATGCCTGGATTCGACCCAAATTGTACATAAACCTTCCCTATCAGGGCAAAGCCTTAAGGCTCTTTCTCTTGCTGATTTGGGAACTGAACCTACCCAAGGGTTTCAATGGCTTTGAAGCCCATCTTCACATGACCTGCCCTCATAAACTTGAGTGAGACACTGGCACAGGTTTCCCAGAGAAGTTGTGGATGCCCCATCTCTGGAATTGTTGGAGGCCAGGTTGGAAGTGGCCCTGGGAAACATGCTCTAGTCGGTGGCATCCCTGCCCATGGCAGGGCTGTTGGAATTAGATAATCTTCCAACACAGAACTGTTCTATGAAAATACATATGCAGGCATGGATGTACATGGTGGTAATGCCCCACTGAGTGATTGGATTGTGTCAGTGTCCTCGGCAGGAGGGACTCAATCAAACTTGGCTGACATCACTGACTGAATTTACTGAGGCTCTCTCATTTTTTCATCATCCTGCCAATCTACCCAGCTGGGCAAGTGATGAAAGGCCATGTTTGCCACCACAGGAAAAGGACAATACGGAGAAATGCAGTTTTTGCTGGAGGGGGGTCTCCCAAGCTCGCTGCATGAGGTTTAGGCAAAAGTGAGTCAAATTTAATTCAGTTACTCAACAAAGCCACTTTGTACCCTGAAAAAACAATTGGGAACTTTTTGTCCCACATGTGAGCTGGGGGCAGGAGAGGAAGACAAGCTCTGATCTATCATGTGAAAATGAGGCTCCAAAATCCAGCTTAGGGCAAAGGGGTTTTGTCCTGCATGGTGCTGTGCTTCTCACATGTCCGCACTCCACCGGGGGAGTTACATTCTCACCTCTTTACTCAAGCACTGTAAATAGCTCCCCAAAACTGTGCAGGAATTCTTGAGCTGTCCTCAGGAGTCCTGGGCTGACATCAGGAAGCAGCAGCATCTCTGACTTTCAGTGCCAGTGGGGCAGGGGGTTGCTAATACCAACATTCACACTTGAAGTCTCCTGTGGTTTAAGAGCTGAGGCCTCTGGCCTCAATTGCACTGAAATGGAGAGCAGATCAAAGGGAAGAATTTGCCCAAGATTTCTGATGTGCCTCTGTGCTTATGAATGTGCACATGCACAAAACTAGTTACAAAAACCCCACTTGGGTGTGATTCACCCAAATATTGTGTGGGGGAATCATTTTCCACCAGGGAGCTAACTGCTAATTACATGAGTGTGATGCAAATTCATTTGCAAAGTTTTGCTCTTTGCAGCCAAAGAAACCAAATTTTGCAGAAGCCGAACTGATGGGTATTTAGGCACCAGAGGTATTGTTATTTCTGTCAGAGCCCTGAACTGAAGTTTTTAAGAAAGCTATTGCTCTTTTAAATAACTTCACTTTATTTATTAGCTCAAAACTTTCCCAGAGTGAATGACAAATAAAGCCTGTGTTATTTTTCCAGGGCTTATTTTGAGATAAAAGCTATCTGATCTAAGGGGTCCCTCTGGCAGCTGGACAAGGAGACCATACATCAGCATCAAGGGGCAGGGAGAGCTGCCTGATGGATGTGAGATGTGCTGGAGGCTTTCTCTGCCCTGGCTGAGAGCTGCTCAGACTGCTTGATACAGAAGTGTGGGGCATGAAAATGGGACATGAAAATGGTGCAGTGTGGGACAAAAATATCCCCTCTCTGTTCTCCTGTCCCCTCCGTGGTGGCACCTCCACAGCACAGCGTTGTTGTGGCCATGGGGCCAGAGCAGAGTGGCAGAACAGGGCTGGGGGCTGCCAGGGATGATCCCATCAGTAAATGCAGCCTGGATGAACGTGTGGCAGCAGCAGTATGGTGGTTACACGGCTGTGGAGCTGCTAATTAGGGATCATAAGCTCAAGCAAATGTGGCTTATTTCTGTGTGCCTCTACAGAGAGCTCATCCTCCCCTTATGAGTCCTTTAGTCCTCGCAGCCCCAGTCCCTTTAATTTATCCAGGCTGTGCTGGGGTGGCTCCCGGCAGGTTTTGATCAGGAAGAATGGAGAGGGCTTGGGTTGCAAGTGCCGAGGGAAGCTGAATGAATCATTAAAAGCAAGATAAGAACCTAAAAGCCTCCACCAAATGCCCTTATTAATGCTGATTTGATTGTTTATGCCACTTGACAGGGATGAAACCAGAGGCAGATGCAACAACTAAATCCTGGGTCACTGCAGCGCCCTGCCCGTGGTGCCTGCCCTTTGCTGGAGACGTCCCTTGTGCATCCAGGCACGAGGTTTTGTGATTGGGGCAGCAATTCTCCTCTCTGTCTCCTCGGGGCTGGCTGCTGCAGGCCAGGCAGGGTGTGTGTGCCCAGACAGCTGTGGCCAGATGCCGTGCAGGATTTCTCACAGAACTGGAGGTGGCACAGCTCGGGGCGGCCGCGCTCAGCAGAGGCAGGGGCAGGCTTGGTCACTGTCACCCATCGGGCTGGGGGCATTGCTGGTGTCCCCCAAGGGCTGCTGTGGGTGCCTCAGGGTGTTTGCTTACTGTCTTTCCTGTGCCTGCAGGCTTTTGCTTGCAGCCAAGAAAAGCAGGCTGAAGAGGGAGCTTTGAAAGGCTTTTTTACATCTAATCTAGGTTAAAAGAAAGCAGAAATCGAGCTCGTGGTCTTTGCTGCTTACCCCAGGGTAAGGCAGATGCTCATGCTCTAGAGTCTAGATTCTCTGCAGGCAAGGGGAGCAAGCTTTGTGCAGCCTGGCAGAGAGGGCTGAGGAGGACATCTCCCATCCGCAGGATTCACACATGCCATCCACACATCACACATGCCATCCACACCAGCTCCCCACCTGCTCCAGCAGCCAGCAGCAGCTCCCTGTATCGCAGAGAGCTGGTAAAGCTTGCTAGGTGCTCAAACACCATGGCAAAAGTGATAAATGCAGACAATTTCAGGCAGATTATGTGTGCCAGAGAAGCTGCCAGTACCTGGAAGAGTCATTGAGGGACAGCTGCTGTGCAGCAGTGGAAGATGTTTCCTGTTCCTGCCACTCCTGCATCAGCAGTTAGGTTTAGGTGCCTTTTGAGCATTCTGAAAGCTGTTTTCCAGTGCATGCTGGAGACACTTCACCATGGAGCAGCACTCTGCCTTGCTTTGGTGTCCTGCAGCTGAAAGCAGAGAACTTGAAGGCAGGCCAGCAGCTCCACCAGGAGCAAGTCACCAGAGGGATGTCCTGGCACATGTCAGGACAGAGCTCTGAGGGTGTTGAGGTCTGTCCTGACCCCTGCAGAAGACAATTGCTGGCAGTGTCTCCTCTCTGTTTAACAGCATTTCTCCACCCCACAGCAGTGCACAGTGAAAACCATGGAGGGTTTTTAGAGGAGGGTCTGAGTATGCACCGAGGATCAACGTGCCAGGCCCTTTGCAGCTGCACACAGGCTTTGCTCGGTGCTTGTGCGGCTCTGAAACCTTGCCAGTGCCCAGTGCAGCCCCGCAGAAGGGCACACAGGATCAGGTGCTGGAAGCTGGAGAAGTCTCAGAGGCACAAAGCAGAACTTTTTCTGGTCCAGGTCTTCGGCACATCCTGCATCTTGCTGTTAGTGGCAGATTGTCATTGGCAAACCTCTAGCACCATGCAAGCCAAACCCACCCCTGGGAGCACTGGGAGAGAGTTGCCCTTATTTCTGTGAGGTCTTTCCATGTCCTGGCTGCCTTGGATGGCCGGGCTGGCTGCTGAGCTCGTTGCTCGCGGTGTCTCAGGATAACTGCGGCTGGCTGCACGTGGCTCTCACCCCCTGCAGCATGTGCCTGCTTCTTTGGCTCCCAGGGCTGAATTCCTGGTGCTTTTCATAGCATTGTGCTTCCTCCCATCTTCAGAGCGAGCCATGTTTCCCAAGGATAAAAGACCAGAGCTAAACCAGGCTGAATTCAGAGCTGCTGCGTTTGTGAAGCGGAGCTGATCTGGATTTAGATCAGCAGAGCTCAGCTCACGGCACAAAAATAGACAAAATTCTTCAAGGCAAGCTGGAAATGTTAGCAGCTCTTTGAACAGCAGCTCTTTCAGTCTATCCTCCTGACTTTCTCCCTAAAATGCTGCTTGTTGCACAGAATGGGCCCTGTTTTCTCCCTCCTCAGTCCTGCAGCTGTCTGCAGCTCTGCTGGCATTTGGAGCTGTCTGTGGCAGAGTCTTCTGGGGTTATGCCACCCTCCAGCTCCAGTGTGATGGTCTCCCTGGGAGTGCCAAGCCAGGGATGTTTCTTCAGTCAGTTTGAGAAGAGGAACCCTCTGATCAGGTAGATCCTTGACTTTGGTGAGGTGGGGCTGGGAGGTGGGAAGGGAATCCTTTCTGCTCTTCAAATGCATCAGAATTCAGCCTCGTTACTTCCCCCAGCAAAGTCTTGCAGGGAGCTCTGTGTGCCCATGGCAGGAGACAAAAACTTTCCAGAGCTGAGCTTGCATGGCTCAGTACAGGAGAATCAGTCCAGGCAGCCCCAGAGCTGCAAGAAAACCCAGGGTCAGAGCAGCCCTGAATGAAACATTTGGTTTAGGAGGGTGCTTGTATAGGTGATGGCAGCTGCCACGTTGTACCTAGTCCACACTTCCAGCTTTTCCTCTGCGAGTGTACAAGGTGAAATTTGGTTATGTTTGCAAAAAGATAAAGTGGCTTTTTCATGCTGGGCATCCCCTGATGCAAATAAGATCCCTCAATGGTAATGCCATGCCAGCCCTGATCCCTTGATGGTGATGCCATGGCAGCCCTGATCAGTAGATGCCTGGCTGTTGATGGCAAGAGGTGATTGCCCTGAATTAGCAGCAGTGAGTGCTCCAAGATCCCTCTGTGCCCAGGCTGGGCTGGCCCCTGCACACCTGGAATTGGGAGTATGAGAGACTCAAAGCTCAGTGCCTGCTCTCTTTTTCCTGATCTCCATTTTTTTGCTCTCTTTTTTTCACATCTGCCCTGTGCATTTTAAATCACATCTCAGGGCAGCTGCAGCGTCTTGCCTTATTGCAGTAGCATGTCTGTGTGTCGTCCGCACTTGCTCCCTTCACAGCTGAAGAAGCTTTTCAAAATAAAAATTCCCTCTCTTGCAAGCACCACGCAGATGAAATATGCTTTCCTTAGTAAAATATTAAAACAAATCTCTTCCACACAGGCACAGCCCATGAAAATGTCTTCAAAACACACAGGGAGGCATGGATGCAATATTTACAATCTTGAGCAAGGCAATTTATAATCTGCCTGAGCTCCCTGATGCTATTTGAGGGAATTTTTTTTTCTGAAGTGTATCAGAACAAATTAATCAACATTTTCCTAACTATATGCATATGGACTTGTAAAATTTTTTGGCTGTAGGTTGTAGCACTGATTGCTCACAGGGCTTATCCAAGTGCCTGGGATTTGATGAGCAGGAGAATGCACCACCCACTCCAGTGAATTTCTAATGCAAACTGACCAGCCCATTTTCCCTTCTGCAATTATTAAAGGTCAGCTCAAAATGAACCAGGGAAGGGGAGGGATCTGGTTGCTTTTTGCTTTGATACTGGGCTCTTATTTCTCTTCCTTGGACTGGGGGTGGGAGCAGGAATGGAAGTAAAGTGCCCTTCTCCCCGTGTGCTCCCATGTCCTCACTCTGGGCACAGAGCTGGCCAGAGACCTGGACCCTGCCCACAGGGGCTTGCAAAGGGTCTCCTACACCACTTCCTTTGGCTTTCTGCTCATTTGCCCCTCTGTGAATTTTCCCCTTAAAAGAAGTGTATAAAAGACACCATCCCACTGCTCTGCCAAGCTCTTCCAAGCCCATGAACTCAGCTATCACATGCTGAACCATTTCTCATCTGGCAAAACACAGCTCCAGGCACCTGCCAAAAGACTGACTTTTATTGTTGCTATTAAAAATAAAAAAAAAGTAATAAAAACTGTCTCCCCCCCAAATGTCAAATTTTATTGCCAGGCTTTGTCAGAGCTTGAGAGATCCCAGTGCTGACCCCTTGGGTATTCCACCTCTGTATCCCCTGCAAGCCCTGGTGCTGAAACTGCAGGGGCACAGCAGGGACTGGGGTGAGGTGTAGCCTTTTTCTGGTGAGCTGGTTTGGAAAGGCTTGTTCCCATCCCCTGTCCCTGCCTGGATGTGCATGGTGTGCCAGGGATGTCCTGCATGTGCTTCCTGCTGAGCCTGAGCCACACTTCCACTGCCTCAGTGAGTTTTCCTGCACTTTCCTGTGTGACAGCTGCAGCTGGGAGAAATACAGGAGAGGCAGGAGAGGAGAAGAGGAAGCCAAAGGCATCTCTGTGTGTCCCTTTGCTGCCCCATGTCACAGAGTGCTCGTGAACCGTGGCTGTACATGGCTTCAGCCAGACCCTGCCAAGCATTCCCAGGCATGGGCTGAAGTGGTTGGGCATTGGGAAATAGCTGCTCACTGCAACCTTGTTGTAGGAAAGCCAAAGCTTTTCCACATTTCAGGATCCATGTTTTAGGAACATGGTTGCTGAATTTTAAGGCATGCTGTATATCCATGATACTGGCTTGCTCTAACTTCTCATGTGGAGACCAGAAATGCACAGAGCTGAGGAGGCAGCTCTCACACAACACAGGTCTGAAATCAGAGCAGACCTGGATCACATCACATCAGGTCAGGACATCTGCAGGCAGAGAGGGGCTGAGATTGCTCTGGAACAGGTGACACTGCCTCCACACCCCTCTGGGACCAGAATTTGCAGAAATTCTGGTGAATGTATAAAGCTTTCAGCACAAAGCGAACTGTTCTGCAGAGGTTCAGACCCTGCTGATTGCCACTGGAGAGAATTCACTCCAGC
Source organism: Zonotrichia leucophrys gambelii (assembly GCF_028769735.1). Taxonomy (NCBI): domain Eukaryota; kingdom Metazoa; phylum Chordata; class Aves; order Passeriformes; family Passerellidae; genus Zonotrichia; species Zonotrichia leucophrys. The sequence goes on from NC_088172.1 coordinate 92,466,288, forward strand.
ATCTTCCAGCAGGAACTGCCAAACCTTTTATACCAAACACTTGGAGATGATTTTCTGTTTGCCAACATAAATTAAGGCTTGGTGTTTCCCAAGTTTGTCCCAAGCAGTGAGTTGTGTGGTGGTGGCCAGAAGGAGAAGCTGACCAGGGAAGCTTTGCAGCACTACTGACAGGTCCCTCTCCCCCAGGGCCCTGAGGGACTCTCCCAGCAGAGCTGAGTTTCTCTGGTGGTGCGCTGGGGCAAGCTGGCCAGCCTGAGCCTAAAACCACAGAACAGAGCTGTGGGCAGGTGGGCACTGAGAGGCTGATGCTGAGACCAGCAGAAGCAGATGAAAGTCTCTTGGATGAAAATCTTTCACAGTGTGACTTGTGGGGCAGCTAAGGACCAATGTCTGCTCCCTGAAGGAGCCTGGCAGAAAAATTACACGTGGCAAATCCCTGCTGCACAGCCCCTCCCATGCCTGCCATGCTCTTACCATCCAGCTAGGCATTTGTCAGTGTTTCCTGCAGGTAAGGCTTCTGGGTGCTTCATTAAATGATCCTGCAATATCTGACCTAGGCATACATGTCCTGCAGACCTTGATGCTTTTTCTGGGAAGTGGAGGGTCAGCAGAGAGCTGCTGACCAAGGTTTGGCAGGTCCCTTCTGCTCCAATGCAGCTCTCTGCTCCCCTGTACCTACAGGGAAGGGACAGGAGGAATAAATGTGGAGTGGGGTGCAGCCAGCTTGTAACCTCACAAGAATGTGGGGAGCGCTTCCTGAAATTGTTGCATCCTTGGTTTCATTGCCTTTCCTAGAGCAGACACTGGCATCATTGTCCCTTTTCCCCTCAGCTGAAGTGCCACTTTTAAAGGTGCTTCTGAGAGCTGTGACATGCAGCGTCCCAGTGCTTGTGCCCCTTAGGGTGACAAAAGCCTGTCCTCCCTATTCAGTGATGGCAGCAGAGGCTGCAGTTTCTGCCTGACCAGCAGAGTTTCAGCACAAGCTTCAGGAGGACTAGGATTTCTCTGGCTGCCCTAGAGCATAAAGAAAGGACAGCAGGAGGTCCTGGGCACTTTGCCCATGGGCACCCTTGCAGCACATTGGGAATAGCAGGGATGGGTGTGGGGCAGCTCACTCACTCAGTGAGCCCCTGAGAAGTTTTAGGTGAGCAAAGGCTTTGAAGCCCCTCTGTAAACCAGCTGGGCAGCTGTGGAGTCACAGCTGCTGGCAGAGGGACTCCACAAGTACTGGGTTATGGATCACCATGGTACTACCCCCAAAAGCACCTCCATGCACTTGGTGCTTCCAGGAGCCCTGTGCCAGGCACCCAAGCTCCATGATGGCTGGGAGAACCAAGAGGCTGAACCATTTGGTGAATTATTTATCCATTATTCATTTACTCAATATGTGTATAATGCCGTGCGCTGAGTGAGCAGGCGCAAAATTAAAAACCAAAATGATGGATGCTGCCTTATCAAGCTCTCCTCATCCCACTCTGGAGACTCATTCAGCTTTAAATATTGATGGTGGATGGCCTGTTGGCAAACAGAGATTGTGTAAATCCATCCATCTCCTCTGGCTGCCACGCTTTGGAGGCAGAGATGCACCATGGCCAAGCCATGTGGTCTGTGCTGCCTGGCATGGAGAGAGGGCTCACAGTCCCTTCAATTACCTCCTGAGGATGGCAATTAATCTGTGCCTGAGTACTCACCTAGCTGGCAATACAGGGAGCTGCAGTGTTTATTAAGCTGATCCTTAGACCATCCCTCAGAACGTGGGCTACCCCAGCAGGGACTGCAGCATGGCTGGAATCGCGGAGCTGCCGTTCCCTCTGCAGAGCTGCTTCAATAGCTGCTGCCTTCTGCTGCTCTCCTTTTACTTCTAAACCTGCCAGGCACGATTAGTACGGAGGATTAACTAAAAAAAAAAAAAAAAAAAAATTAAAAAGGAAATCCATGCTGAGAAAGGTGGTGTGATGCCAGAGGAGCTTTGGGAGCCGCTGTGTTGAGGGACTAGCGCAGTGAGGAGCAGCTTCCCAAGTGCAGAGGGAGCTGGGGGAGCTGCATTCCTGCCCAGACCAGACAGTCTTTCCAAAGACCTGTAGGACCCTGCATTTCCCAGGTGGATCCTGCCCCTGCCACCCCCAGGCCTTCTCACACCTTTAACAGGAGCTGCATTCCCAAAACCAGCACAAGCTGAGCAGACCAAGAGGGAGGGGCTGCCTGCACAAGGATAAATTCAGGGCTGTCCCAGGTGAATCCTGACCCTGGGGTCTGCTTTTTTCCTCTCTCTTTTCCTCCTCCTCTTGCTGGGCCCATGCATGTGGCCTGATCTCCTCACAAGGCTCATTTCTGAGGTGACACCATTGGGTGCCCAGCTCAGGAGGCCGCAGGGCCCATCACACGTGCCAGCTTCATCCACAGCATGGCGTGGAGGAGCAAACACCTTTCCAGGCTGTGTGAGAGCACAGGGGACATCTCCAGGCACAGCCTCCTCTACTCTGCATTTCACACCGTCCCCTGCCCTCCCTTTCCCAGCTGTCAGGAGTGGGGGCTGTGCACCAAGGGCAGGGATTTGTCTGCTCCTCGGCAGTCTGGAGGCACCCTTGGGACCGAGGTCGCAGATGGATGGCCTGGGGGAGATGCCAGCAGAAAGCACACTGCAAACATCTCCCCTGGCCCTGCTGAGCTGCAGGCATGTGGCAAGGTGCCTCTCTGGGGACGCTGTCCTTGCACGACTCTGGGGCTGATGCAGCACGTGCCGCAGTGTGACTCCCACGTGGCAGCTCCTGCCTGCTCCTGCCTGCTCTGGCAGCCTGTGCAGGCAGCTCAGGCCATCACAGGGCTTTCAGGACAGCAATAAAAAGCAGGTTTTCGTGCTGGCAGCGTTTCAAGGGACAAAGCAGCGTGACTTTGGGGTAAAGGCCTAGAGGATATGCAAGCCGAAGAAACAAATGCCATCAACCCCTCTCATCCTTTCTCTCTGGAAGAAAGAAGTGATATTCTTTGCACATTTGCAAAGCCCAAGACAAGTATCTAAAACATGGAGCGTGGCCAGTCCAATTACTTCTCTTGGTCTCGTGCCCAGGGTTTATTCCATGAAACATCTCAGTGACAAATGTTCCCACTGCAAGAAACTTTCTAGTACTTCTTTTTTTTCCATTTCTTGATGCTGTAAACTTATGCCAGAGGCTGCTCAGAACCAAGGTGTAATTCAGATCCATCCAGCCCTCTGCAAAGTGCAGCTGGAAAATATCTCAGGAAGGAGATAATCGCTAAAGCCTTGAGAAACAGCTTTGTGTAAATGAACCAAGAGATTTCTTTTGTGGGAATAAACTTCTCTCAGAGATATGTCCTTTCACTCCTTTAATCTTTCCACTGGGATTTCCATATCAGCAACCTAAGACCCAGCCAGACTGTATTGCTCATTTTCAATGTGTTTTGAGCACAGATTAATTGCAGATACCCAGCTGTCCTGCTCTAACTAACCATCTCATACCATTAAACTAAACAACTGCCAACCCATCTGAAAGCATGCATGAATAACATTTCTAATTGCCATTCTTCATCCACTAAAAAGAAAGTCCTGGTGGCAATTCAGGTTCAGACCTTTGCCTTGGAAAAAATCAGTGCCTCTCTGTTGAGCACACTTGGCCATCTTGTGCTGGCAGAGAGCTGCTCTGTGTGTGTTGCTGCTTGAATGCAAATTGTTTACACAAATGCTGCAAGAGGATCAGAGAGCAATGGGAGCTGCCATCTCCAGAGGTTAAACCCTGCTCTGCACCTCTAGGCTGGATCACAGATTCTAAATGGAGGGGAAACTGGGAAGTAGTGGTGCATTTTGGAGGGACAAGGAGTGTGCTAGTGACAGAGCCACAGGCATGGAGGGCAGTGCCAGGAGAGGAGCAGGTCACCATCCTGGTCCTGAATTGTGTCTCAGCATTGGGGCTTTTTACTCTGTGCAGGACTCTGTGCAAGACCCTGTGCCAGGTCTGGCTGCTTAGCCAAATTAATAGTGCCAAGCAGGAACAAGATGTACTGGCGAGTTTCCCTGGACCAGGTGAGTCCTGGCTGTCCCTCCAGGGGAGCCAGGGGAGGGAAAGGCTCTCCTCTCCCAGGCAGAGCTCAGCCCTGATGGCCTTGCTCTCTCACAGCATCCCCAGCTCCCTTAAGCTCCACTTAAGGGTTGCATTGATTGGTCATGTTGGGAGTTAGGGACAGGCAGCCTGCAGAGATGTGCAGGGATGTGCAGGGATGTGCACCTTCTCCATCCCCACCACCAGCCCTGGGTGACACAAACCTCCCAACCATGGCTGTCCCCTGCATGTGCCTCATTCCCTCCAAGCACTCATGGCACAGCAAGCACCAAAGTCCCTCTTTTTTCATTATTCTTGGAGCAATCCAGTGCAAGCCCCCAGTCTGCAGCCACAAACCGCTTCCCTTTGGAAAGCACAGGGACCAATGGACTCCAGGGGGCCTGGGGAGCACCGTGGGTAGAAAGTCAGCAATACCTGGGACAAAGCAGTCACTTGCAGCTCACAGAGCAGCCGCTGTGTGCTGATGTCACAGGCCAGCAGGCTGTTTGTCCCTGCCGGAATTCCCTTTTATCTCCCATGGGAAACCTCCTGCGCTGTGTGCGCAGATTTCCCTGACGGAGCTGCTGGATCTTCACAAACCCATCCCTCCCCATGCCTCTCTTGAGGCCTAGCTAGAAAGTCTGGAGTCTTGGCCATCCAAAGGTGCAGACAAAATGGGAATTTCCATTTTGAAGCAGCCTGAAAGCCCCAGGGGTTGCACACAGACAAGGGCTCCCCAGCTCCTGTGCTGCCACCCCAGCCACCTTTGGGGTTTTTTACCAGCCATGAACTTGCATTTACTTTGCTTGCTGGAGGGAAGGCTGCCTATGATTCTGGTCACAAGCATTTCACAAACGCTTCATTCACACTTCAGTCTGGGGTCCAACAAAGCTTCAGATTTGTGGGAGACTGCTGGGAGCTCTGGTTGGTTATTAAAATATTCCTGGTATTGCTTCCACTACCCTCACCCTAGCAAAAGGTGCAGGAGAATGTGAGCAGTATCCTCTGCAGCCTGCAAAGGAATGGAAACCTCCTCAAACCAAACTCAGTGACTGAAATTCAAAGCATGGCATTGAATTTTTTTCAACAAAATGCTGTCATTATCCTAAATATAAAAATGTTTGATTCCAAACCATTTTTTCATAGTAATATTAGACAAAAGCAGCTTGTTCTAAACATGTCACTTTTGACAAAACCAGCATCTTTGTGGCTGAAAATAAATACTCTGCGAATAAATCTCTATGCCAGTACTAGTGATAAGTCTTTCATTTCATGCTCTAATTGAACATTGGCTTTACAACTTAAAAGCAATCATCCTAAATTGCCTTCTGCTAATATTAATGCTTCAGACAAAGGGTAGCAGCCAGATTATAGGTTCGTATATTATTCAGGCAAATCTGGGCCCTTCATACATCACTTCTAAAAAGAAAATTAATTTTTCCATGTGTCAAGAATGAAAATAGTAATAATGGATGATACCCTTACATCACCCTGTATTGCTGAGATTGGCAAGAACATTGCCTCTGAACAAAGTGAGCGTAGATGGCATGCGTGCCTTCACGCCAAGCAGGCGGGTGAGCAGCCTCAAAAGTGCCACTGCCTGTGACTTCAACCTGCATTTCTCCAAGTGACAAACTGGATCTCACATGCTGCACTGATAAGCAACACCCCCTTCCCCTGTTGAAGGCACATAATCTATTTAAATCCCCCACCTGGCAGGTGGCTATGTGAAAGGCAAGGACTCGCCCCCTCAAGCAGGGCTGAGAGCAGAGCTGCAGGGGGGTGTTCTGTTCTGTCACCCCACAGTGTGCCATGGCTCTGCTTTTGGGCAGGGTTGGAGCACTGCTCCATCCAGCCAAGTGAGCAGCAGCACCCTTGCAGGGCTGACACTGAGCCTGGGCAGATTCCAACCATGGTAGTAAAAGTTTGGTAACAGACAGGGTCTTCCAATGGGAAATAAACAAAAGCTCAAACCTTAGCCATAAAACAAATAATAAAGATAAACAAAATAAACAAAAGCTCAGACCTGAGGCTGTGGTGTCAGGGCTAGACCTGTCTTTGAAGCATCTGGATTCTCCACTGGATGGGAGTCACTAATCATTTGCACATTTTCCTCCTGCTTTATCCATTTCCCAGCCCAGCTCCCTTCCAGGGATGGTGGTGGGTCTGCACAGCAGCCCTGGTGCCACTGTGCCACCCTGCATGCCCTCTGCTCTTTTGGCTGTGCCATGGGAAAGCCGCTCTTTCCCAGGCCTCTGCTGGGAGCGGGTATTTTTAGCTCTTGCTGCCGGGGCCAGGTGTCCATGGATCCCTGGGAAGTGCCTGTTCCCTCTGCAGCTGCTGCCCTCCACTGCAGGCACAAGCACCACCATCACCTCCTCACTCAGCAGCTTCATTCTCTCACACCTTGCTGCCTCCTGCAGGAGCACCTTCCCTCTGTCAGCTTCAGAGACCCCTTGTGCTCACTCTGCAGTCTGAGATCCTGCCTGCCTTCCCACTCACCCTGGCATGCTGACCCCTGATCCAGCCCAGCATGTGCAGGGACTCACTGGCACCTGAATTGTGGGGAGATGTCTTCTGCATCACCTGGAGCAAGTCTGTGCTTGTTCTGAGCTTGGGTGATGAGGTGGGATCACAGCTGGCTCCAGACATCACATCAGCACTGCCAGATCTCCCCTTTGCCCTCCTCAGGTGCTCTGGGCCTCAGGCAGGAGATTTGTGACCCTGGTGGTGATGGTGGGAACTCAGGGTCCCCCAGGCTGCTGAGGGAATGGAGGTACAGGTGATGAAGGGAAAGCACCACATTCAAACTGTGCTGTCCCAGCACCCTCCTTCCTTCCTTCCTTCCTTCCTTCCTTCCTTCCTTCCTTCCTTCCTTCCTTCCTTCCTTTCCCTTCCTTCCTTCCTTCCTTCCTTCCTTCCTTCCTTCCTTCCTTCCTTCCTGGAATCCATCCTTCCTTTCCTCATTTCCTTCCTTCCTTCCTGGAATCCATCCTTCCTTTCCTCGTTTCTTTCCTTCCTTCCTGGAATCCATCCTTCCTTTCCTCATTTCCTTCCTTCCTTCCTGGAATCCATCCTTCCTTTCCTCGTTTCCTTCCTGGAATCCATCTGTCCTTTCCTCATTTCCTTCCTTCCTGGAATCCTTCTTTCCTGGAATCCATCCTTCCTTTCTTCGTTTCCTTCCTTCCTGGAATCCTTCCTTCTTTCCTTTCTTTCTTCCTGGAATCCTTCTTTCCTGGAATCCATCCTTCCTTTCTTCGTTTCCTTCCTTCCTGGAATCCTTCCTGGAATTCTTCCTTCTTTCCTTTCTTTTCTTTCTTCCTGGAATCCTTCTTTCCTGGAATCCTTCCTGCCTCCCTCCCACATGTGGAAAGGGCTGCCCAGCGCATGGATGGCTCCTTGGGCGGACACAGAGTGGAAGGCTGTGTGACCTGCAGAGGCATCACCCAGTAAGAAGAACCAGCTGTAGCTGGGAGCTGTGCCTGGCTCTGGGAGCATGGCCCCAGCAGGGTCACATCCCTGGGGCAGAGGCTGGAATGTCACAAGCAGGATGGAGCTGTTCTTGCCTTGTTGGAGCAAAGGCACTTGTGGCTCTCTGGCTCTTTCCTTGCAGGAGCTGAGGCTCCAAGGAGGGCTGGGAGGGAATGTGTCATTCCCTCAGGGCTTTCTTCTTGAGGTCAACATGCTTGGACAGGCAGAGGGTGAGGAGCAGCTGCAGCCCTGGGGAGTGCACCCTGCCTGGCAAAGGATTTCTCTTGTGCTGACTAAGGAACATCTGATACCAACAGGGCTGAAGTGGTCACACTAGAAATCCAGAACTTCTTTAGGCTCAGGAGGCCAAATCCCAGGTGGTCCTGCTGCCATCCATGTCCCATACACCACCCAAGGATGCCATCAATGCCAATCTCCAGTAGCTCAGCAATTTGCAGCAACATGCAGAATCTCATGCAGCTATTCCAGATTTGAGGTGCCCAGGTTCTTCCCAAACCTGGCTGGCCTCGTGCTGTCCCAGAGGTAGGGGACAGTCACGGTGAGGCTGGCACAGAGGTGATGTGTGCTGGAGCAGAGCTCCCAGCACACAGGGGCTGGCAGGCTGAGCACTGCCCTGGGCTCTGAGCAGCACCTGGGGCAGCCACAGAGGCACTTGGGGCTTATCTGCAGGCTGCTGTTTACTCTGCAGTTGTCAGTCTCCTGTGAGGAGCAGTGCAGCACGAAAATGCCTCTTGTTAATGGCTTGTTATCAGGTCTGGTGCAGCCATGTACAAGCCTTATCTCCTTGATCCCATCTGTCTCAGGAAATGTGGCTGAGGGGAGAGCAAGGGTGGAGCTCAGTGGCTGCAGGGGTCTGGGAGAGAGCCCTGGGCACCCCACGGCTGCATCCTGGCCATCTCTAATCATCCCTGCTCAGTGGAGCACTTGGAAATGTCACTGGGGAGCTGCAGTGGCCATGATTGATCGTGTCTCTGCTGCATGCTGACGGAGGAGAGCGACTTCAGCAAGAGGAGACCTTGGCTCCTGAGCCTCCCCTTGAAGTGCAGGAATGAATTATGCAAACTAATCCGTCCCTTGGCTCCTCCAGCAGCTGCTGCCTCCCCAACACCTCCTGCCTTCACATCTTTCTTTATCTCTGAGCAGTTTTAGAGCCATTGAGGCTATATATTTTTTAGTCTGTTGTCTGTTTGTGTCCCAGGATGCCTGTGGAGATAGGGGCAGCTCATCACCTGTTGTAGGATGTTGTCCCATACACAAAGATAAATTGCTAACCTAGCCTTGAGCAGAGCCTCTGGGCTCCCAGGTTCATGAGGAAATCATAAAGCATATTAAATTATAACCAGTTTCTTCTGGCAGCCTTCTTTTGGCTCAGCTAAGGGATATATAAGGGCTCCTGTGCTGGACACACACACACAGGCTGGGGATGGGTTGTTAGGCTCCCTGCATGGCCTGATGCTGTCTCCAGTGGATGGGACGAGGGAAAAGGGTGGACAGAGAGTGGCCCAATGGAGAAGGGCATCTGCACAAAAGCGTTTGGTCAGGCTTGTGTGTCCATGTCCCATTGCAGAGATTTGGTCCTCACTTGTCCCGGCTAAGCAGGAGCCCCCTCCTGCCCATGGCTGCTGCTGCACTGTGTCCACCTTCTTCAAGCACATTGCCCTGGCTGCCTGCTGGGATTTTGGTGCCTGAGAGAGCTGGAAAGTGAGGCAGGCAGAGAGGAACCAAGGGGGAGCAGGATGGATGTGCTGAAGAAGGTGGACACAGGACCCTCACAAAACTCACAGCTCAGCCACCTCTTTGCCCCATGCCTGCTGTGCCTCTCTCCCCAGTGTGATGTGCCCCAGCCACACGCTGCCAGCACAGCACAGGAGCCAGGGGAGCTGCCATTCCCCCAGCTGTCCTCCTGCCCTGATGAAAGCCACATTTTATGTAGAAGTGAATTGGCAAATAGCCTGTCTCATTTTGATTCAAAAAGCTCCCAGACTGGAGAGCTGCAGTGAAAGTGGATGTTTTAATCTGTCACTTGCTGGCAGGTGGGGGAATGGGCTGACCCAAAGACAGGGAGGTCATCAGCTTTTGGGGAAATTAAAATGGGAAACATTATTTATTTTGTTCCAAGTGTTGGGGAAAACATAACCTAAACATCTAAAATCATACAGAAACAGCTCCTCTTGCTGCCTGTAAGGCAGAAGGAATATTTCCTTCCCCCTGCTCTTTGTCCATGCAGAGCAGGAGCAGGCAGGGCTCAGCTTTGATGCCAATATTGTCAGCCAGAAAAATGTGTTTTAGTGATGGCTGAATCTTGGAAGTGATGCTGAGCTGGGAATGCTCCCAGTGGTGGTAGCTCAGAATGGAAATGGTTTAAAAGGACTGTTTCCCTCCTGCTCTCCCAGGAGCTCTCAATTGCATGTGCTGGCCCTGCTGTGTGCTCAGAGAGGTTTGGGCAGGCAGCACCATCACACCTGGCTGCTGGAGGTGTGTTGTGGGAGCACTGAGCATCAGATTTGTGGTGAATTGTTACAGAATGAAGGTTTTAGAAACAAGCTTTGCTTTCCTGCCCGTGGGCACTTGTGAGCACAGGTAGCTCTCAGCACACTCCATGCAGTGCAGAGACTGCCAGGCCACTGAGAATATGGTGTGAAATCATCAAGGCACTTGCCTGAGGCAAGGCAGCACTGAGAAGGCCATGGGGGCAATGCTGAGTCTGCATGGTCACACTGCCCTGCTGCTGGGCAATCCAAGCATTAAATTCGACAAACCACTCATCAGGAATCTCTCAGCAAGCGGATGCTAACAGGTTAACCCTGCTGAATTGGGCTGAGGTAATCATTCTTCCAAGCACCTCTTGTACAGTTTGCATTTTTGAGATACAGAGTTTGAAATTTTCCCTTTGTTTTCAGCTGTCTGGAGCACCAAGTGTTCAGCACACAAGATAATGAAATCCAAGATTATTAGCTTTTGTGGTTTGCCACTGTTTGCAGAAGAAAATAATAACTAGCTTAAATACCTATTAGTCACCCATAGCTCTGCATGTCTGCATTGTGAGTTTAGAAAGCAGATGCAATTTAGCAAGGATTTTTTTTTAATTTTCTTTATGAAGAATCTCTTAAAAGTGCACTTGGGAAAAATCAGCTTTTAAGTATGGAAAACTTGATACGGCTTGGCAGCTCTCGCCCATTAAAAAGCCAGTGCTCAAACCCATTTCTAAAGTGCCAGTAGGAAACAGAAATTATTCCTGCCAGAGTTTAGAGCCCAGCTTAACCCTGAGCCCAGCTTCAGGAAACAGATGCAAAATGCTGTGTGTGGGTTTTGTGGTATGGGGTTGTCTAAGGCTGGTTTTGTGTCACTGGTCGAGGCAGGGAAGTTAAAATTCTTTGCATGGAATTTTCCCTTCTTTTCCCTTCTTAGTGTTGTTTCATTTCACTTTACAGATGAAAGCATCTTCCTCTGAGCTAGGGAGCCCCAGAGCTCTTCCCTGTGTCTCTGGGATTTCTGGCTGGTTTCTTCTCAAAGGCTTTGGAGAGAGGGCATGAAATAACCAGGGGGAGCTGGGAATTCTCCATCCTGGCTTTGCCTAGGAAAACATCCCAGCAAGGTGGGCCATGCATCCATCAGGGCAGCCCTGACCCAAAAACCTGAGCCTGCTGGCCAGGAGTAAGGGGGAAGGCTTAGGTTGGTGGGGAGGATGAACCCAGAAAAGAGGGAAGGTGATTTTTATTTGGCATCATCTCATTTCACTCGGTTAAGCTGCTGTCACCACCATTCATGGTCTGCAAGGGCCTCAGAGAGATTTCAAAGTGCTGTTCCCAAACCCTTGCTGAGGGAAGGCTGGGGGGATGTGTTTTGTAGGTTTGTGCTTGTGTCATAGACAGAAACCCAGGAAAGCAACATTTGAGAGTGGATTGGAGATGTCACCAAGGGTCTGTCCAGGGCTCAGGGGTTTCCTTGTGTAGCCCACACCACCAAGGCAGGGCTCAGAGGGACCAGGCTCAGCCATGGAAGGTGCAGAGGGCTCAGGGAGAGCCCCAGCTGCGATGGGCTGAGCCAGCCCTGCTGTGCCAGGGGAGCATCCTCCATGGATGTCACACTGCAGCCCTGTGGGGCTCACAGTGCAGTGTTTGCCACCAGGGCTTCTCCCTCCTTTGCAGCAGCAGAGCAGGGAAAGGCTTTTCTGTTGCAAACCAGGGCATTCAAGCTGCAGTGCCTTCGTCAGCCTGGAAATATCCCAGGGAGGTGACAGACCCTGCTCACTAAGCCCTTGCTTGCTGGGAGAGGTGGTGCAGGTCCCTCCACTGCCAATAAAATTCCACTCAAAGAGGCAGAAGGGAGCTGAGCAGATATTCCCAGTGCAGGAGCTGCGAGCCCCTTGCAGCCTTTCCCATGGCAGAGAGGGACAAGCAGCTCTCTGTGCTCCTTGTTCTCACCAGCAGCCCCAGTGCAGCATGCAGGGCCATGGGGATGAGCAGTGTTGAAAACCAGGGTGAATCTGATTTCAGGCTCCTGATCCAATCTATCACTGGTCTGGGGAGAAGGAGATGCCCTTGCTGCTCAAATCTAGGAGAAGTTGCAACTAATGGGTATTGATCAGAGGAGAGAGCGGATCTGTGGGCACAAATTTATGTGCGAGCTTGAAAGAAGTATGTTCCCTAAAAGAGGAACAGTGTGAATAATCAGGCTTTGAGACAAATGCTAATCAGCATTGCATCTTGCCTTTGAATCTCCAAACACAGTGTTTAATCTCTGAAATTAAAAATTTCCCTGGTGAGAAGTTAGACAACTTCAAGGGGCTCGTGTTTGAAAGGTTCAGCTTGGAGTGCGTTGGTTTCGGATCCTTCTGATTGTGTGGAGCTCAGTCTGCCCAGAAGCTGCCCCAGCCCCAGGTCTCTGAGCAAAGCAAAACCATCCATTTCTTCCCTGCTTTATTGAGAGACCAGCAGAGAAACATGTGTTAATCAAAGGCTACCCAGGACAGCTTTCAATCAGATCTAAAGGCACATGGTTCTTCCTTGGGAGAGCCACGACACAAACATTTTCCCATTGGGAAATATTTTATCAAATATTAAAGCTCAGATGTTTGGTATGTGGAGAAGTATCTATCTCCTGCAAGTGGCATCTTGGTTTTGGCAGCCTGTGGGACCATCTTGCTTTGGATACAGGAGCTTAGCCATAGGAGAAGAGTGGATTTACAGGGACTTGACTTGGACATTTGACAACTGTAGGTCCAAGCAGTTGATTAATCAATAACTGGTATCCACCCCAGCTTTTCACTGCACTAGTGATTTCTAGTTTAAAGCAGTCTCAGATGGATTCACCTTTTATTATGTGCTCTGAGAGCCTGGAAATTGTGCACCTGCATGCACCTATACAGAAACCCATGTGAGCACCCTGCCCTTGCTTGGGGGTGGGCCTTGCTTTGGCCAAAGACCTCTGGAGGTCCCTGCCCTGACCTCTGAGCCCTCCTACAGCTCTGTATTTCTGTCCAGGCTTCAGGAGAGGGTGTGAGTGCTTCCCTGAGTGCTGTGTGTCCATATATGCACATATGTGACGCTCACTACAGCAAAACAGGCTGAATGAAGTCACAAAGAAGCAAGAATAAAAACTGTGCCTTGCTCATAAAAAATGAATTATTTAAAAAAAAAAAAAAACAACACACCAGCAACAACAATATATAAGGCAGAGGTTTGTTTGTTCCTCTTAGGAATAAGTGTTCTGGTATTACAGTACTTATTTTGGAAATTTCATGACAGTGATTTCATCCTTTGTAGCCACGTGTGGCTCAGAACATTTTTACCATGGTTGCCAAGTAACAATCACTAAGCATTTGTGTCTAGATCAGTAGAGGCAAGTGGAGGGAATGGATAAAATCTATTTTCAGAGGCATAATCATTGTTGGCTCTTTGTAGGTTAATGGTTAAGTTCTCTCATCAGGGGCAGTGTTTTGAAGGCCTTGGGATTTACAAACAGAAAAATAAAAAGCAAAGAGACTAAAGAGGGTTTTTTTATCATTATTATTTTTCTTTCAGAGCAGAATGGCTTATGAGTGATTAAGAAGGCATTAACTATGTTGGACGTCAAGTCCCTCGTGCAACAGGAGCTCTGTAATCCCCTCCTTGGGGCTGCTCTGTGACCTGATGGTTTCCTCCTGTGTGTTTGCTGTGCCAAAACCTGCAGCCCCACAGACACACTCTGGCCTTCTCTGCTCCTGGGGGCAATTCTGCTCCTTCTTCACAGCTGGTGCAGGTGCAGGAAGGGTTTTCCTTCCTGCAGGAAAAGCGTTGGAGCAATGAGGGAAAGCAGGGAAGGCGGGATATCTGGCTAAGTGTGCACAGCACAGTTATAATATCTGGCTAACAGGCACTGCTCCCTGCTCAGCCAGCCTGGGCCAGCTCCTGCCATGTCCCCAGGCTCAGCTGTGTCACAGCACCTTCACTGCCCCACCAGGGCTGCTGCTGTCACACAACTCCCCTTCCCTTTTCTCCCAAGAAGGAAAAGTCTCCTCTCCTCTCCTCTCCTCTCCTCTCCTCTCCTCTCCTCTCCTCTCCTCTCCTCTCCTCTCCTCTCCTCCCCTCCCCTCCCCTCCTCTCCCCTCCCCTCCCCTCCTCCTTTTCTTCCAAAAAGGAAAAGACCCTTTTCCAACCCTGGAGAAAGGGCCAGGTGTTAATTTCATTTCATTATTCTTTCTGTGGAGGGCCAGCATGTGGGATGTACCTGCAGAGAGGGTGTGGCTTCCTTACTTCATTTCCATCAGGAGTGCACTCAGAGGAAATAAACTCAAGGAGAGGAGCACCTGGACACATTTCCAGGGCCCCTCTGTGACCAGCCTGGGTTTGTTTTGGCAGACCAGGACTCAGGGATGAGCCAAGGAGGCAGCACTCGCTGCTGACTCTGGCACAATCCAGCATCCCCTCCTGGGAGAGGGGTCAGGGCTGCCCTGCAGCTCCTGCTGACAGAGGGAGGGATGAGGGAGGGCAGGAGAAATGCAGGGAGCAGGGGTGGCCTCAGCTCGGGGTGCTCGGTGCTGAACACACTGGGGAAGGGGGTACAAAGGGAGGCTCCCCTCCCCTGTCATTCCAGCTCCCTATGGAATGATACCTGGCAAGTGGCACTGCCCTGTGCCTGGGTCACAGGGATAGCAAACCAAGGTTTTACTCAAGGGGATGGATGAGCACTCTGTGAGATGGCTGATCCTGCTCACGCAGGGGAAATCATGCCCAGTTTATCAAGGTCTGAGACACCCACGGGTGCTGCCTGCTGCCCACAGCCCTGGAGCACCAGCAGCCTTTGCCTGCCTGTTTTTGACAAGGATTGAAGAGCCAAGTGGCATGGGTGTGCTTGGCAGGAACAGGCTGTGAGGAAGGGCTTGGGAGCACTGCCACACCTGGCACTGACAACACATTTCCCTCCGGTTTCACAGGGGCATGAAATTCCTTCCTGGTGTCCCCAGACTTCCTGCACACAATTCCCACCTGAAAGCCAGGCTGTCAGCAGGCAGGAGCTGGGGAGAAAAAGGGATTTGCTGAGTGTTTGTGCAGGTGCCCTGGAGATGGCAAGCGTGGAGGGGATCCATCTCACACACGCTCTCCCCACGGCAGGAGGGAGTGGTTCCTGTTTAATTGCAGGATGCAGGATCACTGTTCCACACTGCTGAACGGGCTGGGAACCAAGCAGGGCCAGAGCAAAATGTGCCAGAGCAGAACTGCTGGCACTCTCCCACCCAGGCCCTCCCTCTTGTGAAACTGCAGTATTTTTAGAGGATTGGTCATATCAGGGAGTTCAGTTCATGTCTGTTGGCTGGGATTGCCGAGTCCATCTGTGATTAGTGAGTGATGTAAGAGGGGTGGAGCTGGAAACCACCAGGATGAGTGGTGCAACACAAATGGGAATCCCAGAGTGTGCCTTGGATGTGAGCAGAGGCATTGCAGATCTGTCACTTGGGCCAAGCAGTTTTTGTGATCTGCTGGACTGATGTATGGTTTAATGAGGATATAAGGACAGCTGGATTTAGGACTGGGAAGTTGCTTCCATAGAAGTGAGAGTTTCAGTCATTTTGAGGAGCTTTTGAGTGTGTTCATGGGAATGTTGTGGCCTCTATTTGATTTCAAACATGGAAACTAAGATTGTAAACGAATCAAGTAAATGCATAAGCATTTAGGCTTATGCAATACCAATATTGCATAAGCTCAATATTAATGCAAATGCAATATAAATATTGCATTCAGCTTATGCAATACCAATAGCATAAGGTACATTAAATGGATCCTCAGACATAGGGAAATGCGTCATTTTTAATAAAAGAGGCATCTACGTATTTGGGGTCACAAACACCGTATTTGAGAAAATGAATCTCTGGTGATCTCCCATCCTTCAGCATCTTTTTCCTCCAGAGCAAGAAGGTTTTGAGGATGGGAGGGGTAACAGAGCCAGTTCAGCCTTTAGTGTCAGTGAGGGCATTGTCACTTGTAGTGCCAAACCCCAGAGCTGGGGACAGCCCCTGCCAGGCTGAGCCAGAGCAGAGCTTCTCTGTGTGCAGCCCACTGCTGACCACAGTCCTGAGCAGGAGGAGACAGATGTGTCCAGGTGTGGGCTGTGTGTTACTGCTCCTTGGGGAGTTACAGTCAACAGCTGCAAAGGGAGGTGCAGAAAAGGCTTAGTGCTCAGATCTGCACAACAGGGCCCCATCTGTTCTGCAGGAAATGCATACTTGTAATAAATTAACATCTTATACCTTCTGACAAAAAAAAAAAACCAAACCATAAAAAAACTCCACCAACCTTGCTGAATTCAAGTGGAAAAAAATTTCTCCTTCCACTTATAAAATCCAGTAGCTAGAGCAGCTCCCAGTCCAGCAGGAATTTAAGTTCTCGCTGAAGAGTTTCAGGGTTGGGTTGAGCATGTTTTTTTCAAGTAGATTTTGACATCTAGATCCAAACTTAATTGTCTTCTCTGATGGACTGAGATTTGGGAAAAACTAGAGGCAGACCACTAGCAATTGCCTATGCTTTTAAAAACCCTGCCTTCCTCTGAGAATCACAAGTGGAGGGGAAAAAACCACAAGGCTTCTTTTTCATGTCTTCATCTGACTGCATTTCATGGAGCAGCAGAGATAAGGAGCCTTGCAGGACCTTTGCTTTTTAAACATGGGCTGAGTGCTGGATTTCACACCTCACTATCAGAGAGTTCTGCCTGTGCAGTGCCTTACCTATTTGGGAAGAGGCACATGGCATTCCTGCCTGGTGTGCCAGCACTCAGCCCTGGAGGTGTTGAGAGAAAGGCAGCTGGAGCTGGAGCTGTTTGGCTTGGACCCAGCAGGACATCACTTCTCCAGCTTGTTCCAGGCAGATATGGACATCTTGATGTGCCAGCAGCCCTCCCCATGCCACCAGCTGGCTGGGACATTTCACTTGGCACCTGCCAAGGCTGCTCGGTCAGATCCATCGTGGCCACACCACTCCTGCCTCACAGCCACTTCAGTCCCTTGGGTCTCCTGCCTGCTGAGGTGTTCTGGTGCACGAGCCCAAGCAGCTGCTGCCTGCAGAGGTGTGTTCTGTCATTTTTTCAGCAAGAGGAGGCTGAGAGGCAGCATGCACAGCAGTTTGTTAGATCAGCAAAGCCCCCAAGGCTCGGAGGAGACCCCACTGGCGTGTCGGGGTGGTTTTGCTCAGCAGCATCCCACTGGGCCTGGCAGCACCATTGCTCCAGGGCAGCTCTGGGGAAGCACTGCACCAATGTTTGGAGACACCCACTTAATGGTGTGGATGGAAACACAGCCTGCAGTGGGCATGGCATGGGGGGAGATGGCAGGTCAGCACCGTGGGGACATTGGGGATGAGTAACAGAGACAGCAACACTCGTGTCAAACCCCTTTCTGACTCAGTCCAGGCTGAGAGCCTTCACAGGCAGATGTGGTGGGGCAGCACATGTTCTGACTGTTTTTGGAAGCTAAAAATAGCAGCAGAGTGGAGTCAGTCCTTGGTTAATCTGGGCTTGTTAAGGCCAGACATCCCGATCCAGTTCAATACTTTTGTTAAAAGGCTGCATTTGCAGAGCTGCCGGACTGGCCTGCTGCCCACTAGGGTGACACTGGCCACTGGGCACTGGGCCAGCTCGACTGGGTGACTTCAGCATCCTCCTCCAAAGGCTGCAACGAAATGTTGGCCTGGCTCATTCTCCTGAGACCTCATAGAGTCCGTCACAAGCAGAGCTGGGATTTCTCTGCTGGATGTCTCGGCCCCGGGCTCACGAACATCCACTCCTGTCCCCAGAACTCTGCTGGCAGGCCAGAGCTTTCTAGGGTCTAATAAGAACACTATGCCAAAATGCATTTTTGAAATAAAAAGCCCAGGCCATCCTTGGATGTCCCAAGGAGAGGGGAGGGAGGGAGGCAAGGCAGGAAAACGAGTGTGCATTGGTGATCCACTGTGTTTGGCTTCATGACAGCCTGAATATTGTGCCCTGGCCAGTGATGGAGGGGGCTGCTGATAGCAAATGCTGCTGAGAGCAAATCCACTGGCTCTGGAAGCACTGGGATGAATCCTGTGCCTCTTTTCCTAGAAGAAATTATCACTGCAACGGAGAGGGAACCAGAGGAGAGTGAATGGGCAGAGCAGCATGTCCTGGTGTCTTCAGGCTGGCTTGGCTTTCCTGGGAGAAGCCTGGGCCATCCAAGTGGCAATTTGTGTCATTTCTGATGCTGGGACAGAAGGTCACTGGCTTAAAACTGGGAGAGAGATTATTTTGTTTGCCCACAGTCAGCTGATTAAAACCATATTTTCCGTACATTTGAGTAGTGATTAGTGATGAAATGCAAATTTCATGTAAATTGGTGCAAATGGCTGGTGTGCACAGCCAGCTCCAAAGTCAGGCATTTTTCTTTCCTCTGAGGCATTTGGGCACTTTTAATGTTCATGTGGAGGAGCTGGACAAACCTACTTGTGATCCAAGCATGTAGCTGAAGCAAACAGTGTGGAGAGAGTGGGAAATCAACTGGCACCTGAATGCACTCACCAAATTTGGGTGGCACCTAGTTTGGGGGCTTCAATACATGGATCTTGTGCAAAGATCTTTATTAAACAAGCAGCTACAAACAGCTCAAACAGGCCTTGCACATCCTTCACTTCCCAGCCTTCTTTTTCTTCTTTGCCGGGGCCTTCCTGCAGTTCTGTCAAAAGCAAAAAATTTCCAACCCCTTGCCACAAAGAATAATCACAAATATATATATATATACACAAAAATATGTGCATATTTTTAACTTGATTCCTGTTTTCCCTTGACTTGCAGATCCAGAGCATTGCTTCAGTGTGAAATGCAGTGAGGCCAAGTTTCCTCACTTCCAGGCAGCTTTGTGGGGACAGCAGGGCCAAGAGAAATAAATAAATAATGGCTCACAGAGTGAAATATTATATTTAGTAAGGCTGATGGGTCCTCCTGAAACCCGGTTGTGAAAGCTTTAAAAAGTGTCTGTTTCCTGTAGCTATCAACATGCTGGAAAAGGGGAAGCCCTACAGGCTTGTCAAATTTTTCCCAGTGGCTGTAGCTTTCCCAGCTGGTCCTGATTTGCCTGGATATTGCTCATTTTTCTAGAGCTCGTAACAACCCTGGAATGGAAATCCTGGCTCCCCTGGCACCCAGTGTATCTCCATGGTGTGCTGGTGGCTGAAGGCTGCCAGCCTAAAAATTATTTGTCCTGATTAGCTCTTGGCTTTCCCTGCAGTTTGAGAAAACGAGGCTGGAATCATGAATAATAGAGTGAATAATAGAGGAGACCTAATAAAGGACAAAATGCGTGGTGTGTGTAAGTCCCATCAGGTCAGCAAACAGGTTTGTGCTGCTTGTGGCACTGCCCTTCTCCTCACACTGTGCTCACAGGGTTTGAGTGTGCTGGGAAACCCTTACCTGTGCCTGGCTGCTGGTCACGAATTGCAGCAGGGAAACAGGGCTGCTCCCGACTTGAAAAGGCAAAAGCACCCCGAGCCAGCAAGGAAGCTGCAAGTGCTGGGGCTGAGTGCCTCCAGGCTGTGCCTCTGTGTGTGTGTGTGTGCGTGCCTATTAAATATACATGGCCCTGCCATTTGTGGGACACAGACAGGGTGTGTGCCAGGGGAGTCACTGGGATGGTGTGGGAGTGGCTCTGCCCCATGGCAAACCCAGAGGAGTCGGTGCCTGTACCCAGGTCTTCTACAAATCAGACATAAATCTCATCATCTTCAGCTTTCAAACCAGCCTTCTTCTGATGTTTTTCATGGCACAGCTGTTTCAGGTGGGAAACAATGGCATTTTCTGCCCCTCTGAAAAAGCTGTGGTGTACCCCTTGTCCAAGGATGTGGTGCAGGGTTCTCTGCTCTTCAGCTGGAAATCATTTCTGTTCCCTGCTTTCCACTGCACACAGATCGTTGTCCACTTGGAATATACCTTGGGCATTTTTATCTGGGTTTCTGGGAGCTGGGAAACACCTATTTCTAGGATTTTGACATGCAGCTGTTTATGTGAGACGTAGAAATGGAAATCTCATCTTCACGAGTCACTCTGGAATTTTCCTCCAAAGATCAGTGAAAGCAATCATTAATATGGGGCATCATTTATAGCTCTGTGCAGAATAATCCTCCAGGCTCTCTGGCAGCTCTGAATTGGAAAACAATAAAGACCGTTGCTAGAGGGTTCTTAAAAAAAACCCAAAAACAAATAAACAAAACAAGACCAAAAAAAAACCACACAAAAACCCCACCCCAAATATGTTCTTTGATATATTGTCTAGCTCTCAGAAAAAAAGGCAACAAATTGAAAATCCCTCTCAGAAAATGCATGCAGCACCATTCCAAATTCTTATGGTTTGGGGGTTTGTTTTTCCCCATGCCATGACATCTTCCCTGAGTAGAGCCAATAAAATTTGAGACCTTTGCTAATGGGCTCTGTGCAGGTGCCTCTGGGGAAACAGCAGCCATGGGCAAATGTTCCCTTCCAGGGAGAGCTCCAGGCTGCTGCAGGTGCCCCTGGCCCCCAGGCTCAGCTGAAACCAGCCCTGAGCACTCGGAGCTGGGGCTCACCCCGGCTCTCCTGGTGCTGCCACGCTCAGAGCCCTTCTGGGGACTCATCCCCTGCTTGCTGCTGAGATTTTCCCCATTCATTTTGAAATGCAGTCAAAATGTGCTGCAGATTGAGGCAGGGGGAAATTTGACTGGATTGTGTGGGCTCACAGCCCCTCTCTTCAGCTTTGGTTGGCGTCCCCACTGATTTTACTGCACATAGGCTGAGTCTTTTGGTGCACTTGCAGCTTCTGGCCCATCACACTCCAACACATGGCCAGGAACCCTGACTCTCCATGCCTGAGCCCTGCTGAGATTAGGGTTTAATTTAACCTAAATAGCTTTAAAATGTGAACACTGGTGAGGAAATAAAACTTAACTGTGTGTGGCTGCTAGAGGATCCCTACCTGACTGCAGTAAATAAATAAATATGCTCATGGTCAGTTTGGCATCCTGGTATTCAATGGGAGGCTAGGTATCATGATGAGATGATGTGAATTGATGTGATGAAGGACATCAGGGGGGCTGCATTGCAGAGCTCTTGGAAGGGCACCTCAGCCTGCCTTTGAATGGAGTCTCCAGCTGAGATTTCATTCTCTGCTTTGAAAGCGTTATTAGCCCCACAACAGCACTTGTCCATGCTTGAAGGAAAAGCAAATGAGTTTCAGAGAGGAAAAGGGGCAAGATACAAAAGGCAGCTTGTATTTCCTGGCTGGTTGCTTTGGTCAATTTGGTTCCCTCTCACTCCACTTTACTAGGGTTTCCTTGAATCCTGACAGTGTCTTCAGAGCACTTCTTAAAAGCTACTTTTACTTTTCCAATACTGCAGCTGCCATCACTAGGGAGGCTTTTGGAGCCAAAGGCAGCTTGTGCTGGCTTTGCTTTTATCTCTCTCTCCCCTTCCCCAGCTTTGCACTGGGAGGACTCTTTGGGAAACCATTTTCCCTGTGGCCTTCCTCCTGCCTTCCTTGCACCCAACAGCTCCTAAACTGTGCCAGTGGTTCCCAGCAGGCCCACACTAGGGAGAAACTCCTGAGCACAATACTGAGGTGAGTTTCCACCTCTTCATGCTTTAAATGCTTCTCCTGGTATTAAAATGCCCTCTCCAGGAGCAGCAGGGTTTTTTGGTAGTATCACTGCACCTGCAGCCAGAGAACACAGCACAGGGAGCAGGCTCTACTGACCCAGCCAAGATAAACTCTGGCTTTCCCCAGCAGCCCTGGCTCACTAAGTCAAGTGAGATCCTGCAGATCCCAGGCTGGGACACAGACACTTGCCCACTATGGGGGCAAGTGTCTGTGTCCCAGCAAGCTTCATCATTTCCCTCCACAAGCTGGTGAAAACACTGCAGAGATCCTCCCAGGAAAGATACAGGGTCTATGATGCAGAGTCCATGTGCCTGGAGACACTGGTGGCTCAGAGGTCAGCACTGAAGGAGGAGGAGGAGGAGGGGAGGAATGGCTGTGGGATTTCTCAGGCCCCGTGGTTGCCCCTGCCATGGGTACCCAGGCCAGCCAGCTTTCCTGCTGCTGCCAGAGCTCCCAGCTCCCCAGCAGCTCCAAGGCACAGGAAAAGCCCTGCTGAGGGCACAGCCTGTGCAAAAACAGGTTTGGCACTGGGAAAGAATGGAGCATTTCCAGAGCAGATTAAATCTTCCAAGACTTTGAGCTGCCAGTTTGAAGAAGCCTACGCATTTTGCAAGTTTTTAGAGTCTTAGGACTTGGTCTAATTTAAGAAAATTGGCACATCCTGAGCACTAGAGAGAGATCCTTCTGCTAAGTTTTGTCCTCTGCAGCAAAGCATAAGGAAGAGAGAATTACTCAATATAGTGTTTGGGAAAAAAAAAGTTTGCATGGGCAGAGCAGCATTTCTTTTTTTTTTCCAAAGCTGAGATGGTGGGGCTTTTCATTACTCTCTCAGCAGTGGCCACTCTACATGGAAAGTTTCATTCTGAATGGCTAAAGTCTGGCAAAGCACCAAGCAGCTGAGATAGACTCTAAAATAGTGGAAAGTCGTGGGCAGGCTCAACAACAGGCTCTGCCTTTAACTCACAGCCCTTGACTGCATCAGGCATCCGGATGAGCATGTGTAAGATATGAGGATCTGCTGGAGAAACAGCATCTGGGAACTTTTCCCTCTCCTTGTCTTGACTAAGGAATGCAGAGGGATGGAAAGCAGCTCACAGGCTCTGGGGTTTGTGTGGGAATTGCCACTTACATGTAACATCTGCAGTTCCCAGCACAAGAGAAATGTGCAGCTGGACCTGAGGCAGCCCCTGTGCAGCCCTGGCATGAGGTGGGGCTGGAGAGAGCCTTGTCTTCTTGTACATTGTGGTGGTGCTTGTCTTCTCATCTTTAGTAGTGGATCTTGATGATTTTAAATGTCTTCTCCAACCTAAATGATTCTGGGATCCTGTGGCTGCTACAGGAGCAAATCCAGCACACGTGTGTCCATGGGGCTCTGCAGTAGGATTTTTTCATCCCATATTCCATGTATCTGCCAGCTCTCTGATCTTACAGGCAGACACTGGAGCTGCTGAGCTGGCCACAAAGGGTGGAATTTTTAGCCCCACACAGAGCTGGATTTAGTTTGCTGCCACAGGGAGATCTGCTCTGAGAGCCTGAACACCTAGGTCCAGGCTGAGGCCACCGGGTGCTGTGTCCTGCTGCCACAATGGCCATAAACAGGGCTGGCACATGGCTGAAACCTCTGTGGGCAGGGGCTTTTCTCAATTGCCATTTTTAAAATCTCTTGGCCATTTTCAAGCAGGTACCTGCAAACCAAAATATGAAAATTTTCCCCTGGGAAAAGGGGAAGAGCTGCTGGCCAAGGCTGAGCCCATCACAGGCACCCTGCCCAGCAAAGCCATCACAAAGCATTCAAGTGGCTCTTCCACTCTCACGTTTCTCTTGGCCACTTGGTTCCTCTTATTTTAGCTTTGTTTGAACAATCTCCTTGGTAACTGGAGACAGAAGCAGACTTTTTTCATTCTCCTCACTGGATTGGTCTCCTGCCTATCTCAGTGCTGGGAGGGATCCTTGGCAAACCTGTGTTTGCTTTTTTGTTCCCACCACAAGCTTTAACCCCATGGATCACTGGGGACTTCAGGATATCTGGTGTCTCTTTCAAAGGGTTTTTGTGCCCCGAGTTTCAGCTGAGAGGGATGTATTTCACAACTGAATTTATTTGGCAGTGAACAGGTGGTGTGTCAGTCACAGTGTGAACGGTGACTCCTGAAGTTGCCTACGTGCTCCTGACCTCCAGAGTGTCCAGCAGCAGGGAAGCTCCACTGGAATGGCCCTTGTCAGGATGCTGCAGCCACCAGAGTGGCAAAACCTTTCAGCAGGGGCAGGGAATGGCTCCTGCTGTGGCAGCACTCTCCAGCCAGGTCCCACAGCCCTGCACACACCTGCTGAGGACGTGGGGGTCTTTTTGGAGCCATTTCTGTGGGGTAAGGGCATGAATCCCTGGCAATTCCTAAAGACCTGGAGGTGTTTGAAAAGACAGGGGAAAAATCCCATCTCAACTGACATACTTTTTCATCTCAGCTCTGGAGATGGAAGTCGTTGAAAAGGGAGAGGAGGGAAAAACCAGCAAACCAAACAACTACCAAGCTGTCTGCAGATTTGCCAGGCTGGAGACAAGGAACTCCACTGCTGGTACTCAACCCTAGCACATGCTTTTCCTTGGCCAGAGCCATCCCCAAAGAATGAAAATAGCAGTGTGAATACATGAGGCAGCACCATTAGTGCAGACTTGAGATTTTGGGGTTATCTGTTGACTTAATGGTCCAAACAGTGTCCCTGCTTAAGGCAGCATTGTCCCAGCAGCAGCCCCTCTCTGGGGGTGGATGATGCTTTATGGGACATTGTCTGAGCTTGCTGGCCTTATCCCTGGATAGAAAGGACAAGAATGCAGGATCTGCATCATCTCCCTCACAGGGCCTTCCTTGAGGCATAGTGACAGCCCAACAAGGCACTGGGGTGTAGCTCTCAGCTTGGGTGGTGGTCTTCAGAAATCCCTGCACAGCATCCCAGCATCCCTGATGTTTCAAGCCTATGTAATGACAGCATTTCCTGTGCTGGGACCCAGACAATTCACTTGGTCTTTTATAGCATCAGGTAACCTCTGCTACCGTCCCAGCATAGGGAACTTGCCAAAGGGAGGCTGGACCAGGGGTGAACTCTGCATCCAGTCACTTAAAATGCTGAATTGTGAGCATTCCACTTGGGCCTCCCTAGAACCCTGGCCGAGGATAACTTACAACTTCTTCTAATGAAAGTTCAGTGTGATCCCACTGTCCAAGTCTTGAAGTCCTTCACTGGGCAGGGGATGATGAATGTAGTGATGGCCAAGTGTTTATTCCTGCCACACCGTCAGGAGGCTTTGATCCTGCTGCTGGGTCACCACTCCAAGGATTTCAGAGGAGTGTCTGGAAAAGCAGGGCCTGATCTTTGGGGCCAGCCATCAAATAAGAGGAGTCAGACTCATGCCTGGCTGAGCATGGAGCTGAAATGACGGTGGATGCTGCTCTTGAAAGCAGACCTGTACATTCTGTATTGATGTTTGCCGTTTGAATTTTTGTGGCATGCCCTCTGCTGTCACTGAGCATCCCTCATCTTCTCCTTCTTTTCCCATGTACAGCTGCTTTTCCAGCAGCAGAGCTGGCTGTCAGCAGCCCTGGCAGAGTGGTAGGGCATAATCATGACTCCTTGTCAAGTGTCTTCCCAAATAAGAAGGGAAATTCTCCCTCACCCTGAAACCCAGGCAAGCAGGAATTGAAATGTGCCTTCCCTGCGAGGGAAACACTGCCAGGACTGATACAAAGTCTTGCTGTAGTGGTGGTGCTGGAGCAGTTCATGCACAGCACATGTATTTTGGGCTTCCTTGAATCCTGATTCCTGATGCTGAAGCCATGCTGTTAGACATTGACCTATTATTTCTGGTGGTCACCACTGTTTTGTTTTGTCAGGTTTAACTCGGCAAAGTTTGCTAAATGATTTACAGAACTGCAAAAATGTTCTGTTTTGCTGGCAATTGCTCATTGAAATTCATTTTGTGGAGGCCAAAAGCCATATAAATAAGAGTGATGTCTTCTGTTTGAGGAGCATTGTCATGGCAACTATCCAGGTGCCCACAGGGAAGAGCAAGTCGTATTTATTTGAAAGGTGAGAGCAATTATTGTCATGAGGGGGAACCTGGCTGCAGAGAAAAGCTGGATGTGTATTTGGGTGCTAGAAGCAATTGTGTGCCAAGTTTCTGTCCCCTTATTTACCTGCCTGGAATACCCACAGACCTGACTGCCCAACCAGGTCAGTCAAGAGAAAATCCCAGAAAGGCAGACCAGGGGGAAATGCCAGATTTTGGCTCTTAACCCTGTAGGCTTAGAAGTGGGATTTGCAGGCTTTTATTCTGAGCAAGGATGCTGGGCTGGGCTGAGCCCTGGGCAGTCAATCCTTTGCTTGCAGCACAGGCTGGATTTTTCAGGACTAATGCAGTTTTCAGCTGGCATGGGCAGGGCTGTGCACAGCCAGGGGAGAAGTTATTTCCACTCTGTCAGCTTTCCTGGGTACCTTAAGTAATTGCTGCTGGGGGTGTTCTTGATCAAATTCACATCAAATGTGTTTTCCCTCCTAGTCATCAGGGGTATTGCACTCTTTGGGCAAGCTGTCCTTGGAGCTGCAGACACTGATCTAGATGGTCTCCTGTTTGATTCCTCAGGGATCCTGCCTCCAGCAGGCACTCTGGGAGCTTTAAGGGCTGTGGATCATAATCGCTAGACATGCATGGCAATGAGATTGGGAAAAAGCAGGAAAACAGCTTTTTCCTGGTGTCACCACATCCAGAGCCATGGAAGAGGAGGCCACAGCTGGAGCTGTGGAAACATTTCAGCATGACCGAAGGCTCAGACACTGGTTTGGGGCAGATGAAGAGAGTCCCATTCATCTTCACCCAGCTGGTCCCTTGCAAGATGTGACACTGGCAGATGGATGAAGAAGTGCATTAGTCAGAGCACAGAATTCACAGTCACATCAGAGCAAACATTGAGGATTTGCCAGAAAAACATTTCTGATCTGACAAATCCTTCTCAATATGGTCTTCCTAGGAGGAGAGTCAAGCAGCATTCAGTCTGGCATGTGAAATCATCTTACCTGGCAATCGTTGCTCCTAAAAAGTATTTTCTGAGACACTGAGCATCAGCTGTGCCTGTCATCTCCCAGCTATTCGAGCAGCAACAGCCCTCAGTCTTCCTGTCTGTGCAGACCACCTCTCATGCCTTGTGTTTCTGCAAGGCCAGGGAAGAGCAGGCTGGATCTTGTTCCAGGGTTTTCCTGGTGTTGATGCTCTGGAGCAGGACGGTATTGTGTATTTGAGCCTTATGTTGTCATTTAAACTCAGCACATCCTGAGGCCAGGGGAGCAGTTGGTTTATGCAGACATGGAAATGACAACACAGCCCTGCGGTCTGATGGATTCAGGAGACCTTGGGGAAGGAGGTGGAAGGGCACACAAGAAAATGAGAGTAGCCAGATGAATTTTGGCTCCAGAGGTGGGGGGAAGGTGTAGAGGGACCATTTCCACTTCTCCCTCCCCTTGTGTGCTGTGTCCAGGCTGATTTGCTTGATCATTTTGGGAGGCATTGGAGTGTGAAGCCCCGTGCAGACCTGGGCTGCTGGACCAGCAAACCAAGCTGCCACATCAGATCAGCTCACATCCCTACTTCCCAAAGCATGCGTCATGCTTCGTTTCAGGCAGGTTTTCCTTTTCCTTCCCTGTCATGTTTGCAGAGTGCTGCAGGCAGAATTTTCATTAAGTACAGACATTTCGTGTCAGCTAGGCTTGGTTTGGCAAAGGATCCTGCATGGGTGACTCATGGGACATCTTACACAGATGGGAACCCATCAGCAGGGACAGAAACCCTGACAGACCCTCTCCTCTGCCTAAGACCACTGTTGAGCAGCTAAAAGAACAAGGTGTGGCACAAGGAGTTCCAAATAATCTGGCCCATTTCTGCCCCTCTTCTGTCCCTCAGGAAGGTTTGTCCCTGTGCTGGCTGAGCAGGTGTCACATTGCCCTCACCTGTGTCTCCCATCACACACGCACACACACCCTGTGGCTGGCACAAACACCTCCACCATGGACCTGGGTGCCTCTCTGTACACGAGGCTGCCACCTCCTCACCATAAGGTGCAATTTTGTTGTCAGCTGGTGAAAGAAAAGCCCCATCATCTCCTTTTCTTCCCAGCAACAAGCAACTTCCTTCCTCAAGTATCTGTCAGGAAATTGAGCAGGAAAGCTGCTCTTGGTGCTCGGTTCCAGCCATGCCCGGGGGTCTGGTCCAGGCTCCTCGCTGTGACTGGGGGCCATTTGTGTGGCCCTGCCCTCTGGCTCAGGTGGTGCCCAGCTGTGATGATGATGATGATGATGATGATGATGATGATGATGATGATGATTTGGGAGTTTTCTTGCCCCAAAGCCCCTCTGCACAGGCACTGCCCAGTGCCCTGTGCAAGGCTGGGAGCTTCCCAAGCCCATCTCCCATGGCAAGCTCTAACTTCAGCTAATTAAGTGAGTGGCTGGCAGGCAGATGTATGAGAAATCAATGTGGCAGGGTTCTGTGGAAGCCTGGGAGCCTGTGCTTGGACAGGAGCACCGATGGATGTGGCTTTGCAATGTCACCTCCAGAACATGTGTCCCTCATGGCTGTTCCTCAGTTAATTGATGGCCCTCTGGGTGGGAAGTGCTGGTCTGCTGGGACACCAGGGCTGGCAGCACCAGGCTTAGGCAGCACAACCCACTCCTGGCTGCCCAGCCTGGATGTTGTAGCTGTGAATCTGCAGCTGAACATCCTCCAAGCCACTCCTGTGGCTCTCCTGGGCAATCAGTGGAAGCTGGATGGGTGACAAGCTGCAGAAGTGCATCATTCCCTTTGTTGATTCAGGAACAAGTGTCTGTGCAGACAGCAGCAGCGTGCCACATTCTCATGGGCAGGCTTGTTACTGCCTGCTCTGACAGCTGCTTGTGTGTTTGTTGTTTTCCTGGCCCACTGGAGACACCACTACTGACTGTGTGCAGAACATCTGGGCCAATCCAGCTCTGGCAAGGCTGAGGTTCTGGAAGAGAGCTGAGGAAGTGAGCGCTGGACTTGGGACATCTCTGCCCCTGGAGATCTGGCCCTGCCAAGCAGTGCCCTGGATGATGTCCCCTGTCCTCCAGCATGTCCTGCCTGAGTCTTTCCAGAGCTGGCTGCTGCTGCCCTCCAGGCTCCCGTGGTCCTTGCAATGCTGGTTGCTTGCCTGAGCCAGGAGAGGAGTTTCTGCCATTTCACTGGGCTAAGCAGTGCAGTGGAGATTGGGAATGGCAGGAGTTTTGCAAATACACTCAGGATTTTCACAGGTGTGTCATGACTGGGCAGATGTTTGGGTTCAACAGGAATGCAAAGGTCCATGGAGATCCTCACCAATCATTTCTGATGCTATTTGATCCCTTGAGGGAAAAGTCCAGTGCAGACAGGAGGGCTGGGAGTCCTAGATCCTTATATCTTTGCCCCGTGCTGTGCTCATCTTCTCTCCTGTGGTCAAAAAAATAGTCAGAGAGAAATGTTTTACTTTGATCTCTGTCCTGCTCCTGGCACCCTGTGCCAGACTGTTGTAGCTCATTGCATATGTACCTGTCCCTGCACACTCATGGGATTGCTCTCAGGGTGCCTTCCCCAGCTGGCATTTTGCTCTAAGCTTTGCTTCTCTTCTTGTCCTGCTTTTGCCATTGTACATTGTTGCAGCAGCTCTTCCCTAGAGCATCACCAGCCAGGAGGACTTTCCCATGGGCTGTGGTAACCAAGGGTTGTGTGTGGGAATGCTGTGATAAAAGACCTCTTCAGTGTGAATGAAATAGCGTGGTTTGAAATGAAAAGTAGGTCCTGATGGAGAGCATTGGACTTGGAGGAAGGGCAGAGCCCACAAAGTCATCACTTCTCTCCTGTTGCTGCTGGGTGTTTGCAAGAGGAGAAGAGCTGGAGCTGAAATTCAGCAAGACCTGTTTACTCTTTGATTTCCAGTATATGGAAATGGGATGAAATTCATTCCCTCAGCAATTGCTAGGGCTGCAGACTCAGGGAAGTGCAGTTTCTGGCACAGATGGGTCATGGATGCCCTCAATCCTCAGAGCAGAGCTCCTTAGCTCAGGTGAGATGGACCCAGCACCAGTGCAAGGAAAACCCAGCATCACAAGCCCTGGTTTGCTGCTAACTTGTCCCATGGTATCACTGGAGGAAGGAACAGGGAGAACAATCAAGATTGGTTATTTATGTCAACAAGGACCTCTATCCCCAGAATTCTTCAGAAATTGTTCTTTCCCACCTGCAGCACGACTGAGGGTCAAAAGAGGGAAAACTAATCCAGCCGTTCCAAAGGCTGTGGTGTTGTGCACTCATAGGATCTTGAGTGTTTGGCTTAAATACTCAGCTCCAGGAGACATTAGGTTATGGCAAAAGCACCACTGCCAGCCCAGATCAAAGCTGATTCTTGTCCTCTGTCCAGAAGGGGCAGTTTGGAAGCACCCTCTGTATTGACCCCAGATTCCCGCGAGGTGAAGAAAATGTATAATGGTTCAGAGGCTGCTTTATCCCTTGTTTTTTTTCCCTCTATCTTGTGGCTTTGGGACTCCTAGATCCTGGCCCTGCAGTCACACAGCATGAGGGGTTTCAGGGTGCTAATAAGCGTCCCTGTAGTTTTCTGTTATGCACTATCACAGCTTTTTCTGGAAGAGCTCCTGAGGCACAAGCAACAGAAATCTTAAATACAAATTTCATCAGGTACTTGTGCTGTGGGGGCTCTGATCTCCCCATCCTGCTGTGTCCAGCTGGGAAAGTGCAGGGACAGATGCTGCAGGCAGGGCTATGGCTGCTCTGTGAGCCTCACCAGCCATCCTGGCTCTGCCCCACCTCTTTCCCACCACATCCTGGACCTGGGAGAGGAGTGAGAAGCAGGGACCACGTGGAAGGGTCCAGCAGGAGCAGGAGGACACCGGTGCCTGTCCTAGATTGCTGTAGCCAGCAGTCCTTACTGTAATGCAGGATAAAAGGTGCAGTTGCCTGACCCTCCTTTGCACTGCCCAAGCCCTGCCATGTGTGTGCAGGACCCTGGAAGGGGCTCTGTGGCAGGCAGAGGGCTGGGATGGAGATCAGGCACGCTCTAACAATAGCCTGTGTTATTTTCACATCCTTGCTGTTTCTCAAAGACCATTAGGAGGTAATCCTTTCCTCCAGGATTGCAGTCTCATCCCAGGGACAAATTTGCCTCAGCAATTTTTGCTGATTGGAAATTCACCCAGAGAGCAGACTTGCCATTTGTTCTGCCTACCCATTTTCCCAGCAGCCTTGTGCAGCAGAAACAGCAGCAGCACACAAGTCTGCCCAGCACAGGGCACTTGTTCACACCCTGGAGTGATCACTTGGAAAACTGCATAACACCACCACCTCCTGGTAGTGGCACTTAAAGCCCCATTACTCTGCTTTATTCCTGAAGTCCTATTGCTGTTGTATCTAAGCATCAGATTTTTATTTTCCTTTTTAATTGGCACACAGATATCTTTTTGTAAGGTAGAATTATTTTGTGGGGCTTTGAGGAGTGCCACACATGGCAAGCCAGAGCACACCCATAGGAAGTTTATGTCTTGATGTCTCTGCTGCCCTCAGAATTTAAAAAGGCACCTC
Organism: Zonotrichia leucophrys gambelii; assembly: GCF_028769735.1. NCBI lineage: Eukaryota > Metazoa > Chordata > Aves > Passeriformes > Passerellidae > Zonotrichia > Zonotrichia leucophrys. The sequence goes on from NC_088172.1 coordinate 92,497,567, forward strand.
TCTTAATTAACTTTCCTGAGGGGATTTTTCCTGCATGAGGCCAGGATGCAGTGTACATTTTAATGGGAGCTGTCAGGAAAATTATTGATTTGGTTAGTAATGTTTCTGAAATTGTGCCATTCTGGTAATTCTATCAGGTTGTCTTTGAAAGCTTAACTGAGAGCATTTTTATATCCTTCATTAGTTTTTTAATACATGATAATTTCCCCTAACTCATCAACGCAACGCAAGATCAGCTGCCTGCTTGGTAACCATTTTTCCTGTGTACAAACCTATTGCAGCAATAATTACAAAGTGAACAAATTATTACAGATATTCATTATAAAATACAATTACACTGAGCCGTGCTGCATTGTTACACTTTTCACAGCCATCACTTGCTCTTGAGTAAATGGTTTCATTAAAAGCATGAAGGGCAAACTTAATACACTTCTGACTCACAGCAAACAGCACAAGAAATCATCCTGGCTGTTCCTCTGAGTGCTTGAGGTGTTTACCCTGAATGAGTAGAAAATGTTGGCCCTGCTGCCAAATACTTGTCAGCTTAGCAGAGGGGCTCTGGGTGGCCAGTGCAGATGTGCAAGGAGAGGAGAAAGCCAGAAATCATGGCAGTGTGGCCTCAGTTTTGCTCCCCTAGAGCGTGGCTTTCTTCCATGTTTATGGGTTTCAGTGCTGGGACCTGCCAGGAACAGCAGAACCTCCTTCATCATGTCTTGGAGCAGCCTTAGGGCTGCTTCAGCTTCTGCTGGGTGCCCGTGGAAAGTGCAGGGGAGCCGGGGTGGGATAGGAAACATTTCTGTGAAGGAAAAGGCATTCAGGCCTGGGCAGGGAGGGAAAGCTGGTTTAGGCAAAAGCATTCACAGGAGGGCAGTGCTGTCAGGTGAGTGTGGGGGGAAAGCACACCCAGCCAGAAGCAGACACAGAACTACAGTCAACTGCCTTGGCTTTTTGTTTGGTGCTGTTCCTTGTCTGGATCGAGATGAGAGCCAGGAGGAGGTCCTGTCCCCACAGCAGTGCCAGGACAGTGAGCAGAGCCTCCAGGGAGGAGCAGAGGCTGCTGGATTTCTGTTTGTGCTGTCTTTGCACTGGCTTTGCTGTAGGAGGGACCACAGTAGCACAGGTCCACCACCTCATGTTTGTACCCCAGGTTTGGCCACCTTCTGGTGAGCAGCTTTCAGCCAGTTGTTTCTGTGAGTCCCTGAAAAGAGCTGAAACACCTCTGTGCTAATTTTTATCCTCTGGAAGAGCAATTTTTACTTCATTGAGTGGCTCAAGAAGCAAATCTCTCTCCTGGTGGCCCCAGCCTCCTGTGAGGCTTTCAGCTTCTGTGGTGTGTGCTTGTGGCTGTGCTCTGAGCAGTGACTCTGCCTTCAGACCTGTCTTGATGATGTTCCAGGGGCAAATTCAGCAACCCCTGGGTCATGTGAGAGGGCACTGCTGCTCAGGTCTCTAATGGGAGAGGACTAAGCCTTGAAGGCTTGGGAAAGGATGGGCTGCTTGTAAAGCAAAATTTAAGAAACAAAATCCCACCATCAGTGAAGCTTTCCATGTGCCTGCCCTAACCAGAAAGGCCATTCTTCCTTTGCACTCCCTTCACAGAAAAAGTCCTTACTTCAACATCCCTTTCAAGCTTGTAAATCAGAGCCTCCAAAGCCCAGAATGAGCAGTTGATCATGATGCTGTTCATGAATCTGCTGAGCCTGGGGAGACAGAGCCCCTTCCATGCCCAAGCTTGAGCATCATGCTTCCAGGGGCTTGGTCTGTGCTGGTTCCCAGTGCTTGTGCCCATGCAACGTGTGCAAGCTGCCAAGGGGCTGTTCTACACCACAGGTTTTTGGAAAGGGACATGTCTTGTCAAGACACCTCTGGGAAAGGTTGGCCCAGCCTGGCCATGCCAGGGAGGATGGCACCTGCAGGCTGCTGGTGCTCTGTGGTCCTTGCCTATCCTGAGACAAGCTTGGCCTATTGGCTCCTGCCCTTTGCTTTTGACTGTGCTGTCCCTCCAGCCTGTGCCACCAAAACCACTGTTTTCTGTCCACAGCCCCCTTTTCCTGCTCTTTCCACCTTCCTCCTCTACCTTCTTCTCCTTCTCCTGTTCTGCTCCCTGTTTCTCCTCCTCCCTTTTCCCCCCTTACTCTTGAATCTCTATTTCTTCTTCTCTGTTCCAGCAAAACGATATCAATCAAGGTGATAGATGATGAGGAGTATGAGAAAAACAAGACCTTCTACCTAGAGATCGGGGAGCCCCGGCTGGTGGAGATGAGTGAGAAGAAAGGTGGGGGATGTGCTCCGGGGCTGAGCCCAGCCTGTGTGTCCCTGTCTGGCTCACTCATGTCTGGCACCTGCAACACCGAGCTCACATCCCCGGTGCCTATGGAAAAGGGCAGGAGCAAGGCCACTTCCCGTCCCCCCTGAGCACAGCCTGTCCCCAGGCCAGCATGGCGTGACCTGGGCCAGGTGGTGAGGATGCTCCTGCCCTTCCCCATATGCCCCAAAGGGGGGATGTGCAGCCCCTTTCCTCCATCCAACCATCTCTGTCACCACAGCACCCGGGCGGACGTGACCTGCATGTGTGTGCGATGCCAATCATGTGTTTGCCTCTGTCTTGTGTTCCCACAGGAAATTCATTACCCTTAGAGTACTTGACCGTGAGGAGTATGAGAAAGAGTGCAGTTTCTTCCTTGTGCTTGGGGACCCGGTGTGGCTACGACGAGGAGTGAAAGGTGTGAGAGTAAAACCAGACCAGCTCTCGAGGCGCTGCCGCTTTCTCTGTGTCTCCCTACTCTCACACTCCTTTCTCCTCGCACTTTTGGCCGTTTTGCCCTCCCTCCTCTGAAGCTTGGCCGCTGCACCTTTTTGCTCTGTTTTCTTCCCTCTTTTGTTTGGAGAGGACTCCATCCCAGCCCAGGGAGCGAGGAGTGCTCCTGGCACTACCCCGGAGCAGGAGCGTCACCAGCCCCCAGAGACATTTTGGGAGTGCTGCCCTGCTGTGCCTTCATTTAATCCAAGAGAACATCCAGCCTCGACAAGTAAAAAGGGCAGCGCTGCATCATTTTTATCAGAAGATGAAACAGCTTTCACTTGAGATAAAATGCATGGCCAGAGCAGTAATTTTAGCCTTTTTATACTGGCACTAGGATCCGAAAATAGACGAAAATCACAGCCCAAGTAGGTAATATCATGAGATGCAATCAGTTTAGGTAAATCAGGTTATGCTCAAATGAAGTTTCATGGCTCTGCATTGGATAATAGCTTCTCACAGGAATAATAAAAACAATTTCCTCTTTCATCACATTTCTAAACCAAATGCCAAACTTCCCAAAAAGACAGAGTTCACCTATTTTCCCATGCTATTTTTTTTCTACTAGAAAATTAAATGAGGATTAATGGCAACAGCTGGTTCTGCACACTACTGGTGGCTGAGCAAGAAGCAGTTTTAGAGTTACTTAAGAGATGGACCATTATTAAAGCCTCTGCAGAAGATTCGGTCTGTGTGCCTTGGAGCTGCTTTCTAGTTTCTGGGGCATCAGCTCTCCCTCCAGCAGGCATTAGGCTGTAATATTTCTTTGATCAGAACAGACAAGGCCCTCAGTAGTCCCGTGAGTGGGAGCACGTTCCTCTTCAGCTCAGGTGCTAAGTCAGCTGCATTGTCCCCTCCATCAGTTTCCCTGATGGTTTACGTGACTACCTAACAAAAGCTGGGCTAAAAAATCAGACACTGGCATGACTCAGGCACTGCAGGTGGGGTCTGTGTCATTAAATGGTGCTGGTGGCATCTGTGGAGCATGGACAGTACAGCCAGGATTAAGTTACACATGGAGGACTCAACTCAGCAGCTCTGTCTTTGCCTACAGGGGCCAGTGTGGGCTCAGCCTTGCAAGTCCAGCAGGAGCAAACATGCTTTCCAGATCCAAGGTTTAAAAATTGTGGCCCCAGCTCTGAAGATCCTACATGAAATTTTTATCTAAAAATAAAAGGAAAAGGAAAAAAATTTCTTATCTTCCTGGTCACAAAGATAAGTGGGGAAACCTGAGAGAAGCTCAGGCTTACTGGCTCACTAAGTGGAAGGCAAGACAAAATTTTAAGGGACTATTTAAAGCAGCTATTTGCTGCTTTGGCCATGCAATTTAAAAATCTGTTTGTGTTTTAAACTTGTTTCTTTGTACTTGGTTTGGTACAAGAAGCAGTGAGGCAGGAGGAGCCCTGTGCTCAAGAGAGACAAGGGCATCTCTGAAATGTCACCCCTGGGCTGTGGTGGGGCCCAAGAGCCACCAGGGCACTAAGGGAGAGGCTTTTTCTTTTATTTTGGTTATCTAAAATATTAAGCCATAAGACCCTTGAGCCAAGCCTTGCCACAGACTTTTCTTCTCTCATTGTCTGTGCCAAAAGTGCAGCTGCCACCGGAGCCATTGCTCCCCATCAGGCAGCTGGAGGAGGTCAAAGCCAGTAGCTGCTGCACATGGGACATCTTGTGTCCCCACCGGGGCAGAACTGCCTCTGAGACCAATGGAAGATCTTGCACATACAATTCAAAGGGGAAAAATGAATTTTTGGGAGTGTGTCTTCTAATCCCATACCCACCCCATGTTTGCAGTGGTTTTTATTTTAAATCCACAATCCCATGAAACATTTCTGTTTAGTGTCTTTCTCTTAACACTAATGGTATCCTGCAGCTTTACAGATCTGAAATCTCTGCCCTGGGATCTGGTGTCTTTCTGTGGATATCCCTTTTGATTTCATTATTCATTTACTTTTCTTCTTCTGTGTTTGTCTCTGTCTCCTTCACAGCCCTGTTGTTGAATGAGCTTGGTAAGCGCATTCATTTTTCCTTTCCATTTTTCTGGTTTGCATATCTTTGGAAGACAATCAATTTTGCTTGATGTTTTTCTTTGCTCACAGCATTCTCTTTTAGGGTGGTCAGCACTGTTTAAGGAAGCTCAGGTACCTAATGCCCCATCTTTCCTTAGAGCAGAGCCCCAAAATCACCAATATGAAGAGGTGGTGCAAGGAGCATTTTTGGGGGGGTGGTGCTGTTATAGCCACAGTAAACCTGCCAGCACCCCAAGATACAAACCTGTGCCACACAAATGAACCCATCACCTCTAAACTGGTGTGGCAATACAGGATTTCCTGGTGACTGGGGAATTCTTGTGGCTGGACAGGAAAGTTGTCCAATCCTTTACAAACTTTGCCTCCTGTCTTGGGGAGACTTAGAGCCTGAGAAACCTTTGAATTTCCTTGCTGGCCACCTCCAGGGTAGGGCAGCTGGGGAGTGGGCATCCTCATTCCCCATGCACTTGCAGCCCCAGGACAGATTTCACCCTATCCACAGCATATATCAGAGACCAAAGGGTGGCAGCTTGCAGATGTGGGTTGAAAAGCCTGTGTCCAGGTCTCCCCACACTATCCCTGGGGTGTGTGATGGGGAGCAGACCCCATGTCCACAGTGGGGCAGGGAAGGACCACCATGTCTGTGTTGCTGTGCAAATGCTAATCCTCATTTATTCTCTCTCTCTCTCTCCCTTTTTCTCATTTTTTGTTTCATCTAGGTGGCTTCACCATCACAGGTATGGATTTCTACTCTTCCCCTGTCCCCCTGTTCCTTTCTCTTAATGGCCATATGCTCACCCTGCTCTTTCCTCTTGGTTTCCTCTTTGCTTTTGTTCTGTCCTGGAGGGAAACTCCGCTATGGTAAGCAGGCGCGGCCTGCCAGGCCCGGCCTAACCATGTGTGCTCCCACAGAGTGCTCTGCCTGCCTCACGCACCTAACCCAGCCTTAGGGAGGGTCACCTGTCACCCCCCAAGCCACAAACCACCCCTCTCCATGTCTTGGAGCAGGGTGGGCTTCTCCATTTGGTCCAGCTGTCCCCTCCCTGCGCACAGGGCTCTTTTCTCACTTCCCAGGCCCAAGCGCTGCGGGAAGGGCAGGAACCCATGGCTCCTCTGGCATGAGCCAGCCAAGCTTGCCTCCCTCAGCTGAACAACACAGGACAAGAAGGTCCTGCATCCCACACCTTGCTCCTCAGGAGCCCTGGAAACATAGTTCAGATTTAGGAGGCTCTGGCTCCAAGGTGGGTCTCTCTGGCCTGCAGGAGGAGAAGGGCTTTCCCTCAACTCCTTGCCACCTGAGCAGACAAGGGGCATCCAGCAAGGGAGCAGCACTAACCCCATGTGACATAAGAGTGGAGTTTACTAACTGCACGGGGACAGCTTGTAGAGTGTGTGCAGTCCCCCTTGCTGATCTCCTGCTGATCACTTTAATAGGCAAACCTGTCTTCAGGAAGGTCCAGGCTAGAGATCATCCTCTTCCTTGCACCGTGGTCTCCATCCAAGGTACCTATGGTGTGGCACCATGTCAGTCTCACATGGACTGACTGGGGTTTTTGCCTACTGACACATTAACTCCAGTCCTTTTTAGCCCTGATGTTCTCCTGCCCATCCCTCAGGTGGACTGGAAGGGAGTTCAATGGGGTCTGCATAAGGGACAGTGACAAAGGGCGTGCTGCCTGCAGTCCCCATGCCCCAGAGGTCACACAGATGACAGCGGAGGTGCAGACCTGCTTCACTGATCTTGTAGTCCCTCTGCTGCCTCCTCTTTTAGGGTTTGGAGCCAGGCACTGGCCTGTGGATGGCTCCTTACATCTGTGCTCTTCCCTCCAGCCCCGCCATCACAGCAGGCGTTGGCTGCCAGCCCCCTCTCCAAGGCAAAGGCCTGCTCAGAAGGAGGCAGAGCCAAGATTTCATCTGTGTCTCAGCCCAGGAGCTGCTGACAGAGCTCTCCTGCTGTAACAGGCTGGTGGAATTGCCCTGACTGTACTTCAGTGCTGACCTGGAGTGCTGGGGAATGGAGCAGCCTTAGTGCTGATCTTTCCCCTTCCCAGCAGCCCAGTGGCAGAGGCAGCAATTAATAACCGAGCAATTACCAAGCAATAAGATATTCCCCAGCCCCAGGATGAGCAGGACTCCTCTGAGGTTGGATGAGTTGCAGACCTCTTGATAGCATTCCATACAACTATCCTGTCTGTTGCTCCATGAACTGCTGCTCCGCTGTTCTGTCGCTCACGCTCCCACTCAGAGGCCTCCTGACCTCCCCCTCTGACAGGAGGCCAGATCCAGAGTGCCCAGCTGGGCCTGCTTCACCCACGGGCTCTTTGCTTTGCAGAGGAGAATGAGGAAAAGCAGCCCCTGACCAGCAAGGAGGAGGAAGAGCGTCGGATCGCAGAGATGGGGCGCCCAGTCCTGGGGGAGCACACCAAACTCGAGATCATCATTGAGGAATCCTATGAGTTCAAGGTACTGTTCACATCCTGCATCCCTGTTCTTCTTCCCCCTCCTCCTTTTGGGTCTGTGCAGCACTGGGAGGCACATGGTGATGGTACTGGAGCAAAGCAAGGCAGTGCATGGAATCACACAGGAAACAGGAGCTGGGGTCCCAAATGCTGCAGGTTGCTTTAAAATATCACCCTGTTCTCACAGTGAGTTCTACACACTGCTCCTACTTACAGGCAGCCTTGAGTGAGCCCCAAGCCTGGCACTCCCAGTGCAAAGGGCTGATAACCTCAAGTGCAAGTAATGGTTGTGCGGCTCAGCTGCCGTGGATGCGTGTGCCAGGCCAAGAGCTGAAAACTGGCCATTTCATTATCTTCTCTATTTTTCTGTAGTATGAAAATATAACAGGCCACCCTTACTATGGCTCTGAGATGGTTTAAACTCCCATCCATGAGCAGGTTTCCTAAGGTCTTTCTAGCAGCCGCGAACGGAATTGCAAGTACTTACATTTGGGTCTCTTGAGCTTAAAATCTGCTGAGCTTGTTCCATAAACACATTCCCATAAACAGTGGCACTGGTGGGCTTTAGCCCCATATCTCCAGCCCCTAATTCTGTGCTCTGCATCTCCCTCCACAGAACACGGTGGACAAGCTCATTAAGAAGACGAACCTGGCCCTGGTGGTTGGCACAAACAGCTGGAGGGAGCAGTTTATTGAGGCCATTACTGTCAGCGCGGGTGAGTTTGGGCCACAGCTCCAGGTGAATTATGATCACCCTCGCCTCGCCTCAGCTGCATCACTAACACAGGCTGTAGTGGAGCAGCAGGAGGCAAAGCAGGTGGCAGAGTTATTTACAGCTTCTGCATAAATAAGGCAGCTGATTAAAGCCTTTTGTGAGGGCACCTTGTCTCATGTGTAGGAAACCTTCTGCGTGAAGCGTGTCTGTAGCACCAGGCAGAGCAACACCTTGGCTGGTAGCAGACGGCAGAGGGGGAAAAGTCAGTTCAGTGGGAGAGATCTGGGAGGAGAACACAGTGTGGAAATTCAGAGTGGCATAAATAAGGCTGGTGTGAAGCAACAGTGCTCCCCTTCCCGGGTTCTCCCTGTACCTCTGTGTTGAGGACAGCACAGTAGTGAGGGTGCAAACCCTGAAGGCAGTCACTCTGTCTGAGCCAAAATTTTCCCTTGACACACCCTGCTTTCTGGAACTCCTACTGCCCCAGCCAGCTGTGGCTGGAGGATTATGGCTCAGCAGCCCAATAGCTGCAGCAGCACATCATATCTCTGGTTGAACCAGATTCTCTGTGATCTTACCTTCCCTCCCTTGGAGAATTGTCTTTCCCTCAAATGCCTTATTGTGCAGTTCTCGCAGATGCCACTGCCATGTTTACCAGTAGGGGATATATTATCATTCCCATATATGTAGAAGAAGAAAGAAAGAAGGTCTCCTCCAGATGTTGTTTTAACTGGAAATACTATTACTTACTGGCTGGATGTTACAACCCCAGAGCCCAGCCTGGGCTGTGTGTGCACACATTAGAGCAAAATCAGCCAGCTTAAATTAAATCCCTGGGGAAGGCAATTACCTCTCATCTGGCTAATTGTGCACTGAAGTGCATGGGGGAGCGCTCAGCTTCCTACCTCTAACTCTGCTATGCAAGGTAACCTCTGCCCAGCACCAGGTAATTAAAAATGATGGCAGTACCATTTGCCCTCTGCCTCTGGAAAACAAGGGCAGGACACTGTGCAGCAGCTTTCTCCTCAGATTGTGATCCCTCTCTTGTAGCACAGTTCTTCTCAGAGCCTCCAGGCAAGAGCCTCCCATTATTTTGTATTCAGCATGAATTTATCATGCAAGACAATCCTTGCTGCAGGTTTTGTAGCTAATATGGCTAAACTAATCTATGCCAGAACCAATTACATAATTGCATCCCATGTTAAAGCAAAGATAGTCACTGATGGTTGGATCCCATTTCTGTGACACACGTAAAGACTGCAGTTGTGTTGCCCTCACATCTGGAATATACAGCCATGATCAGAGCTAACAGATGATTAACAAGCATTTAATAAATCGGATGTATTTTGGTGGACATGAGCTGTCCCTTGCAGTTGTGGATCTGAGTAGTAGTTTGTCTCTGAGCACTGGAAGTACCCAGGCTTTACCTCTTCAGGCTTTGTGCCAGATAAGTTAAAATGCCTTAAACATAGGAGGTTGGGCTTGAGTTTTTTCCCCACAGCTCACTCTGGATACCAGGTGAAAGTGCCCCATCACCACTTCAAAATGTAACATCCCAGCTGAGAAAAGAAACATTAAACCCCCATTTCCCACCCAATGATCAGCTCAGGGCAGTGTTTGCAGGGGGATGGAGCAGCGGAAGGTGAGGTCTGTGGAAGGGCAGTGCAGGTGCAGACAGGGCTGTGCCACACTGTGCTGTGCCATTCTGGGCTGTCCAGAGCCTGTCACTCAGCTCCTTTAGTCTGCTCCCAAAAGCTATAAAGCTTCTGCTGCAGCAAAAACATTCTGGGGCTTGCAGGCCTGTTTGTGACTGCACCCCTGGTCACCATCCTGTGTTTCAAGTCACCTCCACAAGATCTGGCCAGCTCTTCAAAACAGAGACATCGTGGCTGTGTAACAAAATGATAGGCAGATCTGGATGAGTGTTATGACAGTGCCATTCATGTTCATTTTTCAGTCTGTTTTATCATCTCCATAAAGATTCAGGTCCATAGCAGTCCTGATGCCTCCCTGAGCTTGGCAGAGGATTGAAGTACCTGCTGCAGAATTACAGCTCGAGCACAGCATGGTGTATCCTGCCATTAGCAGCCTTTGCACATTGAGGGAAAACACAGGCCAACATCGGCTTTCCAGGCTGGAAAACTGCTCCTTATCTTCACAACAGTGCACAGGAATGGGTATTTATATCTGCCAAAACAGTAACACTGATTAGCTGCTGTTTCTGCCATAGTGAGTTTGAAGCTCCAAAGCTTGCATCTTCCCTTGCTAAGGAGATTCCTTCAACAGCCATGCAGGGAGACCTGGTGGTCCACATCCTTGGCGGAAAAACAAAAAGCATCAAAAACGTGGAAAATCACCAGACAAAATGCAAGGGATGTCTTTAGCACGACTTAGCCTTGGAATCCCGAACATTTGTGACTTAGAAACTCATACTTGTTTCTTAAGGGCAGCAGGAAAGCTCCCACTGGCTTAGTTGGAAAATTGTCACCTCCCCTTCAAGTCTGGGAGTGGTTCCAGTGTGAGCAGGAGGAGTTTTTGACCATGCCCCAGCAGTGATGTTGTGCACTGTGCCAGGCTGGGGAAGCCCCACATTTGCCATGCAGCTTGCCCGTGGCACAGGCTGGCCAGCAGGCTCTCCAGACAGCTCCTCAGAGCTGCAGCAGCCAGGCAAGGGGGCACCAGCCCCAGGGGACTCCCTGGTGGGGTCACCCCCACCCCGTGGGGACTCCCTGCAGGCTGGATGCCAAGGGCTTTTGCAGAGACAGGTGAGGTGCCAATGCCTGGAGCAGGAAATGGAGTTCCCACTGACCCAGGAGAGACCAGACATCAAGGAATGGGCAACCAGAGCTTATAGGGAAGCATGTGAAGGGGCAGGGAAATGCAGCAGGGAAGGACAGCCAGCAGCGATTCAGCAGGGAGGCTTTAGGGCAGGCAAAAATCCATCACTTGATCCTGGTTTGCAGCAAAGGTAAGGTGAAGCACCAGAGCAGCTCAGCACCATCAAAGCCAGCTGCCTTTCCAGAGAGCTGGAAGCAATTGCAGGCACTCATGGAAAGCAGCTCAGAGCAGCCCAGAAGGGGCTTCCCTGTGGGGTCTCCACAAGGCAGGAGTTGCTCATTGGGTTTGCCTGCCCAGTCAGCTCCAGCCAGCACGAGCTTGGGTTTTTCCCACTTCTTTTGGGATAAGAGCTCTTGACCAGGAGCTGAATCCCAGAAAGCATCTGATGGTTAAACTCAGGTAGAGGTGCTGGCACAAGGCTCTGCATTTTCTGAAGTGCAGGTTGCTTTTTTAAACCATTGCCTCTGGGGTGTGTCTCTGTGCTGAGGAAAGGGGCAAGGAAAGGCCTTCAAGCCACTCTGATGACTGCTCAGAAAATGAGATATTTGGAAGTCAAGGCCTTCCAGGGCCCAAATCATGAGAGACAGCATTTTGGGGACTGCAGTTGCACAGGAGCTTTGCCCAACATTTCCCAGGATGAGCAGATCTGATCAGGCCCTGCTGTTTTCTCCAGGGGAAGATGACGATGATGATGAATGTGGGGAGGAGAAGCTGCCCTCCTGCTTTGACTACGTGATGCACTTTCTGACCGTCTTCTGGAAGGTCCTTTTTGCCTTCGTGCCCCCGACAGACTACTGGAATGGCTGGGCTTGCTTCGTTGTCTCCATCCTCATGATTGGCCTCCTGACAGCCTTCATTGGCGACCTGGCATCCCACTTTGGCTGCACCATTGGTCTGAAGGACTCGGTCACTGCCGTCGTGTTTGTCGCCCTGGGGACATCGGTGCCAGGTAAGCACAGCCACGGGCGTTGTTGTGAAGCTCCATCCCCACCCAGGCTGGGGCTGGGGCTGTGCTCTGCAGGATCCCAAAGCACAGGTTTGAGATATAGATGGAAATTGTTTTGCAGCCTCAGATGGGCTGAAGGATAGAACCAGGATCCACATCCAGGATGTGGATTCAGTCCCATGGGAATTATTTCAAGGCCCATCCCACTGCAAAGAATGTGAAGTATCTGTTTCTGTGGGCAGCCTCCCTGGTGTCCACTTTCAGAGTTGGAATTGGTCTTCAGTTAAAATGCTGCCAGCATTGGCAGTCCTGCATTTTAAGCATCTGCTGCTTTCACCTTGCTCCTGGGTGAATTAAGTGTGAGTCTGTACTCAGGGCACACTTTCCAGCATGGACACCTTTGTATGAGACAAGGTTCAGATGGATCAAGGTGAGGTTGCTGAACTGGGGGAGCTGCTTGAAATGCAGCTTGTGAAGCTCTGTGGATTCCCATGTCAGCCTGTGCCTTTCACTCACCTTCTCCCACGGGCTGTGCTGGGCAGGCAGAGCCTGATTTCTGGACAAGGGGCTCTGACCCACCCCAACCATCCTTTGCATCAGTCATACCTTCCCTCACCACCTTCAGACTTCCAGTTATTGGCACCCAGATGCTCAAAGGTCCTGAAATTGTCCTACTGATAGCAAAGGCAAAGAGAAGAAGCAGCAGAACCAAAAGAGAACAGATCAAGGGCAAGGAACAGAAGAAGGAGCATTTTTTAGACCTCTGGCAGTAGAGGCTTTAGCAGAAGGTTTGCAGACCTTCTTCACATGTTTGACAGTGAAAGTCTTTCCTCCTGCTTTGGCTGGCATAATGTGGCATTTAAGCAGTTCTTTTTTAGAATACATTGGGCTACTCTTGTTTCACTTGGCTCCCAGGCCTTGCTGTGTTAGCTGGGTGCTGGTTGGGCTCCTTCAGCCCTGCTTTCCAGGAGATGGGCAGGCACCAGAGGAGGGTGCACAGAAATCAGCACTGACAGGGACCTCCCCTGCATTGAAAGCACTGCTCAAACTTGCAGAAGTGCAGGTGGTTGTTTCTGCACTCATTTCTTCTCCCCCATTGGCAGCAGCAGAGCCATCGAGGCATCAGCACTGTCCCCCAACTCTGTCACTGCACTGTGATCAAGGCCTTTTCCTTCCCTTAGGTGCATGTCCATGGCAGCTTTTTTTTTTTTTTAATAAAGCAGACTTTTGATTTCTTTCTTTTTTCTCCCACTGTGTCCATCCCATCCCCTCCTGTTCCATGGAGCTGGATCTTTGTGCCAGGCTGCACTTTGCCATCTCACCTTAGAGCCAGGTGGGGAGGAACAGAAAGGAAATTCTGTAGAATATAAAAACATGAAATATGACCTCGCTGTTTTCTTTTCCTGGGCCACACTGCACTGCCTGTACCCAAGGGGATCTGGGAGTGCAGATATGTTCAGGACTCACCTTCTCATGGTTAGCTGAGAGTGCTCACCTGAACCAACCCACACGCTAACCCCTCCTGCTCTTCCTTCCCCCTGCAGATCCAGAGTGGGTTTGGATGTAAAATCAACCCTTCCCTGTGGCACAGAGCAGTGTCATGCTGGTCTGCCTGACACAAGGTGTTCCATTAAAATGGCCAGCCAAGTTTTATCACTGGTGTTAAAGCTGGCAGAGCATCTGGGCAAGCGTGCACCTACCCACACGGTTTTTCTTCCCAAGGGATGGAGGATGGCCTGGTTTACCAAGGTGTCAGGGCCTGCACAAGGCACTGGACTTCAGGCAAAAGGTTCTAGAGGCTATTTCTGACCATTGAAATTCCCTCCTGTGCATTTCCAGACCCTGATGGTCCAAGAGAACCAGATGGTCCCCCGATTCCCTGGAATTTCCATTAGAAGGGGCTGTACCCTATCCCCTTACCCATTATTTTCTATCCCCAGGTGTTGCCATTGACATTTGTCCCCAAGCTGCCCTCTTTTCCTGGGTGTTTCCTGAGGGTTTCTCCCCACCTTTCCCTTGCAGACACATTTGCCAGCAAAGTAGCAGCAACGCAGGACCAGTACGCGGACGCGTCCATCGGGAACGTCACCGGCAGCAACGCCGTGAACGTTTTCCTGGGCATCGGGGTGGCCTGGTCCATCGCGGCCATCTACCACGCGGCGCACGGACAAGCCTTCCAAGTCTCCCCTGGCACACTGGCCTTCTCCGTCACCCTCTTCACCATTTTTGCTTTTATCAGTGTGGGAGTGCTGCTCTACCGGCGGAGACCCGAGATCGGAGGTGAGCTGGGCGGGCCGCGGACTTCCAAGCTGCTCACATCCTCACTCTTTATCCTCCTCTGGCTCTTGTACATATTCTTCTCATCTCTGGAAGCCTACTGCCACATAAAGGGCTTCTAAAGGGACAATCAGAGATAGTAAATATGTGTATATCTATATATATCTATATAGAGTGATATATAGGTATAGATATAGATATAAAGCTGTGTATAATGAACAGAGAAAGAATAAAAGAGATTTGCCATGTTCACATACCTGCTGATGGAAAGCGGCTTTGGAGCATCCTTTGAACTAGGCAGGACCCCAAAGCCAGCAGGACCCCTCCCCAGGCAGCGGCCCCAGCCAGGAGCCAGGGGCAGGGCCCTGTCTGCAGCTCGACCAACAGGAGCGGCCGATGGCCACCGAGCCCCTTCCATGGCTGACTCCCACCCGCTGGCCCCGGGAAGACGGATGAGAAGGCGACCGGGGCGTGTCGGTGTGAGCAAGGCCAGAGTAGCTGGTGAGAAACAGAGCAGTGGGCAAGGGAAGGAGAGGAGAGCAAGGGTTCTGATCTCCCACCGCATCCAGCTGCCTTCGCCACCCGGGAACAGGCCCTCTGGCCCTGCTGGAGAGGAGCGAGAGACCGAACTGAAGACAAGGGGAAACTGGGAGCTTTCTAAGGATAGAACACAAACCGTTTTCGTCATTGCTTTGGGGTTGGTTTTTTTGTTTCGTTCTGGCGTGTGTACAACTAGCATTTCCCACCCACATGCCCCTCACCTTTCCCTGTCCGTGCTTTGGGGGTGCACAGCCGCAGCCTCGTGTCCCGTGTCCCAAGCCGAGGCCGCGCGGAGCGGCGGGAGCCTTCCTCCCACTCCTCCGCCTCCTCGGGCATGCTGTCGTGGTACTTGTAACATTTGCATGAATGAAATGAAATCTATCTGTATATAGCATCCTATAGCGATAGTCCTTCCAACCATGTGGGTTGAGCATTGCAGATTACAAGCGTTTTCTTTTCACTGGGTTTTATTTATTTTTAGTTAGTTCGGTTTTGCCATAGGGTTTTGCTCGTTTGTTTGTTTGTTTCCTCTTAGCGGGGGTGGAAAGGATGGAAAGCTGTCCCCACTCACTGCTCGTGGCATGGCTCCATGAGAAGCAATAACAGCCATGCAGTTGTAGGTTTTCAGGGGAGGAAAACCCACACCCCAGAGCCTTCAGGCTCTGTCCAGCTGACGTGCTGAAGCCAGTGTGAGGCCTCCTCTGCCCACAGGAGGTGTTACACAGGGTCCCAGGGAGTGGGGTGAGCAGTCTGAGGGGAGCAAGCTTGGCTGACTCCCAGCACCCCACATGCTTCTGCCTTTTGAGTCGGTGGCTGCCTCAAAGCCCTTGGCCCCCTGCTATTGCCTGTACCCCCAGAGGTGTAGTGACAGCCCCTGTTTCTGAGTGTTAAGCCATCAGGACCAGTCCCCAAAGCTGGTCCTTCCCCACAGCCATTTGGAGGCAGGGCTGAAGGGCCGTGCGAGATCTCCCACTCCACTGAGCGTGACCAGGACGCATCCCCCAGGAAAAGGTCGTGTTTTGCACTCTCCAAATCCCAAGTCACTGGACAGGATGAGACAGGGAGGTGTGACTCAGCATCACCCCCTGGTGCCAGGAGTGCAGGCTGGGATAGAGAGCTGAGCCAGGGAAATGTGGGTGTAGAGCTCCCCGGGGCACCGACACTGGGCACTGGTGGTGAGAGATGTCTCCTGACCCGCTGCCCTTTGCCAGGCTTCCTGACATTCCAGCCAGGCAAACTCCCAGCCTGCATGTCCATGGTGAGCTCTTCCCACTCAGCTGAAAACCATGTCTGATGCTTGTACCATAACCAGCTGGCTGGGGGTATTTGTACTCATCTTGAACTATCTGTGGAAATTTTAATTAACCTGCTGTAAGATTTTCTCTAGGAATATGAAGTTGTGGTTTATGGGTTTTTTTTTTCTTCTCGAGCCTTTTTTCACTTTTGATTTGTTTTGGGGTTTTTCTTTTTTGTTTCTCATTGTTTTGGGGAAAAATCAAACACAGGTGCAGGTTGTTCAGGTTTATGATTACTTTTATGTACAATGATTTCATTTTCATCTGTTTGGCTTCATTTTTTTCTTTGTGTGTATTGCCCACCACTATAGGCAGTGAGTCCACTAATTGTGATGATCCTTATCAATGGTACACAATGCACAGAGAAATAAAGTTTGTAATGATTCCTGATGGATCCAGTACTGCTCCTGCATATTCTCTATGGAAAACCCTTCTCTCCCCTCCAGCTGTTTCCATCATAGCCATCTCTCCTTGACTCATTGGTTTGCCTTCCCTGTGTTTCTGCCTCTGGCAGGGGCAGTGGTGCCTTGGCACGGCTGCCCCTGCCCCATCCCATGCCCTTCCTCCCTCTCCATCTCCATGGTGCCTCAGGCTCGGTGTGTGCTGCGCTACAGCCACGGCTCACAGCCTGCTCCACTCTCAGGGGGAGGCAGGAAACCACCCAGGACAAAGCTGCAGGGCAGCCCACCCTGCTGGGGCCAGCAGCTGCCCCCGTGCTGGGTTAAGCCCTAGGCTGGGGGAGAGCTGTGGGGTGCCCCCAAGGTACCAAGCAGCTCTTTCTGCTTGTGTCCTCTATACAACTGCTCCTGCTCTCACTGCAGCCTCACAGTGACCTGTGAGGGTTAAACCACGAGCTAACCATGGGGGAGAATGCAAGAGGTGCATTGCCAGGACCGGGTCCATGGGTGCCAAAGCAGATCTGGGGCACCCCACAAGGCTGGGCTGCTCTCAGGAGGTGCCTGCCCAAGCCCCAGCCCAGGATCCATGGGCCATTTCAGACCCATCTGTGCCTCCACACAGCTCAGCCAGCACTGAGGAGCAGAAAAGTCTCCCCATGGCCAGGGATGTTGCTCCTCCCTGTGTTTCATCCAGCATCTGTTGAGCTGTCCCCAGATAAACCCTCCCTGCAGTGCCTGGGAGGTCCTGCTCTGACAGCTGAACTCAAACACCAGCCCTGGAGACGGGCCCCAGGCAAGCACTGCCTTCAACATTCCCGGCAGAGAGCACGGCCAGCAGTGTCCATGAGCTTCTCCCGGGCAGTGCATCGTGAAAGCAAAGCAGCTCCTCTGACCCAGTAATTGCATCTGCTGAAAGGTGATGTGGGTGTTTTCCCCTCATCATTTGCTCCTTCAGAATTAATTGCCTTTGCTGAAATAATTAACAAGTCAAATGGGACTTGTGTGGCTACTTAGGTTAGCAGACAGTAAATAACTCTTGTGCTCACGGAGCTTTCCAAAGGGAATGATGGAGCAGTGCTTGCTGAGGACAAGGCTGAACACCAGCCCTGGTCATGCAGTTGCTCTCTGCCAGCTGTGTGCTTTGGGCATCTTTACCGAGGCTGTGCCCATGTGACCTGAGTGTGCCCAGTGTGACCTGAGTGTGCCCAGTGGCTCGTGGAGGGGTCACAGGGAGCAGCCAGGGGAAGCAGTGCTCCCAAGGGTGCCAGGCCTGCTCTTCTGCACAGTCTCCTCTTCAAACCACACTCTCCAAAGGCAGAAGAGAGCTGCCCTCCCTGAGAGGACACTGGCTGGCAGCGCTGGGAGGCAGCAGGAGGAAGCACATCCCCAGCACAGTCACGCCTTGTCACAGCTCAGCTCCCTGGATCCCCTGTCCAATGCCAGAACTCTCCCATCTCTTCCTCATCCAGCCTCCCACCCTTGCCTGCACAGGGAGAGCATCGAGCACCTCTGGTACAGGCCCTGGTAAAGGGTTTATGGATGTTGCCAGAAGCAGCAGCTCAAACCTTCGGCCTCCATCCATTTCCCTGCCCCATTTGCTCTCACCCCCTCTCATCACCCCACCAGCCAAAGGCAAACCTTTCCTTGGAAAAGGATGCAGCACATGTCCAAAGGATATTCAGGGACCGGAGACACCCACACTGCCAAGCACATGGGGACGAGCAGAAGGAGCACACCAGTGACAGCCCCAGCCATCCTGGACAAACCACATTGCCATGGCGTGGAGGCAAATCCCATCCACAACCTGAACACTGGGAGAAGGCACAAGAAAAAAGGAAAGAGCCACAGATCTGCAGTGCCTCATGGCTGAGCCCACCTTGACTGCCACTGTGCCAGGGCAGCACAGGGACTGCTCCATCCCAAGGTGTGGACCCCTCATCTCCAGCCAAAGGAGGCTCCTGTCCCTGTGTCACCCGTGCCAGGCAGCCCCTGGTGCCTGGCAACCATCACAAGAGTCCTTGTGCATCCTCACCCTGCTCCCTGGAGGGACAGAGGGGAGAAGGGAGGCCTGGAGCGCGCCTGGTCACGAGCCTGGCTGTGAACTCTCTGCTCTGTTTCTGCTGTGGGCAGGCACTGGGGAGGCAGAGCCCCTCTGTTATTGTTACAGCTATTTTTAAATTCTCGCGTAAGAATCGGCGGTGTTGGTGGCCATATACATAACTCAGGAGGAAGTTCAACTGCATTCCTGGAGGGACAGAGCTGAGCAGAGCCAGAAAGTGAGGAAAACTTAATGCTGGACAGTGTAATTCCAGGACAAAGCCTTGCATTATTTTCTGTCAGCTTTGGCACCCAAGCCCTCCTGGAGAAACGTGTTTGCAGAGCACCAGGAACCTCTCTGGCCTCTCTGGGCACACAGTGACCAACTATTGATGCCTGTACCCGTGCTCAGCACAGCTCTGGAAAAGCCTGTTTATCTTGTAAAACACTGGCTTGCACAGAAAAGCATCCAGAGGCGTCCATATTCTTGCAAAAAGCGCCGAGGGACAATAAATACAGAGAGATTCCTCACCTTTTAAGGACTTGAGCCTTTCTGCTGCTGGAACTGGAGGTGCCAAGAACCTCTTGCCAGGCAGCAGCACCCCTCACACGGAGGGAAGGGACACTGAAAGGGAAAGGGGCCTGCCTGGCCATGTAGGAGCTGTTATCAGCAAAGACAGGCAGAGCTTGCTGCCATCAGCAGGGTTTTCTGCCTGTGGGATGCCCCTGAGAGCATCCAAGGAGTCTCCACAGGGCCTTGCTCTCTCTCTGGAGTATCTCAAGAGCAGCCAGTGCTGCCCCTGGGACTCAGCACCCCCAGGGTGGTTCAGCACCTCTCCTGCAGGATCTGCACCTTCCCTTGGCTCCTTCCCCTTTCCCAAAGGGAATGCCAGCTTGGGGCTGCCCTCACCACAAGTGTGGAAGAGGGCACTGGGGCACCCACTGTTCCTACTCTGGATCACTGCTGGAGCTGGGTGTGCCAGTGGGATGCCCAGCACCGGAGGGCACAGGGAAGGGACAAGTGCCAAGGGCTCCCACCCAGACCTGGAAACCTTGTTCAAGCACTGCCACAGCCTGTCCTGGCTGCCAGGGGCATGGCATGCACCTGGATTTCTGCACAGACACAGCACAGCCTCCAGCTTCTCTGGCTGCCCGTGGTACCAACCCCAGACAGGATTTTTGTCTCTTTGAGTCAAAACAGCCCTTGGCCTGGAAAGCTTCCTGCCCCTCCAGTACACAGGGTCAGGTGGCAATGGGAAGGACCATTAGTGACCCACCATTAGTGATCCCACCTGGTGCAGGGTCCTCCACGTTCCGCCTCGAGCCATCTCAAGGTCCCAAAATCTACACTCAGTGGCAATCCAGCCTGCAGCCTGCTCTGTGCTTGCCTCCCCTGTGAAGCCTCTTCACATTCCACTTTCTCCCAAGCTCCCAGCAGAGGAGCATCCTCTGTCCCTCTGTCCTGCCCCGCAGCTGGGGGTTTCCTGTGTGCGACAGATTTCCTTCCTCACAGCACTGAACAGCAGCCCTTGTTAGCTCAGCCTTGCTGTTTGTGTCTCAAGGCAAAGATGAACCACCCCACATCATGGACCTGAGCCCCTAAAACCAAGGAGCCTACAAACTTCCACACAAACCCCACAAACCCTCCTGCTCATCACCAAGGCACATCACAGCCACTGCCCCCAGGCACAGTTTTTATTGTGCCACTGTCCTTCACTCATTAGTCTGTGGAAGTTTTTTTGCTGGATTTCCACCATTATCAAGTCCCACAGATGCTCCAACTCCACCCCCAATCCCAACATCCTCTATGCTTCCAAAACAAACTAATTTGCTTTATCTGGGGGTTCAAGGCTTTCCTGCCTTTGCTTGAAATGGGCACTTGAAGTAGAACAAGTTGCAATGGCTTGGGATGCTTATCCACACTTGGAGCTCCTAAACCCTTGCAGCATGTGGGAAACTGCCACAGGGCTCTGTCCCTGCACCTCCCAACCTCTTTGTGGGGGTGGGATTTATTTCTCCTCCATTTCTTTCAGCTCAGAGGAGTCTCTTGAGAGATGGGAGGATGAGACCTGCATGGAGCACAGCCATGCTCTGCTTTCCTGATGGAAATTGCCTGTCCATGGCACTGCCATCCCCAGGAGTGTGTGCCCCACTGCCCCTGGCAGGGTCCTCACTCACAGAAGTATGAGATTCTGGCAGATGAACCGCTTTGCAGAGATACTTAGAAACATGCAGAATTTCTAAGTCCCTGTGAAATTGCTGTGCTGGCACGGGCAAGGCTGGATCCTGGTGTTGCAAAAGTGTCCCAGAGCTTGTTTGGGAACATTAATGAAAGGTTTCACAAACCAGCAGCTTTGTGATTCCCAAGGATGTGGGGAGGTGCACAAGTGGATTTCTCCTTGTTTCATGTGATGCTGAGATGCCTCCCTTGGCTTCAGCTCCAGCCCTGTGCCCTGCCCGGCCTTGCAGTAGGAGCTGTAATGAGCTGGCCCTTGGCTGAACTCCTCCTGCTCAAATGAGAACAAACTCATGACTGTTTGTGTCTTCATTTGCTGGCCCCATGTTGCCTCCTTCATCTTGCGAGCTCTTGAGGAAAATGTGCCCATGCAGGGAGCCTTGCAGGAGCCCTGCTTGTCTTGCTCTTTAATCAGGAAACACAAACTACTTTCTGCAGCTCAAGAGAGCAAAAGATGGCAATAATATCTCTTACATTGCAGGCACTGTGTTAGCAAGGAGGAAAATGTTATTTATTTTTTCCCTGACAGTACTTGTCCTACTTCTTTTTTCCATAATGCATTAAGTGTTAGGAGGCACAGCTCTGCACACAGTCCAGCTCTCAAGACTACCTGTTGAGGACATTGCTCAGCAATCCAGCAGTTTTGTTTGTGGATGAAGGGCAGAAGGTGGTGAATTCTCCTAGGACTCCTAGCTCCTGCAGGAAGACACAGCCATGCTGGCAAAACCCACAAAACGCTGGGTTCTGTGAATTGCAGCCCTTTGCATCCTGGGTCTCTGTGCCAAGAAGACCTGGCATGAGGCTGTAAAATCCAAATCCTGAACTTCCTGAAGACCACTCAGCAGTGATGGGAGCACCTTTATCCCTCCTGCTGTCTCCAGGCTGCCCAGAGAGGTCTCTGGCACACCCGGTGCTCACCTCGTGAGAACGTCACCGCTGATCGAGCAAGAAGAGGACAAGGAGTAGACAGACCACGTCCTACCTCCCACCCCAAATACAAACCCACAGGATATTCCCAGCAAAAAGCAGCCAGACTGCCAGGCAGTCCTTGGGAAACCTCTCCCATCTCAAAGGCAGCAGGTTCCCCATGGCACTCGCTCCCCACATCGCTGCCCTGAGGCAGGGGCTGCTCCCAGCTCAGCATCCTGCAGGCACAGCCAAAGGAGACACCTGGGCTTCCTTCTGGGAGCATCAGCCAGAGAGGCCTGCAAGGAGTGGCCATAATATTCCAAAGGAGAGATAAATGAGATGGGAATTAGTTAAAAACCCCTACAGCAGGGGTAATTTAGATCCATCACTTATTTTCTGCTGTAATGAAGTGGCCTAATTATCTTGATGCTTGAATGACCACTCCAGTTCTCAAAAGTCATTTCTGCACACTTGAATAGCTGCTCCTCCTTCTAGAGAAACCATCTCAGAAGGGAGCACATCTTCCTTGGCAGAGATGTAATCCATGTCAGCAGCTCCTCCCACTGTCCCTCTCGGGAGCAGAGGGACACTGGGGCAGGGAGCTGCCTGCACAGCCTGTCCCAGGGCTGCTGGACACTCCCCACAGCAAGGATCCCCTGGAACAGCAGGATGCAGGAGGGCAGGAGCTCAAAGTGGGCCTGAGAAGTGCTGGGGGCAGCTGGTGGCTGGATGCAGCCCATAGGGGAGACAGGCAGCAGGCGTGTGTGTGGTGAGTCTCCTCAGGGGCACCCCATGCCTGGGTGGTGGCTGGGGACAGCACTGCCAAGGCAAGTTGCCCTCTGGAATTTTGGATGTGCTCCAGAAAGAATGGCTCTCCCTTTCCTGCTCTCCTCTGAAGCCACCAGTCTCTGACAGGCTTCAATGTGTCCCTGCTCAGCACTCCAAGGGCAGCTCCCCCGGGGCAGCACTGGCAGGCAGGCAGGAGGAGGCTGTGACCACCCTTCCTGACGCACCCAAAGCCACCTGCCACCGCCATCCTGTCACCCATCACCCTGTGTGTGTCCCCTCACTACCACGAGGCACCCTAGGGCAGACAGACATCTTGTGCAAACCTTGACAGAGAGAGAGAGAAACAGAGAGATCTCTGACAGCCCAAGCAGCCCCCTGGTCCCCCCAGCAGGGACAGGGCAGGCAGACCCCAGCTGGACAGAGCCAAATTATTCCAAAGCTGAGCTGAGAGTTTGCAGAAGAGCTGGTTTGCCTGGAGACAGAAACCAGAGCACGGGTCATAAATTGAACTCCACCTTCCCTCTGCCTCCTGCGCCATGCTTGGTGCCACGGGCTGGCCCTGCCCCAGCTTGTGCCCCAAGCTGAGGGTCACCCCCAGGCTCAGCAGCTGGAGCCCCCCAGTCTCTCTGTCTCTGTCACAGTTCCTCACAAATTCAATGGCACAATGCAGCTACACTATTTGAAAAGCCATAATATTTGTTGGTACGACTCTTTTATTACTGTCAATTTATATATATATTTGTTGATAAAAGAGGTCATCTTGGGAGACACTTCCAGTCTACTGGGAAATAATTGTCCGATGCTGTATATTCTGTACATGCTGTATAAACAAAGCAAAATATGTAAATCTCAACGTTTGGTGGACTTGGTGCTGCAGGGGCAGACTGGCACCAGGCAAGGCCCCTTCTGGGGCGCCACGGCCGGGGCTGGGGGCTCCCAGCAGCGTCCCCATCCTGCTGGGCCCTGGCACGGCCTGGGGCAGGAGCTGGCCCTGAGGCTCCCTCGGTGCTTTCCCTGCACGAAGGTGGAAGGGGCAGCTTTGGGATTTGGGAGCAGGAGCAGCTGCACCTTCCCTCCCTCCCTCCTTCCCGGGGCACAGCCAGACCCATCCGGAGCTCGGTGTCACCCAGCCCGCAGCCAGCACCCAGCAGGACATCCGTGAGCCTTGGGGGTCCCAGAGAGAGCTCGGTGTCACCCGGCTGCTCCCCAGCCCGCCCAGCACGACATCCGTGAGCCTTGGGGGTCCCAGGGAGACGATTCCTCGCGGGAAGGCAGAGACTGGCTCCGAGCATCCAGCTTCTCCAGCTCCTTCCCAGCCAAGCCAGCCGCCCTCCCCGGCGCGTTCTACAGCAGCCACGGGCTGTGACTTTCTAGCCCGACACACGCTCCTAGGAAACCTGTTTCATATTTTCCGTGGTATCGGTCTACAACTTTTGAAATTATTGGACACAGTCGTGGTAGCCTAAAAGTTGTGCTGAGCTCATATATTTTTATATTTGTGGTGTTTTCCTATCAATAGAGAGTAGTGAACCCTATAGCTGAAAGTGAACTATTCCAAATAAATATATGACTGCAGAAAATATTTGTAAAAATAATTTATTTTAAATATTCTGCCAAAGATAGCTCTCTAATGATCTGTAAGATGTCGTTTCTCTCTTTTTGCTCTGAATGTCATTGTGAAAGAACCTTTCTCCCCATATCTTTTGAAGATTTTTTTTTTTTTGTATCTTTAAGGGCAAAGAAATATTCCAATGATTTTTTACTAGAGCAGTAAATAGAGTAGTAGGGAGGCACGAGACAACTCTGCAAAGGTGACAAATAGGATCCAGTAACAATCACTCTGAAAATCCGGTTTTTCCCATGGTTCCTCTGGCTGACAGATGGGGTTGGAATCCTGGGACAGCTGTCCAGCAGGAAGACCTTGGCTGCTGCTGCTGCTGCTGCTGTGGCTGCTGTGTACCTTACCCGAAGGAGGGAAATCTCCTGAGAATCCCATCCCCAGGCTTGAGGCATTTGGATCGCCTTGCATCCAATCTTAGCCTCTCCATTATTTATGGGCATAATTTATTCATTATCCCTTAATAGGCCCTGTGGCACATGGGGAACCCTCCCCCAGAGCTTTGTGGGGCTTCAGCCCAAGCCATTCCCTCCACACCCCTGCCAGCAGCCCTGAACCCCTGGCACAGGGAATCCTGCTGGCATCCAGACCTGTCCCTTCCTCACGTGGGGACAGGGCAGGGGACACCCAGCCACCAGGGGACACTTTGGCAAGAGGATCCATCCCTGCAGGTATCCACTTAAACAAGGGGAAGTACAGCCTTTTACCATGGAGAAGCTGCCTAGATTAGCGTTTGAGAAATGACTATTTTTTTATTATTATTGCAGAGAGAAATCTTTCCCTTTTCATTTCTCCCTTTTGAAATGATTTTTCAATACTAGGGAAAGCCTTCATTATCTTCTGTGATCCCCCAGGTCTGCTGCAGTGGAAATAAATCCTCAGCCATGTCTGTTAGGCTCCACCACTTCAAAGAGATTCTTGGCTCAGATTTTTCTCCCTTCTGAGCAGATTCACAATTTCTTAAGTGTCTTGGTCATAAAGGTCTGGAGGAATTAATGGGCAAAAAAAGAAATAAAAGCCCTGTTCCAGTGAATGTGTTTCCACAAGCGATTCAACTTTTGACTCCCCCAAGGTCAGGCACGTGTTTTATCGGGAAGGGAGGTGGGAAAAGCAGTTTCCAAGCCATAGGGTGTGGTGGGTGCGGAGGGAGGACTGCTGTCCGTGGGTGGCACACTCTGCAGCGTGGGGAGCACTGCCAGGGAGCCTTTGCTCCCCCGGGCTCTGCAGCTGCTGCGCCGCAGGGAAACAGAGCGAGCCAGGGAAGACTATGGTGAGAAGAATTGGGTTTCTGATCACTGTGCATTTTGTTAATTAGTGAATTCAAATAGTTTTATTTTTACCAAAAACAGATAATGTTTATTCCAGTAAAGACAACTGTTGACTTGAGATATATATAAATATATATATATATATAATTTGAATGGTTTATATCCTGTTGCTCTAACTACATAAAATGGAAACATGTTGCAAGTTGTGTCATTTCAATATACAAAATAAATGACTTTTCCCTGCATGCTGCCTGGGTATGTTGTGATTTGAATTAAGAGTTATATTTGAATTGCCTTATTCAAGAGGTTGTATGTTACCTAACTGGGGAATGACCTGGCACTGTTCATCACATTACATGTGTACTTGATGCTGTGTTATGTCAAATTCAGATGAGTTGTCTGTCATCTATGTATTTCGTGGGAGATCTTTTATCTTGTTAAACTGTGATATGTAAACCTTCATTGCCTGAAATAGTCACAGTTGTATAAATCAGTGTCTTCAGCTGTTTTCCTAATTTTAACACAATTCCTAACACAAAATATAGATGTTTGTAAATTCTTCATTCATTTGGTCTATTTTTATGTATGAGGCTTCTTTAATCTGGCAAAGCAATAAGATAAGGCAGCTTTCCCGGAATTTTTCAATCAAGGCTCAGCTACATTTCTATCCCTCGGCAAGAGGCAACAACCAATTTTCAGCAGGGACAATTGGCATTGGGGATGTCTGTTTATTGCTATTATCTCTCCTGGCTCGGACGGGCCATTATCAGAGCAGAACGCGATGATGAATGACGAGCCAGACGTGCGGCTCCTGCAGTGACAGCGCTGCTCGGGGTACCCCGGGGGCTCCCAGCGCCTCTCTCAGCCGGGCAGCCCCTTCCTCAGCCCACAGCCCCTTCCTCAGCCCCGCAGCCCCTTCCTCAGCCCCGCAGCGCCTCCCTCAGCCCCGCAGTGCCTCATTCAGCCCCCAGCGCCTCCCTCAGTCCAGAGCGCCTCATTCAGCCCCCAGCCCCTTCCTCAGCCCCGCAGCCCCTTCTTCAGAGCCTCCCTCAGCCCACAGCCCCTCCCTCAGCCCCACAGCCCCTCCCTCAGCCCCGCAGCCCCTCCTTCAGCCCCGCAGTGCCTCCCTCAGCCCACAGCGCCTCATTCAGCCCACAGCGCCTCCCTCAGCCCCGCAGCGCCTTCCTAAGCCCACAGCCCCTCCCTCAGCCCACAGCCCCTCCCTCAGCCCCGCAGCGCCTTCCTAAGCCCACAGCCCCTCCCTCAGCCCCGCAGCCCCTCCCTCAGCCCCGCAGCTCTGGGAGGGAGGGAGGGACGGAGGGAGGGAGGGACAGAGGGGTCCCTGCAGGCAGGAAACGGCTCGGCTTACAGAGCAGACCCCCAGGAGCCCACCTCCAGCTGGCAGACCACTGGAGCGTTTCTGGATATTTCTATGCCTAAAAGTAAAGCAGTGGTTGGGATCAGTCTGGCCGGAGTCAGTCGCGGTCCCTGCCCAGCTGTGCGGGTGCCGCACTGTCCCGAGGAGGAGCAGCGGAGGTGGTTCGGGCACACGAACCAAGCCCAGGCGTCTCAGCCGTGGTGTGAGCCCCTCCGTGCTCTCCCCACTGTTCCAGCCCGGACCGCAGTTGTACAGGAAACGCTGCTCGCTTTTTATTTCTGGTAACCATAAGAAACACATGGCCAGAGAAAAAGAAATTCCTGGAGCAGGACAAGCTGTGATGGTCCTGGGTTATTGAATCTCTATCCAGGGCTTCGAGTGCTAAAAAAATTCCCATCCCATCCACAAACGTACCCACCTCTTTTTCTCCCTTTAATGTTGGAAGGCTGTCAAAAGGGAAAAATGCGCTGGGAAGGGCTGGGGGAGCATGGGGAGGAGGTTGCCAGAGGCAGCGCGGTGCGGCAGCCCGCGAACCGCCCAGAGGACTGGGGGAAGCAGGCTTGCTAGAGGCGAGTGTGCGGTAGAAATTCTGGCTTTTGCTCCAGCCCCTGGGGGCTCTCAGCGTGACCCCAAGAGTGTCACGGCGGCCGCCGAGAGCCCCAGCGGCGCCACCGCGGCCGCCGAGCCCGGCGCAGCTCAGCGCTGGGGCGGGGCCCAAAGGGAGGAGGGGTCCCGTCT
This sequence comes from Zonotrichia leucophrys gambelii, assembly GCF_028769735.1. Lineage (NCBI taxonomy): Eukaryota > Metazoa > Chordata > Aves > Passeriformes > Passerellidae > Zonotrichia > Zonotrichia leucophrys. The sequence goes on from NC_088172.1 coordinate 92,524,838, forward strand.
CCAAGCCCCGCCCCTCGCATCCCATTGGCTGCCGTCGGCCCCTCCCCTGTCGCCATTGGCTGGTGCGCGGCCGGGTTTCCCGCGCGCGCGGCCGGGCGCGATGGCGGCGGAGCGGGGCATGGAGCTGGTGCGGGAGCTGCACCGCGCCGCCGGCGGGCACCTCCCGCCCTTCCGGGTGAGCACCGGGAACACCGGGCGGGCCCCGCCGGCGGGCACCTCCCGCCCCTCCGGGTGAGCTCCGGGAACACCGGGCGGGCCCCGCCGGCGGCCCGCGCTCACTGGCTGTGCCGCTGTTGCAGACGGAGGAGCTGCGGCAGGCGCTGGAGGAGATGCGGGCGCTGTACGAGCGGAACCAGGCGGATGTGTGAGTTGGGCGCCGCTCCCGGCGCGTCCCGCACTGCACGGGCGGCGCTCCCCGACCCGCAGCTCTGCTCCTACTCCTCTTTATCCTCCCCTCATCCCCCAGGTCCGAAGCGAAGGCGGGACGGACGGACCTGATTTTCCTCATCCGGTTCCGGCACTGCTGCCTGCTCCGGAACCAGCGCTGCCTCCTGGCATACCTGTGAGTCCCCTGGCTCATCCCTGCCGGCACAGCGTCCCCAGGGACAGGGTGGCGGGACTCTCGGGCCGGGCAGGTGGCTTCTCCACGAGCAGCAAGGCAGCTCTGGAGCTGGTTCTCCTTGTGTTCGTTGCTGGTATCGTGGGAGCAAGGTTCTGCTTCCTCTTGCTCTTTGAAAGTTCAGATTAGTGGATGCCACTGTGGCCTGGGGATGTTGCCAACACTCGCCTCAGCAGAGGTGTTGGGTTTGCCCCATTTCTTCCCCTAGGTATGACCGGCTGCTACGGATCCGAGCACTGAGGTGGGAGTATGGCAGCGTTCTGCCCAACACCATCCAGTTCCACATGTCAGCTGAGGAAGTGAGTCAGCCGCATTTCAAACTTTTCCCCCCTTCCCACCTATTCCTCCTGATGGATTATTTAATCAAAATAGGGTAGTCTTCCCCCCACTATAAACATGACATTTAACATGTCTTTCTGTAAATTCTTACTCATGTGTATTCATTGTCTGTGGGTACAATCCTGTTCATGCCCGCAGGTGGAGTGGTTCAATCGGTACAAAAAGTCTCTGGCTACCTACATGAGGTCAGTCGGAGGAGAGGAGGGGCTGGACCTCACACAGGACATCAAACCTCCTAAAAGCCTGTACATTGAAGTAAGTGCAAGATTTCTGGCTTCTATCCATGAATAAACATTTCCATGACTATCTCTTTTTAAGCATTTCATCCCCATCCCAAATCAGTTCATCAAGCAAGACCTTTCAGAGTCCCAAAGCTTTCACAGGTTTCTGTGTTTTACTCTGCCTGCCAGCATTTTACTCCTTCTACTGAGAGCACAAAGCATGTTGAGAGATGGCCCTTCTGGTCTGCAGGGAGTTGTGGTGGGGCAAGTTATTCAGTAGGAGGTTTTTGCAGCAACTTTTAACTAGACCAGCTAGAAAGCATGTTCCCATACCAAGGACTGTCACTGGAGGGGGTGGTTGGTATTTTTCATTGAACTCTGACAGAGCTGTGTTCCCCCTTTGCAGGTGAGGTGTTTAAGAGACCATGGGGAGTTTGAGATCGATGATGGCACTACCATCCTGTTGAAGAAGAACAGCCAGGTACCTGTGGCAGGGGTGTGGTCTGTTCCCTTCCTTCCCTTTCACTCCCATGACATCCCCCCGGCCTTGCAGCATGTCCCAGTCCCTGCATACACAGCTCCTTGTGCTGTCTGCATGGTCCAGAGTGCAGCTCTGCCTATCTGGTACCATGAGGCACTGGATGTACAGCACAACAAATAGAGCTGGTTGTGTGCAGCAACAAATCCAACAAATCCATGGAGGCTTTTTCTGTGTTTGTGTGCAGCACTTTTTACCCCGCTGGAAATGTGAGCAGTTGATCAGACAAGGAATCCTGGAGCATGTTCTGTCCTGAGTGTGCAGGACAGGAGGGACAGCTCTTGGTGACCTGCCCACGATGGGGACTGAGCTCTGGTGTGTGCAGGACTTCAGAGACCTCAGTATTTCTGCAGTGGCATTCTCCCACTGCTAACAGCCTTTGATGCCTTAAAACCACAGGTCTTCATGAGCAAAGGGTGCATGCTGGTAACACAGCAATCCTGGGAATCCAGAGAGTGGGGGGACATAATCCAAGCCCCACAGCTACACCCAGGGTTTCTGAATGCATTTTTGTTTGGAGTAGTTCTTTGTTCATACTGTGCATGAAAGACACCAACTGGCTGGGCTCTAGAAGCCAGGAGAACTCCATGGTTGCAAAATAAAGAATTCCTTCAGTCTCTTGGGTTTTTAAGAGTTAATGTGGTGTTCATTCAGCACTGATCTGGCTCTCCAGCCAAACCCATCCTGACCCTGCAGTGTGATGGTTGTTTAAGTATCTCAGTGGAGCTGCTCCTCCAAGTGTCAGATAAGGCTGCACAAGGTTCTTTCCAGGATCACACATGAAACCTTGTCCCCATCAGAGACCCATAAATGTTTCCTGAGGTGCTGTGTGAATGAATCATCATTGCAGTCTGGACTGTGGGCCTGAGTTTTTCCCAGTGTGCTCTGTGCCTCTGTTCCTGTGAAGAATCTCTTATCCCAGAGCACTGGTCTGGCTGGGCCTATGGGCTAGTTGGAGTAGGGGTGGGAAAGGGAGCAGAGGGTTTTAAGGATTCTGGGTAGCACAAAACCAGAACAAGGCTGAAGAGTTGCTTTCCCTGTTGCTTTTCCTAGTGGAGTTGCTTTCCCTGTTGCTTTTCCTAGTGGAGCTGCTCAGCTCTTGCACTGTGTCTGGGAAAACACTTGCAAAAACATCAGCCCTACGTGAGACTGGAGGTTTGCTTAGCCCCCATCTCAGGCTGGAGCTGAAAAAGCAAACAGCTGGGGAAGAATGCAGGAACATGATAAATGCCTGGGGCATTACAGCATTGCTCTGTCCTGCTCACTGCAGAGACAACAGTCTGGTTGGGTTTGGATCCTAGGCTCAGGCTGTAGGAGGAGCTATTGGCAATAAATGTTCAGCAGCAGTTGGGGAAGGTGACTGAAATACAGAGCAGACTGGGAAGAGCAGGAGGTGCTGTAACATTACACATTTTTTAATGCCACAACTCAGCTTTCCTGCTTGGAGTGACCAAGCACAGGGTCCTTGCAAGCCTTTCTGCCCTGGCTTTTGAGATGTAACTGTGGCTCCAACATCAGCCTTCTGCAGAGAGGGAGCACCTGCACCACCACTAAACTGCCAAAGAAAATCCTGTGAGCTGGCTGTCCTGAGACAGACATGACATAACAGCACACTGCCACTGGGAAAGGCACCAAGGCTGCTGCTTTCAGCTGGAAAATTCAGCTATCCACAAGACCAGTTTCCTCAAAGGACTCTAGGCTCCCCATCTGCCATTTTCTGCACAGGAAAATCCTGGCAAGACCAGGGAGGACAAGGCTGATTTCCCAACCCAGCCATATCCCATTCTGCACCTGATCAGCCCCAGCCAGGAGCAGGGGCTGCCACTGCAGATGTTCCATCACCCACTCAGAGATGCTGGTGTGATTTTTCCAATAAGCTGCTTCAGAGCTGAGGCTTGTTCCTCCAACAGCTGGTTCTTCTCCTCCATGCTCTTCTGCTTCAGCTCAGCAGCCTGCAGGGCCATTGCAAACCTCCTGTTCTCTCTATGGAGCTCTTCAGTCAACAGTTTGTTCCTGGAGAGTTGGGCCTAAAGTAGGGACAGGAGGCTTCAGGTTCAGCATCCCAGGCAGGGATAGCAGATGGGCAGGGACACAGCACCAGCCCCTCTGCACTCACCTGGGCATCTCTGAGCTGAGCTGCCCTCTCTGCCAGCGCAGCTTCAGCACTCCTCAGACTCTGCTCCAGCCCCTCTCCCTGCTCCACAGCTGCCTGCAGCAGCTGCTCGTGTTCCTCCTGCAGAGGGAAACAAAGTCTGTGTGTGGGTTGTCCCAGCACTGTCCTGGCCTCTGGCAGCCCTGGACTGTACATTTCCCCAAGGCCCTGTTCATGGACCCTCATGCTCCTCAGGCAGAGCAGGGGGTTTATCAGAGGTGCAGGATGCAAAGAGCAGTGGGACAGAGGTCTAGAGCAGTACAGCCTTCCCTGGGTCTGCACCCAACCAGTTTAAGACAAGGCACAGATTTTCCACCAGATTTTCTATAAAAAACAAGCCATTGGCCTCCCCTCTCCCAGCCCTATCCAGGAAAGCTCAGGGAGAGACAAAGGCTCCTTGTGCCTGCTCATTATCATTCCTTAGGTTATAATTTGTCCTATCTTTGCCCAGAAGACAAACTCACAAAACCCCAACACCTGGTTGCTCAGTGCCCTGGAGATAAATCCACCTGTCTGAGTGCAGGCTGGTGACTGGAGGATTCATGAAGAATTAAGGTTGCAGCTGAATTTGAAGCTCAGTGCATTTTCCTTGTGGGTTCTTTATATCTACCATCTTCCACACAAACCTCTGGTGCCTTCAATCACAGCTGCCTTCCAGTGTTCCCTTCACAGTATCCCTGACTGAGCTCCTGCAATTCCCTGCTTACCTGGATCCTGACCAGCTGCCTGCATGTCTGCTCAGCCTGCAGCTGGAGGCTTTCCTGGAGCTGCTGAGTCTTGCACTGTTCCTCTCTCAGGGTGCTTTGCAGCTGCTCAAACTGCTTCTTTGGCACCATGTTGTTTATCTGGGCCTTGGCCTGCTGCAACTGCAGAGTGTGCTGGGCCTGGGCCAGGCTCAGGTTGGCTTTGGCTTCCAAAAGCTGTAACACACAAAGCTGGTTACAGCTTTGAGCCCACAACAGGACAGGCCCAGGCTGTGTTTTGGGGGAGAGGAGAGGTCAGACAGTGCCCTCAGCCCTCACCCCAGCGTGGGCACAGCAGAGCTGCAGCACCATGGCAGTGGTGCTCAGTGGGCAGCCTGCAAAGCAAGGGAGTGAGAGCACTGAGAGCTGCAGGAGGAGACACAGAGAGCCCTTGCTGAGAGATGCTCCCCTTGCTGAGCAGTGAGGAGCAGGAGGATTCTCTGGGAGGGAGTCCCAGGACCAAGGGCCACAAGAGCAAGAGACAGAGGGGGCTGCTTACTTGGGTTCTTGGATACATCCCAGGCTAGCTGTGATGTACTGAATGTCCTGTACATGTCCTCTGCTTCCTGTCACCAGCAAAGGGCAAAACTGGTAATGGGAAGCAGATGTGGTCCAACCTTGGGATGCTGGCATGGGTAAGCTGTACTTTGGAAAGCCAGTCCCCAGGGCAGAATGCAGGAGAGGAATATTAACACATTGGAAGGTTTCTCACATTGGCTTTCCTCCCTCTGTCCTGGTGATCCACCTTACTCTGCTGTGACCACCTCATTTCCCATCCCTCACCAAGCCCTGCCTGGCTGCTGTCATCCCTTCCCAACCCTTATCCAATCCTGCCACTGCTCCAGCTCCTCTGTCAGCTGAGCCATGGGGAACCACAGCTCCTGGCACCCCTGTGGGAGCCACCTCCCCTCTGGCCAGCCAGCCTGCCCAGGACAAGGACTGGGGGGGGCATCACAGGACAAGCAAGCAGGGAGCTCTCCCCAGCTGCACCTGAACTGCATTCAGCCACAGCTGAGCAGGAGGGAGAATCTTTTCTCCCCCACAGAGAGGAAGAGGACAACTTTTTTCTGAAAAGTTGGACACCCTCCCTTCTGAGGAAGGTGTCAAGCACAGCCCCAGGCAGGACAAAACCAACATCACAGAGCCCACTCAGCAGCCTGCCACTGAATGAAGGACACTCACCTTTTCCTGTGAGGCCTGCAGCTGCTGTTGGAGCAGCTCCATCTCCATCCAGCACGCTGCATGCCTCTGGTGGTGCTCCAGCCTGGCAGCAACCTCTGCCCCTCGTAGCCACTCAGCCTCCAGAACGCTCTGGCTGTGCAGCTGGGCAGGGCCAGGGCCAGCACTGTCACCAGCCTTGTGCTCAGGGGGCTCACAGCCCAGCTGAGGCCTCTTGACATCCCGGTGAGAGAGCCCCTCCTTGCCCTCATCACTCTGGAAAAGGTGGAGAAAAGAAACAACAAATCATGCACAGGAGGCTTGGGGTGGGAACACAGGCAACAAAGAGTGACTGAGCCATGTGGGTGTGAGACTGGGAGGGAGAGGAAGCTCAGGGAGAAAGAGTGAAAGTAGTGAAATTCATTAAAGACTTTCCCCTTCTGTAAGACTTTCAATGTCACACAAGTTTTCACTGCTCTACAAGTTATAAGATGAAGCTGGTTCTTCAAAGGAAGACTGGGTTTGAATGTTTGAAACAAACATTTTTGCTCTCCTCTATGAACTTGTGCAGTTTCTGCCCTTCTAAATCCTTCAGCCAAGAGCCTGCCAGTTGGGGTTGATGGCTTCCTACCAATGCTGCTAACTGCTATTTCAGCCATCTCCCCCAGCTTCTCTCTACCCAGCTCAGTCCCATTTTTCCTTCTGGGAAGAGGGATAGGATCAGCCTCAGACCAGAGAGCTGCAAAGCACAGCCCCCAGAGGACAGCCTGGCTCTGGGTTTGGCCTGCAAGAGGAAGCACAGCCAAGCCAAAACAGGTATGGCCCTGAATCAATGCAGGAGTGAGTCAGGTGCCTCTGCCCCAGCAGGTGACTCCGCTCAGCCCAAAGTCCTACAAAGCTGTCAGAGACCTAAAATCCAAGGAATGAAGAACAATGGGAGGGACAGTTTAGCAGACTGGGATCATCCACCCCAGAAACCTGTCTCTCCCCAGATTTATGGCTCAGTGGGTGACCCCAGTACCTATCTAAAGCTTCCTAAGGAAGAAATCCATCCCATGTTAACTCTTCAGCAAGCTGTTCTCCAGCAGCCAGCACAGGAGAGACAACAGAGTGAGAAAACCATGCACAAGCCCCATTTGGGGCTGGCATTCTGTGCTGGCTCCCTGATCTTTTCCAATTTGGTTTGCAATGACAGCTAAGGACTAAGGAAAGCTGAGAAAAAACCTTCCCATAACTCAGGCAAAACATGTAGGGACAAGCAAGAGACAAAAGGAGAGAAGGAGCAGGTCTCCAAGGGAAGGAAAATAAAGAGGAATAAGGACAAAGAGCATCAGACTGAATTGATGTGGCTTCCAGCTGGCTAAAATGATTTGGCAGTCCTGTGGATACAAAGTGATTTGACTCATCCAGACACACCAAGACTTCATTACAGGGTGACAGGTGGTGAGGCCAACCCCTCAACTGCAATAAAGCCAGGTCTGGAGAAATCAGCTTGTTTGTGAGGCCTCTGTCATTTCACAGGGCTGGACACAAAGCTGTGACTCCAAATCCAAGGTGGCCTCATTGTCCTTGCACTTCTGTGGGTACTCCCAGTCTCCCAGGAGGCCATGAATACTGGCACTTGTGGGAATGAAGCTCAGTCCTGTGTTGGGCAGTCCTATCCAACAACTGCTGCTACACACCAGAGCCATACAGGACCCAAATCCCCCAGGGGAAGGTGCAGGACAACAGACCATCCATCCTGGCAGGGAGGACAGCACTGCAGTTTGTGGCAGTGCCTGTGGATGTACAGGAGCTGTGTGAGGAAGTTCTTCCTCTCTCCTTGATGCACAAGGACCAGTCCAAGGGCTATGTGGTGTTTGCTCACCTCAGTGCAGCTACTGTTGGGAATTCTACATTGGATTCACATGCTGTGCTTCCTGTGGCATCTCCAGCATCCATGTCCAAGGCAGAGGAGGTGAGTGTGCAGCCACAGGAGCACATCCCAGCTCCCTGACCACACTCCCACAGTCAGTAAAAGACACAATATAGCTTTTGTCTACATGTGCATAATATTGCTTTTGTCTACATGTGCTCAGTCATATGTATTAATTGGAAGTATCCTAGTTCATAGTCCTCTTCATGAGAGCAGGAGAACAAAGCTGCTGCTGGAACCTCCAAGAGAACATAGCTGCTGTTACAGTGTTCAGCAGCCTTGGGTCTCACAAAGCATCTACTTTTTCTTTGCAGCAGCATGTTAGATCTTCAAACTACCTTTGCACTCAAACCTGACACTCTCTTGAGCTCTGGGTTCATTTTCCAAGTTCTGCACGATATCTTTGAGCTGCATCAGCTCGTTTCAACCTGTTCCTCTTCAGCTCTGTATTGACAGCCTGAATGTCAGGTTTCCTCCTATGCTGTTACACCTCTGTCTCCCAGAGCTTTTTTCCTTCTCTTCTTGCCCTGCAGGTCAGGTCTATGTTCTGAGATGTCTGCTCTTTGAAGACATTTAACTCTGCCTCCTTCCCAAGCACATCCCCTTGTCTATCAAGACTCCATTTCTCCCTGACAAATGCTTTCCACTTTGCTTCCAGCTGCTAGATTGAGCAGGCCATTTGTTACAACAAACATCTGCACTGTTTGCACTGGTGTGTCCATCATACAATTGCTAATTTCTTCTCTGTTCCTTCAGTGTTGAAATTGCAATAGAAGATTTTGGTCTGCCTGCTCACCTGAGTCTTAGAGAATCAGCTCATTTTTCCCCAGAGGACAGCTCTCCAGATACCTTGTCCCTTCCAACAGCAGTGCCCTCAGCTTCACTCTCTCTGCATTACTCCCATTTCATCCTGGTGCCTTTTTAATCTTTTCATACCCAACAGCCAGCATTTCACATCTCGGCATTAAACTTTTCTTACAACTTGAGCTGCCTCTGCTTCCACAGAGACTTGGTTTTTTTCCTTCTGCTTCCACTGCTGCCTCTCATGGGTGCCCTGCTGTTGAAGGCCTCACCTTGGAGCCTTTATTGTTGGGAAATCACCTCCTCTCACACCAGTGCTGCTGCAATGAAGCCTTACAGCTGTCCTCATGCTGGCATTCACTCCATTACAGCTCTTGCTATGCCCAGCCTCTGTATCTTTCCTAAAGACAAAAACCATTTTGATGACCTGTGTTTGATATCACAGCTTGAAATGCTCAGCCAGTCTCTGAATGTACATTTGCTGGAGATGCAATACAAAGGGTTTTCTATGTTGCAAAGTTAAGGCAATTTGTTAAACTTCACAGAAAGTTCCCACATCTTTTGCACTTCTCAAAGACACACAGCCAATCCCATCTTTTCCAGCAACTCTGAAAGTTCCTCACTGCAGTCAGTCCATCTGCCATTCACCAGAGATAAAACAGCTTAAATGCCTTGTATTCCTGTTATTTGGGGTTGTTTCCCTGGTTTACCACAGACTTCAGCTGAACCTCCTGCCTTCTCCCTCACCTACCCCACATCTCAGCCCTAAAACAGTGACAATGACCTAGCAAAATCCCCTGCTGGCATATTGCCAAGGGAACACCGATCCTAAAGGGAGACACAGCAGGGCAGAGGCAGGAGGAGGGAAGATAAAGCAGTTATTCAGTGACGGCCTCTTTCTTTCACAAACTAGTCCCTTTTACCTACATGGAGAAATTGAAGACATTTTTTGCTGCTTTTAAGATAGCAAGTTGTGATCATCTAGCAAGCAGAGGCAGGTTTGCTGAAAGACCAAGAAAGAGGTAATAAAAAACACTAATGAAAGCCCTTTTATATCTCTCACTATTTTAAGATACAGTCTTTGCTGGGCACTGCCTCTAACACAGCTTTGTAGAACATGCAGGGAAACTTAAGAGTCCTGAAACAAAAGCACTCATGTAAGGGGAGTTAGATGTCTCACTTCAAACAATTGCACCCCAGCAATTCTGCCCAGATTTTCTTCCAAATTAAAGCAGCTCCTCAGCCCTGTGAAAAATCAGCCCAACCTACCTTGGTATGAGGAGGAGATGCACCCCTAATCTCCTCCCTAGCCCCAGAAAGAAAACAGTGCCAGACCCTAGGCTCTCTCTGTCCCTGTGCTGCATCTTTATTTCTTCTCTGTCCTGGTCCAGCTGTTGCCCTGGGTGGCAAATGTCATCAGTGTGCTGCTGTCACCCTGGCCTGCTCCATCTCAAACCTCTCCTCCCGCTCCAGGCTCCCATTGTTGCTCTTTCAGCCCATTAATTATAGCCCAGTACTTTGCAACTGTTTCTTCAGGATCTCTTTCCTGGAATTCCATCTGGCACATCTCAGCCTTGAGACTTTCCTCACTGTCCTTCCTCTCCCTCTCAAAGTTTTTCCACATTAACTCTATTTCTTCCTCATAATAGTTAATCTGTTGGAAGGAGATAGGATTGGGATATTAGCACCATGCTCCTGAGAGCTTTCCTCTCCTCCAATAGCTCCAATTCACATTGATCTATTGGTCCCACTCAACAGAGGACTCTCTACAGGCAGTTCTGGTCCCTGCTGAACAATCAGTCTCATGCAGCAGTGCCTAACAAGCAGAATCCAGTGGGTCCCAATTCTTTTTCTCTTAGGCTGCTGCCAGCAAGCAGCACAGTTCTGCCCATTCTCCTTGTTTGCAAGGAGCCCCAGAGAGGAGAAGGGAGAGGCCAGGGCATCATCTGCCACAGCTACTCATATCCCTCCTCCACTGCAGAGTGGTTCCTGGTTAGGATGTGCTGGTGAGAAGCTGCTGCTCCCCACAACTCCCCTGTGAACACCAGAAACTCCAGGATTTGATGTGCACAAAGGCAGGACTATAACGCAGGCAGAAGATCTGTAGGCAGCTTTGTGCTCCTTGAACTGTTCTGTCACCTGCAGGGCAGTTTAGGATTTTCTCTTGCAGTGCTGCAACACAAAACCCAGCAAGGATCACAGACCTCTCAGTTCAGCAGCAAAAGGAGTAAATGTGGAAATGAGGCCTGTCCCATGAGCATTCACAGCTGTCTGAAGAGGAGGCTGGGCTCACACTGTCACCTCAGAGCAGCAGGTTAGAAGTGTGCTGCAAGCCAAGGGTGACAGGGCTCTGATACAGCCCCTACCATCAGGAGACACCTGGCTGCTTCTCCTCTTGGTCCTGTCCCTGCTTTTACTGTGACAACAACACTGAGTGAGCTCTGGTTCCTCACAAGACCCACACAAACATTTCACAAGGTGACAGGGATTTCCACAGAGCCTTTGCCAGCCAGTGAGGCAAAGGCTCCAAACCCTCCTGCCAGCTAAGACAAGCTGGAGCAGCACATGAAATAACCCGACAGAGTGATGAGGCACCACCCTGGTCCCCAGCCTGAACTCTTTCTCCAGCAAGCCTACTGGAGCAGATGTCTCACCAGTCACTCTGTAGCAGCTGTGCTCACCAAGCAGTCAGGACATCTCCCCCACCCCACTCACCTTGGTTTCCAGCTGCACCTTCAGGTCTTGCAGCTGCTCTTGGAGCTGCTCCACTGGGAGTGACATTTCTGGAAACACAGAAGTAGAACAAGAAGGCTTGGAGAGGGGTGTGATGGCAGAGAGCAGCCCTGTGAGGGGAGCCCTACAAGACAGGACCAATCAGGATGGCTGCAGCTTCATCCAGTCCATAAAGGGTTTGGGGGGTTGCATACTACCCCAAAAGATTAACATTCCTCATCTATCTGACAACTAGTCCTAGGGCTGCATCACCCCTCTTGGCCAGGAGCCTCTATCTAATGCTCAACTTGAATTTTCCAACCCACAGTTTGGGGCTACTTCCTCCTTATTGCATTGTTTCCTCAGCATATTCAACACTGAGAATCTGCCAGTTCCCAGGTTCCATCAGCAACTCTGAAGCTGGAAAACCCTCCTCTCCTCCATCTCCCTCCTCCCCACCACCCATCCTCTCCTCCTTCCCTCCCAAGGCTACCCAGTACCAGCACTGGCAGCAGCAGTTCAGTCACAAGAAGCCTCCCCACACTCCCATGCAGACTTGGATGCAGAGGGAACTTTGTCACTGCTGAGAGGACGAGCACTGAGCCCTCCTGCCCGTTACCTGCTGCTGGCAGCCCTGCCTGAGCCCTGCTCTCCTGCAGCTGGAGGCGCAGCCCCTGCAGCTCCCTGCGCAGCGCTGCGTTCTGCTCGTGCAGCACCTGGAACAAACACCGCTCAGGACACAGCACAGAGCTCCTCCAAGCTCCTGCCAGGGCCTCCCCCAGCCCCAGCACAGCCTTCCCAAACTAAGGAACACATTAGACAATTTGGAGGAGCCAAAGAAGAAATAGAACCCCAAATTTCCAAGACCACCATCACTACACACTGTAAAGCACAAAAGCACACAAAACCAGGGTTTGCCGACACCTCAGGGGGCTGGGCCTCCTGAGACCCTCCTGACCTAAATAACCACTGGTAGAATCCAGAAGAAACATCATGATTTCAGCACAGGCCCAGTGGTTTGTGTTTACACCCTCAAGACTCTCTTGTGGGCACACAGGCTGGCCAACAAGCACTACTCTATGCAGAGCAGGCAACCAGCAGGATTCACAGGGAAGCAAAGCCCACAGGCCTCTGGGAGGGAACTTTTCCAGGCTGCAGAAGGAATAAAGCAAGGGAAGAAGGTGCTGATCCCATGGGAAGCACAGCACAAGGCAGGTCCTGCTGGTGCCAGAGACAGCCCAAGGCCAGCACAGGAGTTTATCCCATCTCCATGAGCAGGGAGTCCCAGAGCTGAACACCAGGAATGAGCCACCACAGCAGGGCAATGAGCCACTTCCATGGAGTGTGTGGAGATGGGCAGCTGCTTGCTCCACTTCACATCCTCTATCCTGTACAGCATACAAGGCATCCTGCCTTCTTCTGGACTGCTCACTTTGAGCAGACATCCAATCACACCCCATGTCCTGCCCCCCAGGAAACTGATGTGCTCTGAGAGACTATGAACTAGGACACTTCCAGGTAACAAATATTACTGAGCAGATGTAGACAAATGCAAACCCAGTTTGCTTCATCTCCATTCTAAGCAGGAAAGGGGGGCTGAGAGCATTCAACAGAGGGTAAAGGATAAACCCCAGTGGGTGCCTTCACAGGGGCAGGTGAAGCCTGAAGGTCAAACCTTTCCATCCATCAGCATTCTCATGGACAACTCTGGGGCTGCTCAACGAGAGGAAAATTTGCAGCACCGAGCATATTCAACCCTCTGGTGCCACCTGGAGCAATGCTGCACTGGATAGTGCTTCAGAATGTTTGCCTTTGATTGCAGCTTGGAGAAGGGCTGCCTGCTGCATCCACAGAAAGGCTTTGCTGAAAGCTGCATTTCAGCCCTTGCTGGGGGGATGTGACTGTCCCTGTCCCTGCTCAGGGGTGCTCCCCAGCCACACACAGCATCTGGGAACAAACAGGCAACGTGACAAGCACAGGACTCAAACAACAGCGCACCCAGCATGAGTTAAAGATACACTAGTTAAAATGCAAGAGACACACATTGAAAATGGGAAGGGAAGGGAAAACAGAGTTTGGGAAGGGAAGGGAAACAGAGTTTGTGGTCATGCCTGAGAGAGGCCCAAGCTCTGGGAAGGAGCACAGCACCCTGCAGGAGTTACAATACATACAGCACCAATTACACACACCAGATATCTGGACTGGCTTACCTTGACTCTCTAGCAGAGTTCAGCAGCAACAAGATTTTTAGGGGTTTTTTTAAGTGGGGGCAAGAAGGAAAGGAAAAACAAAAAGATAGAAGACTTTAGCTGTTAATATGGTTTCCTAATTAGGAGAAGAGCTTTCTCCTCGTGCTCAAGAAGAAATCCAACAGAGACCAGGGCCTGTCCTTAACATCACAGGTACATGGTTCCCTAACAAAATAGTCCATGGCTACAAGCAGGAAGGAATTTACGATCCACCCCTACTCTCTCCTGCCAAAATCCTAGCAAGGCAAACAACCCACGAGGGCTTCAGGAGTGAGGAGACAGCACCCTGAGCAAGGTAAGGGGGATCCCTCTGCCCTAAGACCAGGTCTGCCTCCTTGCTCTCCCTCAGGCCCAGGTGCTGCAGAGAGCAGTGCTGTGACCCCGCAGCGCTGCCCGCACGTACCTGGCACTGCCGCTCGTACTCCAGGACAATCTCGGCAAAGCGCTCGCCCTGCTTCAGGAACTCGGGGCTCTGGGGCTCCCCCTGCTCCAGCTGCACAAAGAAACACTTCTCATCAGGAAAATCAGCTCCTAATGGAGAGTCAAAAGCTCTGCTAAACCCCTGGGGTCACAGGGCACACCCGTACATTGAACAGAAGGCTCCTTAAGGGGCCCATCATCTGTGGGATGGGTCAGAAAGAGGAGGAAAAACAATTTTCTCCACATGTGAGACACCAAAGTACAGGCAAGCTTTCCTGGCTAACAAGATCACAGACTCACTTCTTTCCCCAGATTCATTTTAGGAGTGGAAGATACTAAAACAAGGCCTTTACTTCAATACTAGTGAAAAATAAAACTTCTCTGGAAACCGAACTCTGTAAGTTTTCTCTTGAAGATGGCAGATTTGCAGAATTCTCTACAACTGGAAAATATCCTCATATAAATAAAAATAACCTCAAAAATAACCTTTTTTTTTCTTTCCCAGCTTCCAGGTTGTCATTAAAGCACAGGAGAGCTCACACAGGGGGAGACCATAGCAACTGACAAAAATATGCAAGATCAATTTTTTTATGAATTCCTCAAAAGTTCTTATTTGACTGCAACAGGGAAAGGTTACCTTATCCTTCACAATGCAGTTGAGTTCTTTTTGCAGCTCCAACACCATTTCCTCAGAGGCTGACAGTTTCTCAGCCATCTCTGTGACCTTGTTTTGTAGCTGTGTGTTCTCCTGCAGATCAAATGGAGATTTCCCTGCTGCAGTGGGTCCTGACATGGCAGGATGGGTTTATCAGCCACAGGTGCTCAGCAGGGAGCTGCACAACAACTGGCAGGCCAAACACAGCTCCCAGGAGACCCTGGACATGGCCTGGTTTTAGCCAGGACAGATTTTTGCAGCAACCAGGAGCAGATGTGGCTAAAGCCCAGATGTTATTCTGAACCATCTCATTCATTGGGGACAGAGGGAAGGCACTCCCTCTCAATTCCAGGGAGAAGGAGATGCCTTCCAGAGAAAACCTGGCTGCTCTGCAATGAGCATTTGGCATGTAAATCACCCTCTCTTTTATACATTTTTGTTGTTAATACTGTTGCTGTCACTGGTTGTTTCTTATCTCACTGCTGTTTCTAGTAAATTGTTCTTATCTCAACCCATTGTCTTTGTCTTTTTTGCCTCCCATTCTCCTCTCCAGCCACTGAAAAGTGGGGAGAGGGAGTGAGCAAGCAGCAGCGTGATTTGGGGAGTCTTGGTGTGAGAACTAAACTGTGAACATCATTCCTAAACCACAACAGGACAGCACATTGCTGATTCCACATGGGCTCATCTCTCCAAGGGACAGGGATGGGTTTTGCACAGCAAGAGCGAGACAGCCCCACAGGATCAGCTCCACCTCTGCTCCCCAAAACTGTGGTTTCCCTCACAGTTAACAAAGGCAGCAAGTCCTGAGCTGTCTCCATCTGTACTTCTACACTGAGCAGAGCTGGGCTAATCCCAGGCATGCAGACTCCATCATCTCTGCCTTTGACATGGCCCCTGGCACAATTTTAGCTTTGGCCATTGTGTTTTCAGGTGTTACCAAGGGCCAAGCCACTGCCAACAGACAGCACAGCAGTTTAGTGATGGCATGGCAAGGTAACAAGTTCTGTGTTTAATACAACTGCATGGATGTGGCTGATGATTCTTCTCCATAAAATTCCTGTTCTTCCCAACAAGAGCAAAGTGAACCATCTATATTTGTCACCACCTCTGCTTTGCCACCTCTGAGAGAGCGAAGGTGTTTCATCCAAGGCAGTTGTACTTACATTCATCACATAGTTCAGTCTCCCTTGCAGGTTGGCCTCTTTGCCCTGGAGGAGCTGTGCAGCAGCCTCCAGCTTTGCCTGGTGACTCACTGCTTGCTGCAAAAGCAGCTCTTTTGCCTCTATTTCTGCTTGAAAATTCCTGGGGGAAAAAAACAACATGGTTGGGACAGACAGAGCATGATCCTGGAGATGAGAGCTTTGTTGGAAGGATGCTGAGATCATAGGGGTGGAGAGGGTCTTCAAGAGCTTTCCTGCCACTGCCACATGGGCAAAACAAGTGGGAGATTCAAAAGGGATGTGTGAGCACATTTTCTGCACCCCACCAAAAGAACCCCTCCTACCTGAGCTTGCTCTGGGTGTGCTCAAGAGTGATGTACTGCTGATCCAGCTGCCTGCCCAGCTGCAGGCAGTGTCTCTCTGCCCTCTCCAATCTGAGCCTTGCCTTGTCCCTCTCCCTGGCGATGTGCCTCACCTGGCTCCTGCAGACACGGCGAGCAGGGCATGAGGCACCCCTGAGGCACCCCCAGAGGGCCCTCACAGGGAGCAGAGCCCTTACCAGAGGCACTGCAGTTTGTAGCTGTAGGAGGTGCCAGCTGCAGGCTGGAGGCCGCTCCTGGGGACCATGAGTGCTGTCCCAAGCTGCAGGCAGCCCTGCCAGGCTCACCTGCTGCTCCGTGCTTCTCTGCAAGAACAGCACAGACTGACAGCACCTCCTCCCTCTTCTAACAGCTCCCACAGCATTCCTGTTGTCACACCATGTGCCCACCCTCCAGTGTTTCAGGGATGCCCCCCATCTCAGATAAGCCTGGATCACATCCACCCCCACATTTCCCCAGCCCTGGGGTGACCAAACCCATCCTGAACCTGGCTGCAAGTGCTCCTCCCACCCCGGGCAGTTGCTCACTTCACCCACCAGCACTGATCCAGGCACAGGGACCCTGAGGATCTGCTCTGAGCTCTTCCAGGGCTCAGGTGGCACTGACAAGTTGAGGCTTGGCAAATCCAGTCTTTGCTGAGGCTGGAGAAGTGACGTGGGCCCAGGCAGCTTGGCCAGAAGGACAGGCTGCTTCCCTGAGCGCTCTCCTCTGATGCTGAGGAAAAACAGCAGGAATAAGTCAGTGGGGCCAAACTGGCAGAAGAAAACTGATGGTTTTCAATATCAAAGGGAAACTTCAGAGACCAGATCAATACTGAAGAACATTTCAGAAACAAGCCCAGGCTGGCAGGAGGGAGTTGTCCTGAGCTGCCCTCATGGCAGCCACAAGAGCAGGTCTGCAGGCACAGACCATTCAGTTTGGTCTCCCTGCTGACCCATCAACACCCAGAGTCCACAGAAACACCAGCACTGAAAGTTGTATCACTTACAGGGTCTTGGGAAAACTGTCAAACGGGGACTGACAGCCAACATTTTATTTGACCAAAGAGCAGAACCCTGAAAGCTGATACAGAACTCAGAACATTTCCAAAAGCACCATTTTTTTACCAGGTTTGGAAGAAGCCTGTCTTCAGAAAGCTGTTACTTCAAAGTCTGAAGCCAAAAGAACGATGCTTTTTTCTTTTTTTTTTTTTTCTCAAGATCCTGGATTGAGGTGTCCTGGCTGTCAAGGCAAGCAGAGATTCACTTCCACCTTAGCACATTCACATGGTGTTACTTCAAAAGCAAATGCCTTGCCAGTCCTTGGAACTGAATGCACTAAGGAGAAAGAAGTATTTTACATCAAACAAAAAAAACGTGGATGAAGCTTGTTCATGCACTAAAAGGAGGGCAGTCTGTGTCACATGTGAGGTGCAGAGACATCAGCACTTCTGAGATCAATATTAGAACTGGGGTGATGTTTTTCCTCTCCTAGGATGTGCATCCCTCTCCCTCCCATAAAAAGACCAGGCTCAACAGCCCCCTGTTGTTCTGCATTACAATCCCACACCACCTAGGCAGGGATTGCTCCCACTCAGGCAGTTCCCAAGGGAGCCTTTCAGCCACCATGCAGTGGCTGCACTACAGATCACATCTAAAAACTGTCCTGCAAGTGAAGAACCCTCCGCCAGATCACCACCCTCAGACGCCTGACTGAATCCTACGGAATCACCATGAAAGATCATGAAAAGAAGTATCTTGGCCTGAATTGTTTTCAGTAAACCCTGATCTTCAGCCTCCTTTTTCTGGGTTTTTTTGGGGGTTTTTTGTTTGTTTGTTTGTTGTTTTGGTTTGGTTTTTTGTTTGTTTGTTTTGTTGGTTTCCGGGTTAGATTTTTTGGGGGGGGGTGTTTTTTTGTTTCGTTTTTTGTTGGGGTGGGTTTTTTTGTTTTGTTGGGGGGGACATGGGGAAACGGATAGAGTAACCTTTCCAAGGGTGTGATGTCTGGACTCGTGTCTGGATTCCCTACAGGATTCGTATAAAA
This sequence comes from Zonotrichia leucophrys gambelii, assembly GCF_028769735.1. Lineage (NCBI taxonomy): Eukaryota > Metazoa > Chordata > Aves > Passeriformes > Passerellidae > Zonotrichia > Zonotrichia leucophrys. The sequence goes on from NC_088172.1 coordinate 92,542,922, forward strand.
TATCAAACACAAAGGAACTGTCCTGTGTAGGAGACTGGCAAGGACTTAATTGCTCCTTACCCAAGGTTAGTGGAAATCCCCTCATGGAGCTGCAGATCAAGGCCATCAACCAGGATGGTTTATACAAACCTCATCCCATGGAGGTGCTGAGTCTTGGCTGCTTAAGAGACACAGACATACCGTGGGAAACGGGGTTGTGCATCCGCGGGGACGGAGGCACCGCAGCATCGGCTCGGCGCAGCTCGGCTCCTCTCGGCTCCGTTCGGCCTCGGCGCCCCGCGCATGCGCAAGCCGCGCGCACATCCCCGTCCAGCGCCCTGGATGCATTTCCCGGGGTGAATCGGGAGGAGCAATGGCAGGAGGCGGAGGGAGCTGATGCCGCCTTTTTACTCAGCTCTTTCCGCAGTGCTATGCCCAGTTGTGGGCTCCTCAGGGCAGGAAAGACAAGGGGCTCCTGGAGAGCCTCCAGCGGAGGGCGATGAGGTGATGACGGGACTGAGGAGAGGCTGAGGGGGCTGGGCCTGCTTAGTATGGAGAGGAGAGGACTGAGCGGGGATCTCCTCAGTACATACAAATATCCCACAGGCAGGTGCCAAGAGGATGGTGCCAGGCTCTTTACAGTGGCGCCCAGCGGCAGGACGAGGAGCAGTGGCCATAAACTAAAACACGAAGTTCCACCTCAGCATGAGGAATAACTTCTTTGCACTGAGCGTGGCAGGGCACCGGAGCGGGCTGTCCAGGGAAGGGCGGTCACACGTTCTCCCTCTCTGGGGACACTCCGGACCCCGCTGGGCCGATCCCCTCAGGGCCCTTCCAAGCCCCGCCCGTCCCGTGGTCCTGCGCGCGCGCCCCGTGCCCTCACGCGCACGCTCCGCGCAGGCGCACGCGCGCCACGCCGCTCCCGGCCCGCCCCCCGCGCAGGCGCAGTGACGGAGCGGGGCGCGCGCGGCGGGCGTTGTGCGGCAGCGGCGGTGGCGGCGCGGCCATGGCGGGGTCCGCGGGGTCCGCGGGCGGCTCGGCGCGGAAGCGCCTCATGAAGGAGGAGGACATGACCAAGGTGGAGTTCGAGACCAGCGAGGAGGTGGACGTGACGCCCACCTTCGACACCATGGGCCTGCGGGAAGACCTGCTGCGCGGCATCTACGCCTACGGTGGGCGGCGGGGCCGGAGGGGAAGGGGCGCGGGGCCGGGGGCGCGGGGCCGGGGCTCGGGCGGAGGGCTCGGAGCGGTGCGGGGGCCGCGGCGGGGCCCGGATGTGCGGCCGGCCGCGCCTGCGCCCTGCGGCCCGGCCGGGCCTGGCCTGACGGTGTCTCTTGGCCCCGCAGGGTTCGAGAAGCCGTCGGCCATCCAGCAGCGAGCCATCAAGCAGATCATCAAGGGCAGGGACGTGATCGCCCAGTGAGTGCAGGGGGGATGTCGGGCACGTTCCCTGCCTTGAGGCTGGAAGCGGGATCGGCCTGGGCTGGTGCCTGGCAGGGTGTGGGGAATGATCTGAAACTGGTGGGACACGGGCACAGGTTGGCCAGAGCAGCTGTGGGTGTCCCATCCCTGGAAATGCTCCAGGCCAGGCTGGATGGGGCTCTGGGCCATGCAGAGGTGGGAGGTGTCCCTTCCCATGGCAGGGTGGGGGATGGAGCTGGATGTTGTTTAATTCCCTTCCAATTCAAATTACTCTGTGATTTTATGGTGTGACAAGCAAATAGTGAAATTGCCTAACTTGTTGTGATCCTCTGCCAGTTAATGCCAGAAGTTTGTTAGGTTTAGTTACTGTAAACAATACGTCTTAGAGACAAAGAAGGATATGCATCCCACTGAAGAAATCCTTTCTTGGTCACCAGTGCAAATCACTGGCCTTGCAAACTGCATTGGTTTATCTGTTATTTACATGAAAAAAGCGTGTGTGTAGCAGATGGCAGAAAGTTAAAATGCTGGTCTGATTAGGAGTGAAGGTGCCAGAGCTGGGGGCCCTGGAGTGTTCTGTCCCTGGTGTTGCAGCTCTCAGAGCTGCCTGACAGCAGATCACACTGATCATGGCAAACCTTTGTTGGCACTGTTGAGTTCTTTGCACTGGAGGGTGGGAGAGAGCAGAGGGGTGGAATGTGTTGAATTGCCTGTGCTGTTTGTCCAGACATGCAGAGTATTCACCAAACATCTGTTTCTCAGGTCACAGTCGGGAACAGGGAAGACAGCAACGTTCTCCATATCTGTTCTGCAATGCCTGGATATACAGGTAATCTCAGAGCAGCACGTGCTAAAAATAATTTTTACCAAATCACTGGTCTTCATCATAAAAGTGTGTTCTTTAAGAGTGATTAAATGAAGTTTTACTTTGAAATCTTTTCATTATGGGCAGTGAACCTCAGACAGAATTCTGACTGAGAACTTCACCAGACTCTGTAACAATTTAACTGTTAAAGTCAGTCTGGTAAAATAAGTTCAGCTGATGTCTTGTAATGATGAAGTTGTCTTTAACAGCTGACCTCTTTCACCTATTAGGGCTAAGTTAATCTCTCAGCCAGCAGAATTGTCTTCAGTCCCAATAGCATCATCAGCCTATCTGGTGATAGGTGATTTGATTCATTGCCCAGAATCAAAGCTGGGTTTTTGACTGACAGCTGTTTGCCTTGTTCTGCTCAGGGACATTGTGTCCATCCAGCAGTTTTGGGGTATAACTTGGATGTGCAGATGCAGTTGAATAAAAGGGTTCTCAGTGGGCTGGGATTGTTACTCACCTGTCACTGTCTGGGGACATAAAAATTAAAGTTTCATGTTCTAAGTGGAAAGTACAGCTTTTGATTTATTTCTGTTAAGTGCTCGTAATACTTTTAGAGGTGACCCTTCAGAACTTTGTCTTGGAGTTCTTGAGCAATGCAAGGTGTTTATCTGAACCAAACACACAGAACTGAAGGGCTTGAAATTTGTTTCTGTTTAGCAAGAAATGTACACACCTTTTTCTTTTTTTTTAGCCCAAAATTCTGTGCTAAATCCTTCAGCTGTGGCATTTCACAGCTTTGTTCTGTGATCATCACCTCTTGCATGCCTGGCTGTGCCTGTGGTTAATCCCTGTGATTCCCTGCTCTAACCAGGTCCGTGAGACCCAGGCCCTGATCCTGGCGCCGACTCGGGAGCTGGCTGTGCAGATCCAGAAGGTAGGAGCACTGCAGTCCCTGTCTGGGCAACTTTGCAAGGCCTGGGGCTGTGCTCTGGTCATTCTCTAGCAGAGCTCAGAGCAAACAAACAGCTTCCACTTTTTCTTCTGTTCCTGAGGGAAATAAAAAGTATGATTTGATATAGGGCTGTTTGCTCCTTGGCATTATATTCATGGCTTTGGCAGACTGAGGTTTTGCAGAGCCTTGAGTTTTTAAGGCCAGCCCGTCTAAAGCAGTTGTGATCCCTGAGGAAATGAGTTCCCAGTGTTTTAAAGCCTGCTGTTATGGAGGTTTGGGTAACAGACATTAAAAAATCCTTGTGCTGACATCTCTTAGAAAAGCCCACAGCATGGCTGCACAGACCAGCCTCTCCTGACAGAGGCAGCCTGGGCAGAGCTGGGGCAGTGAATCCCTTCCCTTGTCCCCAACAGGGCCTTCTCGCCCTGGGAGACTACATGAACGTGCAGTGCCACGCCTGCATCGGGGGCACCAACGTGGGCGAGGACATCCGCAAGCTGGATTATGGGCAGCACGTGGTGGCTGGCACTCCTGGCAGGGTGTTCGGTAAGGAAATTTGGCATTTGTTGTAACACTGGTAATGTAACATTGAGGGGAAGTGTAACAAGGTAACAACTTACTGCTCGTGTGCCTGGGAAAGACTGGGGGAGATCAGTGGTGATGGTATTTTCATTTTCTCTGTTTATGCTTTGCTTTCCATTGTTGAGGTGACTGTTTATGTGGTGGCTTTGGAAAAAGGAGGAAGTATTACAGTCCCTGAATCTTGAAGGGGATAGGAGTTAGGCCCACGTTTTCTGCGTCCCAGTGGTTGCTCCATCTTTGTTAAATCAGTTGCACTCACAGCTGGTACCTTCTGGTTGCACTGAAGGAAGAATTTAACATTTACTGCTCATGCAGTTACCACAGGGGCAGTGTTGGCCTTCAAGCTCACAGGATTTGTGGATTCTGTTGACATAAAGTTCACCTGGCATTTTGTGTTTCTCACATCTGTCCCTCCTCCACCAAAATGCCCTGACAGTGGTGGGGCTCACTTTTGTTATTGTTGTGCCACTCCACCTGATGTACTTTTAGTTTCCTTAACTTAACCTTCAAGGATCAGACATCTACAGGAACAATGTCTTCAGAGCATTCTCATCTCACAAAGTGAAATCTTGCAGATATGATTCGTCGCAGAAGTCTGAGAACTCGTGCCATCAAAATGCTGGTTTTGGATGAAGCAGATGAAATGCTCAATAAAGGTAAAACATTTGTCTCCCTTCTACTTCCTTTCTCCTTGCTTCTTTGAGATTCTAGGGTGTCCCAGCTGGCAGGCCCACTTCTTAAAGTTTAAAAAGTTAGACTATTACAGTTAGTTATAGGCTGGTTAAGGTACACAACGAGCCTTGTCTGATGTTACTGACTCACACATTTATGTTCATCCCATAGTATAGACCCAGTTCTGAATTCCAGATCAGATTGTGGACGAGGAGGGTATTTGGGAGAGGGATGTGCTAACTGTTGTGTGTGGCTTGACTTGCACTGCAGGCTTCAAGGAGCAGATTTATGATGTGTACAGATACCTGCCTCCAGCCACACAGGTGGTTCTGATCAGCGCCACTTTGCCGCATGAAATCTTGGAGATGACCAACAAGTTCATGACAGACCCCATCCGCATCCTGGTGAAACGGTCAGTGAGTTTCCTTGGAGAGAGCAGGGACTCTGAGTTGGTGCTGCCCTGGGCAGGTCACAGTGTCACTGATTTAAATGTACAGGGAGTCTCTGTGTTCCTTCCCATCGTTCCTGAGTGTCCACAGGTGTGCTCATGTCCTGTTTCCCAGCAGGGGCTGGCTTATCTCCCTGACTTTATCCTTGTCCACTTCTGTGTGCTGCTGCTCAGCACAGGACATTCCCTCATCCTTGAGGGAATGAGTCCCCTCACTCTCCTCATGGAAATCTATCCTTCACATTTATCCAATTCCTGGGCTCTTCCAGAGGATTTTTATAGGCTTCCTGTTAAAATTTCCTATTACACAGCAGGCAAAAACCCCCTTTAGCCAACTGATCCTGGGTGTTCTCAGAGGCACAGTTCACATCTGGTGGCGTCACAGATCCTTGTGCACTGGGACCAGGAAGGAGCCTCCCTCTTGCCTGAGCTTTTAAGACTGCCCCATTTAGTACATTCGAGCTTGTTGAGACTTTGTTCAGTCTCTCTTGTCAGGAAGCTGGAATGTAAAAGTGATGAGAACAGAAATGTTCCCCTTTGGAGCTGGCTGGCTGGAGCAGAGCCGTTCCAGTCTCTGCTGAACAGGTCACATTCAGGGCTTTTCTTAAAGCTGAATTTTCCCAGGACTTTCTAGAACAATTTGGATTCCATCTGGACCCAGCAGCTTACAGCACATGGGGCAGAGGAGTGGTCTCTGGTGAAGCACACCCAGCCCCTCTAACTGCTTGTGGTGCTCTTCCCTGCAGTGATGAGTTGACCCTCGAAGGAATCAAGCAGTTTTTCGTGGCTGTGGAGAGGGAAGAGTGGAAGTTTGATACCTTGTGTGATCTCTACGACACGCTGACCATCACCCAGGCTGTCATCTTCTGTAACACCAAGAGAAAGGTACAGGGGCCACCAGAGGGGCATGGTGCTTCCTGAGGGTGACTCCAACAATGCTGGTTTAGTTCTTAAGAGGTCTGGTTGCTCCCCCATTTGAAATAGTTCAGTAGGACCAGAGGTTAAACCTTTGGGATGTGCCTAACTTAAAACAACAGAGGCAGACCTGAGACAGCTGACAGGAATTGCCTTTTTAGAGAAGTAACTGCTAACTGCTTATAATTCCTGGAGCAAACCCACACTTCCTGAATAAATGGTCCTAATTCCTTTCTTCTCAGGGCTTGTAGAGCCCTGTATCATACAGCTGATGCTTTGTAAGGATTATTTACTCCCCTTAGTCTCAGAATGCTTGTGGAAGTGTCTCAGTCCATACCAGCTCATGTCAGCAAACATTCTGGAGCTCAGCCGCTGTGCTTGGCTGTCTGAGCAAGGAGCTAACCCAGGCTGTGTTCACAGGTGGACTGGCTCACAGAGAAGATGAGGGAAGCCAACTTCACCGTTTCCTCCATGCATGGGGACATGCCCCAGAAGGAGAGAGAGTCCATCATGAAAGAGTTCAGATCTGGCGCAAGGTAAATGCCCCAAATAGCATTGTTAGATCAGTAATGCCTCAGTCTCAAGGCTTTGCTCAGCTCAGATTGAGGAGAACTCTGATTTCCTGTTGTGTGGAAGGGTTGAGAGCTTGCCATTTTCCAAGGAGGGACACTCATACCTCTGGGTGTAGAATTAGTCTGTTCTATTTTGCTGAAGACGTTGGAAGTTGCTGCATTTAAAATTCAAGGAGAAATGTTTGTGCTCCATCCTCGGTATTTTAAACACTTGGGAGCATTATTCCTTCTGAAAGATCCGAGCTGTGTTGGTCCTGCCTTGGCTGAAGTTTGGTGCTAGTGCAAGGGACAGCTTTCCATGCAGCAGAAGTGTGGATGCTGCTGGTGTGCTGTGGGCAGTGGGGAGCATGGAATAGCAGGGAATGCTCTGTGCTGGAGCCTGGGGGTTCCCAGAAAAGAGGGGATGCTCTGTGCAGGAGACTGGGGATTCCCAGAAAAGAGGGGATGCTCTGTGCAGGAGACTGGGGGTTCCCAGAAAAGAGGGGATGCTCTGTGCTGGAGACTGGGGATTCCCAGAAAAGAGGGGATGCTCTGTGCTGGAGACTGGGGATTCCCAGAAAAGTCTTGACTGTGCCCTTTTCTTTGCAGCCGAGTTCTCATTTCCACAGACGTTTGGGCTCGAGGCCTGGATGTGCCTCAGGTGTCGCTGATCATTAACTACGACCTGCCCAACAACAGAGAGCTCTACATACACAGGTAGGCTGGGGCTTCCCTCGGGCCCCTGGGGCTGGGGGAAGGCTCCCACAGTGGCTCCATTGCCTCTTCCCTCGTGCCTCTGCAGGATCGGCCGCTCGGGCAGGTATGGCCGGAAAGGCGTCGCCATCAACTTTGTGAAGAACGACGACATCCGCATCCTGCGGGACATCGAGCAGTACTACTCCACCCAGATCGACGAGATGCCCATGAACGGTGCGTGCTGCTGGCCCTTCCTCTGGGGGCAGCCTGGGGCAGCAGTGCTGGGCTGTGAGTCACACACTCAGCTAATGCTTCTAATCCTTGCCTTTTCTCTTTTTCAGTTGCTGATCTGATCTGAAGGTCCGTGGTTAGTGGGAAGTTGTACCTTTTGGTACCCTCCATAATTCTCTTTTGGACCCACATCCTTTTATCGTATTTGTCATATGTTCTTGAGTTGAGCTGCACTTGAGAACTTGTGTAAATATTGTCTGTACTCCCACCCATGTTTTTCAATTAAAAAAGGAAGTTTTACCATAACTTGTGCTTAATTACTTTACCCCGCACAGTAACAGGCAGGGAGTTTTGAGATACTGCTGTACTTGGCTGGCATAATGAAACAAAACACTGGACACTGCCCATATCTGGGTTCATAGAACACAGGGCTTCCTGTTCTCTACCCTTTTGTTATTGTTGTGCCACGCCACCTGATGTACTTTTAGTTTCCTTAACTTAACCTTCAGGGATCAGACATCTACAGGAAAAATCTGTGGCCTGGCCCTAGTCTGCTGTAGGAAAATTAAATTAGGAGATAGCCAGAAATTTCCTGCTAGTTAAGTCTTTCTGGAGCCAGAAATCACCACATGTGCTCCAGATGGGGATTTCCTATCCCAAGGAGCTTGGGCACACACTCCAGAACAGAAGGAGCAAGTATCCTGTCTTGTCACCTTCTCCACCTCTTTCTGCTGCTGTACCTCGTTACATCTGCCCTCTCACCTCTGCTCCTGTGTTTCTCTCTGGCACAATGCTGTACTTTGCCAGCTGTAGGATCTTCCATGTAGCTTTCCTGCCTCACTCTGCCGTGTCCTTCTGTGAGGCAGGAGTTGGCCACGGGTCAGTTACCATCTTCTGCTCTCTTTTTCCTGCTAAACTTGGCTGTTTGCATGCTCAGGAAGGACAGGGCAAGCAAGGCCTGAGTACACCACAGTTTGCACAGTTGGATCAGCGCTCAGAACTCCTTTCCTGAGTAGCAGTGGAATAGCCCAGGTAGAGAAAGCAGCTGCCACCTCCTTTAAAGCCCTGTGAAACTCCTCAGTTCCCCGAGGAACCCACTCTGTGCACCAACCTGATGTTCTTAACAGGACTCAGAAGGTGAGAAATGCTAAGCTTGTTCTACTAGGAATACTGATTGTTAGGGGATTGTCCATGGAGGTGAGGCCACTACAGCTTCATGTCCCCACGTGCCACCAGCAGCAAGGCTGAGCCAGCATTCCCACAGGGAATGTGCTCACACCATCCTTCTAGGTCAGTGGCACAACAGCACTAACACCCTCACCTGCCCCTGGTCACCATGAAAGGCTGTTGGGGACAATACACACACAGGCTCTGTATCCCTCCAGAACTGGGCAAGGAGGCTCAGCTCAGCCAGGATCCAGCCTGGGGATGATCACCAGTCTGCTCCAGCAGCCAGTAGATGGACATGGCCCCCAGCTGCACCCCTGACATCCCCACGGTGCCTGCCCCCAGCAGCTGCCCTTGAGACACAAGTCTGCCCTCAAGTGGCCCTTGCAGAGCCTCTCTTGCCCCCACAGAGGCAGTCACACATGAAAATGGAGCCCCCAGACCAGCCCAGACCTTGTCCCTCACACAAAAACAGATGTGTCCAGCCAGACCTAGAACTGCTCCCACACCTGGCTCCCAGGCCCCTTACCCTCCTTGCTGGCTAAATCCAGCTTGCTGTTCAAGTGACACAACCTCACTCCAGCTGCTGCCACTCCAAACGTGCAGGTCCCATTCCAGTGCCTGGCACTTTGTGCCCACAGAGTGGAGTCCCCTTTTCCAGGGAAGGGTGAGATGGGCTTAACAATCAACACGGCCAAACAAGGACATGCTCCAGCCATTTCCAAACCCTTTCCTAGACCTGGTTAAAAGTCATCTTGACCCCTCCCCTTCCCTCCCTTCCATCCCTCCCACAAGCTCGAGGGGATTTTGCATTCATGCTGCAACTTGGTGGCACAGTGTTCAGGAACTGCACCCATAAACCCTGAAGAAAAGTCCATATAAAGCCTCCCAACTCCTTATCCACGTGCTAGGAAGAGTTCTGCTTTTCCCATCTCCACAGGGCACAGCTGCAAATCTGACCTGCACCTTCCTGGAGACCGGGAGCAGCAAGGGCAGGCATGGCCCTGTCAGCCCCCATGTGACTCATTTGCTTAGTAAGAGATTAATCACCAAAGCCCAGGCTTGTTTGAATAACAGTATTTAATCTGTACAGGTTGAGATATCATAAAATGCGACATTCCTACCTCATCTTTAGCATCATTCCCCTGGAGCTGAGCCCTCACCTGCAGAGGGCAGGTAACCACCACTCCCCAGCAGTTCTTTGCAGTGCAAAAGTCACAGTGCAATTGCTTTAGTCCTAGACAGATGATTTCCCTCACTCAAGAGAGGGGAGATGTTAAAGCTCAAATGTTGATGAAAATTGTTACCATTTAGGAATGCAAAAAACCCAGCTATTGCACACAGCCATTTCCAGCTGAAACTACAGCAGTTAATTGTTTAGCTGCCTTTACACTCCACACAGTTGATACTGATTTAGCCAAGAATGAAAGTAAAGCCAGTAACAAGATTTCAGAGTGATACAATTGTCGGAGGGCAGAATCTGACAAGCAACTCCACAAGTCAAAAGCGTGCTTAAGAACAGCAGGAGGTTTTCCTATACAGGGAGGGGGTATGAGCTGGACAGAGGTCACCTTCCAGAGACAAGCATGAGAGGAACATCGGCTTCAATAGAAAGCTATGAAGTACAATAGAACAAATCTGTTCATATAATTGTCAGGATAAGTATTTGACATAGTTTATGTAGTAGAATACAATACTTGAACATCTTTTAAAAATAAGCACGGATTTCATTTAATATATACACAACTGATTTTAATCATGTACTGAAAATAAATTACAGGAAATAACTTTAAAATGCAACAGAAGACAAGAGTTTCACAACAAACATTCCCATTGATTTTTCCAAGGGGGTGAGAGATTGCAGTGCTCAAGGCAGGTAAATATCACAAATATATCAAAAAACTTCAAATTGTTGATGCATTCACACATTTACATGAGCCACAAACATTCCTTTACAGGAACTGCACTTAGCTACCACAGAACCAGGTTTTGCCATAAACTACAAAACTTTGATACAAAATCGTATTTATATATTTATATTTCATATACATGCCCTATCTGTGATTTCTTAAAAAATAAAAACTAAACACACTGTACAGACAATCCTAACTCATTGCTTGGTAGCTGTAGGCAACATTTTTGGATGGAATTTCTTCCCCAGTAGAATTAATGGCAATATTATATACATGAAGGCTAAACTGCAGAAAAAGACAGCTCAGTTCCGATATGCACCTCCCTCGGGACCAGGTCTGCGAGTTCAAGGCGAGACACCCTCTGTGCTGAGCCACTGCCTCCCTGACAGCCCAGTTCTGCGTGAGGAACCAGCACATGCATCTGTGTAACACTGGGACAAGGCAAGAAAGCAGGAGACGCGTTGTAATGGAGGGGCTGCTCCGACGGCTGCACCGGCCGCGCACAGGAACACTGGCGGGAGCTGCCGGGGTGGTGCCGAGCTGGGGCCATCGGGGAGAGCACAGCTGCAGGGGGCTGATGGCGACACTCCCTGAAGTCAGCTGCTGCAGGGGACGGGCTCCCCTGTAAGCCGGAGCCCGCACGGACTCACAACGCTGGGGAAGCTCCCCCTCCCTCCCCCAAACGCGTAAAACTGAGCCGCTCCCTCCCACCCCAGCGGGCTCCATGGCACCAGTTTGTCTGAGAGCTGAGCACTGACAAATATAACTCTTCCCCGGTGATGGCAGCAATCTGTGAAGCCAATCACACTAAACTACTTCTACAGTTGATTGTAAACTTTGGTTTATTTTTATTTATTTTTTTTTTATTATTGAGTTCTCATGGTACAGCAAGCATGTCTAGGATGAGAGGGCAGAGTTGAAGAGGAGACGAACTGTCAGTCTGTCTTTAGTCTGGCATGGTGAGCCACCTGCTCGGTCAGGCCTGCTTTGATAGAGTTTTTTACAGACTGCCTCATATGATCCTCCATCAAATTATCACTCATGGGCTTCAACACCTGTGGAATGAGAGATGTGCAAAAGAAACAAGAAAATGAGGTAACCAAGGAAAAGAAGATATAAAATCATATAAAGAGATGAGATTTGAAATCATGAAAAAACTTAGAATGATGAAGTCTGACACAAAGTGGCATGAACTGAAAGAGAAATGAATTTTGCTGCTAGAGTAATGAGGTTAAAGCAGTCACATGCTATGGACACAAGTGATACCCCTCCTACACAGCAGTATTTCACTGAATTCAAACCACTTTACAGTTCCTAGAAGATGGATGTGCAATTCCATACCCCATATGCAGCATCAGTCTGGTATGGTTACAGCATTTATGCAGACCGGCCCAGACGGTCCAGCTTATTGTCCTATATGTGTAAGTGTGAACACTTCAGATACAGAAAGAAAGTTAAAAATACTGGCTAGTTTTTCTTCTTGTTATTGTTGGATGAGAGTCGCTGTCGCGGCACTGATGTGAGAGCACGACGAACCGTTCGGCGTCTAAGGACTTCAAAGAGTTTGGAAAACACCTAAAACACGAATTCAGCTGTTAGGAAAAAGGGCTCTCACAACACAGCAGAAACTCAATCAAGTTCAGAAAAACAAAAAAAACAAAAAACCTGATTGCCAGTAACTTCTCACCTTCCTGGGATTCCTCTGAAGCAAGGAGGGAAAAGAAAGGCAGAGATTCAGAAAAATCAACAGCAAGAATGAGTATTTAATCAGAGTTACTCAGGACTGCAGTGCTTTGCATGTTACTGGTGATGTGCAGCTCTAACAGCAACGCTGCTGAGGGCTTTTGGAGACCCCTTCCTCCAGCCCCCAGGTGGCAAGCTCCTGCCAGCATAAGCCAAGCTCTCCCCATCCCAGGGAAGGCAGCAGCCAAACCAAGCCTTTTGTGCAGCAGCAGCTCCAGTAGTACTGGAGAGCCTCAATTTTAATCACTAGTCAGTGATGCTTACTCAAGATTTGGCTACCAACTCTTACTTACTGATGCTCATTTCCCACTTTTTAAGAACCCACTTTTTATGCTCCAGTGGAACTTAAAGCCTGACTGGCACCCTCAGCAGGTTGCTCAGATAGGCCTAGTGTACCAGTGCCTAGGATCAGCCTTGAACACAGGAATTTTCCAGCTGTGGAAGCAAGCATCTGTGCAGAAGGCTGCAGTTAGTTATCTGCTCATGCCTCATAGGACACACTTTAATGTCACCCCAGATAAGCTCAGTGCACCCTTTATTTCCAGTAACAACAGCAGCAAAGTGCTTTCCTTCTACTGGCACTGGACAGAGCTAGTCAGAATGCTCCAAAAACTACTGGTCAGGAATTCTCTACATTGACTTTACTGGCACAGTTAAGTTTAGGCAGCAAAATCTCTATGCAGAAAGTTTTCTCCTCCAGCTCTGTTGTCCTTACACTCACATCTTTTCTTTCAGGAATTTGTTGAGCATTCCTTGCAAACAGCAGTTGCACCCACTGAAGCTGTCACAGACAGCACAGGTCTCCCTGATGGATGAAACCTGCTGTGCACCCTCTGGGAGCAGCTGCTGAAAGCCATCACTCAGCCCGTTCTCTCCAAGGACTAATCAATTCCTTGCTCTGAATAAGGAAAGAGTTTTGAAGTGTCCCCTCTACCATCTAAGTAACCTTCTGCACCTCAAGTAGCACTTGTTTGATAATATCCTAAGCTTATTTAACATTCCTTGTGTGCAGCATCTGTTCCTGAAGAGAGCAGTCACACTACTGAGCAGATTTTCCCTTTGGCAGCACTAGCATTCTCTATTAGGTCTAGAGCAGCTTTTCCCTCTCAGCACTGAACAGAAGCTGTTTGATTTGTCTGCTCAAGACAGCAAGATTTTGCAATAAAGACAGATACCAACCTGTTCCCATATAGCTTCAGCGATCTGATCAATGGCTGTTCCAACTTCTCTGAATTCCCCAGAGTACTTAACGTATGCCCAAGTACAAAACGATATAAGAGCCATCCCCAGCACGAGATTACACAGGGCAGCTATGGAGTTCATGCCAAGGAACCCAGTCAGTCCTGAGATTATGTACATGGCAAACATGACTGCAAATAGAGTGGCAGGGGTACGAGCAGCATAAAAGATGTTTTTGCCATCGTTGTGCTTCACAAAGTTTGCATAGATCTCTTCGATTTCCCCTTCCAGTTGCTCCTGGTAGCGCCGGCAGAACTCTTCCCCTCCCATCTTCTTGACGGAGCGGAACTGGCGGATGGCGCTCTCGCGGAAATCCTGGTGCTTCTGCTCCAGGTCCGACGGGGCAATGTAAGGCTTATCTCCCCCACACACCTGAGGGACAAGCAGACACAGGGAATCACACCCTGAGAGCAGCTGCCCCTCGCTGCCCCCTCGGCTCTGCGAGCCCCAGGCCCAGTCAAAGGGATTTGGGGTCCTGGCAGGGCAGGAGCCTCACCCATCCAACCACACCCAGACCCACAGCACAGAAATGAATTCATGCTTCCTCTGTTCTCCTCAGGCAAGCCCAGAAGGACAGGACAACAGCCACACACACATCCCTGCTTTTCCCCAGAATGAAGTCCTCCACATCCCAAAACTCCCTGGAAAATGCCTGCCAGTCTCACCCTTCAGAGCAGCTTTTTCACATTGCCCAGAGCACGTTAAACACCAGGAGCTGCTGAGGGATCAAGAGGCCACCACACAAATAACTGCCACTGTTTTCTTATCCTCTGTGACGCTGCACCTGTTGTTCCTTACATTTCAGGTCATTAGGGGGACAGTATTTTGGTTCTGCACACTCAGCAAAGGAGGGCTTTGGTTCATGAGGACAACTCAGAGGCTGCAGCAAGAACTACCTTTACATAATCGAGTTTTAAATCCAAAGAGTTCCCACTTCTGTTCTTAAAAATAGAAGTTTCAGAGCTGTGTCAGATCAAGAACATCATATGAGACATCTGGATAAAAAACTATTCCATAATTTGTGCATATCTCTACAGTGATATAAAAATATACAGTACTGGGGAACATTACTATGGAAACAAAGTCTGTTTAAAAGAACATCTGTTTCTGTTTATTCCCTGCCCCAAGTTAGAAACCTTACTGCTACAGAGTCTCAACTACCATTGAAGATTCAAGTTTGGAAGGCAGACTTGGCACTTATTATAAACAACACATTTACTATTTCAAGACATTTTCCAAAATGGAAATAGAGGAGTTCCCTTAAACCAGCAGAGCATTCTCCAAACAGCCTGCTAACAAATGGAACTGGATTGTCTGCTACTAGCACTAGGTCTTACTTTAATTTCAAAACAACTAGTTCAGCAATTAAGACCACAATTAGCCTAATTAATGGGGAGCTATGTTTATAGCATGTTCTCACACCTACTGGTCTTTCTGGTTGTACAGTTTCACAATAAGCACAGTCCTGTTAAGCTTTACGAGACAGGTAATGGTTTTCAGAATTTCCTAAGATAAAACCTTGCCTACCACTACATTAAAGTATGAAATCCATCCAGCATTCAGCCTAGAACCATATCAGATCACTATCTTCAAGAGAAGAAGCAAGTGGGAAATTACATACACAAGTTTTTCAAAGTAATTCTTGTCTTCAAAGGGGTTTCTTTACATTTTTGAATCACTTCAATGCTTGGATTTTACAGCTAATGAATGACCACGATTCAGAAGCATGAGGCTACAGAACCAGAATTCCACCCCTGTGCAAGCCTGACACAACACATGTCTGCTCACCTGCTGGTGCATTTCGTGCCACAGGGTTTCGAGATGCCTGTCAGGGGCCACAGAGGGAACTAACAGGTGGGAATCCTGCACACACCCCCATTCTCAGACCTCCCCAGCATCACAGCCAGGCTCAGAGAGCAGAAAACACACAAGTCCTGGCCCTGAGTCAGCTTCCCCCACTGAAGTGCTCACACAGAGGGCACCATGGAAGCTGAAGGCCTGTGTTTGCATGCAGGTGTTTAGGAAAGGTTGTGCCATCATACCTGCTCCATGCCTTTGCTGTACAAGTCTTTTGCTCCTGCCACAGCAGCAAGATTGTTCGCCTCAGCTGTTGCCTAGAAAACATGGAGCATCCTGTGTCACTCACAGCATTGCCAGGTTTTACACAGCACTGCACTCCAAACATACCCCCAAAATCTCCACAGCTCCTGATGGCCAGGAAAAGGCCACACAAAAATAAGTGAAGTTCAGCAACAGACATTAAAACATTGCTGCCCTTCTTCAGCTTTCTCGCACAGCTGCAAACAAACCTCAGTTTGCTCCTACAGCCTTTTCATCATGAGCAACTTCCTCTGAATGCTCTACTGTTAATAAGCACATAAGGGTCACTAAACTATTATATTTTAATCCTGGTACTGGATTACTTCCAGTACCCAAGAGGAAAGAAGGAATCTGGGATTATTTCTACATTACAGATGTACAGTTTTGGTCTCAAATGTAATTGTCAAGTTTGTTAAGAATTTAAGTCTTATTTTCTACCTGTGTCATGTCAGGGACAATTATTGTAGTTAAAGCTGCAAGATGTCATTTTCTGGATATCTCCCAGCCAAACAGCAAGTTACAGGAAAAGAATGCTTGGACAGTAAAGCAGCTAAAAAACACAACCAACCAAACAGAACCCAGCTCAATTTGGTTGATTTAATTTCATTTGGTTGCTAAAACAGAGGGAAAAGTACTCAACCACCACAGTTCAGGTGGCTTTCAAAGCACACAGATCCTTCCAGAACAACAGCTGGGAGGGGGGGACTCAGGCCCACAGCAGTCATGATTCCTCAGCTGAAAAGAACTTATAAAGTACACATCATCTAATAGTCAGGTTATTTGAAAGAAAATAAAATACCTGCAGCATAGATTTCGGATGAGGTAGCTCCTCTCCTTGATAGATTTTAATGTAAGCCTGGGAGGGAGAAAAAGAGTTTATTTTTATAAACATTTATGCTTTAGGAGAATAAGAAATGAGGGATGATACAAAGACAGAGCTCAGATTATTTCTCTGTAATAGTGCTGAACACTAAATTATGCAATTTTCTTCACAGAAGTCTGGCAATTTTTTCCCCCTCACTTTCCTATGCTGGGGCCCAGCAGGGCAGCAGAGCACCCTGAGGGGATGCCACCCCTGTCCCAAGATGTGACAGGTTTTGACAGCCGGTTTCTACTCCCTCAAATACTTAAGGTCTTTGCTAGACAGGGAATCTTCACCCATAACAAAAGAGTGAAGATGACTATCCCAACCTTTCTGGCAAGAGGTCTGCTCAAATTTACCCCAGTGCTGGGAGAACCAATATTTACATTTCTCCACATGCCTTGATCTACTGTAGTGTAGGAAAAAAAAAAAAACAGATCAAGGCACTTTGTACAGACAGAGCTGAGCAGACAAAACACTTCCAGGCAGCCTACCCCACTGTGCCCCACCCCACTTATCCTCAGGGGTCCTTTCTGTCCCCAGGGTTCCAGGGGGCTGGAAGAGAACACACACACTTCATTTCTTGTGCAGCCCCCACAGGCTGGCCCTGGCACAGCTCCTGGGGACAGGGAAGTGGGGCACAGCAGGCAGCAGCAGCCATTCCAGGGCCTTGGACAAGCTGTGCAAGTTACACCAGCAAGGCCACTCTCAGCCCCTTGAGGGGAGTCTGTCCTCTCTCTTCTCACCACGGCTGCCCTCCCTCCCTGCCCTGGCTGCCAGCCTCAGGCCTGAGGATTTTCTGCTCCAAGGGAGGAGAGAACAAGGTTATCAGGGTCCCCATGTACTCGGTGCTCTAGGTTGCAGAACAACCTACAAAAACATATAGAGTTATACAGGACTCTGGTCCCTTGACAGCCTCCTTGCTCCTGCAGCTATTTCCTCCAAGTAAAAGCCCTACAGTTCCCAGCTCAGGCCTCACAATCTCAGCTTCAGATGCACAGTCCCAAGGGAGCAGGCCTCTTTAGTTACATAAGCATGGCATTTCTGCAGCACCCCACAGCACTGCTCCCCAAATGGATACAGGATACAAATCAGCTTTCCAGCAGTGGTTTTACTCTTGGGTTTTAGGATGCAGTGCTTTCTAAACATGCTGAACATGCCCTCCCTGCACTGTACCTGAGTGGGTCCTACTAGAGAAAAACTAGAGCAAACAGCAGCATGCAACCATGTAAACAGAGAGAGTGAACCTCTGCACTCCCATGCTGGTTTTACACTTGCCAGAACAGCCATCACTTCTGCATCTCACACCATGTCTTTCCTTCAAAAAGTTACTTTGTTTTACAAGTGAAGTTAAATGAGCTCTGGTCTCAAATTCCTTCCTTGCATAGTTTGTTTCATAACATCAGCCTAACTTTTCTATCCCAAAAGTAGCAATGCAAAACTCCTGTCTTTAGGAGACAGCGGCATCATTCCCACCAAACCAACTGTCTAAGTAGTCCCAATTAAAAAAAAAAAAAAAATAAGGCTACACACACCATCCCTGGTGATGTAGAGATTATGTTATCACATTTCTGCTGGTGTCACCATGATACCAAAAAAGCTCAAGACTAACAGCTGTGAGTATCCTGCATAAATATTTCAGAGCACAGTGGTGCTACACATGCAAGTGCTTAGAAAGCACCTTCCCTGCATGTTAAAAATCCAGAAGGGAGTATCTGAAATTCTCATTGCATTCCTATGAGTTTAAGAGCTGTTTTTCTATCTGTAAAAACTACATGACCAAAACAAAAAAAAACCAACTGGGATTTCAAAGTAGGAAAAAAATATCTACTAAAGCTTGAGCTATCTCAGCCTACTCACAGAGAGGAAAATTAAAGCTACCAACCCACAAATTTTGCTAACAGTAGCTTGCAAAGAGCCGTACTGCTAGAAAGTAGTGTGCCAGTTCTGGAAAGTCAGAGTAATGAAGTGAAAATAAAAGTGAGCTGATCAGCGAGTGTCAGCCTAGATAGCCTATCTTCTCTGGGAACAACATGGCCTAAAATTAGAATACTGTCTTTTAAGCTATTAACAGAAATAATTAGTATGAGTTTGCTTACCTTGAAGTATTCTACAAGATCTCTACAGGTCACCTTGGATCCACTAATCTCTTTTTCTACCAAGTTTTCAGGGGCAAGCAGTAACGGTATCAAATTCCGCAGTTCATTCTTAAAATCCTCATCTATATCTAGTAAAATTCAATCAATTTCAAGAAAAAAGTGGTTAGTTTTTAATCTTGTATCTCCTAAAGGAACAGTGATAGCCCACAATTCTTCTACATCTACAACATCACAATGCTGTACTGTATTTTTAAGGTATTTAAAGGCTTACAAAGAGAATATAGCTTTAGTAAATTCTAACTACTCCCAGTTAGTAGTACTCTAATGTACCAATCTTAACTGGGACAACAAGGTGCCACTGTCCTTTCAGTATTTTAAATGCACTTCCCCAATGACACCAATGCCCGATGACCTCACAGGGTGTGCCCTCAGCACAGCAGGGGCTGCCACCCCACCACTGCAACTCACTGTTACAGCCCTTGCCATCCTGATGCATTCCCTCAGCTGGGGGACACACATCCCTTGGAGGAATCCAACTGCCTCTCGTTCTGCAGTAGCAGAACACTGTGGCTTTTATCTCAGCCATTTCAGAGCTGACCTGTGGTTCAGCAAGTTCTTAGAGAAAAGCCTTTCCAGAAAAAAAAGTCTTTAATCTTGGGAATTCTGCCCTCTGGAGCCCTTCGTTATCTTTGGAATCTCCATTTAATGACCTTTAAGCATGTCTCAAGTTATCAGATTACAATGAACAGCTAGACACAAAGATATCCATTCCCTCTCCCTGCTTAATTCCTCTACTTTTAAACCACTAAAAAGAGCACACAATGCACATTTCTAAATTCTGCAGCTTCACCTTTTAGCCTTATATTTTCCAGTCAGGCATTTCAATAGCTAACCATTACAGTGCTTAACTTTCATCATATAAGAAAACAAACTCAGTGATCTGAATCAAGAAACACAAAATGAAAAGCTTCCTACCATTCAATCTCCCATCAAAATTTGGATTTGTTGCAACTTTAAGACCAGGGTGGGGCAACAGGAAACACCCAAGATTACTGAAACAGGAGTGAATATGCTTCCTTACATTCTGTAGCTCTTCATGTTGGTTTTGCTTTACCTGAAGGAAAAAAAGGTATTAAGAACTGCTACCAGTTTTACAGCATTGCAGTTAAGATTAACCATCATCTTAAAAGCAGCAAGAGCACAAAAGTGTGTTTAAGCTTTTATTTCTGAACTTAATAATGTTAACTTTGCCTATAAGTAGAAACACCACAAATGTATTTTATTAGCACAAGGAGCCAGCTCATGATGCATCATTGTCTTGACAGCACAGTGTCACTTACAAGATCAGAACAGGACTACTGGAGATAACTTACCTGCAATCTTTTCTCTAGGAACTTTCTTCCTCCTTCCAAGCCATATGCATGTTCATAAGGATAACTCCAATCTCTAATTAAGAACATTAATGTCTGCAACAGGAAGAACAACAGCAGCGAATGCTTTGCATCATTCCTAACGTCAAAAATTTCTATCACATGTGATTATTTTAAGTATTTGGCTGCTCTAAAACTAAATATATTATAGATTACAAGCAAGGATACTATGTAAATGTTTGGGTATATTTGGCTGCACTAAATGTAGCAGCCTTGTAGTTCTGTGGTGCAAGTCATTGCTTGTTTAAAAAACCAACTAAACAGAACACCCACCACCAAACAGGACCTTTTCTCAGAACCATCTACCACCAGCAAGGACCAACTATATCTCAGAGTAATAAAAAAGAAGGCAGTACAAAATTTATCTCCTTAACACCTGCATAACACTTGACATTTTGATTCTTTTTATACCTTATAACTCAAGCACAAAGCTATACTTGCCCAAAATGTGATTCTCTTCAGCATTTTTCCATTGGGGTTTTGCAAAGCCATGTGGCAATAGCGAAGGAAAATTAGTCTTGCAAAGAACTGGTTACCTTCAGCCCAACTAACTGATCTGCAGAAATTATCCTGAGCTCATTTTCTACACATTAAATCTATTTAACACAGTTACCTGAAACGGCTTTTGGTAGATTTCTTCCATAGCTAGTCTTCCATATTCTGTAAACAACTGAGAGAAAGAACAGTGTAAGGATGTGCCACACAGAAAACATTTTTCTGCTGTGAAATATTCTATTACGTCACTAAAAAACAAATCATTCAATCTTATATCTTACTATAGGTTTCAATCTTATGCCTTACTACAGGTTGAGAATGGCAAACAATCCTCAATAATGAGTATACCAACCCTCAATAAGATTCAGGTAGGAGACATGATTCCCACAGGCTTCACAGTGCCATTCCTGAACTGTCAACACACTGCAGTTTTAAGTGGGTGGCTGTTGGGCTATTCTCAGAGAAAAGCTGGCTGCATTTCTCACCAAGCCAACTTCCAACACTTGCTTCCTAGGCTAAGGAGGTAAGGCTGACTAACATTTGCCCCTTACTTCCCACAAAAGGTTTATTCCTGGAAATCCCAGGGAACTTGGCTCTAGCCAATATATCAGACATTTAAATACAAGCCAAGTTCAGCAGCTTCTCAGATCTCTGCTTCACCTCATGACCTTTAATAATTGTTCCTTCCCTCCAGTATAAAAGCTGGTATCAGCTGTCTTCCTCTGCCTGCTTTCACCATCTTTAACACCAGCAGCAGCATTCCTTGCTGGCCAAGCCACCCACAAGAGCAGGAATGAGGGACTGTGCTGGCTGCCTCAGCACAGGTCAGTACTGGCAGGGCTTGATCCATGCCAGCCTCCTTACAGATACTGCAGGTTGAGATGATGGAAGCACACCAGAACTCTGCAGTGCCAGGCAATCATTATTCTGCATTAAACTAACTCCTGGAGTGTCTCAGGTAGATTATGGCTCAAAGGGCACGTCTGGTGTTGATCACAAGAGCACCTGGAAGTCACAAGATTAATTTAATTTACAAGCCCTTGTCACCCTGAGCAAAAGCAGCTGTGAAGTGGCCAAGCACCCACAAGAGTCTGGTTTCTTTGACCCAAACTCTTTACCTCATTCACTTCCCTGCTAAATGTAAAAGGCAGTCAGAGACTAACAGTATTTCACAATTATATAAATTCCTATTAAAACAGAAATTCAGAATTTCCTTCCCTTAGATCATGATTCCCTGCTGCAACTTTAAATTGTATTTGTATTTATCATCCTTATTTATCCTTGTATTTATCATCCTTCAAATCTCACCCTCCAGCAGAACAGAGATAGATTGTTTTATTCAGATTACACCAAGCCTGTTAAAGGACCAAAGTCTCAAGGGAAGCCTGGCTCTCAAATAATGACCTACAGATTTTT
The DNA here is from genome assembly GCF_028769735.1 of Zonotrichia leucophrys gambelii. Classification (NCBI taxonomy): domain Eukaryota; kingdom Metazoa; phylum Chordata; class Aves; order Passeriformes; family Passerellidae; genus Zonotrichia; species Zonotrichia leucophrys. The sequence continues at coordinate 92,564,648 of NC_088172.1, forward strand.
TGTTCTCACTGCTCGGTTGTGGTTTTTTTTGGGGTGTAGGGGGTATGGGCCCAGTGATTCAACCCTGCTAATTGAGAACAGCTTCATAAGAATACTTTTAGTTAGTGCTCTTTTACTTCCAGCATTGGCAGCCAGTCTGCTGCAGCACTGAAGACACACAGAACAGTTTTAAGCCGTGACAAGGTCATGGCCTTGGCATTTGGCAATACACAAGCGACTCTGTAAAGCTACAGGTTTTAAGTTAAGGAGATAATGTTCTTGCACCATTCACATGAAGCCATAATTCAGTGGCCTTTGACCACAATGTTGCATTAGAGGATAAAAACCCCATGGTGAAGACATTCTCCTGCTTTTATTTCTAAGCAGAATAAAACTCTGCAGAAGTTTCTCAGCTGAAAAAACAGAGATGGCTTCTGGGCAGAAGACTCTTTCTGGCCTGAGCCAAACTCCAGCACTTCCTTACAAACTGCTTATGAAATAACATCCATTTTCCTATTTTAGGAAAAACATGTAGCACTGGAATTTCACCATTAAGGATTTCCATAAACAATTTTCCTTTCTCATTTCCTCAGGAATTTAAGAACTTGCAATACAGAGAACAGACTTTAGGAGAACCAGCCCGATTAGAAGCTCATACTATTTTACCTCTACACTGGCACAGTAGAAGCATCATGAAATTGATGCAAACACAGTTTTTACAGACTGTACCAGTCTGTACTGTACCTTTAGTTTCAGGTCAAATTCAGTGTTTTACATGAGCTCCCAAGTCAGTTACATGAATAGTAACTTCCAGAACATTGTCAAGACTATCAGTTCAGAAGCAGTTTAACATAAATTCACCATATTCCTACCTGCAAGTGCTGAAGGTCATCTTCCTGAATATTCTGAGACAAGTTGTATACCTGCAAGAGACAATTACAGTGTCACATGAAACCACTGTCTTACAATCATAGTCTCTTTCACACACTGAGTATATTTGCTCCCTCTAGAAAAAGTGTAACTACCCAAAAGTCAGCAAGTAGAAAGGTGTCACAGAACACACCTCAAACAAAAGTCACCTCCTTATTCAAAAATGATTCACCAGAGTTCACCAGAGCCAACTCCACAGGACAGAAGCAATGCTCTACCTACTCCTGTTCCTTTTAGGTTGTGGCATGTCTGAAGAAAGTCACTTGTCACCCCTCAAAAACCTGCTCACTTTGGCACCTCTAAGGCACAAGCTTAGAAGTAGCTTCGAGTATAGCACAATTCTCAGGAGTTTAATTGACACTTGAACAGAAGTAGCAATTTTAAGTTTGGCTGATCACAGCATGTCACCCTAAACCCTATCTACAGCCTTAAGAAAGATTCTGTAACACATCTGTAAAGAAGCAGCTGCTACTTTGACATCTTGGGGGAAGGGGATTTCCTAGTTCTGTCAGCAATTCAACTCAGCCTGGCCTTGCATAACCTTGATTCCACCAAGCAACTTGGGTAGTTTATGTACCACAATAAGAAAAAGTATGGAATTTTAAATCAGAGCTGGAGGAAGATTGCAGGTGTGCTCAGGATATATTCTTTGCACAATCAGGATAGAGGCTTCTGCCATTATTTGCCAGCAGGGATATTCTCACCTGGACAGAGCTCGTCATGGTGCTGAGGGCAAAAACTGTTGCACAGTCTTTGATAGTGGATTGGCTATCAAAGGCACCTTGGGTATCCATGAGTAGCACAGCAACCTGCAGAGTTTGAAAGAACAGCAGCAGTTAACCAGATCATGGACCCCTCCACACTCCTGGCCACGGGGGTCAGCTCTGTTTCAATCTCTGCCCCGTGCCTGCTGAAGAAACCTCAGTCACCTGCACAGGGGACAGCACACAGGCACAGCTGAGTGAGCAGCAGCAGAGGGCCCTGCCATCAGCCTCTGACCCTGCCTGGCCACCCTGTCCCAGAGAAACAGCCCTCCCTGGCCCACTGGGGGTGCCATGCAGACCAACTGGCAGCTCTCCTCCACTGCAAGAACACCAGCCTCAGCTGCAGATCTGGCACAGCTCATCAGAGCTAAGAGTAAGATGGCTACTTATAAATACATATATATCTTAAGATAACTTTTTTCAGCAGAAAACAAGATGTTTGATATTGTCTGCTGGAACAACAAGGAAGGAAGTGATATTAATGAAAAAAGTTTATCAGTCCAACTCCCATCTTTGGGATCTGCTACATTTTCCTTCTCCTTCCCACTGAGAAGCAAGAACAAGTGAGTGATTTGTTCCCAAAGCATAAGCAGATTCACACATAACTGTTTTTTAACTAGAGAAATGTTTGGTTAGCTGTGAAATTTGTTAAACATCACTAAGCCACTATTTTTAAAATCCATGTCCCACAGATTGGGCATCAGATGCTTCCTTTGCAAATGCAAAGGGTATGAAATTTAAATAACCTAAAACCAATGGTTTAGAACACAAATAGCTCAAGATGACCACCACTATTGTGAAGTAAATATTTATTAATGACATTAACATAACACCTAATTTCAGCATAAACACCTCCCAGTAAACTTTGCAGTCAAACTGACTTGAGAGTTAAAAAAGAATCAAGTGCTTTTTTTCTCACTGTTAGACTTATCCTTTTTTATAGGCTGCTTGCTAAAATTAAATGGAAGGACCAGCTTCCAGACCCTGAAGTACTTACAGCCATGCACTACACTTTACTACAGCTACAAGTTAGAACATATTCTCACCCTTCAAAGAACAGTGTGTGTTACAGAGCTTTCCCCCCCCCAGCATTTGCCTGTAGATGGTATTTATAGCCATTACAGATTTACAACAACCCCAGGATAACCCACCCAGAAGCCTGGACAGGGCAGATTTTACTAAAACAAAGTACTCTCAGAATGAGACTATTGTTGAATTTTGGGTTGTAAGAACCAATCTCCATCCTTACACTGATAACAGTTTCCAAATATGTTACACAGCTGCTCAGTGCAAAGGAAGGCAACCAATGTTCAAACAGCCGCCATGAAATCCATGACATTAAACGTGTACACAGAGGCAAAAATCCTATTTAAGTTTTAGAACGACAAAACAGTTTATGCTGAAGGGGACCTCTAAGAATCATCTTGTTCCAATCCCTCTGCCAAAGGCAGGGACACCATCCACCAGACCAGGTTGCTTGGAGCCCCACTGAACCTGACCAGGAACACCTCCCCAGTGCGGCATCCACAGCCTCTCTATTTTTAAAAACCCAAAAAACATCAAACCAAAAAAAAAAGAAAACCAACCCACCACACAACCAAACCAGGAAGCCTACAACTCCTGCAAGGGAGACCTTGAGTAAATCAAGGTAAGTTAAGCACTCACCTTTGTTCCATTAGGTTTTTCAATTACAAACACTTCACTCCAAATCTGAATGCCAGTGGTTTCCCGTTCACATCCACCTCTCCATGTAAACCCAGTCAATGGCTCCGTGTTTCCACCTATCCAACAAGGAGAAGTCTACAAAGCAAAAGGAAAAACTTATGTAAAACCAAGGAGGAGATTTCTATTGTTTTTTAACATGCTATGTTTTAGCAGACTTCCACACTGTTATTACATTTTCCTCAGAGCCAGCTGACAACACTACAAAAAATATTAAAACACAGTGCTACTCTGCTGTGTTTCAAGATCATCCACAAAGCAACCCCATGGTATTTGAGTGGCTGCACAACTTTTCAGACACTGAAATGTAAACGTGCACAGTTTTTGAGTCTCCAGCACACAGAGGTATTGAGAACAGCACAGTTTCGTCCACCAGTTCCACTCTCACAGCTGAGAAAACTCTGCTTAAACAGAACAGCAGATATTTCAACTCAGGAACAGCTAAACCTCAGCAAGAGACAAAACACCTGATCTTAACTTAATCCTCTCCCTTCCCCCTCAGTAACAGCTGGCCCAAGCATTTGAGTCCCTGCACTAACAGAAGCCAGCACCACACTCCCAATGCTATCTTGCAGAAGCCACAGAGAACAGACAAGAACCAGAAGATTCACAATCTATACTTGCCAGCTACAGAGAAAAGGTCAGTTTAAGAGTTTGATAGATGCCAATCAACCCACCCATATTAGAGCTGAGAAGCTATCTGAGAGGTGAGTACAGTTGGCATCTACCATCCCTGCCTGATGGAATTGTAATGAGGTCTTCAAGGACAGGGGCAGAGCAGCAGCTCACCCACAAGAATTCAGCCATTATATGAGCACATCTAACCCAGAAATGCAGCTCATGCACTGGCAAGACAGGAGGATGAGCAGGCACCCAAAGGAAGTTTCACTTTGATGGGTTTTTCTGCAGCCCCCTCATCAGTTAAACTGTTGTCTGCCTGCCACTTCTTTCAGGGAGGATTTCAGTGTATACAAAGCTTTCTTTCACAGGCTAGAACACAGCAAGCTGGCATAAGAGACATTTAATGAATTGCCTTCAACTGCCCAGAGCAGATTCCCAGCCAGGAAAGAGTCTACTGAGAAGGTCAAAGTAGAGATTTCTCAATTCACTTCTGGGCTCTACCTTGCTGACTCCACACTGGCAGTTTTCAGATAATGGCTCAAGACATTTCTTCACATTTCAGAACACAGCATTGGTACCCAGGGACTGAACAGAATAAAAATACTTGAAACAACTAAGTGAAACTGCTTATTTCTAAAGGGGGATGGAAAAAAACCTGCACATTTTCCTTATGCCTAGCAGCCTGAAGGCAATCCAGAAGTTCTGCACCAGCATTCTTTCAAATGCTAACAGTGCCCCACTCAACTCTGCTACTTAGATCAGACAAAGGGGAGAGACACAGACAAAAATTCAGAAAATGAACACAGGTATGCAAGTAAAGAGTTCTACAGGTCTGTACAGTTGTTTGGGTTTGGCTGTTTGGGGTTTCTTTTCCCCTTTTGTTTATTTTGATAGGCACACACACCTCTACCAGAGACACTAAGCAAAACCTGAACAGCTTTTCCCTGTAGTTTTTCTATCCCAGAAGATGCTGATGCTTCCACAGACCACTCTAGAAATGAGAAATGAAAGCTCCAAGCCTGCTCTGTGCTGCAGCACACTCCAGGATACAGTTTGACAATCTGTATCACATCTCACATGTACCTGTCAATGGGCTGCAGCTTTTTACTTTTCAAAAAGACTCCATTATTCAGTATGTTCCATTTTTCCTTTATACAAGAATACTTTAGCCCATTTTGGTCCAGACATTATTCCTATTTGTATTCCTCCTATTTGTAACAAACCAGATCAAAACTACACAGTTTGACAAGTCCCTCAATGAGCACTAGATATGAGCTCATTTGATTTCACTAGTGATTCACATCACAGGAGACTTTGGTGTTTGAACAGGCTCAGCTTCACCTGAAGCTGCTTCATCTCATGGATGATGTACTTAAACCTGCCTCTGACTGACCTCTGCATCACTTTGAAACACTTCTGGCTTGTTACCTGCATCTTTCCTTAACTAAAGCTCAGTATTTTAAGTATCCATCCATCAAGCTGGCTTGAAAGATATTCCAGAGATGGGAGGAGGAAAAAAAGGCTCCTACCTGAAATCAAGCTAGAAGTTGCTCTACAATTTTATCTCAGTACCCTAAAGGGTAATTTCTCTAACTTTACTCCACACTAAGGAAAAGCCCAATGCAGCTTTATTTGCTTAGGGCAATAATACACAGTTCACCCTAACTAAGAAGGTGTAAAAAAATAAACTTTTCCATCTAAACTTACAGGTGTTGCTGCACCCAACTCTTACTAAAGCTCAGCACCACAGGCTCCGTGCAGCAGCTTGCTGAGTACAGAAGTGCTGCTGTTCCATTTCAAAAGAGCAATCACAGCACTAACGATCAGTGCTAGAAATGACACATCCACCTCCCTGAAGGCAGCAATCAACCTCTGCCCTGCCAAAATCCTACCTGTGACTTCAGCTGGCACCACTGAGATTGTTACAATGCCAACTTTCCACATGACCTCTGGCACTCAGTTTAAGACAAGAAAATGAGATTCTGAAGGTTTTATTGGCAAGTTTTTCATTATGCATGTATGTTAATGTCCACATAAAAGGACACCCCAAAATTGCTTGATTGGCACATGAACTGAATGCAGTCGCTTTAGTATTCTGTGCAATATTTAGTTCACAGAAAATACAGACTTGCAATTGAGCCTGACTAAAGATGGAGGGCTCAGACTAAGTACTATAAAACTATACCAAGATCTCTCCTCCTGTACTAAATTTGGATAAGCAGAGGATATCATTTGACTTCATACAACTCAAGAGTGCTCCAAAGAGGAGGCGTTGCATTTATCCTCCATCACCCCCAGCTCCCATCAATCAGTTTGCAGCAGTTCTGATGCTTGTCAAACTCCCTCCCTAAGCCAATTTACGTCACTGAGCTGGCAGAAAAACAATTCAGCAAAGTGCAGTGTCTTCTGATGCATCACTGAGTTGGATCAGCTCAACTAAAGGTCTGCAAGCAATACATCTTCAGAATGGAAATACCTGGCCAGAAGCAGCACATGGAGAGCAAGACTTCTCTGCTCTTGGTAAGAAACAATTGTTACAGTAGATTGGCAAGCTTGCTTTCACCTTCAGTTCAAGAGAAACAAATGCTATTTTGAAGGACATTTATAGAAAACTGAGAAAAGTGACTGCACAATAAAGGAAACAGAGAGGCCTGATACACAAGGCTGAAACAGCATTTCAATGTGTTTTGTTATATGAACATTTATTTCACTATCTGAAAATTAAGAGTATTTGTTTAAAGCCCAGCCCTTCTGTTTTCAAAAGGAAACTCACACTACCTCTGCCCAGCCCAGCACCTTGCTCAGATCATTGGATGCAGGAGTTTGTGTTTTTCTTTGTTTGCAGGGAGTGCTGGGGGTTTTATTGTTTGGTTAATTTTGAACACCATCCATAATAAATGAAATATTTTTCCTCCCTAGGTTAAAAGAGTCTCAAGAAGTCAGGAGTACCAGCCTGCTACTCTGGATTCCTCCTACCCCGAGACCCTATCTTCAGGGTCTTTCTTCCACAGCTCTTCCAAAATGAGGGAGAGGAACTCAATAACAGGCACCACTGGGATTGAGAGAAGGAAGTCTACATTTGCCAACTATCAGCAGCTTTTCTGCTGTACTCTCATACTTCCTGTAAATGCAGGGTTCATCTTCATTTTCCCTCAAGCCAGCTAGCACAAATTACCTCCAAAGAACAGTAACAAAAAAGGAATCAGTTCTGGGTTTCTAAGAGCTTCAAAAAGCAACAAAACACTGACCTGTCAATATTCATAAAGCAGATTAAAAGAAACACCCCACAAACTGTGACAGGCAGATGTGTATGGTTCACAGAAAATCCCACTCCACCTTTTCCATGTAAGCCAAGGGCTCAAAACAAGACAACACTAGCCAAAAGCTACAAACTAAAAGAAGAAATTAAATTTTGGATCAGGCTTTAATCAATCAATAACTTAAAAGGATTTTAAGAGTTCCTGGACTCCATTCAGAAATGCATTCCAAGCAGCAAAAAGGAAGCTTTCTCTTTCTTGTCATACATCATATTTAAGCAGATTTAGCTATCTGGTAAGACTTTTATTTTTGCAACAATGGGCAAGTGAGTACTATAATATGATTTCAGGAGATAAAGTCACAGCAAGGCTCCTCCAAGTCACCACCTGGAAAAGCCCTTCCCCAAAGCTCAATTAAAGGCCATCACACTTCATCATTCAAGTTCTTCTTGTGTCCACTTACACTGGGACACCAATAAATTCCCTTGGTAACTGCAAGACAGGGTACATTGAAAAACTGTCACTTAAATACCCTTCTTCACAGTTGTAGAAGCAGAGCAGGTGATTTCCCCTCCCCCCCAATGTATCAGAAAATTTTGACTGGCTCTATTTATGCTCAATTTAACAAACACAAAGAGAAATTACTAAAATACCAAAGCACTTTTCTCCTGCAGGAAAAATCCAAACTACTCACCCTGTTATACATGTATCTAAGCATGAAGTCCAGCAAAAAAGATTTTCCTTTGCGGAAAGCTCCTGCTACAGACACAACTACTATGTTAAGATCTTTAATATGTTCCTGAAGCAAGATTTTTTCCAAAGCTGATTCATCTAATTCAAAGTTATGGTCATCTTCATGAGCAAGGACAATCTGTATGGGGCGTGGCTTATCCAGCTCCACCTCGTCATCTGAGTCGGGCAGGGCGTCCGAGTCCGGCAGGGCATCGTCCTCTTCCTCTTCATAAAGCTTACCTGCAAATGGACAGGTGAGAACACTTTAGTGAGGCACAGCTCAGGGCAAACAACACTTTTTCTTTTATTGTGAAGCCTTGAGCTGGGCTTCCATCTCCAGCAGCAAGGGTGATGTTCTTGGGAATGCCAAGAGGCCAACAGAAGCTCCCTGTGCATTTTCATCAGCTTTGTGTCTAGCCTATATTTCAAATCTCTCTCTCTCAGATATGTATTAAGGAATCACAAAAAAACCTCAACCCTGATTTTCAGCTTCAAAACCCCTTTTAAAGGCATCTTAAGGGCCTTTTATCTGGGGAAAAAAAAAAGAATCATTTCAAAGAAGCTTGAAAGAGGACTAAAAAAGGGCATTTTTATATCACCACCTTCTTGTTGTAAGGGTGCCAGGGGAAATGAATGTTTTCTGTCAACAGGTTTGTTTGCCAACAGGCACAAGCAAGACCATGGATCTAGAATGGAAGCCCAGGATAACAAACATCAGATGAATAAACTCCTCTCTAATCCCAACACTGTTTCAAGTCTCAATACAGCACAGACTTTAGAATACCTATTCCCTATCTGCAAGACAAATTACTGAACATGTGCATGTCCTAACACTTCTGGGATAAGAAAACAAAAAAAGCCCATTGAAGTAGTTTCTGGTTTCATTTTCTTCCCACAGTGCACTATTAAGCAAGATTTAGCAACAGTAAGTATCAACTCTTTAAAAACAGTTAAGAGACTATTTCATACACAATTTAACAATTAATACCCTTTCAGGACAAAACAGTAGCTGAAAAAAAAACTCTAACTCAGATTAAAGCTACTAATGAATGTAAGGTAACACAGCCCTTCAGACATACACTATATCAGTGCAAATATCCTATATTCTTGACTTTTAGAATTCAGGAGTTAATTGGATTGGAGGCCTAAAAGAAAACCAAACTACCCTGTCCAAGGTGAAGTTTCCTCTTGTTCAGGCACCACAACACTGAAGTTTGTCCCACAGCAGAAATCAACTCTACCATTCCTGACAAGCATCTGGAAAGCTTCTTTGTGTTTACTGAATTGCCTCCCACTCCCAATTTAAATTTTGCCATGTTCTATTGGAAGCCCATGTGCAAAAACCTGACCAAGGCACCTTCCTACCAGTTACTTATCTGGGATTATCACATATGATTTTCAGCACACTGTCCTTCTAGTCATGTTTCCATTTCCAAGCCAAGGCAGCAGCCACCCCCAGTCCCTTGATGTGCTGCTCAGAGAGGTTTCCTGTGGCAGCAGCCCACAAGGAGTGTTCTCCTGCAGGATGCAGCCATGAGGCACCATGGAACACACAGGTTCATTCACCCATGGCAGGGAACCTGCCAATGCTCACAGGAACTGCCAAGGCATTCCTGTCAGACCTTGCATGTGAGATACCATTCTCAGCAAAAGACTTATGAGCAGGGCTCCAGTTTTGTGCATGTAATGAGACACTGCAGTTATCACCATAAATCTGAAAAACTGCTAACACAGTGACCCTGAAGTTTCTCCAGCAATTTTCTCCTTACCCAGCTCTGACAACACCTCATTTAGTTGCAAAATGACAGAGAATGTTTCCACTTCCAAACATCAAATCTTGTGCTGTCCCAAAGCCCAATGGTATTAAATCTTGAAAAAAATTGGTTTGAACATACTAAGCTTGCATGGTGCTTGGTTTGCACAGGAAGTACACTTGAGTGCTTAAATCCTAAGCAGCTAGAACCAAACTGCAACATTATCCAAGTAGGTGTGCAAAACAGCCCCCAGCATCACCCTAGCTCAAAGTGATTAATACAGCAGGCCAAAAAATTGATTACACTAGCAGGCCTGACAACTGGAAGAAGTAACTTTTAAAAGAAAATCTGTTAACGGGCCACCAAACTATACAAACTACACTGACACTGACTGGTCAGCACTTCAGAGGAAAGTCTCTCTCTTTTGGCCTCAAGGTTTTGTATTCCCAGATATTTAATAAGCCCTCTCCTCTTTATTGAAAGAGTTTCTATACAGGCTTTGCCTCATATAGGCAAAGGATAGGATCCTTTGGAGGCCAGAAAACTTGAGAGGATAGCCCAGGTATGGAGGGACAAAGATTTTGACAATCAGAAAGAAAGCTTCCAACATCACAGCCTACAAACATAAAGGGAATATTCTATTGATAAAAGTATTGAAGTCAGATAGTTCCAAGAAGAGGTGCCTGTGCTCTAGCAAACACATTGACACAATGTTTCACAGCCTCTATTCAAGGTATGTTCCTGGTAGTGTAACTTGGTTACTTGGAACAACCTCCTATTCTTTTATTTACATACACACTTCACTTAAATACACAGCTGCAGTAAGGGATTGGTTCTGTAAACTGGGGCAGACTGAAAAATGGTTTGAAGCCACACCTGCAGCTTCTCTTCATTCACTTGGAGCCTGACATTAACCATCCTGTCCTACCTGGAAGTCATCAAAACTTGTCAGACCCCAAAGACCTCAAGCTGCAGCAGCATCCTTGTGCTAGTGCAGAGCACAGCCACACAAAACCTCTTCAGGCCAAGGAGATTTCAGAACAAACAAGTGGAACGGACCTTTATCAATAGTTATTTATAAACAAGCAAATTCTCCCTATCACAAGGAGATAGTACTATCAAGAGCTTACACAAAATATGCCCATTGAAAGCTCCCACCTTGTTAACAGCATTCTGCACCACTGAAGCTCATTAGCTCAGAGGGAACAGGAGAGATGATTCATCCTAGACCCTACTCAACTCCTATTAGATTTCACTTACCAGCAGAAATTGGAAGTCAAACCCAGAGCACAAAGTTGGGTTTTTTTGGTTGGTTTGGGTCAAGTTGGATTGTTGGCTTTTTTTTTCCCTTTGACTAACCAGCTTAATATATCTACAAGTTCCCAACCTACCTACAGAAAAGGCCATCATGGCCATCAGTCAAGCACTTTAGAGGGTGGAGACCTGCAGTGCTGACAGCTGTGAAAGCAACTTGATCCATCCAGAAGAGCTGGTTTGATAACTTGGTGCTCGAGTGGCAGAGAACCCTCCTCCTTTCCAGATTTTGAACTAGTTGGCAATTCACAGGACACACATTGCACAGGTCAAGCATGTTAACTACAGAACAAGTGCCACTGCTCGTCCCAGCAGCAAATCAGCATGTGCAACCCTGTCAGGTGTCCCAGGCAGATGTCACACCCTTTTGTGATCCTTTATCTTGCCTTGTGGCTGCTCACCCTGGCTAGCTGCTGTCTCAGGCAGCACTCAGGGAGCCTTTCTAGAAGGCTTCAGTATCATGGCCAGAGAGGTCACATTACACTTCCAAGAATTACTTTCAGTACAGCCTCTGGAAACAAAGGTCAGGACAAGAAACATGCCCCTTCACAGTCCAGTTTTCTGCAAGAGCACTGTGGAAATTCTCAAAGTAGAATAATAATAAACATGCTGACAGCACTGTCCGGTCAGCTCAGGCCAGGAGTTTATGCAATTCAGAACTCAAAGCCCTGTCCCTTGGCTGTCCCCCACTCCTCACCTGCCCCAGCACAGTCACAGTGTACTACTCAAAACTCAGAATTTAATCTGATTTGTTATAAATCCCACAGACTGCTCTAGGTTCTTGCAATAGTCCAGTCTCAGCAAATCAAGCATAAAAGAGATGATTACTAACTTCAGAAGAGGTGGCATTCACAGAATGGCCACTTCCACACTAACTTCTCCTACTACACTACTTCTACTTCCTAGCCTGCTGGACAGTACTTGGGACTTGCAAAGTTCCAGGCAGCATCCCCTCATAGGTCTCCATAACAATACATTTCAGTACTGCTACAGAGGCAACCAAAACAACAGACTTTTGTTGGTTTGGGGGTTTTGCTTGTTTTTTATAGTACATTTTAACACCAGTAATGGAGTTACCAACCCAACCCATTCACACAGGGAGTGGTTGTTTCAGAGGAATGCTCCATGTTCTGCACACACAACAGAGATCCTGCCACAGGATTGAAGACTGATCGACTCACCAAACTCACTCATGGGGTTGATCACTGTGCTGTTGGAAACTCCCATGTGCACAGAAGATCTGTACCTCAGGCTTTTAGTACATACATAAGAGTTCTCATCTGTCAAACCATATGGCACTAGAACTTGTAGCATAGTGCTGCAGGTCCAGGAAGTCACAGCTATATTTTTCTTTTTTCAGGATGTTAACCTAACCTTTGAAGTTTCTGTAGCACTGAACTAGCAGACTCCAGACTAAGGTCAGATCTGCTGCTCTGTCTGGAGCTGATGCAAAAAGATGATCAACTGGACTCACCCTTGAACTCTGCCATCCATTCACACCTATTACTGTGGCTGCTCACCAATCAGTTCCTATGTCATTATGGCTTCTTCCAACCTGAATTATTCCATTAGAACCTGTGGGCTAATGTATGGCTCTGACTGACATGATCCCTTCCCAACCCAGGTCAAACAGGCTGGGAGACAAGAGAAGCAACGCTGTGCAGCAAGACACAGAAGCAGACAGATCTGAATGGGAGCAAATATAGCCAAGGGAAGATCCTACCACTCAGTTTCCCTATAAACTCCTCATTCCACTCAGTAACAACTACAGCAGGACTGCTATTTATTCTCACCAGCTAAGTACCCAGAACAAGCACCATTTGTTGAAATACTAAGCCAGATTTTGAGAACAGTAGCTTCTTGTATATGCAGACAGTATTTCAACTGAACAAACCCCACTAAATAACCCATTTCTTAAAGCATGAGGTAAAATGAAAAGCCAATTCCTGCTTCCCCTAAGTACACAGCCAGCAGCTGACCTACTTGTGCTGCAGTGTAAGAACACCAGCGTGAAAACACTCAGACACCTGCACGCTATGAAAATGAGAGACAGCCTGCTTTAAATGCAAGTTCTTCCCTTTAAGGACTGTGACAGAAAATACAGTTACCTTTAAGTTTCAACCTACATACAGCTTGAACTCTTTGAACACATTATCCACATCCTTTCATTTAAAAAAAAGCACATACTAATTGCTAAACTCATTTGGTTTTAGATACAGTAAAGGCTTCTGATCAACAAGCACTGAATCACAATTAGTAACTGCTTCTGTGGACACTGAGTTTAACACAATTGCCCAAAAATGCAACAGAACATTAAAATATTTTAAATCCCATTTGCTTTTTAGTTTTAAGTCACTTTCATCAGTGTAGCTGTCCCTCATCAGTACTTCCATTTGCTCTATCCACAACAAGGAGTTTAAAGAGTATAAAGCAGTAAATCTTCTGGCTGGTAGTCTTATATCGCTTGTACAGAAACCTGCACTTTGCTAGAAGTCAACTTCAAATCAAGACTTCCAGCACCCCTAGACCCTTCAGTTTTGAGCATCCCTGAACTCTTTTTCCTGGTGCTCTACAGCACCACTCATTTGCCTCCACACAACAGCAGCTCAAGTCCCCTGCTCACATTTCAATACAGATGCTTGACAGGCTCCCCCACCATCACCTGAACGGTGAAAAGCAAAATGAAGCGAGCTACACTAAGCTCAAGCCATCCTGCTTGAAATTTGGTTCAACCTCCACACACTGAGGGAGTTCATGGCTTGAATCAAAAGCTTAAAATAATTGATCATGAGGAAACTGCTGCACTGCATTTCAAAGTAAGGCATTCTCTCAGTGCTCCACGTAGGAAATTTTCCTTGGAGAGAAGGGAGACAAATTGCTTGAGCATTTCTTGTTTTGATGTAGTGAACGAAGGAAAGTGTAGGCATGTGCGAAGTGAGTACCAGAGCACAGAAAGAAAATATGTTAACCTTCAAACCTTATTTGGACACATCTTTTGGAAAAAAAAAAGTCACTAGATTTAAGCCACAAAATTGTCCTCCCGTTTTTGCAGCAGTGCTACTCCATGGAATAAACTCACATGAAACTAACGCAGACCTTAATGCATCGCTGCTTTCCTATTGCTGACTAGTAAATAGTGCCAAGCAGCTCATTTTAAGGCCAGAAATAATTAAATGTTTCGAATATTTCAGCTATAAATAGGACTGATGAGCTAAGTTCCAAAGACTTGTTTGGACATCCAATAAGAGCAATAGAGGAGTAGGGGCAGGGTACAGGGGGAAAGCCACATTTAACTCTGTGTGCTCCTTCAGGGCAATGGGATGTTAAAGGGACAGATCTAGAACTGTTACATAACTGTGAGCTGAAGCGAGAAGCACCTGAAGCTACAATTCTGTCAGGAAAGAGGAATAAGATGATATTCTGATGACCTAGATACCTCTGAAGCACCACAACTAATCAAACAATAGGCTTGTCTACTCCTAAGTGCCTTAAATTGCTTCTCTGCTGAATGGTCGGCAGGCATGCAGGAGCAGACAGCTCCCCCCTGCACAAAGCACTGATAAGCTGGCATTTTGTGTTCTCCCTTTAGGGGGACAAAAAAGCAAGAAGGAAACTTCATGTAACAAAAATGTGTAGCAAAAAAAGTCAACCCTCAAATTCTGCTCTTCTCAACCAATACAAGTAAGAGAATGCCAATAAGCAGAGGCTAAGCCAGAAGCAGTACAAACCCAGTAAATTAAAAACTATATTAAATGACTGCTTTTTAGAAAGCACATTATGAACTTGGTAAGAAAGATGTTTCTCCATAGCTACAAGAAAAATCATGCACGGTAAGGACAGTGGCAAAACATGCCTCTCATCCTTCTTCCCCTCTGCCCAAAAATCACAGCTATTAACAGCACACTCACTGCAGGACCTAACAGGATCCCACAGTAAGATTCACCAGTGCTTTTCCAGCCCCCTCAAAGAAAGCTGTATTAAAACACTAAGGGCAGATTAAAGCATTAAAAGGCCTCTTGCTCACTTTTCCCCCCTTTCTTACCCATCAGGCAGGCTCTTGAGGATGGGAATGAGAGTACTCCAGATCTGACAGCGCCCTAGTTCACCATGAACTCTGGAAATGGCAAGTGACAGCTCCTCATGAACACTGAAAGCTAACTGGATCCTTGCAGGCCACACACATTTAAACCAGGCAGACTTCTGCTTGTATTTCAGAGTGGTTTTATCCAAGGTTGTTGCTCACTCAAGAAGTCAGTATTTTCTAATTGGTTTAGGCCATAACTGTGTTCTATGTACCTTGTATGTACCCTCATGTCAGCAGCCAGTAATTCAAACAATGAGCAGCTAACCTAAATTGGTGTTTTGAGCTAGAATAGGGAGAAAAGAATGAAGTGAGAGACACCAACTGCAATTACCCCATGTTTGGTGTCTCCATTGCCAGTCAGAGGTGCTTCAGTCACCGAGGTGCATCTGCACCACAGCCAGACAGGAGCTCAGCAGAAAGCAGTGAGTGCTTCCTTAGGCTGTACAGGAGATAAGCCAGAGGGTCAGGTGTCCTACTCATTTCCAGCATAAACAAGTTGTCACTCACAAACACCAGTGTAAGGAAACACAGTAAGCCAAAGAGGCTCAAACCTCTCATTTTTGCTTTTAGCAAGCTGAATGGCAGCAGCAGTGAGGCCAGCAGGATGAGGGTGGTGATCAACCTCCTGTACTCAGCACTGGTGAGGCCACACCTCAAATACAGGGTTCAGCTTTGAGCCCCTCACTGCAAGAAAGACCCTGAGGTGCTGGGGAAGGGTCAGAGCTCAGCTCTGATCAGGAGCAGCTGAGGGACTTTAGCCTGGAGGAAAGGAGGCTCCAGGTGACCTCAGCACTCTTCACAGCTCCCTTAAAGGAGGCTGTAGTGAGGTGGGGGGGTGGTCTCTTCTCTCAGGTAACAAGTGACAAGATGAGAAGAAATGGCCTCAAATGGTGCCAAGGAAGGTTTAGGCTGGATATTAGGAAACATTCCTTCATGGGAAGGGTGGTCAGGCACTTGAACAGGCTGGCCCAGAAAGTGGTGGAATCACCATACCTGGAAGTGTTCAAAATACAAGTGGATGTGGCACTTGGGGACATGCTGTTAGTGGTGAACAAGCAGCACCAGGATAACAGCTGGACTCTGATCTTAAGAGATATTTTCCAACCTTAACAGTTCAATGTGGCTTCCAACTAAAAGTGCTCTTTCAGCCCAACCTCAGTTCACACTCAGCTTCCCATCTCTCAGTTCCTGCAGCTGAGAGCCTTCCAGAAAGTTTTTCCAGCACTGAACCCCAGAATCCTACATTTCATGTCAAAGAACAAAGGGCTGTACAGAGAGAGCATAGGTTTCTTTAAAAAACTGTCTTCTCTAGATCACACAGTTTGCAAAACTGATGCAGTAACTACCTGCAGATAACTCCAGGAAGTATTTCAGCTTCTTCTTCTCCCTTCTTTACTGTTCTTAACTTGGTAGGGCCACTGACACCCATCAGATGAAAGGGAAGCATAACAGGGGAAACGATATGCATCAACACAATTAACACCCCGATCAACAATGGGAATCAAAACAGGAAAAATTTTCCACACAAGGCACAGTTAAATAGAATTGAAACAAACAAACAAAAAATTTTTTAAATTTTTGCACGTCTTCACTTTATCTCCACTAGAGGAAGAGATTTTTCTCACATAGCTACAACAAAAATAGTTTCTATCAGGTCCCTGCTAGTAAGCATGTAGAGAAACAGGCCTGGGCCGCCATATGCCTTTCCTGCAATTAACCCCTAATAACTGATACAGTACCTAAGTCCATCCACTTCAAAGCCCCACACGTACTGCCACAACTGCTGAGTCTCTGCCAGGCATCATTGCTGCTGCTACACACAAATCCCTTGTTAAGGCAACAGCTCAAAGTACATTAATTCTGCCAACAGGACAGTGCCAGCAGCTGCCTCCTCCCCTCTCCCCGTTGCCTCTTCAAGCCTCTTTCAATAGCACAGCTGAGGCTGAACCACCCACTCACAGGGGCTCTCCCACTCTTTCCCATTTCCAGCACCATGCAGCACCACACTGCCTTTCCTGCTAATTCTGCCACTCATCCAACACTGCTCAGAGTCAAGTCAGCTACCCAAGCCAAACCAGCAGAAAAAGCAACCCAATACAAGCAGTTTCCTACATACTCAGACTGTATCACCTCACACAGAAATTCAATGAGAACTAGCACTGAAGACAAACAGCAGAGGCACACAGTCTGCTCTGCAGGGCACAGTTCAGCTGCACAGCCCAGGGCTGCTGCCCTCTGTGCTGGCACTGCTGTCCCAGGTCCAGCACCAGCTTATCCTGGACACCAAGTGATGTGCTCTGCACCCCACAGCCTCTGAAACAGGCACACAGCACCGCTGAGGGGGAGGCACACACTGCCTCACTGGGCACCGGTGCCAAAAGAAAAGTTCAGCTCTGTAACTTCAATCCAGTTCAGCTGGAAAAATTCTCCAGACTCCCAAAACTCACAAGTACAGTTAAGAAGCATATTCATGTAGGAACTGACTTGGTGATATGTGATAACACTGCAAAGATGGGTAGACAACTGGGCTGTAACTGGATCTGACTGTATGTTGCCAAAGATTTCTCTCAATCTGAATAAAGTCCAGATTTAGGCTGGGGTAGCCAACACATTTGTTAACCTTCACTTAAGAACAAGGTTTCCTTCCCTTACAAACGGAGGCTGCCACAGGTTTCAGTTTGTCAGTGTTACAGAATGAGTGATTGGTAGGAAGACCTCAAGCTTGGCACAGTCCTTCCTGCACGGGAGAAATATTCCCTTGAACAGACCTAGAGAATGCACTGCACCTTCTGAGAGCTGGGCCTGCTACAGAGGAGATTAGAAAAGCATTGATTTCAATATCACATGTGAAGTTGTCCCAAGGACATTATAACTTCAGCAGCTCAGCTCCCTACAAGCACCCTTCTATGCTCAAAGGGCTCAAGGCTCACCCACTTACCTAACAATTTTTAACATATTCACAACTCTCACCACAGAAACATCAGCCACTGCTACAAAACAAGTCTCAACAACTGAAGCATTTATGATTTTTAAACACATTTTCCTGAGACAGGAAATGCCACTGTCATGTGTACATTGATGGCTGCTGGCCAGGCAAGCCTAGAGGTATAGAGGTGAAAGAAGTCAGCAACCTCAGGGGTAAGGCAAGCCACACATCATCCCAACAAGAACAAACACAGAGGGGGCTGCTCACTACTTCTCTTCACATCAAGCTCTCAAACTTGTCTAAATGCATCTGCACAATCAAATTGCTTTTCTGCAGGACTACCCTATGTTGAGACCACAATGGTTTAACATACATCTTTCACTTAGGTGAAGAAGAAAGAGGCAAATACAACTCTACAAAGTCTGTTTTAGCACAACCTGCCAACCAACAGTGCAGTCTCTGTAGATCACACTTAATGTCCTCATTTGGGGGATCCATGAAATCTTTCCTTACAGTACACAGAGTAAGCTCTGGGGAGGAAAGGGTAGGATTATAAGATGAACTGAAACAGAGAAAGTCAGCAGTGTGCTCCTCTTCAAAGCTCACTAAAGCTTAATCTAGTCCTAATGCACCACAGAAATAAATCAACAAAAGATTAGACTAAAGAACAACTCAGTTTGATATTTGATTAATGACACAGTGATATGTCTGCAACTCAAAGTACTTAGAGCAAGACTCTAAGAATAATATTCAGTATTTTCACAAGCCAACTTCCAACCTCTTTAAAAGAACCAAATTGTATTCCGAGGGTCTTCTCAAACAAGCAAGATTTCTCATAGCATCTGAAGGTTCTACAAGCATTTAACCACATTTGCTAGCCAAATGTTCACAGCATGTTCATTCTTCTATTGAAAAAAATTAAGTTTAAAAGCAGAAGTCACATTTCTGAATGTTTGTGCCAGCAGTATTGTATCTTGAAAGGGGTTTTGCTTTTTAAATCTCAACACATAACTCGTAGGTCTTCAGCAGCTATTTCCATAGTACTATTAGCTTTAGAAAACACTCCAGTTCTATGTCCTAACCCTCAAAATCATTACTTACTGCACTTTTCCAAACAATTTATTAGCAACAAGCCTGACATAGCAGAAGTTGGAAAGATTCCCTTTTAAGAATTTTGAGCTGCTCTCCCTCCCTATCCTAATGACAAGCTTAAGACTTTGCTCCCTGAAAGATAAGTGTTAACTGCTTTGAGGGCAGCTTCAAGGCAATGTTTAAAATCTTAAACACAGTTCCTTAGTTCAGGATTACAAAGTATTTAGGCAACTTAATTCTCTTAAAAGTAAGATGACTTCTTGCTTTAAGAAAGTGATTTGATTGCATCAAGAGCCTTAACCTCATTTTCTGCAGCAGTTATTTTCACTATTATTTCATGTCTAAGCAATACATTAAAGGAGGCCAAGCTTCTGTCTCCATGCCCAGGAGTTCACATACTTCAAGTGACTGTTCCTCCCCTGAAATCAGGGCTGTGATGATTCCCATATTAGGCAAAGGATTGACAGATTGAACCTTTTATTGCCCAGAAGTTACAGCTCCCCAGGCAGATCACACCACACGGACCAAGGCAAATGAACACCTACAAGAAAAAGCCAGAAGACCCTTTCTTTCATGCAGAAGAGGTTGAGGAGAGGAAAAGACAGCAAGTTTGCAGGCAGTATTATCACAGGAGTGGGTTTAAAGAAACAGCTAAAATAACAGCACTTAGTCTTCCACTCAGCAGTACCACCCTGCTGGAGGAGATAAGAGGTGAGAACAACTTTTCCAAGTATGCACAACAGAGGGAAAGCAGCCCTAACACCTCGGTACAAGCAGCTGACACATGTTCTCCAACAAGTTTCTGTAATTTTCAATCCAAGTGAAAAAAAAAAAAAGGCACCTTGTTATACTGGAGGCATTATCCAACACATTGCTCAAAAAGACATTTCAAATATTTTACTGAGACCAGTAAGAATTTGTAAATTCAACATGCTTATCTCTGAGGTGAGGGTGGGAAAATAAATGCATTATAATTGACATGAACTACAGACTGGAACCTGATTCTGATGTCACTGGAACAACAACTGTGTAAGAGCAAATTAGGTTCTACTCTCAAATAGCAATTCAGTGGGAATTGCATTCTACATTCCATGTCTGCAATCTGTACAACATCTCAGCAGTTCAAGCCTTCAACATTTTGGTTTCTACTCCTTTAAAAGAAACTGCTATGACCTGCAGTAGCAAATCCCACCTTGCCATGCAAAAATCAGCAATACCTAGGGCTGGAAATGCAATCACCATTTGCTCATCATCTGCACTGAAAATAAAGCTGAAAATACATTTAGGAAAAAAACCATAACAAACTACGTGAGACATCTCTCATCCTAGTAAAGCATACGAGAATTTCCCCCATACAAAGGGTAAAGAGAGGCCAAGTAACCAAGCTGTGAACAAAAAACCCTTCCCTAAAAGACACTTTACACAAAAGTCTTTTACATAGACTTTTGCCAGTCCTCTCACCTATTCCTACATGAGAAACAAGAGCAGGGCCACTCTTAAAATAAGCTGTATTTTCACAAATCATTTCTGCAAAGGCCCAAATGGACTTCTCTTTCACCTTATACTTGATTTCCTATCAGTCCTGCTCATAAGTGGGCATCAAACAGGAATTCCAACACCCATCTCACCTGCATTTACTCATCTAAGCTCCTCTGGACTGCCTTGGATGCTCAGAAGTGCCATCTTTGGTGGCAAACATTCTACTGTAAGTTTTTCCAACCTTAAAGAGAAGCCAGCTACAAACCATAATGAAATTAGCACAGCTTTTCTCTTTTTTCCCTGTCTAGTTAATTGAAGGAGATACTTGTACAGCTTCAAAGATCTACTACTCTCACACTGAGATATAAAGCAGTCTTGTTACTTCAAGGAGTAACATTGCCATGGAGCAGCCAAAATTCTCAGTGACAGATTCCAGCCAAACTGAACAGATAACTTTAGGAGGATGTTCACATGCTTACACATCCTGTAGAGATAATTATGGCCCTAGAACAGGGATGTGGGCTCCCTCCCAAACACAAAAGGGGACAGGGAGCTCCTTGCTTTGCTGCAGAGCAGGAACTCCAGTTAAACACCAGCTAGGGGAGTTGAAGGAAGGAACTTCAACAGTCCTTCCAAGTTTGATATTCAAATGTTTCAAAAAGCTTGGCAAGCAAACAAAGTCTTGTTTTCCTGGCAATGAACACTATACAGAACATATTATTTCAGAAAAGAACACAAGCTAAAGGTCAGGCAAGTTAGTTACCAATGCTCTCAAAACACAAGTTCCTATTATGTATTAATTTGCTCCTAGAAATGCCTTGATTATAATTCTAATCCTCAAAGACATCACTTATTCCTTATCAGTCATTTCTTAGCAGTTGACTGCAACAGCAGACATCAATGTGAGCCATGTTTCCACATGTATCTAAAACTCTGGCTCTGGTCTTTCAGACACCAATCCCAAGCCCAGAAATGCATTCACGTAAATGAACTCCCTACGCAGCACCATGACCTTAAAATCAGCTACAGGATGAGATAACAATTCTTTGTATCACATCAAGAACAACCCTCCAAAACCAAGGAAAGCTACTTCTACCTTTCCTCTAGGACATCTCAGGAAGATCAAGTTGCTGAAAATGTTTTAAAAAAAGAAACCCAGTCATACTTCAGCAAGGGTAAAGCCTAAAGAACCACCATACATAAGTATTTCTGACTTTTTTCAGTTGATGACCAAATACTGCAGAAACTTAGAAAATATTTTTTATGCCTTGTTCACTTTAGATAGTTGAGGGTAAAGATAAAACCTAAAATACTGACAATTAGTACAGTAAGTTTAAGAAGTAAATGCAGCCTTCAGCAAAAAGTTGAAAAAATGCACTCGGGCAGCTCACAGACCACACTGTGGGCACAGCACGCAGCAACAGCAGAAAAAGAAATTAAGTAAATTAAAAAACAAGGCAACAACTCAGCCTGATTTTAAAGTTTAACATTTCCCATTCAAAGACTGCTTTGACTATAAAAATCATCCCAGGGATGGGGTCTGTTCATAATCACAATACAAGAACAAAAGCCAATTCAAAGCTAACTTATGTAAGGTAACATTTGAGTGAAATTTGGTAGTTTCCCTCATGAATGTCCTTGAAACTCCCATGGACTGTGATAAGATGTACAACAGTCTGCTAACAACAGGCACAAAGTTAAAAGTACTTTTATTGCAGCACTGAAGTGAAGCCTGTGATGGTGCTGGTGCTGCAAACCAATACCACTGTGGTACACCAGCAAACCAACAGGGACACAGAACTCACACCTGCATTCCCAGCTGCCCATTTCATCTGGCTTGGAACTTGGGAAGCTCAAAGCTGGGGACAATGTGGTGCAGCCACCAGGAGAGAAGTGTTGCTCTATTACACTGGAGGAAAATCCCTCCTCCTGTCCAGGCTAGCCAGCATGAGATACCTTCCAGTATTAGGGCAGGAAGAGAAAACAACTCCTCATCTATCACAGCACCTCACTCCAGTCAGTGCTGCTTTGTTAGTACAGCCAGCAAGCAAATATTAATCACTGATATTCAAGCAAACCACAGGGACTGCAGTTGACACAAGGTACCTAAGAAATATCGGGACTCTTGTAAGACGTGGCTCAAGCATTCCTGTGCACCCAACACAAACAAGAGCAGCCCAGCCTCCCAAACCAGGACAGACTGTCATGTTTAAAAACAATGCTTTCACAACAATTCAAGTAAAACTCTTCTGTGCTGGAACTATTTCTCTGCTAGGTTTTGAGCTGCAGGCAAATGAACATGAAAAGGAAAGAATACAGCCCTCGTCAACTCCACTCCTTGCTTTCAAAATAATTCCAGCTGAAAAAACAAAAAACTAGTGCTAGTGCTATTATTGAGGAGGTGCTGTAACAGGATTATTGATTTTAGGGTAAGCTAGGACGTAACAGCTGTTAAGCAACACTCAGTTATGGTACAGGGGGAATTAAAGGCCTCTCCTGTTTCATGGCTGCTCTTGTAAGTATTCCAACCTATCCCTCTGCTTTATTTCATGTGCAGAAATCCCTTCTGCAGGCAGGCACAGGCCATCCACACAGACCCTATCACCTAAGCTGTCCCATGACTAAAGTTCAGATGTGACATGTGCATGTTTCCACTGCTAATGATGACATAGCTAATTAAAGGCCATTTATTACAGGTGTGCTGGCACTTTTATGACCTTGAGAAAACTATGCAATAATCTAATGCTTTGAGATAATTAAATGACAGTGGCAAAAACACAGAAAACTGAAATCAAAGAAAACTGAGCAGTGCAGGGAGGGAGAGAGATCAGCCCTTGAGCAGTAAAGCAGTATCATATCCTCAACTTCAATCTCTTGGGCTCTTTTAAATTATTCAAATTGCAATGCTGCCAAACACAATCAAACTTTTCCTGATGCTCAGAAGCACTGCCTTTTCCCCCCTGTAAATCAAGCCAGGTGAGTTGTCATTCTCTATCTCCCAGCTTATAGTGCAGCTAGATTTCCCTATCTCTAGTTGGCTTGCAAATCAAGCAATTGAAACCAATCGTGGCACATGGCATCTGCTAGGTTTTGTTTAACTGTGCCCAGTCCAATCTTTCAGCTTCCAAATTAAGTGAGAGTTACACAACAAAGATGTTAAAATAGTTCAGTGTTCCAGTGCAGCGCTGAAAACCTCACATGATCCAAACTCAGCGTTCGAGGCAGTACAAGCCTCACAGGTCCCAGGTGCCCCTCGCCAAGCGTACGGCAGGGAGGCTGCTACGAGCGCTGAGATTTTAAGCCGTTCCTGAGCAATAACCACACTTTAAGAAGCACAGTGCGCAGGCTCCAGCACACCGAGGCTGAGCACCCAGCCAAAGCCGTGTCCCATCCCCACCGGGGGATACATTACAGGCGGGAGCAGCGCTGACAGCGAGCGCACCAGCTCCATGTGGGGGCCGGGCCGCCAGGGATCGGTCACCTCCTTCCCCGAGCTGCTCCCGCCGCCAGCGGACGCGGCCCCGGGAAAGTCGGCGCCCTCGGGGCTGCCTGGCTCCGCTCCCGGCGCTGTGCAACGCCAGCGCCCCGCGGCCCCGGGGCCGCAGCCCCCGCTGCTCCCGGGGCCGAGGCACCCCCGGTGCGGCCCGGCCGCTCCGCAGCGGGGAATAAGGTCACCGACAGTGGCCCCCGGGCCGCCCCCGCTCCGGCACGGGCCGCCGACCGCAGCGGGGGAGAGGCCCCGGCAGCGGAGCGGGGAAAGCGCGGTGACCCCGCCGAGGAGCGACCGCGGGCCGGGCGCGAGGGCCGCTGCCGCGATTTCCCCGCCGCCCCTCGGGGGCGGGCGGCCGCCCACGCCATTTTGAGGAGGGGGGAGACACGGGGGCCTTTCCCGCGGCGCCGCGCGGAGCCGCCAGGCCGCCCAGCCCCGCGCTCCGGACCGAGCCCGCGAGCGCAGCCCCGCCGCCGCCCCCGGCGCCTCCGCCGGGCCTCGTTACCTGCCGGGGCGGGCCGGTGGCGGGCCGGGCCCGCGCGCCGCGCCGCGTCCCTCGCCGCCATCTTGTCCGGGTTTAAAATTAACTCCCCGTGACGTCAGAGCTCCGCCGCGAGACCTTTATCGCCCGCCGGCGGCGCGCGGGGCGGGGCCTCGCGCCAGGAGGGGCGGGGCTGGAGCCGGAGCGGAGCCCCGGGGGCTGCAGCGGGACGGGGGAAGCGCTGAGGGGCGGGCGCCGGGAGGGCAGCGGACAGAAAGCGAGACAGACAAACAGACAGACAGACACATACACACAGAGACACAGACGTGCACACAGGCCCAGCTGCCCGGCCCGCCCCCCGGGCTGAGTGCCTCCCTCACGGCACCCGCGTGCGCTGAGGTGGAGCAGCGGGGCTCCAGCGGGGCGCTAGGTGAGGAGGCCCCCAGGCCGTACAAACACCGCCTCAGGCAGCGCGTCCCTCAGGGCTCCCCCCCCTCCCTCGGCCACAGCTCACTCCTGTGGAGCTCACAGCCGGAGCGTCACCCGTGTGTGGTGTCCCCCTGCGCCCTCACCCTGCTGGGCCCTGGGGACAGCCAGGAGAGCGACCGGACCGCTCTGCATTTCCAGCCCTAAATCCAGCTCCTCACTGTAGCACTGCTGCTGCACTGGGGCTGGAAGCACGCAGGACAGCTCTAAATCAGAACTAGCCACACAAGTTTCCAAGGAACCAAACATTCCTGCTGTGTCTGCGGTTTGCAGGAGTCTTGCTCCTCTCCATCCGAACTGACCTTGCTTCATCCTTTTCAAAAGGCCAGCTGTGAAAGTGAGCTGCCCTTACTGCATGAAGTTTTTAAGTCTGTGAGGTTTCCTATTGCTAAAGGTTGTGTAAACCTTCTCAGGCAAATTGGTCAGTATGACCTTGTCACTTGTTAGAAGAACACAATGTCCAATAAATCATGTGAAGTGAGCAACAGACTTGCAAAACCCCACTTCACCGTGGCAATGTTCTCTGTAGAAACCATTTTTCTCAGTTTTTAGCTATACTAACTTACTTAGTCCTGGAGAGGCAGCTTGTGAGTGACAGCAATCCTAAAAGCAAACAGAGTTTGGTTCTGCCAAAACGGAGGTGGAGGGAAAGCTCAGAAGAGATTTTCAAAGTAAAAACCACCTATCACAGAAGCACCCACAACTGCTTTCCAAACCTTGCTTTCCTTTACTATCAAAGTAGCACATAAGGGGTTTTCTAACACAGGGGTTCATGACACCTCCTGCTGTGCTTACGCTGGCAGCCCTTGTGTCAGAAAGTTTAATATCTACAACACATGAAAAAGAAAGTAAAATGTCCAAAAGATGCTGCAATCACAGCAAGTGAGAACTGCAGAAGGATACAATGATCAAACTATTATCACATATTCAATTCTAGTTATGATACTTGGATTAATAGAATATGCAGTTCTGTAAAATAACATTATTATTGTAGATTTATGTCAGCATAAATGGAAGCAGGATTCAACCCTTTTGTAAAAAAAACCAAAAATACTGCCATGGGTCTTTTGCAGTTTAACATCCTCTATTTATTTGCTGAAAATGAGTGTACCATTGCTTGTCCTTCAAACCTCATACCAAGTGAAGGAAAAACCTTCTTTCCATTGGAAGGAAGGCAGAGCACACTCTGTACACAGAGGAATTGCAGAGATATTCAGGCAATCAGGCAAAGGGAAACAACTTGAAATAAAACACATTTAAACTGTTATCTGCCAAATTTAAGCTTCAGCAGCTCAATATGCAAACTAAAAAAACAGGGGGGAAACACACCACAATAGTAAAGAAGTTTCCTAATTCTGCTGTTAGTAAACAGCCTTGTTCCTGGTCAAGTCTGGAACAGTTTACGCAGAGAAGAGTTTGAAATAGTGCGTGTTCAGACAGATAGATTTCTGCTTCATGCAACAGGATTTGCTGCTGCTGTAACGTGAGAGCAGAAGTCAAGAACTTGGAGGTCAGAAAGCTCAGCCTTAATTGTCCCCTTATGTTTGCAGGGAGGAAGGAGACATTTTCTGAGCTGAAGATTTTGCTATCAATGTGTCTTCTCCTGGTTGCAAGGTCCCCATCTCCACTGCACTCCCAGCTACATTCCTCTGAGCCAGGCTAGGAAAGGAGTTAGGACTGAAATTGCTTAAGCTGGCTGTGGATTTGGGCTGGAAGGAGCTTGGGAACAACTGTGCAAAGCACAGGCAGGCTGTGGTGGGAAGGGATTGCTGGAGCAGCAGGATTCCTGACCCATGAGTGCTGGCTGAGCCAGTAGTCCCTTCAGCCACCAGAGTCACAGTTTTGTACTACAGGCACTGGATTTGGCCATGCTGCTCTGAAGACTCTGCTGTCCCAAGCTTGTCCCAAACCCACTTTGGGCCAGCCAACAAACACCACCAGTGTCACCCACGCAGTGAGACAAAGGCTGCTCAGCCGTGCTGCTTGGAGAGCTGTCCCTTCCTGCGGCTGGAAGAGCCACCACAGTGTCTCCTGGCCTTCAGGCATCCCAGCCTGGCAGGGGACTGGACAGTTCCTGACCCATGCAGGCCACAAGCACCCATTGGACACCAGGAAAGGCTGAATCAGACTTGGGTCCTTTATGCCTTTCCATATAAAGTGTTTCTCAATCCTCATCAGCCAGCCTGTGCAATGCAGTTGGGCTTGTTTAAAGTAATCTGCATGATGACATATCCTTAAGTTCAACACCTACCTGAAGCATGCTGAGCACCACTGCTGGGCTGGGGAACAGAGCCATCTCCCACCTTGGAGGGCTGAGGGTCCTGGGATGAGCTGGAGACGTCTCCATTGGTGCTTCTGCGCTTACGAACCTCTCTCCTCATCTGCTTCAGGCTGCCGAGTCCAAACGAGTGACCAGGAGATTCCCACTCCTCCTTCCAGACTGTGCCGTGCTGCAGGCAGTCAGGAGCTGAGGACAGACAGCTGTGAGATAAAGGTGGCTCTTCTGAACACCACCCTGTGCACAGCAATGAGGCACCTCCAACCCTCGGGCTGCAGTGGCTAGGACCACCCAGGGCTTCCCAAGGAATAAAACTGGGGAGGCAAGGAGAGGTCAGCTCTGCAGTGGTGAACCAGCGCTAGCACTGGGAACAGCCAGGGCAGGCAGTGCTCAGCTGCCCTCCCACCAGACCCCACCAAGGGAGCTGTGCCATTCAGGCAAGTCTGAGATGTCCTAACAGAGTCCCGCTGGGAAATCCGCCTGGATCTCGGGCTTGTTGCCAGAGGCGAACACGTGCCCTCCTAGAGACTGGAAATGCCCTACAAGGCACCTCGTCTTGCTTTTCTCTGAAAAACACCCAGGCTGCCGTACCACAGCCCTGCTACTTATGGACTTCTCTACTCACAGCTTCCCAACTCTCCCAGCTGGAGCGCTCCTCCCTCTGCACCGTGCCAGCAGGCGCTGCAGGATGTGCTGCTCCCCGAGCCCCTGCCCACTCTGCAGCTGGATCCTCCCTTTGGCTCCCTCTTCCCAGCGCCCATTCCTGTGCCCTGCCCACAAGCAGGAACACGCTGCTCGGTCCTGCCCAGGCTGGCTGATGTTTGCCTCACTACCTCGGCAAACATCTCAGTCCCATAAACAGGCAGTCTTGGTTTCCTATGCATTTTTTTTCTGGTGCTCGCCATTTCCCAGGGGTATGTCTCTCAGATTCAGGGCTGCCTTCATTTGTCACACCGGTGATCTGAAAGTTGCTGTGCGTCATTAGAGAGTGCTCAGCACAGCCCCGGGCTTGCAGCTACCTGTGTGTGTTGGCATAACCTGGGGCTCACCCAAGCAAAGCCAAGGGGAGACACAGCAGGAATCCAAGACTGATTCTTCTGCAGACAACTACAAGAAGGGAGAGGCATTTGGCAGCAGAAAACAAATTGGGAAGGAAGGGGAAAAACCATTTTACTTAATCTCCTCAACCTGTCTCACATGCTGAGAGGAGATGCCTTTTTAGCTGACTACAGGACACACAATTGAGAGAGAGAGAGAGAGAGAGAAAGCAGCCCCTCCCATACCACTAATTTATAGCAAGCTGAGTGGGAAACATCTCATTCTTCCCTGATGCTGACCCAGGAGCTGCTCCTCTGGGGAGGAAGGTGGAAATAACATTGAATTTTAGCAGTGAGACCAGCTCAGAGCAAGTTGCTAGGCACCAGCTGCAAGAATTGCCTGCAGGTGCTCTTGCAGGAGAGGTTGGGCCGGTAGATTGGGCTCTCACGGTGCAGCCAGAGTGCCAAATACCTTTGAAACGGGCATAATCCATTCTCAGCCTGAAGGAGCTATTGCACAATCTTCCCAGGATTAAGGGTTTAAATCGAGGGACTGTGTCACTGCCGGGGAAAGGGCAGGGGGCAGGCTCAGGAGCCATGCTGGCCTGTGTGGCTCCCTGGGGTGGTGGGATGCAGCCTGCCCGGGGAGGTGACAGTCTTGCAGGGGCACATGACAGCCATCTCCCTTGTCCTGCCCTGTCTACATCTTATCAGGGTGACTGAAATCTTCAAAGGATAAAATGGCTAAGTGGTTTTCTTCTGCTCCTGGAAGCAAAGCTCCATAGCCAGCTGAATCTTTCATTGCAAGCATTTGCTCAAGCAGAGTCCTATCATTTCAGACTGCATAAACACAGTAAGATTTCCATCTCACTCTTAAGCAACAGCACAAGACGAGGCTGTTTTTAAAGTCTGGCTTAGATACGGACTCCTGTGAAGGCTGCAGTGCTGCTTGGAGTGCCAGTGTGCCTGCAAACCCCAGGGCTGCCCCACTGCAGAGATGCCCCTGTCTACAGCCAGCATGCTGCTCTCTGCCTCATCTGGAGGCCAGCTCTGCTTACCCACCTGCTGCCTGCTCTGCAGCTCTAAAAATAAGAAGCACCTCTTGGGTTTAGATCCCTTTGGTGTCATTTCCCAATGACCCTTTAGGTCTTCAAGGACAGCACAGAGAAAGAGCTTTCCCACACCCCCAGACTCCATTTTCCAAACTTCTCATCCTAGGAAAAGAAGCATTGCTCCAGCTGTCACTGTGACACCCATCAAATGTCTTGCAGGGACAATCACACCAGCCCCTGAAGTCACACAGCCTCCTTCCAAGAGCTGTGTCTGTTTTTCTGGTACAAACAGCAAGGCTCAAGGGAGGAGGAGTCCCCATATGATCAGCGACTGTGCTTCAGCTCATACTACCAGTGCTTTGCATGGTGCAGAATGCAAAAATCAGGCTACCAGGGACAATTTGGGATGGAAAGTACTCCACCATCACAGAGGCCTCAGTGGCAGTTCAGAGTCTCACCAGAAAAAATGCTGCATAGACATTTCATTCTTTAATGTAATAAAATCAGACTAATTAGCTCAGCATGCTGCAGGTGTTATCAGCAAACACTCCTATCAGCAGTGGCTGTGGGCTTTGGAAGAGGATATTTGTCCTTGCAGCATAACTGATCTCTCATATCACAAGGCAGCTCCTCCCATATGGGGCAAAACATCACCATGTGATCCTGATCTGAGGGAAGCAGCGCAGCTTCACACCTGGGGAGGGTGTTTGGGATTGAGCCCTGTGCAGGCAGACCTGGCTCCTGGTTGCATGTGGGGTTAGGAATGATTGCCCTGGCATACAAAGGGTGCTAATTACACAGCAGAGTTTATTTGCATCCTTTGCAGATACATGACTGGCTTGCTGGGTGAGACTTACGGGTCCTCACGAGGAAGTAGGTGGTTTATTCCCAGGGTTTCACATGCTTGTTTTCCATGCAAGTCCAGACTAGCTGCATAGAGATGAGTTGTGCTTAAGAGAGTCCTGCTGAATTCCCACAGCAGAATCTCACCTGCAGCTCTCATTATCCTTTTCTGGAAGGCAAATCCCTCCAGCACAGGGTCACGCACACACCCTTGGATGAGGGGCTGTCAGGATAGGATGGGTTTCGGTGTAATTAAACCACACGGTCACAGCTCACTGTACCCATCTCAGGAGAAGTTTTGAACTAGCACAGGCTGCCTTGCCAAGGACTTGGGTGCCTCAAAGAGAAGATAGCTGCCAGCAGGAGCTGGCATAAGACCCAGTGATGGCAGCACCCAGGAAAGCCAGATGAGGTGGGGACCTGAGCTTCCCCCAGCAGCACCATGGGCTTATGAGAGGGTACCTGGGGCAGCAGCACCCTTCAGGGCTGGGATCACTCCTGTGCTCCCAGTCAGGCCTGGATGTAGCTTGTGATCCTTAACACACCAATGAAACTGTCTGGATCTAGTCTCAGGTATTGAAGCAAAGTCTGGGTCTGAGTCTAGACATGAAGGGCAAGACCAGTTCAGTGCTCTGTGGTTGTAGGTTCAGTCTGGCCCCTGGGCCAAGCTAAGGACACAAAACAGAATGTGCCATTTAATCTGGCTGGATTAATGTGTGAATTTAATTAGATCTCGTCTCAATAAAATCTAGAACATGCTGTTGAAAAATTGTATTTAATCTTCCTCCAAGACTTTTTGCATACACTTCAGCAAGAAACTTGCAGCACAGGGCAATTGCAATGGAATGAGAAACCAAGTTTTAGCAAAACCCAGAGGGTGGGGCTGAGATCAGCATCCTGTCATCTTTGGATTTGTGAATCTGATTCAGAGGCTGTCCTGCTCCCTCTCCTCCAGGAAGACTGTAAAATTGATTTAGGTACTGTCCTGTAGGATTACTCCATGACAGCTGTCTCTGTACCCAGTCAGCCACAAAAAGCACAGTATTGCACTGGCTATGATCACATTTAGGTAGTTTGACAAAAAAAGGCTCCAGGAACTCATCACAAGGAAAAACATTAAATTGTTTGGAAATATTAATCAGGGGAATATCACCAGTTTTGTTCTTCTCACGTAATGCTAACTTGCAAGAAATAGAGAAACTATGAGAGGAGGAAAAGGGGACAGCAAGCCTGGCTGTAGCACAGGGCTGGAAACCAAAAGGCAAATTCATTTGAGATCCAGGGATTAAGATCCAATCATTTGACCTCAGATTAAAAAGTGGATAAGCACAACAAAGAATAGCTTAAAACATTTGGGAAAGTGTAAAGGAAAATCAAGTGGCATTAAGTAACAAAACAGCTGCATTAAGCCAGAATGCCTCCCTGATCACAGGCAGCAAATCCAAGTAAGGGATACCTCAATCTTCCTCAGCACCATCCAGTCATCATCCAGTGTTCCTATTTCAGTGCCACCCTGTGAGTTAAATCAAAAAGAACTCTCCCTGCTCCACACCAGTTTGTTGCTTGTATTGAGCTGCTCTCCCTCACCCTCAGGGGAGCACAGCCACCTGCCAAAACCCCTTATTAGGAAGAGATTACCCAGCAGAAGTAGGCTAGCTAGCTGTAAATGCATGCTGGAGGACAGGAATCCCAGGACAGCAGTGCTCAGGCTCTGAGTGCAGTGTGGCTGCTGCCCAGCTTTGCTTTGTGAGCTCCCCCCAGCAGCGTGGTTTCTTTTCCTGGACTTGGCCTGTATCTCCTAGGGAAAATCATCCAGCTCACTTGCAGCCAACACAGATCATCAGCAGCCATTCCCACAGGTTCCCTGATGTCCTCCAAGTGTCCAGTTCAGCTTCTTTCTTCTGCAGCACCTTGGAAATCATTAACACAGTGCTGTTAAATGGTGTCAGTCCCAGGGCAGCACAGCCTGGCACTGTGGCACTGGCCCAGCCCCTGGGTGCTGGTTGGCAGCTCGTGGCAAGCCATGGCTCTACCCCAGCCTTGGCTCCACTGCAGGTGTAGGAAATGCAGAGAGCAGTCAAGGGCTGGGGGGCACAGAGCTGAGCTGGATGGAGGCTGGGTGTTCCCCTTGCCCAGATTCAGTGGAGAATCAGTGTCCCTGTGACAGGCACAGTTCTCTCCTAGCACACTTCAACCACAGCATCCCACAGACAAACCAGCCACAGCCACCTCCCCACTGCCACCATCCCACAAACAGGCTGTGTCCTCACAGAGTGCCTCTGCCACTGAAAAGCATCTTGCAATGAGGAACCCCAAGGCTGGGAAGAGTCTGAGCATGGGGCTGCCCAGAAGTGTGTTGCTGCTTTTCCTTGTCCTTCTTGTCCTGTTTTTCCAGCAGCCCCACTGCCAGCTGCAGTGGCCTGGCAGGCGCAGTGACCCCGAGTGATTATTTAATAGCAGATTGTATAACAGAGCAGGGCAGACATTACATTTCTGTCTCTGACCTCAGCCCTGGGACATCTCCCACCCATAAAACTTCCAGTCTAATCTTTCAGACCTCAGAGGAGGAGCCTTAGGCATGTGACACCATCCTTCAGAGAGGAGTGACCAGTGGGGACCAGGTAGCTCTGGGCAGGAATGGGCTGCCCAGCACCTCTCAGTCACACAGAAGGGAAAAGAGAAGGGAGCCTCAGGTTTGGAGGCTCCCTTCTCCCACAGAGGCTCAGGTTTAGAGCCCAGACCCTGCTGAAATGCCCAACATGACCCTGCAAAGTTCCTCTGCTCCCTGCTATCCATCTAAATGAAGCACTACACTCACTTCTCCATTCATAGTGAGCTCTTTCAGCAAGGTGAAGATGGATGAGCTGGCCTTGAGCAGGGCAAGCCAGCTCCACCAGCTCCCCTGGGTTCCAGCCACACAGCCTCTGGAATCTGGGAGCAGCTGAACCCCTTGGACCTACTCCAGTAGGGGTGGACAGTGCCCAGGAGCCAGTGGAGAGGTGCCTGCTGCTCTGAATAGTCCAGAACTCAGGACATGCCAGCCCTGTGCTGCTGATATCCCCAGAGTGTGTTGCTCTTCCATGGGGCTGAGGAGACAGTTCAAGGCAGTAGCCTGGAGCCCTCAGTGGCCAGGAGGATGCTGTGCTGTTGCAAGGAGAAGGGCACAGGCAGGCCTTGCTTATCAGTGCTGGGCACATGCCAGGTGGATCAGACCCATCTCATCCAGAAATCCATCAAAACCAGCTTCTCCTGGAGCCTCACTGGAGCAGACACAAGGATCTTGTTTCTGAACTTGACTTCAGCATGTCCTGGTTCTAGGCATTCCCTTTCTGCAGGACTGGGTGGGTGTGAACAACCTTTCCAGGATGAGCATGGATCTGCTGGAAGCTGGAGAGGACTAGCAGGGCCACCAGGCTGGTTGAGGTCAGGGAACATTGCCTACAGGGAGAGGTGTAAGCAGCCGGCTTGGTTAGTTGGGAAGGAGAGGAGGTTGGGGTGATTTAGCAGAAGTCTACAGTGACTTGGCAGCTAGAAGGGAGGATGAAGCTGAAGCCTTTCCAGGAGGTAAGTCAGCCTGGCTGGTTCAGGGTGTTAGGAAAAGCTCCTTCCCTGGAAGGGTGATGCAGCCCTGGGACACAGACCCAGAGTGGAGAGGTTCCCATCCTTTCAAATTTTCCAGCCTTAGCTGCTCTGACCCAGCTTTGGCAACAGTCCTGCTCCAAAGGCTGGCTGAATCTGAGACTGCCACAGGCCTCTTCTCACCAGCGCTTTCTTTGAGAGGCAATTCTACACCAAACTGAGCCAAAATCAGCCTCCTGCCTTGAGCCATTTGCGCGGCTTCCATCAGACACTGCTGCTGTACAACTTACCAAAATGTACCTGCTCAGGGGTGCAGCAGTGCAGAGAGCATTTCACAGCAGCCTGAGCTTAGAACCACACAGTTTACCAACAGCCACAGCAAAAATAAGTCCAAAGGGCAAGATCAGAAAATCCAATATTTAAAATCCATTACTCATTCCACAGCTGGGCCAGGGAGGCAGCTGCTGCAACGTGGGTCTAACCATTAACCAGGGGGCTAGAGAGGTGTGATGCTCTCTGAAAAACGGTGCTGTGCCTGAGGCTGTGTGTGCCAGCACTGGGAGAGGGTGTGCAGCAAGGCACAGGGATGTTCCTGCAGAGCCCACTCTGAGTCTGGAAACTGCTTCCATGTCTGAGCCCTCTGCACTCTTCAGCAGCAACCAGCTCTCAGAACTCACCTGAAACCATCTGACCAACTCCTTGACAAGGAAGAAAATAATAAGCAGCCACATTAATGTATTTTTAATAGGTCACATAAACAGTTACAATCAAAGCTGCCTTGCAAACAGGTGACACAAGATACCAGTGCTTCCACAGAGAGGAGAGCCAGGCCTTTCATACAGGAAACATTTTGGTTGTCTCAAAGGCAAATTGTCCTCCCCTTGGAGGAGACAAATCTCGGCTGGAAGCAGCGGCTTCCATTTGCTAGGAGGATTTTTATTTTTCAAAGCTGGTCTGTTTCATTTACAGGCAATGGGGAACTGGATGGGAGCAGCTCTGTGGATTTTTCAAGCCTCCGGTGCCTGCCTGGTGCCTGCAGTGCTGCTGCTGGCAGGGACAGCCCTGCCTGGCCCCCACCCCCCTGGAGTGATGCAAGAGATGCCTTTGCACTTTGCCTTAGTAGGAAAGCAGAGCTGGCAGCAAACCCGCCCGGGAGGAGCGCAGGAGGCTGGGGGTGAAGGACCAGAGCTCGGTGCCCACAGCAGGGTGGGTGACAGCTCTGGGCAAAGGGTTTGCCCAAGGAGTGTCTGGGGGCAAGTGCTCCCTTATCACACACTCACGGGGCTGTGTTTACCAGGCTGCTGCTCCAGCTGCCTGTCAGCTGGAGTTTCTACCCTGCTCAAAGGGCAGGGGCTCACAGGGGATTTTGCCATCTGATCACATGGATCCAGCAGTGCCCAAGGACAGCCGGCCATGATGTGTGTTCCCCATGTCACAAGGATCAGGGGTGTCCTGGCATGGAACAGGATGAGATCCCGGGCCCTGGGTCTCTCCCAGGCCAGCAGGACAAGTCCCATGGAGTTCACATGGAGTTCACTGCCTGACACAGCTGTGGGAGTGGGAATGCCAGCAGCTGCCCTGCATTTTCAGGCTACTCCTGTCCCCAGCAAGGCAGCAGGGATGGCACAGAGAGCAGCCCAGAGTCTGGAGACAGAGGGCTACCAAAAATACCAAAACAAGGTTGGTTCTTCTCCCCACAAGTGTTACAAAATCCATGGCTGAGTTTAAACATCGAAGAGACTGAGACCTCTGGCTCTAGGCAGACCCTTGGAAACATGTGCCCCAGCCTGAAAGAAAGGAGCATAAACAATAGAAGAACCCAAAAGGAGCAAATCCAGAAGGAAAGCATTGCAGGAACAAGCCCAGCTGAAGCCAAGAGGGGAGGGCAAAGGAACAGCTTTAGGCACAACTATGCAGCTGCTCTATGACTCTTGCAACATTCCTGTTCTGAAATGTCATCTAAAGCCAATTTTTCTTACATGTAATGAGGACAGAAAACAAAAAGAAGGTGGAAAATTCCCAAAATAACCAGCAAGGTTAATGTGGTATCAAAACAACTGTTTTGCTCTGGGTAGAAGTGGACTGTCTCCAAGTTGGAAGCTGCCCCCACCCTCTCCCAGGAGTTAAGGTAACACCAGGGAGTCTAGAGAACAGCCAGAGCTTGACAGCACACGGCTGGCAGGATCAAGACTTTGCCCAGCTCCTGCTTTTGCCCATGGCAGCCTCCACCAGTGTTAGGGCTTCTCCTTCACCTGTGTCTTCCTTCTGCAGCTCATTATTATGGGATTATGTGCCCACAGCCTCTCCCTCCCACCCCAGTCTCCCTCTTCAATCTCCCACTTGATTTACCAATGTGTCAGTGGCAGTGAAGTTCCTGGAGGTCCCCCCCCACACACACACACACTCTGTGGTCTCAGCATCCTTCCAACCCAGCTCTCACCTCCTGCTGTGTGCGTGGTGAGAGGGGGTGTCTCTACCCCGTGACCATCTGAAAACAGGCTCCTCCTTGGAAAAAGCCACCAGAGAGCTCATCAGGTAGGCCGGGCTTGCTGCTCCCTGCGTGGGGGTGAGCTCCAGACAGAGCCTGCAGGGCATGGCTCAGGAGTGGCACCATCCAGCAGCCAGGCAGGAGCCAGGGAGACACTCACAGCCCCACCTCTGCCATTATTTCCCTGATGTCCCCACCATAAGAAGTGGGAGAAGCAGAGTCCAAAGGAAAATCAGGAGGAAAGGGACGGGACCCAGTCCCACCCTCTCCCTGCATCTCTTTTGTGAGCCCTTTGAGGCAGATGTCTCACCCCACAGGGGACACTCCAAGCTCCACCTATGCTGCTGTGGCAGTCACTTCTTCATGCCTTTCACTGCCTCATTGCATTTATTTAATTACTACTCCTCAGGAGCAGCATTGCTCACATCTTTGGCTGTTGGGGCCTTTTCCATTCTGTCCCCCCCAGTGGAAGCAATCACACTTGTCTTGCAAGATCTGTTCTTGCTAAGCCAGGCTGCCATTTACCCATTATAATTGAAGTATCAAAGGCATTTGCACATGTTCAGAAGCACACCAGCTCCCTCAAGGAGGAGGGATGAAATATCACCTCTTGCCTGATAAATTGCTTACACAAGTGGAACCAAACCCAGGTTTCTGGATTATCCAGTGGGATTCTTTTGCAATGCTCCTCTTAGGAAAAGGGTTGTGGAGATCACAAAGGGTTGTGTCAGCTCACACCCCAGAGCTGGTAAGAGTGCAGGAGAGATTCAGACATGGAGTTTTCCACCTTGGCTGCCTCTTGGTGACCCAGAGGAGATTCCAACATCAAGGATGGGTTTCTGCAGAAACAATCTTACATGCTGCCCACTCCAAAGCACAGATATGTTTAGATATGTGCTTGCTGCCCTTGGCTGTGCCCTACACAGTCTCTCTCCTCACCCACAGACAGCTCAGCAAATTCTGGAGTGGCCATTTCTAGAGTGGCCGATGAGAGTCCAAACTCAAGCACCTGGGAGTCCTTCTGCATGTCTTGGCAGGTCCTTGAGGGTGATCCAGTGCAGGACAGCATCCTGTGACCTCACACAGCCCTCGAGCACGTGTCAGATCTACTTCAGAGAGTTTGTCTAAGATTTCACTGTCCCCAGTTCAGCAGAAGCCAGCACAGCAGTCCCCGTGCTGAACTCAGACCCAAGGGACATGGATTTCTTGCTGCCACCTGCTGTCCCCTATCAGCAGGGCAGGCCCTGCCCTGCTCCCTGCCATCTCTGCCCCAGAGCTCCAGCCTGGATGCAGGGAGGAAACAGCAGGACCCCCTGACCCTGTCCCCCAGGCCTCTTTCCATGGGAAGCACTAGGCAGACCCAAAGGCTGGAGATGAACAGAAACACAAAAGCAGTGGTCTCTGTGTCCTGATCCTCCTGGTTACAAGAACACTCCAAAACTACAGCTGTGCCTGATTTTCCCCCTGGAGGACACAGACCTGGGGAATAGTGGCCCACCTTTGCTCTTAGCCAGGACAGGCCCACAGGGGAGCTTCTCCCTGTCTCCCTGCTAACTCAGCCCATCACAGGGAGGGAGGGAACGTGACAGCTGCAGACATGGAAGAAATAATAACAACAACAACAATAATAATAATGACATAATCAATTTATGCCTGCTACTTTGAGATAGTAAGTTTCCTGCTTCAAATGACAGAAAAGTAAGTTAAGTGGATGCCAGAACATGTTTTGGATGATCAGGTGTATAGTCCAGCGATGCAAATCAGGTAAAATGCTGCGGAAACCTGACAACAGCAGAGCTGTAGGTGCTTGGTCCTGGAGGACCCTGCCCTTTCCTCCACAGCAGCCTTCTGTATTTCAGATAAAAAGGGCAACCCAGGATTTTATCACCTGGGCTGTGCCTGGCATAAAAGGAATTTGTGACTACACATCATCTAAGGCAATTTTTTCATTCTTTTTTAAAATATTATATCGTTTATTTCTAGGCAGAACTATAGGCCATGAAAGGAACTGGGAGAGGGAGGAGAGGCAGAAGTCTGTTGTGAAAGGTCTGTGGAGATGTAGCTGACAAATGTCTTTGTGGCAATAGCTGCCTTATACTTCACTGAGCTCACATCCTCACTCTCACCAGATTCCTGGCAGAAACTGGCACCCTGGCTTTACAAAGCCCTGCAGGCAAAACCCAGGCACAGGTGGGTTATTCAGAGTCACCTCCACTCAATGCACAACCAGTCCAGTGACATTCCCCAGCAAAGTCTGGACTTGTGGGAGGACAAGGACAGGCTCTTGGCTGTGTACCTGTGAGGACCAATGCAATCCCCAAGGTCAAGCAAGCTGCATGGGCATGCTGCAGGGGCAAGCTGCTCCATTTCATTAGGAAACCAGGAGGAACTGGCAAGAAAACAGGGAACTCAAAGATCCTGAGCCTCATGTATTCATCATGTGCAAGCCACGTGCCACAGAGCTACCTTGTACCGAGCCCAAAGCTATCTAAACTGCAGAAATAAAATCCATTTTGCCACAATCAATCTACCAGACACCTGTGTGTAAACTCACCCAGCCTGGCTCTGAAAGCTTCTCTGCTTTACAGGCCAGCAGCACAGGCACTGTTGTCTGTTCTGTGCTGCTGCCACAACCAAGAGCCAAAGGTGTTCTCATGTTCCCCCTGCTCCTTTGCTCAGCTCCCTGTTCACAGAGCAGATAAAAGCATTATCTCCCAGGTGAACACAGCTCAGCCTCTCCACCCACCCTTCCCCCAGATCTCAGCATGGAAATTTGGTCTGGGTTTGGAAAGGACACAAAGCAAAATGCAGTTGTTATCAGCTTGGCCTCTGTGTTGTACAGCCCTGGGTACAAGGCTGATTCAGGGTTATTGGCAGGGTGTTTGGCTAAAGGCAAACAGACTCCTCAGCAATCTGCAGGACAAGTGTGGACAAGTGTCTGAGCTCCCAGTGAAACCTGGAGCACTGGGCAATGTGTTTTTAGGGCTCTTTTGCCCTAAAATGTAAGGGCAAACTCCCACCCTCCTAGGCTCAGGAGCCAACCTCACAGCTGGCAAGCCTTAGCTCAAACCACACCCACAGCTCAAAGCAGGCACTCCAGTGAGTGACTCTTTGGAATACTGAACTACTGAGTCCTTAACAGGAACCAGGCTGATGCAGGGTACAGGCAGCCACACAGTGACTGGGGAAATGGGGAATATCAGCGTCTCAAGAGGACTACAAGAGAGAAGCAGCTTAAGTGCTTGCAAAATGGCTTAAGAGCAGCTTCACATGGAAAGTGACTGCTGCTTAAGCAGTTTAAAGACGAGCCCCTCTCAAACATTGGTCAGCTATGAGCAGCTTAGTGCAGGAAGGGCTCCTGCCAAGGCTGCTGGGATGGCAGCATGCCACAGGAGAGAAACAAGTGTCCCCTTGGAGCAGGGAGCCTCACCCCACACATTCCAGCCAGGAACGTGTGCCATGCTGGCCTCGGAGCCACTCTGTCCTCCCTGTGAAAGGAGCCTTGTCCTTGGCCGGATGTTCTCCGGAAAAGTCCACAAAGCAGAGTTCCTGGAAAGCTGAGCCTGGCTTCAGAAATAAAATAAATAATTAAAAAAAAATTAAATAAAGAATAAAAAATTAATAATTAAAAAATTTAAATTAAATTAAACTTTAAAAATTAAAATAAAATTTATAATAAAATAAAAAAATAAAAAACTTTAAAAATTTAAAAAATAAAAAATAATTAATGAAATAAAATAATAAAAATTAAATTAAACTAAAAAATAAATAAGAATAAAATAAAATAGAATGGCAAAACAAAATTAAATTTAAAAGTTAAAATTTAAAAATTAAAATACAATAAAATAAAAGAAATTAAAAGAAATTAAAAGAAATTAAAAGAAATTAAAAGAAATAAATTAAAATAAAAGAAATTAAAATAAAATAAATTAAAAGAAATTGAAATAAAATAAAATAAAATAAAATAAAACAAAACAAAGTAAAACAAAACAAAACAAAACGGAGGCTCTGCAGGCCAGGAGCTCCAACTTGTTTCTTCCTGCCAGTTTCAAAGAGTACGATTAGCTTCTGTTGTCCTTGCATCTTTGAATATCCTTGCCCTATTTCTTGGGAATTTTCAAATTGTGCAGAAGACAGAACAAGCTCTGTTTGGAAGCTATGGGAGATAAGGAGCAAAGCCTCAATTTCTTCTTCTTTTTTTTTTTTTTTCTGCAATGCCAGGGTCATCAAAGGTAGGAGCACTGGAGGTAATGGCAGGGGCAGATTGAAGCAGCACTCAAACATGAATGATGTGTTATTTGCCTGTGGTGAAGAAAGCCAGAAGAGCAGAGTTGCACTCAGCTGTGAACTTGGGGTCCACATACTTGAAGATCTGGTGAAGTGTTATCACCTTTTTTTTCTTCATGAGGGAAGCCTGCCCTTCAGGCTACTTCAGGTAGAGTTATTATTATTATTATTATTATTATTAATACATGAAAGAGCTGAAAAAAGCAAGACTAGAGAACATGTTCCTTTGAAATAAATCGATAGCTTAGTCCTAACCTGGAATCCTCTGGCTAGCTCTCATTGCTTCCTGTTAAAAGGACACAAAAAGGAGGAGTTAGGGGCAGATAAAGGATCCTTATGAAGGCACAGACAGGTCTTTGCCCATACAGCAATAAAGAGATGGACAAAACACCACAGAAATCTTGGGCAAGGGAAACATAATTAAGTGTAACAAAAATACTCCATTTTGAGCTCTGTCCTCAGAACTCAGGAGTTTGTTTTGGATTTAAAGTGCACCCCAAAAAGATAAGAGAACAAGAAGTTCAGTAAGCAGGACTCCCACCTTCAGCTACTGAAGTTTTAGGTTACTGTGGTTCAATCAGAAGCCATGCAGCAACTTCAAAAAAGGATTACTAGGTCACTGTCTGACCAGGCTATTTCTTAGACACTTCTGAAGCCTTTTGACAGCATGCTTATCTAAAGCTCACTGATTTAATCTGATTTAGCAGTTACAGTGCAGTGGTTAACAGAAGAGAAAATAGAAGCATAATCTATATTACATGCAAATTCCTGCATCCATGCCATTCAGTTTAAAATGGCCACAAGTTTGCACTTTGCTGATAGAGAATGCATCACCAAAATACAAACTGTGCTTCCTGACACATCCAAAGTCTATTGTATTAACAACCTAAGAGACAGAAAATTTAGGATTTTCAGTAAGAAGCACTCTAATAACTTCTGGAGGCTTATCTGACTACTACCCACTTGAATTTTGAATGGAGCACAAGCAATTTAATTTTTTTTAGTAGCTTGAAGAAAGATGAAACCACAAATGGAAAGAAAAGATGGCAAGAGAAAATAAACAGATAATGGCTGATATGAAATTGAGTAATTACATCCTGCATTGTGCTTCAACTGCCATCCTCAGCCATCCCCCATCCTACAATCCCATTCCAGTGTTTAATTCTGAATATTGCTATACTGCCCCTGCCAGGATTAATTTGTTTTCCTGGATCCCAGATGCTTTGGAAAAGAGGGTTAATTATCTTGCCATAGCTGCTGGCTTCCTGGCACATTCCTGCAGGACTCACTCCCTTGCATGAAGACCCACTCAGGCTGCAGCTGCTCCATGAACACCAGAGAAGGAAAAGTTAAATAAATCATGCCAGAAATTAAGACCACGCTTCAGCAGCTGCAACAGTGAGAAGGAAGAGCAGGGAACTCATCTGAATTCATGTGTGGCTCCAGCCCAGGGAGCTGCCTGGGAAAGGCCAGGACAGGAAGGCTTGGCACAGGGCAGATAAAGCTTTCTGAATACAAGAAAAGGGACTGAGGTTACTTCCTTCAGAGAGCCATGGTCAAAGCACAGCACAAGTAATCTGGGCTGCATTAGGTTCCTCCACATCCTGTGAGAATTACAGTCCTTGGAGGAAGAAATCCTCTATTTTTAACAGGGAAAGGCCTGAGACTTAACAGAACACAAATATTTTGCTCTTTTAACATGATCATGCAGCTGTCTAGAAATGGATTGACCCTTTATCAAATCAGATGCTTTAGCAGTAGAACTTGGGGGCCTCATCATCCCAAAACCCCTGAACACCTATTTGGTTCAGGTTATTTTTATCTGACTCTGGTTTTAAGGAAACCAAATGGCAGCCTAGAAACATCACATTATCACAGGAGCAAGCACATCTGATCACCTCTCCCCACAAGTGTCAGTATTAATGGTGCAACTGAGAAGAAATTTGAATTTCACAACAAATCAGGCATACTTCTCTCTGACTGGTTTGACATAAAATAGACACAAACCCCTGGAATGGCTAAAAAACCCACATGTAGCTACAGATGTGGAAAAGCAAGGTATTAAAAAAAAAAAAAAAAAAGGAACACACAAAAGAATCCCTATTATGTTTAAACATATCCCTGAGATGAAAAAAATAATTGAGCAAAAAGTGTTCATGTTCCCAGACCTCGATGCATTATTGAACAGAAGAGACTGAGTATCTCCTGCAAAGCCACCAGCACATTCAAACAAGTCCAAGAGCGGTTCACAAGAAAACACACAGCAGGAAAAGGAGCAAGTTGCATTTAATTACAACAAAAGGGTTTCAGCCAGTAACAAGCCAGCTTGCCCCACACATTATCCCTTTCTAAAGGACACACTTTGTGACACCACATCCAGTTGTATCATTCCTTTCACAAAACAGGACACCCAAACACAACCTCCACGTTTTCTTATAACTCTTCTCTTTCATCACCCTAGCAATGCACTCTGTCTTGCTGTGGTGGTACAGAAAGTCAAAAAACAACTCTTCACACTTCTTGCATATGAGGAAAAATAAATATAAACAAGAATTAGAGTATGGTGAGAAGAACATATCTCCACCTGAACACACCTTTACCCCCAATGAAAGGTGATCAATTGGAAAAACAAACCAAACATCATTAAAAAAGAAAACCCAACAAAACAAACAGTGGGACAGACATGAAGATATTACATTGTGAATGACAGCTGCTTACAAGCAGGGAACATGCATAGCAACGTTCAATGTTTTGCTTGTGTGACTTAAGCAAAAGAGACAGGAAAAAACCCTGCATTAAGAGACCTTGGAGGTTTAATTTCAATCTAACAAGTATGGTAATACCATTGCCAAATGAGAGACAAACTTCATTCCCTATGGAGCAACTGATTCCTCACCTGTTTGGGCTCCGGTCTAAAGAGCAAGATTAAAGGTGAACACAGATCTCATGTGTGGAAGAAAACCAACCTCATTCCTTCCTAAGGACAAGCATCCACTCTTGTAGGCCCAAGAGAAAACATTATTTTCTTGTAACAGCAAAACACCAACAAAAAATCTTTCCTGTTGTCATGAAGACATGAATAAGATGATTATTTTGTGGAGAAAGAAGCTTGCACAATTCTTCATTCTCTTCTCTTTTCTGCCTTACATGTCACAGGCTACTCATTTTGCATATGGGCCTTCCAGTTGCTATCAAGTCCTCTGTGATGCACCCAGAACCGTGCTCCATTTCATCTGGGAAGACACAGGAAAGATGCCTGTCACCTGAACATCTTAGGCACTGAATGCTGTGATCCACTGAGGAAACCAAAACATTGAAGTGCAGTTCTCTTTTTTGTTTGTTTGTTTTT
The DNA here is from genome assembly GCF_028769735.1 of Zonotrichia leucophrys gambelii. Taxonomy (NCBI): domain Eukaryota; kingdom Metazoa; phylum Chordata; class Aves; order Passeriformes; family Passerellidae; genus Zonotrichia; species Zonotrichia leucophrys. The sequence goes on from NC_088172.1 coordinate 92,608,672, forward strand.
GGTTTTGTTTCATGAAATCTGAATGTTTTAAGGGTCACTCATCCCACACTGCAATTTGAAAACAAACTGTTTTTAATGTTCAACTACAAACAACTTCTGGAACTACATTAACACAACTAGCAATGGAAATTGTGACAGAAGAAACAGGGTTCCACACAACATTCAAAGTGATAAAAGAGAAATGAGAGATTAGGAGAGATCTTTTACAGTTAAAAGCAGCACAGAGCATTTCACCAGCAGCAAGATATGGCACGTGGACTTCTGTGCTGGAGCTGTCTGGAAGCAATTTCTGGGGAAAGAGCACTGAGGCTGAAAGAGTCTCAGCAGTGCCCCTAGATGAAAGTCTCATTGCTGCCTCACAGGCAGGAGGCTGGGATTATTCCAAACCCTGTGCTGGAAGACCTGCCAAAGGGCAGCTGGTTTTCAGTTCCCAGTTCAGACATATGAAAAGCCTGATGGGAATACCTAAAACACCCGTTATCTGAAGCATGAACAACATGGAGGTAGACAGGGCAAAAATGAACCAGTGTTGATGAGAAAACCTGAAAGACATCTGACATCCTTTTCTTGTATGAAAAGGAATATTTGCCTTGAAATTAAGAATGGGGAAAATCCAGTCTATTGAAAGATGTGCAATGCTCACAGCCTGTAAACATCCTACAACATAACCTCTCAAGGACAAGCACTCTGCACAAATCATCTGGCATAAAGGATGAATATGGATAAAATCCATAAAGACAGAACAAAGAACTTGTATGAGGAAGTATAAAATAGCTGATTAAGTAACTTCTCTGCAATGACTAAGAACAGACCTGAAAGAAGCCCTCAGCAATCCAGAAAGGATTCCACAAATTCAGAAAGGAGAACACAGAGCCTAGGACAACAGCTCCCAGACTCCACTGCTTGGATTCCTTTTCTGGGGGCTTAGCCCAAACAAGACAAATCCAGTTTCACAAGAGAGGTTTCAAAGGACTGGGACAGAACAAATCATCTTCTCTGAAGTGAAAGATTTCTCACCTCATTAATTTCACATCACACAGTCAGTTACTTTACCTGAATCCCACTGAGATTAGCTCATCTTAAGCTACAGACAAGCCAAGACTATTCACTCAATGAATTCTTTCATGGTCGTAATAAATGGTTAAGGTCAATCAGAGAGAAGAAAACGCTGAATTAACTGTCCAGGTAAGAAAGGATATGTTGAGGGTTTTCTTTTTGTTTAAATATTTTTACCACCTTGTTTTCTATTGTGATCCATGTTGTCACCTCCCCCATGACTTTTACCATTTAGTATGTCATAACCACTGCTTTAAAAAAAAAGAGTCAAAAAGATATGTTAAACACCAAAGATTTAAGTTTAAATCATGGAAAATGAGGATGAACACATTGATACAGGCTTGCAATTTTAATTTTTAAAAGGCCCCTACGGTGGGACTAGCTGTAGATGGCATCATGCTAATGCAAATGGAAAATAGGATTAAAAAAACCAAACAAAACCACTTTAAATAAGTATGAATTCATACCATACACGTGTACATACTTAATAATTTTCTACATTAGCTCTGTTTGAAACTATAAATCAAGTCTGTACTACTAAAAGTTCAGTATGTGCAACATTAACCCAATCAAAGCATTTTATAAATACAAGCTCCTTTTTAGTATTGCAACATACTTCACTACTTAACATACTGAAAAACAAGTTCTACATTTAAAAATCTGCTAGAATAATTCTATCTGCCAATTAAGACTACAAATGGAAAAATACTTGCTAATCTTTAACATTTTGAAAATGCAAATATATTTCATTTTTTGAAAAGAAACAATCTTGTTTATCCTACTGGTGCTTCTTTAGACATTTGAAGATACTACACTAACAAAATACAAACTTTGTAGTAAGCTTACAACATGTACTTCTCAGAGGCAAAAATAAAAAAAAATCTGGTTTGTATTTATGAAGGAACATCCATTTATTATAAAACAAGATAAAAGATATCAGAATTAAGTTGAAACAAGGCAACATTAGAACCACTTTAGAGCTTTGTGAACGAAGTGTAGTTTTTAACTTGCAAATCCAGGTGAACGTAGCTCTTAACATGCTGTCCTCTTCTCTATAAATGGGATGAAGTAGAGAAGCAAAGCTTCAAGGTGTAAGGGTTGGAGCCATCTGTGAGGAGACAACACAGAACACACCATGGGCACAGCTCTCCTGCTGACCCACCTTCCACACCCTGGCACGTTCCCCAGCTCTGTGTGTTGCACACTCACACATCCACTGGGCTTTGCCTTTTCACATTGAAAGAGAAAGCTTTTCTGCTGCTACCAACTCTCCAAACTGAGATAAAACTGAAATTGTGAACAGTGTGTTATCCATACTATCTTCAAAAATATCCTGTCCCTAAGGTCCATTATTAATAAGGTGGACCAAATGTGTGGGGGAATAGAAAAGATTTAACCAGGCAGACAAACTCCTAACAGTTAGGAGGAGGTAGTTTAAAACAATATTAGACACTGGCCTGGATTCAATATTATATCTGGGAACACCTGGAAAGATTCCATTAAATTCAGTAAACTATCTTAATTGTTCAGTGCAGATCTGGCCTATTGTGTACTTGTTTAGCAGGTGAACTCACCCCACTCTATTCTTGCTAGTTTGGAGCTAAATTCAGCTTGGCTTCACAATTTCTGGCTTCAAAGGGAACGTGCTACAGGAGCAGTAAATTGAGAGCAATGAGCTGAGTAACTTAAAGGATCCTCTGTTCAAGACATTGCAGATTTCTCTGTATTTATTGTGAAAGAATCACAGAAGGGTTTGGTTGGAAGGGATCATCTCATTGGATCATCCCATTCCAACCTCCTGCCACACACTAGAGCAGGTTGCTCAGAGCCCCATCCAGATCCAGCCTGGCCTTGAACACTTCCAGAGATGGGGCATCCACAGCTTCTCTGGACAACCTGTGCCAGTGCCTCACCAGCTCACAGTCAGGAACATCTTCCTAACATCTAAAACCTAAATCTCTCTGAGTTTAAAACCCTTACCCCTTCTCCTATCACTATTTGCTCATGTCAAAATTCACTCTCCCTCTTTTTAGAGGCCCACTTTTAAAGCACTGAAAGGCCACCATAAGGTTATCCTGGAGCCTTCTCCAAGCTGAACAACCCCAGCTCTCTCAGCCTTTCCTCACAGGAGAGGTGCTCCAGCCCTCTGATCATTGTTGTGGCTACCAGAACCCTCAACTCCTTCTCCACAGAAAAAAATTCCAGCAGTAAGATCAGGAAAATTTACTTACTTGGGACTCTTATCTGGTAGTGATTAAGTACAGTGAGAGCTTCCACTGCATCTGTCTTACATTCCCATTCCAAGAGACCAGACAGTGTTTTGGCAGAAGCTGTCAAAATGAGAAACAAAAAGGGAAAGGAGGGGATCAGTAACATCTGACAGTGGATACTCAGATCAAAACTAGAATGAAGGCACTTCCCAAAAAGGTCAAATTTTACTTACGTTTTGGGTCAAACACTTTGTATTTAATAAAGCTGAGAACTTCATGATCCTCACATAACTGTCACAAAAATAAAATAAAAGATAAAACTCCAGCAAAAGTGCACATAAACAAATTAGCAAAAATTCCAAGTTCCTGGAAGAGACACACAAAAAGGAAGATTCTGACTTTTTAAGAGAGTTTGCAAGAATTTACAGCAAATCAATTTACAGCAAATATGTTTAGATTGGTAACTCTTTAGAATACCATTCTGTAGTATGTAAACCAAGGCCCTTTTATCTGTGATATCACTGCTATCTCTAAAAACATATTAATATAATAACAAGTTCTCCTTTTTGACATTCATTCCTACTCCAATACAGTAGCTCTGAAGTTGTTCATACAAGGACACCACTTGGGAACCAAAGTTCACTTTCAGATAGAGTTGGAAAAATGTATTTCATGGAACTGAAAAAGAACTCACTGAACTGTCAGCAATCTTGCCACTGCCTCCACTTAAAGAGGCCCAGTAATGTTTTAAGCATCCAGAGTTCATTTAGGATACAACTGTGCCAAGGGTCCCAGGTGCATGCTTGTCTCCATTCCAAAACATCCTAGCCGTCATTAGAGGCAATCAGTAAATCCTTTGTGAGTTATAATCCTAACTTTCATGTATTTGGCTTTGTGTCTTTTCCTCCAAAAACCCCCCACATTAAGCTCCCCAACTTTATTTTCAAGATTTTGTTTCTCACATTAAAATAATATAAATAAATACAATTGAGACAGTAAGTCCAGAATTGTAAACATATCCAGATGGGCTATAAATATATTTTAAGGAACAGCTCTCTTCCAGTGGCTCTGCGACAAGTTCCCAGTTACTTGTTTTTAAAAGCAGCACCAGGAAAAGCCAGGCCAGAGAGCACTGCATGTCAGCCACTCCAAGTGCTTACCTTTACAAATGTTTCCTCAGTCACACACAGGGGAACATTGTAATAATGCAGCACACAGGAGGGTGGCTGGATGATGTTCTTGGATGCTTGGCCAGCACTGGTGAAGCGATTGTTCTTGCTCATGGCAAAATCCTTGTAACTACTCGTGCCATCCTCCAGTTCAAATATCTGGCTTGGAACTACTGAGTGCTGCTTGGAAACACTGGAATTTAAGGATAAAATTTCTTAAATCATTAGGGCTATCATACTTTGCAGGTTATTATCTAATTAGAAAAGACCTGATGTTTCTTTATAATAATTTGAAATAAATAAAGTAAGAACATGATGGGTTGGATTTGACACCTTCCTTAAAAAATGCAGAAAGAATGGGTAAGACACATTAGGGAATACAGTTTATCAGTGGCCAATCCATGTAATAATAATATGCTTTATGAATGTAAATAAAGAAAATTTTAAATAGTAATAAATCTTAAGAGTGGTTGGGGTTGAAAGGGACCCTAAAGATGAACTCCTTCCAACCCCCCCTGCCATGAGCAGGAACAGCTTCTGCTAGAACAGGTTGCTCAAGTCCCCCTCCAACCTGGCCTTGAGCACTTCCAGGGATGGTGCATCCTCAGCTTCTCTGGACAATCTGTACCAGTAACTCACCACCCTCAGAGTAAAGAATTTCTTCCTAATATCTGACCTAAATTCACCCTCCTTCAGCTGAAAGCCAAAATAAACAGTCGCAAATTGGAAATCATAACTCCAACAATGATAACAGACTAGTGTGATATTGTCCCTTTGAAACCTCATTCCATCTGCCCACTGGTGGACTATTAATCTGATAAAAATATTTACCAGACATTGAGTCTCTTTCCAAATAACTTGACATTATTGAGATGTGTGACTGCTCTTTCTACAGCATATTCATCACCCATTTCCACCAGTGCTGTGCCTGGAATAGTCTTCATAAATTTCACCTAAGACAGACAAGGTAAAAAAAAATATATATACATTGCAACAAAGAACTCAACCAATATTTTTATAAAACATTATGATATATTTTTAGACAACCTCAGGCAGGCTTTTTCCAAAGCATTTGAAAGAACGATAGCAGTTTCCAAGTTTCTAATCCATAATGCCTTACCTTCTCAATGTTTCCATACAAGCAGAACAGGTTGAATACCCTTGAGCAGTTCATCTTGAGCTGATGCAAGCCACTAACCATGACAACTGACCCAGAAGGATTCCCACCGTGCATGTACGAGGAGGATGCCTGTGGCAATGGGTAAGCCACGAGTTCGGGAGTGTCCCGAGATCCCATCCGGTACCGGCTTGGCAAGGGCAACAAAGGACCATGGGAGCCTGAGGAGATGAGAAACCATGTTTTCATGTTGTTTGAAATCATTTGCACTACTTAATCATGCATCAAAGCCTGCACACATAATGTATATTTAAAGGAGGGGTAGAAGGTTACAGCAATTGCTGAAAAAAGACCTTCCACTAATTACAAAAATCATTATCTTCCCTGCAGCGTGCAAAATATTTCAACATAAACGTATCAGAGGAAATAATGAAAATCAACATTCAGAAATATTCCCATCTAGTTACAGAGCTACATGGCACCAAGAAGGAACATTACAAAGTCAGGATAACAAACCAAAAGGAACGAGACAGAGGTCAGGAGATGACACAGCTCTTTTTCCCAGAGACATGAGATTAAGTCAGAAGCCTGCCTCTCTACAAAATGCTCATTTGGAAGAAACAGGAATACTTAAACCTCCACACTAATGCAAAATGAAGTGGTCCTATTTTCCACTATAGATAAAGTGACAAGTTCCACTGAAATAAACAATTTCTTTTTTTTTTTTTCCCTTTTAGTGATGAGGCACTACTAGTAAGCAATACCTCTGTTGATAGAAAATGTCAGTATTACAGACCAAGGGGAGGATCCCTGTTTTTCTGAGACAAAAATAATGTGAAACTCACATAAGCCAAGTATAAAAGGAACTTTTTGTCTTTTTTTTTTCCCAGCAAAAAGCAGTAATGACAGGGAAAGAGTGATATAGGAGGAGATGGACACATTACTTAAGGTAGAAGGATGTATCAGAAGAATGAAAAAAGAACATCACTGAATCAAGGTGGGACTTAGAAATGCTGGAGATTTGAAGAACTTTTGGAAGGAGTACCTACATTGTAAAATATGTCAACCTACATTGTAAAATATCATAAATACCCTTTGCAAAGAAAGAGGCAAGACAAATAACATTGCACCTGACAGCTGAGAGAGTAACTAACTAGAAAAGTCATGTGTGAGTGGGGACATTTGTTTCTTCACCCTGAGGTCTTGGCTCAGCACATGAAAGTGACAGCAGATCTTGCCTTACAGAGAGCTGTGGCAACAAACACAGCACCTTACAGCACTGATTCCAAAACATCACATAGCTGTACCTTTTCTGAACCACCTATATTAGAAGTGCAGGTGCCAACAATTCATAGCTTTGCATGCAAAAACATCCGAGCCCTCTGTGGTACCAAATTTTCTAGAAGAAAACTGCTTTCCCAATCCAGATACCATTTTCTACCCATTGCCAGGCTGATGGCAACTGAAAGGAAACTTTTTTCCAAGGAATAAACCTGTAGAGCTGAATGCTTTGGGTGACAGGAAGGGGTGAGGCAATGAGTGCACATGGATTTCACTGAACCAGCAGTGTTTCAGTAGGGAGACTGACAGCACTGCAGGTGAACTGCTCATGCTGAAGGGAACCACAGCCAAGCATTGATTAAATATTTACAATTCCACAGAGCATGTAAGAAATCATAACCAGCTGTCAGCCCATGTTACTTACCATAGCCATCATGTCTAAAGGATGATGGGTGCTCTCCCAAAATAGCTTGTCTCTGCCGGCCCTTCCCTCTGTCTGACGTGGGAAGGGAAAGAAATCAGTTTAGTATGCACAACCAGGCACTTGATTTCTCCAGTTAAGACACAAAGCTTCTAGTTAAGAAGTGAAAAAGTAATTTGAGTCCTTGTTAATTTTATAAACGATTTCTCATTCACTCTATGTCTAAAAATACAAGCTGTAGCCCTGGGACACCAAAATTAAAAGACTGCCATCTGTATAACAAATTGCACTTAAGTTGATTGGGGGCAGTGGCCAATGAGGAGATGCAGACATTTAAAGTTTATGGAGATACCCAATAGTTCTCCTAAACAGACATCACACATTAGTATAGAAAACACCATACAGCAGGATTTACCCATGTGTCTCTTAAAACAAATTTGAAATGCAGTACTTTTGAAAGACAGTACCTGAATCATAATATTAGCTTCAACAGCAACACATTTTCAAAGTGGGCTTCTTTCAAGAAGTTTCAGCATAAGCCAACAACAACCTGTATTACATGGTTTCATAATCAGTAAACAGAGAGCATTACATATGTGTACATATATATTTACAGAACACCTACTGATTTATGGGCGTGCTGAAAGGATTGTACATTGTGGCATTACCAGCAGCACATAACAGTTCAGCTGAGGGAAAGCATCACTGAGTAATGCACTCACACAACAGTCAATCCTTTAAGAAAACCCAGTTCTCTAGGATATAAAGTTAAGCAAGGGGTCTACATTAATGGAGGGAAGCAATGCCTCACAGCCAAAGCTGGATTTTCCAATCAGATCCATGCTGCACGACAAAAAATAAAAATCTAAACTTCCAGATTTCTTTGTGGTAAGCAACAATTCTTTTCTTACAATTAAAAAAAAAAAAAGCCACATTGAAAAGATGGGGCAAGGCATTTATCAGTTTGCAACAATTCTAAGGAAAGTTAAGTATGACTGCTGAAAAGAGTAACTCCAGCCCAAAGCAGTTGGAGGTATTTTCCCCAAAAAACAGGAACTATTTGATTACACAACAGTGGTAGATGAAAACACATGTGGTCCTTTCTGCTCAGGATTTCGAGGCCAGGTTCCAAGTCAGATATTTACTTTGGCAGTAAATCTGAAGAGAGAGCAGCCCTGAATACTTTTAAATATAGAGAAGAAAGATTACTGTTGTCAAGTTTACTTTTTCACTCCCTTTTCAGGGTAACAGCTCTGCCTCTTGGCTCTGAATAGCAAATGAGCAGTCAGATCAAGTATTTTGAGCATTTAAACTGTATGCAGTCATCATCTTTCAGAAAAATCAGTTTTGTAATTCCAATCTGTGGAACTAAATGCTTTGAAACTGCCCACAGTAAAATATAGTCAAGAATCACATTCTTCAAATAAAGAATTCTGTGAGAAAAGTTTGACAAATATTTCCTCCTTGTGGTGCTGCAAGTCTCTCCTTGCCCCATGCTTATTCCTTCCTTGAACAAAGCCCCTGGATTGTGCCAGTACAAATACTTGTGTAAACAAGCACTGAAACACAAGAACCAACCTGTGATGAAAATAATTCTGAAAGGAAAGGTTCTTTATGATCTTCTTTAAGCTTTGGTTACTTGGTTTTTAGTTTTGTTTTTACATCAGGTCCTTGAATCACTGAGCAAGCTGGTATTACCACCAAAAGAAATGTTCCAAATAACAATTAGAGATTTCTGGCTAAAGGCCAGTAGAATACTAAGTCAGGTGGGTTTATTTCATTCAATCTAATGCAATATGAGTTCATAGCAGCAGGCACTCGTTAGGAAGTTTACTTAAGTGGAGAAAGACTATGGGCAATTTATTACCATAAAGAACTAGAAACAATTCTTAAAATAATTCATTAGCAAAATGCATTTCCTTCCTAACATTTGAAGGGCAGGTGTGAAATTCTGAAAGGATTTATTGGCATGTCTGTCCTTGGAATGAAATTCCTTTGGGATAAGATCTTTGCTCAGTGAGAGCCCTACAGCTCAGGTCACACTATGTTCAAAACCCAAATAGTGCTCTTGCAAGAGTGAGTTGAAGGACAAATACATAAACTCTTTCAAAGAAAACCCCAACTCCTGGATCACTTTATGAGCAAAACTGCTCTAGATGCCTGTTTTGTCAAGTACATTTTACTGTTCATTCAACAATTTGTATTCCCATTGTCCACATAAATGGATGTGGATCATAGTAAATGAAAAATCATATTACATATAATATGTAATGATTGAGATATATATATAAAATACAAGTCTATTTTTTTTTCTCTTATGTGTAGTAGGGTGCCTATGTATAGAGAATAGAGACAGTAATAAAAGAAAGACAAAAGAGCCAAGTTCTTGAAAAGAGCAAGCCACACCTATCTTTTTCATTTTCCACTGTTTGCTCAAGTTTGGGGAAGTTTCAGTTCATACAGTCATACCTATCTGCAGACCAGTTACATAATGCATTTAGATGCACAGTGTTACAAGTCAGTCTCCAAACACTGCAATGATCAAAAGATACAAGGGTCAAATGAATCCTTTCAATTTTTCAAATTCAAACCCTTAGATTTCTTTTTCTTGCCCTTGGGTTTCTTCAGAATCCCTTTTCTTTGACTCAAGAATTTGAGAAAAAAAAATTGAATCCCAATACAAATAGTCATAATCTACAAGCTGCAACCAATACTGTAGCTCCCTTGTTAACTTTTTACAAGAACTTCATTTTGAAAAGCCAAGCCCTAAGTTTTAGTTGTACAACAGTTTCACAAGCCCAGTGTCTCTGCAGAATTACTCTGAAAGTGCAAATCTCTTGAGACAGCCAAAGCCCTGGTTCTCATGTAGCCTTTGATAAGTAGATATTCTATCTTGGTCACATTGTCTTCACTTTTCTAACTTGACATTGAACACATTATTGTACATAGGTTACTGAACACTGCACTCAATAGTTACAAATCTTTGGTTATTTTTAAATAAACACTTAACAGGAGTTAGGCTAGACAGCAGTTTGACTGTACATATATAATCATAGTTTCCACTGACATGAGTTAAGCCCTGAGAATTTTACAGCTGAATACTCAAGAGACAGTATGCCTGTACCAATTATGAATCTCCCTATTTTATTACTTAAGTATAGCTGAGGGGACTTACTGGTATTGCACTGCTCAGTTCCAATTATCTGCATATAAGGACTGAACTTCCCTATACTAAACAATATTTACATTGTTAAGTCTGAATGCAACTCTCACATACAGCAAGTAATAAAAAGATTACAATGTCAATGATATCAACAAAAGGTTCTTAATGTTGTAGGTTCTCAATTTTTCAGTAATTTTAAGGGAAATAAGACCAGCATACATACAAACTTGAACAGAATGGGTACAGTCTATCATGTTATTCATCCCACACAAATCTGAAGTACTGAAAATGTCCTCCTTTAAAAACTTGTGGTGGTGGTGCATGCAGTATGCAGACAAGGTGAACTGCAAGTCTGAGGTTTTTCAGAGGGTTTTTTTATTTGTTTGGGGTTTTTTTGCTGATGCCGATGTGGTGCATGATGAAGTGTAGAGTCAGCCTGCTGAAGTCCTCTATCCTTCTTAATGCCTTGTCCAACATAGGGGAAAAGAGTCCTTTCGAAGGAGAAGCAGTGTGCAAGTTTGTAGTTTATAAGGAATAGTCTGTGCCAGGTTTCCTCTCCTCCAAAGAGAGAGAGCTGCTTGGAGAAATGCAAGTCCTTGAGAACTGCGAAGGTGCTTGGAGGTGTGGGCTCCTTGTCGCACTAAGTGGCTCAAGCACACGGCAGTAGGGGGCACTAGGGCTCAGGGTTAATTCCCTGCCGTGGCACAGCCTCCAGCAGCACTGGCCTGCTTTGGAGGGACTGCTGCCACACGGCCTGACACGTGTCAAGGGCTGGCATTAGTACAGTCAAAGAGCTACAGCGAGAATGGATCAGAACCTACCTCGGCGGCCCAGATATGGCTTAGTGTAGTCCCAACTATCGTTGTCGTTCCTAATGACATTAAGTCGAGTTGGCTGTTCAAATAAAGTAAAAGTGAAAGAGGTTAAGCCTTGACTAAATGTATTTTTTTATGAGAAAAATTAAAAGAGAAGGTCCAAGCATTACCCTTGCATATTCAATTTTTAGTGTGCAGCATCCTGCATAGATATCTGCTCCATTGAGTGCAGCCTTCGCCTTCTGGGCACAAAACACTGATTCAAACATACACATCATGTTAAGGATCTTATTCCCCAGGTGTCTCATTCACTCCCTTTTATCTGATAGGGCCTTTTTACTTTCGTAGCCTGCAGGTATTTCACAATTGTGTACACTACAAGAACTCCACAGAGACTCATCACAGAAGTTACTTTACATCAAAAGGATTAAGTGTACACCCTTTTTAACTCATTAGCCCAAAAACCCAACATTACTAAAAGAGAGACTTGGAGTGAACAAATACTCATCTTGCCTAAAAAAATACAACAGGCAGATGCATGTACCAGGCTCCAACACCCAGGTTATTTCATATGCTGCTCATACTCCAAGATTAGCTTTGTGATTAGCAGAAAAATGTGCCTGAGCCTTGGCACATCACAACCCATGACCTCACCCATACTCAATAACATATGGTGTCAGAAAGCCTGAACTTTGCAGCAGAACAGACCTTTTGCACCATGTCTTGATATCATTTTGTGACATTTTAGAAAAAGTCTGAAACAACAGGATGTGCCGTGGTTTTACCACATTCCTGCAGCCCAACTTCTTCCAAAGTGATGCAGGTTCACTGAGGAACTTAAAACTTATGAAAGTTAAGCTTCCCAGACCTATAAGGAAGTGACAGTAGCCAGAATTGGAGAAATAATGGATACCTCAAGTAGCATTTAAATTTGAGCAAATTTTTGAACTTTTCAGATAAGGCTTGTCTTGAAGCTCAGTGTCCTTACCACCCCCAACTGTTTACCTTGCTGCTGCATTACTTCACTCACATTTGTGAGGTTTCTTGCAATTGCTGGCTGGTTTCATTTTCAATAAAAGGCATGTTACAGAATTTAATTCACAGGACATAAGGATGTCCTTATGTCATAGTTTTTGAGTGCATGCAGGACCCTGCCCACAACTTCCCTAATCTCTCACAAGATGAACAATAACCCCCAATTGTGCAAGTCATCTGATGAGACAATTCCACTTATGACAAACTTAACACATACAGTAAGTCAAATTATTGTCTGTCAGGCCACACAGTTTAAGTTTTCTACATAGATAAATAGCAATTAGTTTGATTTAATAGAAGTTAGGTAATTCCCTTTGCCTGGAAAATCATCAAGGCAGCTATCACATTGGTAGATATCACATTGGTAGCTATCACATTTTCACCGTTGTTAGACACTTCACCTAATTCAGGATGGATCCCTACTCTGTCTCATTATCATTTTGGAAATCACAAAATAATGCCAAATAATTTGGCAAATTTGGTCCAGATAACAGTTCAAAAATGGATGTAAATAAAGCTTTGGGAAGAGGACTAACAGAGTTTCCTAAATTAAGGCCTAATCATATCAGACTTTGGACTTCACAAACCACAGCAACACAGCACAATTCTGAACATTCAACCCAAGAATGACTTAAGGCTGCAAATACAGTAAACAGTAAAATAATATAGCAGGGAATTTCTTCAACACATGATGCCCAAGAATCAAGGTCAAGGATGCCTATGTTAGCATTTGCTTTATGAAGTCAAAATAGCAAGACAAGCAGTACATACTGGGACTATTTTAGAAGAGTCTGAAGAAGACAAACTGCACCTCTGCAATCCCCTATCCATTTCTTGAGTATCAACACAGGCAGAAGCCATGACACTTTTGTGTAGAAAAGTGCACATAAGGGGTTGTCCAATCTATGATATAATTCATGTCTGCAATTATTAGGCCTGAGGGACTATAAACATGGTTATCAACCATTGTTGACAATGCCATTTTCCTAAAAAGATGATATGTGCAAGTACTATTTTGTCTTATAGACATACAAAAATTAGAAGCTACCATACCATGTCTTAGACAGAAATTATTTGGTCTCAAAATCACATGGTATTTTTCTGATATTTGCATGTTGAACCTATTTGGAATCAAGAAACAACCAAAAACAACAACCAAAACCAAAAACCCTCCAAAAGGATATTCAACCATGGCTTGTATTCCATTTCTCTTGAATATAACAATGCGCTGAACTTTCCCAACAGGGTTGCACACAGTGTACAAAACATCCTAAGGAAGAAGGAAAAAAAAATTTTAGTCAGATTTGAAATTCCAATCACTTATGGTCCACAGAACATTCTCCTGCAGTGGCATTTAAGTGCCAAAGAGCAAAGAAAAGGCTTGTTAATTTTCCATTTCTTATTTTCCCCTCTACAATTAATAAATTCATGACTGGCATTTTTATCAATCATACTACAGGCAATCAAATCTGAAAACCAGGAAAAGACCTCCATAAGAGGTACTCCAGCAAATACTGGTTTAACAAGTATCTACAACTGTGTTAAAGCCCAGTAACTGCATCCATGTCTCAAGCTCTGCTACCTTTGAAGCACTGCCCTGTTCTACCACAGCAGAGAGACAAAGTGACACTTGGAGTTGTAACAAATTTCCTAGGTTTCCAGCAGCTGAGTTTATGTTCTTTTTCAGGGAGTAACCAGAAATAGTTCAAAAGGTAAACTTAGCTTATCAAAATGAGAATTTCAACAGTTTTCATCCACCTGAAGCAAGTGGGTGCTATGCTCCTTCCTTCCTTTTTATCTGAACCAGATACCTCCAGAATTATCATTCCAAGATTTTGGTGTACATCCTCAGGTTTATTTGGGGGTCAAGAGGAAGAAGTGGCAAAGGAAGTAGATATAATATTTATTATTATGTTTTGCAGAGTAGAGGAGCAATTGGGAGGCAAAGGAGTAGGGGGCATGTGGATTTCCTAAAACTAAAACAAACAGCCCACACAGCCTGAACCCATAAAAAATAAGACCTGTGAGATCATTTAGAGCAGGCTTGGCAGCACAAAGGGCTACCCACCATCTCCTGTTTGGGAGAAAAGATTCCTAGAAACTTAATGTCACCAGCTCCAGGTGACATTAATTTTCATATGACTTTCCTTCATAATTTGTCCCTCAAAAAAATTCTTCATAGCCACTTAATTAAAACAAAAAAAATTGTCTTTCAAAACATAAGATTGACTCAAAACCCTATCAGTGTCATTAGCCAGCAGTCACACACAGAGCTGGATTTTTTAATTGTGTCTCATAATTCAGTTACTTTATATTACCAAATCAATCAAGTGGTTCACCAGACACAGTAATGAGGGCTATTTATTAAGAATTTAAGCACTTGTATCATAAACACACTAGAATATCATAATTCAGTTGCCAAGGTACATCACACCTTCCTCAAGCATGTGGGAAAGCCTCTTTGAACAGACAAATCCCTGAAAAACTTCTGCCCCCAGATAAGGAAACAAGGAAACTGAACTTCAAAGACCTGTACATGACATCTTGGGCAAAACTCTCCAAAACACCAACATCCCCTATCACATAGGGATGAAAGGCAATTAGGAATGAAATACAGTTAATTTTTCCTTCTTGCCCTTTGCTGTTACAGCCCTCAAAAAAACCAAAGATGTTCTGTGAGAGAGAAAAGCTGATCACAATTGTAATTTTAGGAGAATTTTGCTTCTGCCATAAGAGGCCTTTAAACAGACCAATTTCTCTCCAAAAACTCGATCTTGTTTTGAAAGTAAAGCTCTTAAAAACTTTACAATAATTTACTGCAGATATTCAGACTTGCCACTTAAAACAGGCTGCAATTTTTCATCTCTTTTTTCTAACTGTAGTTCAAATTTAAGAAGAGTGTTGAAGAGGAAGAAGCAGTATTGGGCTTTGTGTACTTTATTTTTTTTTTGAGAGGGAAGGATGTTTTGTTCATTGTTGTTTTCTTTTGTTGGGGGTGAGTTTTTTAAATAATGCAGACTTTGCCTGAGGCATTCTTAAATTAATTAGTTTTTAACCCACTGGACAAGTGCAAAATTTGTATTTTTCTCATCCCATTTTTAGCTGTTATGGGCACAGCTGCTCTCCCCAGACTATGCTGCCTTCAATGAGCTCTGCTGCTTGCCAGTAATTCTGGAACTCTGCCTGCTCCCAGCACTCATTTGTATATGCTAAAGAAACAGCTGGGGGCAGTGGGAAGGAAGAGGTTAGGGGTGGGTTGTTTGTTTTTAAAAGAGAGCTGCTGTGCCAGAGGCTTCATCCTCAGAATTCCCATGGAATTCTCCTAACTCAGAACCAGGCTCCTGTTTCCAGTTTCTTCAAGCATCCACCTTTAACTGAGCAGCTCATGCAAGGCAAATTTAAAATGCGTGAATGAAACAGAGTTTCCAAAATTTGTATTACAGTCATGTGCAAAGAATACTTTAATTCAGTCAGTGGATTTGTTCACACAGCTCAGAGCAGGTTTGTTTTTAAACACTAAAAAGCAACTCATACCATGGCATGCTTTTCTATAAAGAAAACTGACAGGAAAAACAAAATTCATCACTCACTGATGAATCAACAGACAAAAAGCAACCGATACTCTCAAGACAGTGAAGGAGAAAGCATGACGTGGAACTGACTACTTGAGGTAATTTCAGGAATACTAAGTTGCAGTCAATTTGCTCTCATAATATACAGCACATTAAATAAAACTTAATGCTTGCATTAAGTTACTTGGTTGCACACACCCCAAACACTCTGACTGATCCATACCATCCTACACCCCTAAGAAAGTGACTCATACTTGTATCTTAGTATGCAATTGAATTTTTTTTCCTGAAATATTTTGGTGCAATTTAACATCTATTATAAAATTTCCTATGAAAAATATAAGCATTTAATGCATGATAAAACATAAATGCTTAAATAACAACAACAACAAAAAACCCTGTGTCTTAAAACCCATGTACACGTGCCATTAATAAATGGCAATAAATTAGGATGCAACTGTATAAATGGTACTACCTGAAATACTAAAAAGGAAAATATGTTGGCCCAAATAAAAGTGAGGAAGATTCCATCAAGCTGGAGCTGATCAGCAGAAGATAAAGGTTTCACCTTTCTGCAAAGGAAACACTTAAGAAGGACTGCAATAAAATAACCCCTCCCTACTGTAAAAAATCCTTGCTCTTTAAACATACACCACTCAGAGCCTAAAGGCTCAATAACAATCTTGATGTTGTGGCAACACATTGGGAGATATTCCAGAAGCATGCAGCAACTTAAACATTTCAAAATCCTCACTTCCAAAGTCTTCAAACATAGTGCAAAACATCTGTATGAGACTGAATTGTCTTTATTTAAGAGTATGTGTGCTACCTATGTGAATATACAAAAAAATAAACAAAAGAAGAAGACAAAACATACCACTGTAATTGGGTAGAGAGGATTCTGAATTGACAACAGGAGAACTTTATTCCCTCCAGATGGGTCATCAGTGTTCCCTGGCCGAGTGATCCTCTTGCTGGTGGAGTAGTTGAAGAAGGCCTGCTGCCCAGCAATGTACACAGGCTCATCTGCTGCAAAGGTCACACATTTCTTTGCACTCTCCACGTTTTCAAACTCCACCAGAGCCTGGCGCTTGAACGGCATCATCATGACATAGCTGGTGAGGGAAACACCACAATAAGGTTTCCTGCTCACCCAAAACAGCTCCCAGGCCCCATGATGGTCATTTATGATGTTTTTCTCCAAACCATTCCTAACAAAGACATACCATATGGTTCCAAACTTCTCAAGAGCTTCCACGAGATCTGCTTCCACCACAGACTCACACAGCCCTCGGACATGGACGACAGGAGAAACGGAGACTTTGTGATGACTTCCCCCGGCATCCTAGCAACAAAATGACATTTTAAAATTCAACACAGAGCTAGGAACACTTCTGTCATTAATTAAAATTAAATACTTGGTAGACACTACACTGGGCCCAGAAGCAGCCATCTAAATGCACAGTCTAAGCAAGTGTTAAATAATTTAACTTTTCTTTCCAAACGGATTGCCAAGTTCAGTTGCTGAAGTCTACTTAAAATAAAAAGCTTTTCAGACTTAATTAATCTGTTTGCACACACTGGATTTTTCTTGGATTAAAAAAAAGGCAGCCATTTAACACTGATTGAATTGCAGGAGGTCTTACACACACCCTATTCATTAGAAGCATTAAAAAAAAAATTAGGACATGTCCAACAGCTAAAATATTTCTGAAACTCTGCTTGCTGATGCTGGTATTTTTTTGAGACAGGCTGGGAGAATAAAAAAGCAAGAACAAACAAGGGCCATCCCCCCACTGTAAACTGAACACAAATTGAGAATTTTTCCAATGCTCCACAATGCAAGAAAATGCCAGCTCTGGATTATAGTTGAAATAAACCCAATCTCCCTTCTAATTCTGAACACACATTTTTAAAAACTCACAGTTTCTGTACATATGGGGCTCTTTTCACCCCAAGGCTGACTACTATTAATGGATCCAGACATCATACATTAGCACATAGAGTTCCCACCATAAATATTTTTCAGAGCTACTTTCAGACAGGCTCAATTCTGTGCAGCTGAAGAATTTGGGCTGGAATCAGCTTATCTTTCCATGGAAACACTGAAGTAAGGCTGAAATTTACCTTAAATATTCTAGGACACAAAGGGTAAAAGAAAAAAAAAAGTAAGCCAATAATGAGAGATTATCAAAAAAAGATTAGAGATAATAAAGGGCACGCTAAAATATACTGCAAATACCCAGCACCCAAATTTTATATTCATAACAACAGTGTGAAATTGATGTACTCAAATTTAGTGACTACATCAATGTGTTCCCATCTAACAGATCAAGTCTAGTTGATTTTTCATTTAAGCAGCAGCACAACATTTTCTGGAACATGAGAGAGATTCTCATTTGTAGCACAAAGGAGCATTGAGCTCCAATAATTAAGTAACCACAATGATTGCTATTACTGTTAGACATTCCTCTCTCCTCTGTTCATTTGAACTACAGATGCCAGGAAAAAAACACATTCCAGATAACTACAAATTGAGTCTTGTGTGTTTAACTCCTCTGGTTCCATGCACAGTTGTCACTCAACAATTACAGATTTTTTCTTTAAATCAAGGATTTGACCATTCTGTTTGAATCAAAAGCCAGCACTTCAGGCTTCCTCCGATGTCAGAAAAATCAGTTGTGAAGTATTTTAAGCTTACCTTACATTTTATTTGTTTGCACTAGGAAAGAATTTTAAGTAGCAACACATTTCTTTGAATAAGAACTGTGGCAATGCTGGGAAAACTCCACTGTGATATTTGTATAAGTTACCTTGTATCCTGAATCAATCAGCTCTGGTGTACAGCAGCAGCAGTGATCAAAGTAGCCAGGAAAGGTTAATACTTTGAACTGCAAATGCTTAGGCAATTGCAGAAGGAACAGAACTACAGAGAGATTTTATTTTCAGATTGTATG
Organism: Zonotrichia leucophrys gambelii; assembly: GCF_028769735.1. Lineage (NCBI taxonomy): Eukaryota > Metazoa > Chordata > Aves > Passeriformes > Passerellidae > Zonotrichia > Zonotrichia leucophrys. The sequence goes on from NC_088172.1 coordinate 92,627,468, forward strand.
TTCTTAACCCACATACACATTTTTCAAAGCTGAAAAAAGCACCTGAGGAAATCTTCAAGAGAAAACTAACAATAACTACCACTCTTTCCTGCAAACTCTATTACTCTAAGATGTTGAAGTAACAGACACCTTTACTTTATTTACAGTCTACAGAACAATCAAAAATGATTACATCAATTATTCATTGCCCTGCATACTTGCTACTATATTAAGACCCCAGTTAGTGCTAGGAGGATGCATTTCCTTTTAGGTTTCTTGAATACACTCAAGAAATCCCATCTAATATTATTTGTATTTAATCACATGGTGAATACAAGCAATGATTTACTCACTGAAGCTGACTCACCACAAGGAAGAGTTACTAGCAACTTCCTACTTACTGCCTTTTTGAACTAATATCTCCAGAAATCACATCAAGCTTTTCAGAGAATGGATACTCAGAAAAGCATTTCTCTCTCCCTCCCCTTCCCAGCTCAAACTTCTGGTTTAGTTTCAGTTCATGTTTCTCTGTTATGCACATCCCTTTGTATTTTTATCTACTAGCAGGTACTAGTAGATACAAATCTTTCTAGTAGTGCAAATTCTCTCAAAAATTAAGACTTTTACACTTGCATCTTCAAATCCTTTATCCATGAGTTACATGAACATGTACTGGCGTCTGCACTTCTGCAGAAAATGAATAAATACAAATTCTGCTTTCTGTTATCGTTAAAGCAACGTTTGGCTTTCCAAACCAAATTTCCTCCTCCCAGAACACCATACAGAAGACATTCTTTTTGCAAGGTTTAGCAAGAGATTTAGAAAGAACCAAAACCTGCCAACAGAAGCTTGAGAAGCATGGAATTAAAAAATCCAAAAAACTCCCCCAAAACAAACAACAGAAAAACAACCCACCCACCGCCCCAAAAAAAACCCAGACACAAACAAGTGGTATCTTGGCCACTTGCCATGAACTTAAGGACTTACAGAGAATTTCAGAACGACTTTTATTCACATAAAACCACTGAGGTGGCCAAATCAGAGGGTCTGTGCTGTACCCCAAACAGTTCCTAGCCAGCAGCAGTGAACAGCAGCACAAGAACCAAGCACAAATCAGCCAGGAAGCCTCAAACCAACATTCACAGAGCACACGGGCTGGTGAAGGATGGGGACACAGGTGCAAAGAAAAGTCTTCACAAGGGGCAGACTCACATCTTATTGACAAACAAGTTTTGCAGCTACAAAGCTGCAGCATCAGGCAAATCTAGAATGACCCTGGATTAAAATAAAACCACCAGCCCACATGAAAAATCAAAGGTGTCTGCAGAGTGTAAAGTGCACAGCTAAGGTCAGAACATTCCCAGCTCATCCAAGTGCTGCTGGAATTTCTCCCCAGAGAAGAACAATGCAGGATTCTGAGCAAGATCTCACAGCTACTGTATCTTGAAAGCTACATGTGCTACTGCTGGCACACAGACAAAGGTTACATCAAAGCATCTGCTCACACACTGACTAACAACCACCAGTATTTCTCTGCCTACAAAGGAGTCTTTCAGTAACTCAGCTCCCACCAGAGCACAAAAGCCCCATGCAAAACTCCAACATCACATTTGTACTCCACCAAAGCCAGGAGAACAGAGTAGCCAATGTTACAACTGTACCATTAATATATATATATCATAAGGAGATCTGAAACCTCAGTAATGATTTATTGAAGAATCATTAGGCTGGACAGAAAATGCAGGTAATTTAAATAAATAATGGAACAGAGTGCTTGATCAACACCAGTAACAAGGACAGAAAAGGTTTCCCTCAAGAAAGAAACCAGGAGCATAAAAATTCTTACTCTGGAGCAAAGCTGAGGCACAAAGGGAAGCACTGGCATATCCAAGCAGATGAAGTACAAACAAGTGACTTCACATCCCTAAGACTGCAACAGAAGTAGCTTCAAAGAATGGCTGTGGCATTTTAACATCCATTTTTTGTGACCTACATACCTCTAGACAACATTTGAAACATATCAATGGTTGCTTGCCAACTAATTACAGTTTGCCATTCCAAAGAGGAAGAAAATCATTGTGGGCTCTAGAATGATGCCTGTCTTGCTCATCAACTCCAGATCAAAATTTCCTCACCAACTGTTTGCACAAAAATGTATCCTTTATCCTTTCTCTAGTCAGACACCTTCCAGTCAGTACACTCATATTGGCCCTATTAATTTGTACTACATTTTTTTTAGCATCTGCTTCTTTGTCTTTCACTATTTACCTCCTCCATCTCTCTTTTTTCCCCTCACTGCAAAAGGATGGCACTTCTCCTTCCTATTCTCTCTGCCAAGTACCTATATTTAGTTTCTCACCGTTTAGATTCTCTTATTCACTCTCAACTTTCTCCTCTCTCTGCTTCCCTCTTAACTAGTCTGGAATTTGTTTTACAGATCCAACAGAAATGGTGGTGGGTGGGGGGAAGTGCCTCAGAAGAACCAAGGTTCCACAACAGTGGAAGAATCTATTGGTTTTGTATATCCTGGATTTCAGCTTTTTAAATTGTTGTTGGTTGGTTTAGGGGCCTGGGAGGCAGGGCCACGCAGAAGGGGGTTAAGATTAATCACACCCATACTCTGGAAAGTTACCTGGCAATTTAGTTTTGTTTTGGATGAGGAGTTTAGGTATCATTTCCCTTTGTTCTCTACCACTTTGTCCTTTCAACAATTTCAACTGCTACAGAAAGAATGCTTGCACTATAACCCCTCCTGTTAATTCTGAATTTGACCTAAAATGCTCAGGTATTTGGAGCATATCATTGTCCAAGTCCCTTCCAACTGAAACAGTCTATTCTATTCTCATCCCTCCTCATGACAATCTGAATATCCTTAAAAAATATAAATAAATAAAACCAAGCAAACATCATCCCAAACCAAAAACCTACACCACACATCATCAGGAGATTCAGCCTGAGATACTGGAAGGAGAACCAGCCTGAAGGTAATAGTTTGGATTGGTTTTTTTGAGGGAGGACAAACAAGGGAAAATTATTTACATTTACTCAAAACCAGCTTCTAGGATTGAGTTCATTGAAGAAATGGACAAGTCAGTGCAAAGTAGGTGAAGATCTGAACTCACTGCATTTAGCTGCTGTTACCACACTGCCTGTGTTAGACGCAAAGCAACTGAGTTGTGTAAAAATGTGTATTTTATGATTGGCTTTTCACAAATATTAAAATGAATATTATATGTGTTATAAGTTATGCTGTAATACTTTTCTTAAGTAGTGTGTTAAATATAGTTTTAGGTTATAACATAAGGTTAAAATAGGAACTGTGCTATGTAGGATACTTTTTCTAAAGAAAGAACTCACACCAAGATAGCAGCCACAGGACACCTGAATCTTTCAGAGAAAGAGAATTTATTGCTCCATTATCAGAAGAAATTAATTTCTTCCTGCTTCACTCGGGCAGGATGCTGCTGTTAGGATTCAGAGGAAGTAGCTGACACTGACCAGACAGAATCCTGTGTTTGAATGGAATTTATGCATCATGTGTGAGGTGTATGAATATGCAACAGGCTGTTGTTTTTAAGGGTTAATGCTCTGTTAATGTGAGTCCTTTTTCAGGCTTGTTTTGCCCAGAAAGAGGAACCCGGACATCTGTAACTCTTTGTTTCTGTTGTCTCATATTGTCCTAATCCAAATTGTCCAAATGATTATTACTCTAATTACATTGCTATTTTTACAACTATTTTATTCTTATAAAACTTTTAAAATTTTAAAAACAAGTGATTGGCATTTTCCACAGTTGCACAGAGCTGCTTTCCATTTAGCACCCAGGAGCTTTTGACAGTGGCTGAGAAGCTGCAAGATCCCATCCCTGTTTTACCTTGCAGCAGCTGATGGCTCTGACTGTGCATTCAGACACCACATCTCACTTCCCCAACTGCAAGAACAGAGATAACAGATCTTCCTGACTTCACAAGAATGCTCAGGAGTATCAGAGACAGTGAGGGAGGTGAATGCTGCAGGTGGTACAAATATGACATTAATCCATAGAACCAGCATTTAAGGGAGGGACAGGGGATGGAGCTGAAAGGGCCTCAAAATTGCCTGAAACACTCTCAGCCCACATTATCCCAGTGTCCTGACCCTCTGCTACACTGCAATTCTGATTCCCCTGACAGGGCTTCACCACCACTCAACACTGCTTCTGTAAAGGTCATTCTTCCAAACCACACTCTCTCCCACTGAATACTGCTGCAGAACACATCCTGCTCCTTCCCTGGTCAACATCCTGCTCTGCTCCTGCCTCCTCAGCCTGGAGACGAGCCATGAAGGAGAGAGGACACCTCTGGCTTATGAGAAGTCTCCCCACAAGTGGGAAACAGAAAAACAAAGCGCAAAATAAATATTGGATTCCCTCTGGATCTCACATAAGAGATTTCCAGGCACCCTTTTCAAAAAAATCAAACCAAACCAAGCCCCACAACAACAAAAGACACAAAGCAAAAAACCAGAGGCATGAAGGGCTTCTTCAGCCAAATGCAACAATCCCAGAACAGGAAACTGCCACAATAATAAATACAGCCCAGGAGGGTGACCCCACCAACCTGCCAGAGGAGTCCTAGCACAAAAGAGCTTTTATACAAGGGCATATAACCCATATGAGTGTACAGTTGACTGATATTTCAGTGCATATGTGAGGGAAAAATAAATTAAAATAAAATAAAAAATAATTAGAAAATAAACCCCACCCAACAAATCATATGGCTGCCAGATTCACATCACTGCTTACCCTGATCATCCACTCCCTATCATCATTTCACCATCATTTCCCATTTCTCCCCCTAATTCCCCATTCGCTGTAGTTCCTCCTACTTATTTTTCTGCTCTCTTCTGAGGAATCCAGGACACTGACACCTCTTCCCTTCTCTCAGCCTACCTTCTTCATCTTGTATGTCTGAACCACATGCAACTTTTATAAGCTGAGAACATTTCCCTGCAGAGGAATCAGTAAGATACCTCACAGAATATGTACATTTCCTGCACATTTTTGTATCTGTTAGAGAGAAAAAAACATGAAAATTCACATTAGCTAACTCAACTTCATTGAAGTTGGCATTTTGCTATTAAAAGCTTCACATAAAATCACTAACAAAAGCACTTGATCATTCACTTTCCATATCTCCATTTGATGTTACAGCTTATGTTTGAGAAACCAGTTCCATCTCCAGCCTCAAGACAACTCCTGCCTCCCCAACACTGAACCTGTGAACGCAGTTTTGCCAATAAATTGTTAATGACACTGCCACTGACACAACCAGCTGCTGAAAACCCCTCGTGTTCTCCGCTTGCTGCACATTTGTTTCAGTTTCTTTACTCACAAGCCTCAGCACATGCCATACTTGAGATGCAAAAGGTGAAATCAGATTCCCCATGGTGTCATTACCATGAAGGGTAAACTTGAACAAACTGAGACTTTGAGACATCATGAAGACACTCTGAGCCAGAGCCCAGACAGAAGGAAAGGGAGACATGTAAGAACTAGCTGATTTCATAAAGGTGCAGAAAAGAGGAAAGGCAAAAGCAGAATTTCCTTTCTACTTGAAACACTCCCTGCATGGCGTTCAGCTCTCCTGCATGACAAATTTCCCAGATAATTTAAGCAAGTGTAAGGATTTCTTTCAGCACTGCCCTTTAAGACAGAGCACATTACCAAGTCTTGACTGCAACAGAAATGATGCTCTGTCACAAGAAAGTTGAGAGTTAAAACACTTCTCTCTGGAAATTTATTCTGTTACAGTTTATCAGAACACTTTTGTAATAATGCGCTGCTCTGGGCTAAGGTAAAATTAATTTCTCCACAGTAGTATGGGCAATATTTTGGATAGGTGCTCGAAACAGTGTTGATAACACAGAGGTTTTCCTTCGTGCTGAGTAAGAATCGAGGCTTTCTCTGCTTCTCCTGTGGCTCCACACGTGAGCACAGCCGAGACAGTGACCCCAAGCGATCTAAGGGATATCCCAGACCCTATGAAATCCCACTCAGCGTATAAAGTGCGGAAAGAAGAAAGGAGAGCATGATTTTCCTCATTTGTACCCTTTTGATTCCCTCCCCCATCAGCCGGGCAGGAGTCAGCAGCGCAGTGCTTGGCTGCAGGAGAGGGTTAAACCACGACAATAAATTTAGCAGGCACCTTCTCTATCAGTAGATTTAACTGATAGAGAAATGGTAGCAGCAAATGCTCCCTCATTAACTCATCCCAGTGATAAGCAAGTTCATTTTAACCTATCACAAAACAAGCTTTGACATTAAATCAATGTTTTCTTGATTTGGCTTATTCAAGTAAGAAACAGAAAGAGCCATCAAGGAGACAAATGGTTGTAATCAGACGGACAATTAGTTAGATAAGGCATCAAACAGTAGACAGAAAAGTCTCGTTAGCTCAAATTTATGGGTCAAGGACTACGTTGATGCAAATTCACGAGAAAAAGGTACGTAGCAAAAAAAAAAAAACCCAAACACGAAGTGAACCATCGTGCTCATAGCAGTGGGGATGGAGAAAGTAGAATTAGAAATTAATTTTAAAAGGAAGCAATGGTTTAAGATCAGCCTTATCGCCGCGCGGTGCCAGACACAAAGGTGGAACGGAGGATGAAAGGACCGCTCGGCCGCGCTCTCAGCCCCCGCCGCCGCCGCCCCCCCGCTCGGCGTTTCTATAGTTACGCTCAGCAACAGGGCCGCCACCAAACTTGCAATGGCGATACCCCGAGAGGCGCCCAGCTGCCCGGGGGCAATCCCGACCCCGCACCCCTCATCCCCATCGCTCCTTCGGGCTGCCGGCCCGGCCCGTGTGCCCGCGGGCCGTGAGGAACGAGCGCACACCGGCAGCGGCGGCAGCGCGGACCCGGCCCCGAGCCCCCGCCATTCCCACCCGCCGGAAGCGCCTCCATGCCTGGGAAGCGGGCACAGGGCCGCGACCCCGGAAAGGCCTCGCGGCCGTGGGAAGCCCCCTGCCCTCCGAGCACGGCCCCCTGCCCGGAGCAGCGGCGGAGGCGGTCGCGGCCTCGCCCGCGGTAGGGGCGGGGCGGGACGGGTCCCCTCCCCCCGCCGGCAGCCTGAGGGGAGCCGCCCCCTGCCCGCCGGCCCCGCGTCCCTCACCCCGCCCGAGAAGCCGCCGCTGCCGCCGCCGCGCGATGCGGGGGGCTTGTCCCGCCGGCCCTCGCTCTCCTCCGCGCCGCTGTACTCGATCTCGCCTTCCTCGGCAGCGGCGCTGGGCTTCAGCCGCTTAGCCTGGCTCTCGTAGGCGCCGTCTTCCTCCTCCTCCTCCTCTTCCTCCTCGTACCGTTCCCCGGACGACGGCGACGACATGTCCGCGGGAGGGAAGGGGCTGCCGGCGAGGGAGAGGACGCGGGAGCAGGGACGGAGCCGGCGGCGGCACCGAGCCCGAGCGATGCTCTGAGCCCCGGCCCCTGCTCTCGGCCCGCCCCGCGCGGCACACTGCCCCGCCTCCCCGCCCGCCACAGGCGCCTCGATTGGCTCTAAGCCGAGGAGGGACCGGGAGGGCCAGGATGATTGGTCAATATGCATGTCCATCAGGCAACAAAGCGGTTCAATTGGGCGGGGAGTGTGCCCGTCACCGCGCTGTGGGGCCGCCTCAGCCCCACCCCCTCACAGCGGTGCCTGAGGGCTCGGGAGGAGGCGGCGGGAGATGCTCGGAGGGTCCCGCAGTGCCCGCCCTGCGCCGCCGGCCCCGGGGCCTCTTCTTGCCGATCAGCGCCTCCGGCTGTCCCCGCCGCCTTTGTCTCCTTCCTAGAGCCACCGGCTGATGGGGCAGCGCGGGACGCGGACCCCGGCGCTGCTGTCCGCCCCAGCGGCGCGGCCGGTGTGTCCCGGCTGCGGGTCCACGGCAGCCGTGAGTTAGCAAGGTCACGGAGGCCTCGGTGAGCCGTGGGACCCCTCCTCACCACCCACACCTGCCCTCGGCCCCGAGCAAGGAGCCGGTGCCAGTTCACGTGGGCCGATGGGGGCCGGTGTCCAGCGGGTGAGAAGCAGCAGCGGCCTCGGTGCGGTCCCTGCGAGCTCGGTGGGCTGGAGCCCTGTCTGCGCAGCTGGCACTGTAGTGCATTCACGTCTGCTTGCTGGCAAATGGTGGGGCTGGGCTGGTTCCTTCCTCAGGGCGATGCTGGTGAAGGTGGCCACAGGAGCCCCTGCTTGTCTGCACAGAATCAGAGCCATGGAACAGCCCAGGCTGGAAGGGAGCTGGCAAGATCATTGGTCCCACCTCTGTGGGAGGGAAACTAGATGGGATTATAGAGCACCCTGACAGCTTGGAAACCTCCCTAGGGTGACAGGGACCATACCAGCACATCCCCGTGTTTCAGTCATTGGTTGTTCTCACCATAAAGAAATTTATGTTGTGCCTTGTTTTCTGTATGTGGTCCTTTGTGAGGAGAACCTCCACCCTTTTGTAGCACGCTGGTATATGGAGATTAGCCTCCAGCCTCCAAGCCTTCTGTCCTCCAGGGAGATAAGATGTAACTCCTTCGGTCTTTCCTCACAGGGCAGGTTGTTCTCATCGCCCTGTTTAGTGGTATCAGCAGCCTGGGTGAAGGTGCTTTCAAATCCATCACCCAAATCCTTGTGAAGATGAAGAGTGTAGAGCCCAGTGGCAATCTCAGGGAGACCCCACTAGCAACAGGCTGCCACCCTGAGTTAAAAACATTGGTCACGACCCTCTGAGTGCAGCCTCTTGTCCAATTTTCTACCCATCTTGGCCAATTTTCTACCCAAGCCACCTTGCAAAACACAGTCTGTGTGTTGCCACTTAGTCCAAGAGAAGGAAGGCTTCCTCTTTAGTGGTAGCAGAGTGAGAAAACTTACAGTGTAGTAAGTGGCTTACAGGACTTCCTAGCTGAATTCATTTCTGTGGCTGCCAAAGCCAGAGGGATGTGGAGTGGAGCCCTGCTGGAAGTAGATCAATGGAGAATGGGTATAGGATTGCTTTTTCAGTCGAGCAGCCAAATAAGAGGGAGGGAAATAATTCAGAAGACAGCCAAAGAAAATATTATTTTCTTCTTCCTTTGCTGTGTGTGTGGGGAAAAAGTAAACCCTCCCCACTTGTATCAGATATAACGTTGTTCAATCTGAAATGGTGCTTGTGAGTTTTCTGAGCTAGGAAGGAAAGCTAATGGTGTGCTGTTTACTCATTTTCAGTTATCCTGAACCACAGTAATAAAGGCACTTCTCCAAGAAGTTGGAGGAGGTTCAGTTTCCCATTTCTGCCTGGCATGATCTGAATTTGCATCTCTCAGATAGCTCATCTCATCCTCTCCTCTGCAAGCACACACATCTGATTTAACTCAGCTTGCTGTGTTTCTCACCTTCTTGTTTTTTCTTTGGTCTTTGTTTTTTCGTTTGTATTTTCCTTTCAGTATTTCTTATACTTGTACCTATTTTTATTTTTAACAAAAAAAAACCCAACAAAAAAAACACAAACCCTTGCAACTCTGAGAGCCCACAGGGCTGGAGCTGTGCACACATTTCTTGTGGTTGAAACAGTCAATGAGGAACATGCCATCTGTGAGCACCAAGCTTTCTTTTCTTGGCACTTCTTTCCAAATACACCACTGAAATTTCTGCTGTGGACAAAAATGCTTACGTGCCAGATGACATTTCTAGTAAATTAGTTTTGTGTGATAGGGCCCTGGGATTTTAGCAGACAGTTTCACCATAACAGTGCAAAAAATAACAGCCTGAGAAATCACAGAATGTACCAGAGTCAGAAAATTGCATTGGAGCACTGCAATAATCAGATTTTCTTGAATAATTAAATTTTCTTTCTTGCATGTTTTTAGAACTGCTTTTGTGAAAATGAGGAAATGACCTACAGCTTGACCAAATTCTCATTTACTCAGTGTTCCCTGGAACAGAAAGGTTTCACCTGCTCCTGTGCCAGGCTCCAGTGTCACTGGGCAGCAGATCCTGCTGTGCTGACTTAGTTCAATTATCCTGCTGTGGAGATGTTATGATATTTTAAATATTTAAGTTGAAACATTGAGGTTTCCACTCTCAGCTACTTGGAGCAGACATTCCCTCTGTCTGTGCCTCGAGCACAGGAAAGGAGGGAAGGAATATGGAAATACACCCCAATTATGTAAGTTTGAAACTGAGCAGCAGAATCAGCAGAAGGATTTCACTGTCATGTTGCTTGTCAGACCTGCTTCTTTTGTGTAAAAAGAGAGAGAGAAGAAAGATGCTAAAGCTGCCTGAAATAGATCTTTTCATAAAATTTTTATTACCTGGAGCTGATAAACAGAATCCATGGTTTCAGTCCACCCTCCAATAAGAATAACAATTAGTGTTATTTGCTTACCACTATGCAGTCAAATACAACCACATAATTGCAGAAAGAGGAGAACAATGACATGAAAAAGATTCCCCAAATCTGGTAGAAATTTAGATCACATGATTATGCTCATAGTTTGGAAGAACATGTTGTTACTAGGACATTTTTATCTCCCCTTCCTTTTGTGCCTGTAATTTAAATTACATTATTAGTTCACTGTGGCAGGGAATGTGTCTTTCAATGCTAAAGCATTACACATGCAGAGTTTTTGTTCCTTCTTTGGAATTTAGTCTCAGCAGTTTAAAAAAGCACTGCACAGATCCCCCTCCTGTTGGATGGCAACACTGCCTCACTTGCAGAGGGATGGTGAAAACACCAGCATGCCTGGACAAACTGAATGTGAAAAATGGCAATAATTTGTTTTTAAAATTTTAAAAGTTTAATAGTAATAAAATGGTTGTAGAAACGGTAATACAGTTAGAGTAATAATAATTTGGACAATTTGAATTAGGACGATATGAGACAATAGAAACAAAGAGTTACAGACCGGGACCTTTTTCTGGGCAGCCCAAAAAAGGACCCACGGTAACAGAGGATTAACCCTTAAAAACAACAGCCTGTTGCATATTCATACACCTCATACATGATGCATAAATTCCATTCAAACACAGGATTCTGTCTGGTCAGTGTCAGCTTCTTCCTCTTAATCCTAACAGCACCTTTGAGGTGGGAAGAAGTTCATTTCTTCTGATAATGCAGCAATAAATTCTCTTTCTCTGAAAGATTTAGGCATCCTGTGGCTGCTATCTTGCTGCAAGTCCTTTTTTTAAAAAAAGTATCCTACATAGCATAGTTTCTATTTTAACATTTTTTATAACCTAAAACTCTATTTACCACACTACTTAAGAGAATTAATACAGCATTACTTTCTAACACAACACATAAAATATTCATTTTAATATTTGCGAAAAGCCAATCATAAAATACACATTTTTCACACTGAACTAGAAATTTTTTCTCAGTTTCAATTTTTTTATTATTTTCTTTTCAATTTGTCCATGCTCTTCTCTAGGCTGGACAGCACTTACTGCTCCTTGCCGCTTGCTGCTTGGCATCAGACTCCAAATAACTCTGAGTTTAATTCTCTAAGTAAATTTAGTCTAGTGAGTACTTCTGGAAAAAAAAAATCCTTTGATTGCAACTGAAAAACATGATTTTTAAATGCTCCCATGCCAGGGGAAACCCAGCTTCAATCAGTCCAAGTATACAATCCATAAATTCCCAAAACCAGAACCGAGTGCCAAATAAAATTGCGTTATCTGTGAAATGAGGCCGTACGCGTTCTAAATGGTCCCTAAATAAGTACATGGCTGGAACAGATCTGGCCAAAAGCCGTGTGCACATCGCTGCTCTGCCCCTGCAGCACAGTACGGCAGCTGCTCACCTCGCACGGCAGCGCTGCGCTTTCCCCGAGGCAATGGAAAGTACTCGGAAGGAAACAAGGCAGCTTTCCCCGAGGAGGGAAGAGCTGAGGAGCCGCTGGCTGAGTGGGAGGAAAGCAGAGCCTGAGCTCCTCTTTGCTACCTGGGCTCAGCCTGCTCAGCACACCGAGGGAGGCTGAGGCCCCACCAGAAAATGAACCAGTGGCTGTAAAATGAAAGTCCTTGTCACACCAAGTGAGGCATGAAGGGACAAAATCAGTCTGCTTTTGCAACTTTCATCTTGGCATTTTTCATTATGTATATTTTTTCATTTTGCATGCTCTGTTCTTTTTCTTTGTTATATACAGGGTGTGTGATTAACCTCTGTTAAAAGGATAAAAGGGCAACCTGGCGAGTTATCCTGTGGGATTTTTCAGATGTGAATGCAGCAGAGATACAGCAGCAGATAAGAGCCACTACACTTGTTTGCACTAGTGCAGGCACAGCAGAGATAAAAGTCCCTCTGTCCCAGCTTTACCCAGGTATGGGGCCCCTCGGAGGGGGGTGGTTGGTTTTTTACCTTTATGGTTTCTTTGGTTATGGCATTCCTGCTTGGATGGGCAGTGCAACCACTCAGTCTAGTCAATACTTCCTCTCTCTGGTTCATGCCACTTCTCTCTGCATAAACACTAGACACTCTTTGTTGCTCAAGACACTGCAATAACACTTTCACTTCTCCATCCAGGGATGGCTTTGCTTCTTTGGAGCTGTAGAACAGAATTACTGCAGTTCTGAAATGCCTTCCTTTTGCTGGCAGGTAGGTTGCTGAATTGTCAGCATCAGTTGGACACCTGCAGTGACATGGATGTGCTGCACACGTTGCCTGTGCCCTGTGCAAGGTCAAGGGCTTGGAAAGGAGCCCAAACAGCTTCCTGGCTCAGGAAATGTGGACACAGAGTGAGCAGGACATTGGGGTGATGGAGGGAGAAGAGGACTGACCCACATGGCCTGCAGGGGTACCTGTCAGTGTGATGGTCTCAGGACTGCTCACACAAAATAACCCTGGGGCACCTTGTCTTGCTGAGGAAGCCAAAATCCTTCCTGTGCCATAGACACAAACCATGCCCTTAGCCAGCTGACCTTTGCTTACACCCTGAAGTGTCATCTGTGGGGACACTTGTATCCAGACACGCAGACTGTCCTCCCTGTCTTAAAACAGCTGCTCCATTTTAAAGAGATTTTGGAAACATTTTTTTGTTCCTTAGTGTGGCATCCCCAGAGGAGGAAGGGGAAACAAATCTGTATCTGCATTAGGCAACAGTTCCTAAAAATTATCAGTGCTCAATTAGTGAAGCAGGGGTTGCTTCTCAGAATCACCATTTGGTAAGCATCTGTGAAGAGCTACCAGAAAAGATATTATAGACTAAAATAGTAAATTAATTGATGTCCTTGTCTTTTAATTTTGGTCTTTGATGGTGAAAATTTAACAAGCATAAAGCTCAGTGTCAAAACAAGAGAATTTCTGGGACCCAGATGCTTTCCTATGAGTTTTTCATACTTCTAATCTTGATTTCCTTTGTCTCTTTCCATTGAGGATGAAGCACCAGCACTGGACTACTTTGTTTGCTGTGGTAGGAACACAAACTGGTGATGGATTTTGATCTGACTGGTACACGAGGATGTCTACAGGGAGAGGCTGGGTACAATACAGGGCTTTCCCCACTTTTGTGCTGGATGCACCACCCCAGAGCACAAACTTGTCTTTGCTTGGGTTCCCAGAGTGATTTAATGCACATTACACAGCATGAATCCTTTGTAAGACCAAAGCAGCTCTGCTTACTGATGTCCTTGATGTGCTACATGAGGATTGGTTCTATTGATTGGCACTAAAATGTTGTCTCTGCCTATTTTTGCCTATTCCAAAGAAGGTTCTGCTGACTAAAGCCAAACAAAACATTTTGTACCATTCCACCTAGGTAGCTGCAATAGCCTTAATGTAAATCCCTTGTGATTTCCCTATGGCATTACTTTTGCCACGTTCCTGGACTCCCTGAGCCTGACACTAAGCACAGGGATTTTGACTGTAACAAAAGGGGTGAGTTCACCAAGTATGGCTTCACAAGGAGGAGATAAAAAATAAAATAAAAAATAAAAATAAAAATAAAAATAAAAATAAAAATAAAAATAAAAATAAAAATAAAAATAAATAAAAATAAAAATAAATTCCCACTTGTGCTTTGCCCTAACTGACAGCATCTAAACCTGTGACAATGACGTGGCTGCTGCTGGCAGCCACAGCTGACAGTGCTCTGGTGGGGGTGCAGCATCAGGCTCAGTGGGTTCATGGCAGGTATCTCTGTGCACTCAGCTTTCTCTTGTGCAATTGCAAGGAAATTCACCACCTGAGCTATGCAGGACTACTCATTCAGCTGGCACAACCTCCCTGCCTGAGGAAGTGCTGTTTATGTGAATAAGGGCTGTGGAGCATCTTTGCTGCCCCTTCAGAGCTCCAGTGACCTGGCTAGGAAGTTGCATGTGATGAAGCATGTCCCTAAAGTGCCATTGACACACTTCCTTGGGTGACACTTGAGCTTTTCACACTCCAGGAGCATTCAGGCATTGTCCAGCTGTTGCCACACATTTAGACAGGCTACCTGCCAAAGATAAGTCATTTTAATGATATATGGGGGAGCAAACTCTTGAGATTTTTTTTTCATGTTTTTTCATTTGCTGAAGAGAAGTTGCTGCTGAAAAGAAATCCTTATTATGCCAGCAATAATACTTGTCCAGCACAGTTTCTCCAGTAAAGTTTTTGCAGCCTCTGTGAATTTTTAACGTAGCTACAGCTTTTGCTCTTAATATAACAAAGCTTCCTGAAGTACGTGTTCTAAGTCACTAGCAGCTCATTGCAAATGCCAAATATCAAATAATTAATATGAAAATGTACTCCCAAATTAAAGAAAAATGTAATGGTCCAGAAATACTCTCATTAATCATTCTATAGGCCAGTAGAAATCAAAAGTCATGAATTAGTCCTGTCCTGTTCCTCCCCTAAGCCACAGCTTAAAAATCAGAAGTCATATTTTTGTGGTTAAATCATTCTGAATTATTTTGTTCACTTTGTGGTAACTTGAGTCTGTATCTCATAGTTGGATCATGTTTTCAATTATGATTTGAAGTCCCCACAACAGCTGCAGATTTCCTGTCTAAGGAAAGCCAAGATTCTCCCACACCTGACCCATTGTGGGCAAAGAAATGAATTTTGGCACTTTGCTAAAAGTGCAGGTGTTGGCTGCTGTGAATACAGGTGGTATGTTTCAAAGACAAACAGTAATCTACAGAATCAAGTAATACACTGGACTGATTGTGAAATTTTACCTTCACGTGCTTTTGAGTTACTTTTTTGTTTCCTAAAGCATTTTGCCAGATAAATACTCTCTTTTCCCCCTTTGCATTTCAGATTTTGCATCTTAAATATTTTTTCTACTGCTGTGCTTCAGGAAAAATTTAAGCTTTTGTATGCCACAATCCACCAGGACTAAAGATGAAGCTAAAATTTCTGATACAGAAGCAGAAAACAGCCCAAGAGGTTTATGAAAAGGCCATAGGAAACCCAGCTTTAGTTGCAGCAGTATTATTAAATTCAAGCCTCAAACAGAAGAAACAGGTGGGCATGGCAAAGGGTCCTTTATCCAGCATTACCTGGGGAGGGTGAGGATGCTTGTGTGCTCCCTGCTGCTTGAGCTCTTTTGGTACAGCACTGTGCTTCAGCTGCAGAGCTGTGCAGGCACAAACCTGGGTGTGTGCTGTGCCTAAATTGGGGAGGGGGTGGGGGGCAGATCTGCGCATCTACACGTGGGAAGCAAGTTCTTATCACCTGCAGCCTGCAAGCCAAGCACATCCCCCTCACACATGAAGGCCCAGTTTTGCCCTGTGGTTTCCCCAAACACCCCCCTCCCTGCATCTCTGTGTAGCTGTTGCTCAAACAGGAACTGTTTTGCCTTCACAGCCTTTAGCAGATGATGCTTTAATCTCCCTTTGGCATCTCCCTGCCAGTTGCCAATGCAGCCATGTGCACATCTGAGAGCAAATTTTCTAGGACAGCACTGGGAGGTAAAATGCTTTCCCTATTTGTTTTCCTTCTGCTTTCATCCTAGCTCCTCCTGCTCCCTTCTCTGACCCCTTTTTATACCCTTCCCCACCTTTTGCAGGCCTCTGACTGCAAAAGCAAACTGGTACTTGTTGCTGGTGCTGGGTGCTTATATAGGTCAGCCCCTGTGAGTCAAGAGTCTGAGCTGCAGTCAGCCTGCAGCTGCTCCATGGTGCAGGAGGGTTGGTTATTGGGCTTACCACTTCTTGTGCCACTTGCCCTGCCTCTCTCCTGCTTCCTTGGCAGATCCAGAAGGGCCATGCTGTGCCAGCCCACTTGGCTGCAAGCTGCACAGAAATCCCTGGTTTGTCAGTCCAGGAGCCCAAAGCAACAAAGCCCCAGCATGGGGCTTGTCCTACTGCTGGGAAATGCTTCTGCACAGTGTCCTTTCAAACAGACATCCAGAGCTGCAGTTTAAAATGTCACTCAGAAATGCTCTGTGCCTGCAGATGGAAGGGGGGAGGTGGCATCTGCCAGCTGTTGGGTGGCCCTGAAAGGCTGTTTTTTCCACTGTGAGACCCCCTTGCCCTCTCCAGAGATTCAGGTCCATACAAGAGTTGCCTCACCAGAGAGAAAAACATTGAATGATGCAGAGCTGCCCTCCTTGTCACATTCCTTCTTGGCTTGCTTAAGCATTTTTGAAACTCCTTTGAGCCCCCCACACAGTGTTTTGTAGGGTCCTTAGCACTGAGAATCAGTCTCAGCATGAGCCTCAGTCCCTCTCCTATCAGCTTTCAGTAACAATAAATTGAAAGCAAATCCAAATCTTTGCCCCATCAGGAACCGCAGCTGCAAAGCTGTCCTATTGTTTCTTAGCTACTTTTATTTTTGAGCCTTCAGACCTGTGGCACATCCTCTGCAAAGGTTAAATTCAAAATTTGCTGCACAGGCATAGTGAGGAAGGTCTGTTTCTCAGCATACTTGAAAGTCCCCAGCCCCCTCCAAAACGAAATGGAAGTGTCTCTGGTTGAAGGCAGCCTACACGGCAGCGAGCTGCAGGAGCTCTAAGCTATTATTTTAGTTCCCAAGAAAAGTAATTACTATAGCAACCAACAGATCCGTATGGCTCTTTGGCTGCTGCCGAGACACAAACAACTTGCACACAAAGGCACATCAGAAACATGCTGTGTCAAATGTTCTCGAGTAGCTCTGTGTTTTCCAGAGCTCTGTAAAGTGTGCGTAACAGGCTTCTGAGAAATGACTGCCAGAACGACAGCAAGCAATTGTGCCGTGCCACAATCCCAAAATAACCTAATCAATGGCTCAGTATATTTGCCCCTGAAGAGATGAAGCAAAAAAAAAAAAAAAAAAGCAGAGGCTCCATTTTAAGCCTGTGTGCCGGGAAGTTCCCAGCAGAGCTGAAGATACATTCAACAGACAATAAAATGGTGGGGGAACGTCTCTGCTTTTGTTCTGCCCGCTGATTGCTGATTCCAATTCCCTGCAGGCTTCACGTGCCAGCTCATCCCCTCGAGCTTGTACAGAGAGTGTTGGAAAAAGGGATTTAATTACAGCCTTGTAATGCTGGAGGGTGTAAGAAGCAATGTCTGTGCTCCTTTCTGTGTCTGTGCAGCAACCAGCCCCCACAGATCACATCTCCAGCTGCAGTGCTGGGCACAGCACTGCTGCTCTTACTGAACAAGGAAGTTTCTTGAGCAACAGCAAGCAAGCTGTAACCACTGGCATTGCTTAAGTATTACAGCATTTGGAGTGTCCCTGTCACATTCAAATCAAAATGCCACTGGTGTGATAACAGCTGAAGAGCTCCTGGCCTCTGCCTGCAAAGCTGCACCACTTTGTGGTGCCGAGACAAACACCGTGGGTTCCCCAAAACAAGAGATCTGGTCCAAAAACCCTGGTCCAGGAGAACTGTCCAAAGTCTCCTCACAGGACACACACGCTATCACCTGTCTCGAGGATGGTGAGTGGCATTAACATCCCTCTCCTGTTCCATTGCAGAAAGCAGCTGTGATGAAAATGGAGGTTATGGGTCTGGGTAATTCAGAACAGAGTTGGATCCTATAAGTGAGCACAACACATCAGAAACCTGAAATGCCCTTTAAAATTATTTTCTTAGTCAGTTGAGTCCTCAAGTCTCGCTCTGTGTCCAGAATAAACTGAAAATCACAGCTGGATTTAACATAAAGGTAAAATGAAGGAAGGAAATGTAGTGATGTAATTTATTACAGAAGTGCCTGATGACCAAATAAAAAGAGATCTCATAGAGACAGAGTTTTGGTTGACTGTAGCCCTTTAAGAAAAGTTACTTTATTTTGGATTAAAGAAAATCATGGGGAAAAAAAGGAAAGTATTTCGAAAAATAGATTGAAAAAATAAAGTATTCCTACAAAAATAGCATAAACATGTATAATATCCAATGCTTCACTTCTGTTGTGCAAAGTGGTAGCTGCACTGCAGGCACCTGGAATTTCCGGGCTTCTGATCCCAGGTAATTTTTCTCTGTAATTTTTCTCATAACAACTTCATTTTGTCCTAGGAGTTGACTGTATGTTAAATGGCTCCCTTTAAAAAAACAAAACAAAAAAAAAACCAAACAAAAACCCCCAAAACAAACAACAACAATAACAGATTTCCTTTTCACAGTGTGCCTTTTTACCAGCTTTGTGGTGGGGGAAAGACAGGATCACTCACAGGCTGACTTCCCAGCTTGCCTTTTGTAAAAACAGAAATGTCTTGCCTGGTGTAAAGGAGCTGGGAGCAGTGGGACCAGGCACATAACCTGCCTTCATGTCACTCTTTTTCTATACCTGCTGTGATAGAGCAGATAAATCCTTGTTCCTCACCAGCATTTTGCATTTTGGCTTGGGAAAGGCTGCTGCATTTCCAAGTGTGAGAGAGGGCAGATAAGGACTGGAGAGCTGATGCACTTCCCAGCTGTTTGTGCAGAGCTGCAAGGCAGAGAAGTGAAACCAAAGTCTGAGAGATGAACAGCGAGCTCTTCTGGGCACTCCCTGGCTGTGGAAGTGCCCTGCTGCCAATGCCAGGTGTGTTCAGCCCCAGTACTGCAGTTTTCTTCTGGAAAGAAAGAGGAGAAAATGAAAGGAGCTTGCATTTGACTATCAGTCTAAGCAAAACTCAGTGCCACAGTGAACAAGGCCCCAAAACCCCGCTTTTTTAAAAGTAGGAATGACTAAAAAGAAAATCCAGTGTGGTGAGATGTTGAACACGACTTGCTTGTATCCTGCCCTCCCCTTGCTCACCTCCCCCAGTCACCAGGGGCAGAGGGGCAGGATGGATGTGAAGGTCAGCCAGGAGAAATCCTCAAAGTCGTGAAGCAGGATACCTTGCTCAGATCCTGAAGCTGACATTGCTCCTTACTGTTCCCTGCAGGATTCAGGTTTGTGCAAGCTGCTTTCAAGTTTATCTGCCAGCCTGAAAATCATGTGGTTGGTTCATGAACAGATTGGTCTCTGGTGTTTCTTTTGCAAGCACACACTTAGATGGTCACTGGGGCTCGAGTGGTCTTGCATCTGTGAAGGGAAGGTGAGAAAATCAGTGTTCATGACTGTTACATCAGACAAAGAGGTGGATCTGGACCTTTTCTGGTGTGAATCAGAGAAGTAAATCAAAATGGCACCTCCTCTTGTGTTAAAACCCCCACAGCTTAATGAAATCTTGTCTTTGCAGAGCAGAAATGCTTCCTGTGTCTGGAGAAGTACATTAAGAGAGAGGTGCTGAGGGAGCTGAAGTGCTAAGGAGTGAACTTCTGGGAATGCTCTGCACATGAAAACACTCTGTGAATCAGTTATAAATGAGACTGGCCTCTCATCCATCCATCCATCCATCCATCCATCTGGAGCATTCCTCACTTCAAAATTTGGGCTGCTCCCTATCCTGTCTCATATGGGAGGTGCTATGGATGAGCAGAAAAAAGGTATGTTTGCTTCAAATGTTTGTGGATAGAGAACACGGGTTGTGAAGGTGCAGAAGGAAACGCAGGAACTGCCTTCACTAACAAAGAAATGCAGATTTCCAAACCATCTCTGCCCAGCCCCGCGTGGGAGGTTTGGATTCTGTATTCGCTTGGAATTTGTAGTTGGTCTTGTCAAAAGATGATGGCTGTGTTGGAAATTAATATTTAGCAAACTCTGGTTGACCAATTGAGTTTTTTTGGTGGGAGTTATTGGTTCTTTGAACAAAATTTGAAAATGGGCCCTCATTGAAACACAACCATACCAAATTGTAGTGAGATGCTCTTGTGCCTTGCACTAGAGAGACCAAAGATGTGCACATACATCACTTAAATGTTGCGTGGGTTTTCCCTTGCAGACTGAAAATACCTGCAAAGACAGGCAGAAGTTGGTATTTCAGATGATGATTTTTAATGGAGTCTGGGTCAGAGCCACAGCTTTGATAATAACAGCACCCCTGCCAGCAAATACCCTGAGCCTGATTTCCAGCAGCATCAGCAGGCGCTGCCTTGTGCCTCTTGTGGAGGGGCTAAGGGAGGGCACAAGGGGAGGAAACAGCATTTTATCGGGCCATGCTTTGCACTGGCCGTGAAAGCCGTGCCGGTGTGATGCAAGTGGGCGAGAGAAGCTGCGGGCGGAGATGCTCCGGCCCCCGAATTTGCGAGGTGGCGGCTGGGCTGCCCGGCCTGGCAGCGCCCGCAGCCTCCTCCCTCCCTCGGCATCTTTCCCTCTGCCCCTCGGCATCCTTCCCGCTGCCCCTCGGCATCCTTCCCGCTGACCCCACCATCCTTCCCGCTGCCCCCGGCCCCGTCCCGCTGGCCGCTGCCGCGCGGTGACCGACGTTGAACGGCCACAACTGTTCCGCGCTCCCCTCCGCTCCGCTCCGCCGGACACGGCGCGGCTCCGCCCCGCACGGGAAGCGAACAAGGGTTGTTCTGGCTGCCCTTTGGAGCTGGGAGTGCTCCTCTCCCGCCGCCATTGCTTCTTCGTCCTGAGCGTCCTTCCCGGGCAGGGTTGCGGCTCCCGCCGGAGGTGCCGGTGGCCGGCTTTTAGGGAGCGATGACGACGGTGCGGAAAGAGGCGTTCGGGCGGATGCCCGCGGAGGAGGGAGGCGGAGAGGTGGAGAAGTTCGTCCTACAGTCGGACAGCGTGAGAGTGGAGATCCTGTCTTTTGGGTGCATTATCACCAGGCTGGAGACAAAAGACAAGGATGGGCAGTTTTCAGATATTGTCCTAGGATTTGACACTTTAGAAGGTGGGTCTTAATGAGTTTCTTTGAAAAAAAAATTTAAAACCCACAATCAGGCAGTTTAACCAGCACTTACTGGTTTATTGCCACACTGCCTGACCTGCTTGTAAGGCGCCCCCCCCCTCCAATCACGGGCTGAAGAGATACAGTTTCTGCTGCCTCTCCTGGGCTCTGTGGTGGATGTGGGACAGGGACACTGGTGTCAGTGTTCCTCTCTGTTGGGGCAGCTCTGAGTCATTCCTTAACAGGCAGTGACAGAGGCCTTTTCTTCAAATCTGCAAAGAATACAAGATCCCATCAGGCTGCGTTAATCAAAGATGCTCACGACTAATGAGCTGTGTGTCCTGTGAAACGCTGGGACAGCATTCACTTATTTAGTGCTGGAGAGAAGCAGAAAGAGACACTCTGAGTCCATAAGTCCATAAGGTCCTGGAGACTGCCCATCCCAATGGTTCTGTTTAACCGTGTGCTGTTTCTCTGGCCAGGTTACACGGTGAAGCACCCGTACTTCGGTACTGTCGTGGGCCGTGTTGCCAACAGGATTGCAAACGGGAAGTTCAGCGTGGACGGGAAGCAGTATCAGCTGTTCATCAACAACGGGCCCAACAGCCTGCACGGAGGAGCCAAGGGGTTTGACAAGGTGAAAATCCCAGTGTCCTGTCAGCATACAACCTGTGGGGCTGTGGCAAGATGTGTGATGTCTGCACCCCTGAACCCTGTAGCATTTTCTGCTGGTTATTGAGTTAATCAGCTCAGAAAGTGCTGTGAGTGCAGAAACAGAGGGAAATGAGACAGATCCTGCAAGCTGGTGGGTTGGCTTGTCTTTGCCTGAGTTTGCAGGACTCACTTATGTCATCCTTGGGTGCTGAGTAGAGGGTTGCTGTTCTTCCTCTGTGACTGCAACCCTGAGCCTCATGAGCCCCTGAGTTCTGACAGGGTTGTTCTGAGCAAGGTGCTGCTTCTGCACAGCCTAGGCTGGGAGGTAGCAGTGAGCACCTACCCTCAGGAGCAATGGAGGCTCCCCAGGCACCAGCTGCACCACCTGGAGTGCATCATGGAGTTGTGCAAGTGCCCAAAGAAAGTTTCCTGGGGGACAGGGTCGGTCCATGCAGACTCATTTCCACCTGCAGTTTCTCGGCTGTTACCTGCCCATAGCTCCTCCCAGAATCAGAAGGACATGAGTCTGCAGAAACTTATCATTGTTGCTTGCCTGTGACTGCACTCCCAAGTAAGGTGAGAGCAGGGTGCATTGCCCTCTTTGGTGCTGCTTTCATCCTGCAACAGGTCCCCCAGGCTCTCACTCTGACTCACAGCAGAGGGGGATTAACTCAGGCCTGCAAACTGCCCCAGGATCCAGGATCACTGTCTCTCCTTCCCAGCCCTCCCCTATGACCTCCTGAGATGAAACAACCTTTCCTGGGCCCCAGGGCACTCAGCTTTTTCTCTGTCCTCCCAAGAGCTGCTGCTCAAGTCAGGTATTTGTGTACAGATGGTAAGAGCAGTGGAGGATCTCTTCTCTTGAAAGCCTTGCTGATAACCCTGCTCCATTACAGAGCAGGCTCAGAAGTCTCTGCTTTCCTGAAGCCTTGGGTTTTGTTGGATCAAATGCGTTTGTAACCAGCAAGTAGCTCATCCACCATTTCCCCCAAAGAGCACACGAATGTGCTGGTGCAACAGCTTTCATGGGGTTAATGGGATTTTTTTTTTTGTGGAAGGAATCCAGGCTGATGAGAAAAAAGCCAGGGTCCCTGAAAAAAATCACAGTGTGAACTGGCATCAGGTTGGGATGAAATGCTCCTCAGCAGCCTTAGAAAAAAGGGAGTACTGGGGATAGCTTGGCAGAAGACAGTTTGGTTGGTTTAAAGTTTCTTTATGCGCCCTGCCACCTGTGATCTGCAGCTGAAAGCATGCATTTCCTCACACCCAGGGCTTCCAGGCTGTCTTCTGCAGGCAGGGGATGTGGTCTCTTCTTCTGCTTCTTCACCTTGCTTGCTTGCTGAAGTCTCACCAGGTTGCTGGGGACAAGGTAGTGACATCTCCCAGCTGGAGCTTTGTGTCCTCTGGCCCACAGGGCACACTTGGACGCCTGCCCAAGACCCTCTCCAGCCAGGAAACAGTCACTGTTCAGAGACAGTGAGCCCTAACTGGTCAACCCCAACAAAGACCACATACTGGCATTTGGCTGTGATTATCTTGGTCATCTTCTGAGCTTTTTCTGATTTTGTAGACATCAGTGCTGCGGTCAGCGTGTGGTCTGATGAGAGCATCTTGCAGCTGCTCTTACAGGGCTGCAGTGTGTGACCACACTGCTGGGGGATCTTTGAAAATAACTCTCTTATCTTTGAAAAAAAATAGTGATAACCTGTACATTTCCTGGACTTTAATAGCTTTTTTTTTCAAAGGACTTAAATAGAAATTTGTACTTAAAACCCGCAGCATCCTTACTGTAGCCATGGGAGCTGCAGTCAAACTGCACGCTGTGTAGGAGGGCCTACTCTGCAGCCAGGTGTATTTGTCACCTCCAGGTTCTGTGTTTGGTGAAAATGCTGGCTTTTGACCATGTCCCATGTTGGTGATCTCTGTGTAGGGCACGAGAGGGATCAACTCAACAGCGTTGAGCTGGCCCCTGTTCCTAAATCTGTCCCCTTTGATTAGACAGTAACTGTTCCTCAGGCAAATGTGAAGCTTCAGAGAGCCTCTTGTTGCACATCCATCCTCCCAGCATGAGGCCCAGGCCAGGGCCAAACAGGCTGTGTACAGTGTGCTGGCTTGCTTCCCTTCCAGCATGTTTGGCTCCAAGCTGAGCACTGGTGCTGGCCGCTGGCAGGGACAAGAACCAGAGAGGTCCCAGCTCTCTGGATGTGTCTGACAGCATATCTGGTACTGTTTAACCCAACCCCAGCCCCTGGACAGGAGCCCCGTGTGTGCTTACACTGTCCTAGTGCCAGTGCTGGGTGGCAGCTTGTTGAAGTGGTGTTGCACATGAGAAAATCCATGGAAAGGGGGATAAGTCCAGCTGCAGGGCAAAAATCAAACATGTGGACTCTCAGGCATGGCATAACACAGGCTGGAACAGACCCCCTCAGACTGCCAAATTGCCTCCTTTGTTTGGCTGCTCAGTGGAAAGCTTGTTCCCTGCTGGTGGTCCTGGCTACCAAGTGCTTGTGTTTTCTTTGGAAAGGTGATTGAAAAAGCCTTTGTTTCAGTGCAACATCCCCTGTGTGTCTTGTGTCCCTGTTTCTAGCCCAGCCTGGGGCAGGAGGGAAGGGCACTGTGCTCCCATTCCTGTCCCACCAAGGGCAGCCTGGGGCAGGAGGGAAGGGCACTGTGCTCCCATTCCTGTCCCACCAAGGCCATGCTCCGTGCAGGTGCTCTGGAGCGCCGAGGTGCTCCCGAATGGCGTCCGCTTCTTCCGGCTCAGCCCCGACGGCGAGGAAGGCTACCCTGGTGACCTCAAAGTCTGGGTCACCTACACCCTTAATGGCAAGGAGCTGGCCATCAACTACCAGGCCCAGACCAGCAAGACAACCCCCATCAGCCTGACAAACCACTCCTACTTCAACCTGGCAGGGCAGGTAAGTGTGGGGAGGTGGGCCCCATGGAGACACACTGTGCAGGGGAAGACAGCCTGGGCACCTGTGGGATGGTCACTGGCACCATCGTGCTGGTCTGGGGACACATCATGGTTTTGGGGACACAACAATGAAAGTTCTCTCTGTGCATCATGGGCTGCATGCAAGAACAGGACTGAATCACGTGGATCTCTGCTGAGGACACGTTGTCTCAGGGCTTCTTGAACAGAGACATCCAGCTGAGCATGTTCTCCTTTTGTGTGTAACTGGGGAATTTTGCTCTCTCCTCGTCCCTTGGGAAGACTAAGGAGGAGGTGTAGAGCTGGCATGCCCTAGTGGTGGCCTGCCATTTCTTAGTTGTGTTCTGTTGGCATTTCTGAGAGGGTGATGCAGGTTGAAATGAGGGCCTGGAGTGTCAGCATCAAAATACCCAGGTCAAAATGGGCAGAAGAAACATCACAGAGAGGGGGTGTGAGATAGCCAGGATTGCAGACTAGCAAGGTTGCAGCAGTAGGATGCAGAGGGCTCCCACCTGTACAGGGTCATGTCAACCACATGGACAGTGAATTGCAGCTGTGTTTTAATCTCTCAGTTTATAACTGGGTTTGGAGGAAAAGGATCTGACAAATTGAGTGTTGCTGGGCAGAGCCATAGGATAATACAGTGCAGTCACACTTGGGTGTGAGATAAAAGCCCTTAAAAGTGTTTGTGAGAGACAATTCAGCCCCTCTGAGCAGGAGCCATGCCCAGGCTGCTGCCCTGAGAATGGCTGTGCAGTTGTTGGTGCTGGTGCTCCCAGGGGTGCAGTAATACCAACACTTGCACTGTGCAACCCAGGCATGTTCCAGGGCAACAGGAGACCTTTGAGCACGAAATTGCTGCTCAGATTTGATAGTGACCTGAAGGCTCAGCTTTGAGCCTGCTCCCCTTCCAGCCCAGCAGGTTCCCTGCCAGCATTGCTGAGGCTGTGGAAGAGGAGGAGGAGCACACCCCTGCAGCGATACAGATGAGACAGGAGGATGGGTTGCATTTCCCCTTGCTTGCTTCCTTCCCCTTCTCCCTGCTGCTGTGTGCTCAGTACCCAGCATGTTCTGGCTAGTCAGTCTGCAGGGTGGTAGCCCTCAGTGAGGTACAAGTACAGATTGATGGCCTCATCCCTGTGGGATTTACAGCTCCTAGGGCCCATGAAGGTTTTTGTCCGGGCTAGTACCTTTGTCCTGTGCCCAAGATCAAGATGGAATGAGGGCCAGGAGGTGCTCCAGGCACTACCAGATCAGCTGGGGCACCTCTGTGGGCTGTCACTTCACAGCTGTGCTTAGGGCTGCTTGAACAGGAATCCCAGCATTTCCCATCCTCCTGCAGGGCTCCCGGGATGTCTATGACCACGAGATCTCCATTGAAGCAGATTCCTACCTGCCTGTGGATGACACCCAGATCCCTACTGGTAGGTGGTGCAGCACTTGTGGCACCAGGTGGAAGAAGTGATCTTTCTGAGCAATGTTGGTGGGTGTGGGGAGCAGCTCTGCCTGGCAAGGGGGACACACCAGCAGCCAGGGGACCCCAGGCACAGCTGGGCCCTCAGTTTGGGTGCAGTGCCACTGCACATGGGCAGGGTGGGCAGAGCCAGGTGCTGGCAAGCAGGTCCAACACCCACCCTAGGGAGCAGGCAGGAGCAGCTGCAAATGGGGCCAGAGGCACGTGGGATGTGAGGCTGTTTTGTGGGTCCATCCAGGAGACAAGCTCCCTGTGGCACCTGGAGGAGTGGATTCTTTGGTCCAGGTGGTTCTGCTCAGCTTGGTGTGCCATGCTTGTGGACAAATAGCGGAAGAGCTTAAGGCCATACCCAGTCCTGTGCCTCACTTCTCCCTGCTGCTTTCACCGTGGAGCTGTTTCACATCTTAGTTGTGGCTAGCTTGCTACCCCTGCCTTTTGCAGTTCCTTCTTCTGTGGGTAGTCTTAGTCTTGGGGTGAAATGAGATTTTCAATTATTAAAGATAGACCCCTTGTGTGCAATACCTGCTGTATTTTATGTAAGTGCCTGAATTGGAACAGTTTAATTTTTTTTCAAGGTGTTTATTCTGCCCTCCATGCAAAACCCCTCACCTTTGGGTTGGAGTGACTGTTTTGCAGTGTGCTTAGTATGTCCTGGGGTTGTTTGTGCTGCTTTATCACAGGACACTGTATGCCCACAGCAGTCTTAACAAGGACAAGGGAGAAAATGCTGGGTTTGTACATATACAAGGTTTCATGCATTTTCTTGCTCCTTGGCTATGCTTTGTCCCTGCTAAGTGCAGCAGTGTCCAGGAGCTGCCAGCTATGCTGGGGGACAAATAGGCTTTGCTGGCATGTGGCTGAGTGGCTGAGCCTGCTGTTCCCCTTGTTTAGGGGAGGTGGCCGCCGTGCAGGGCACTGGATTTGATCTCCGGCAGCCTGTGGAGCTGGGCAAGCACTTGCAGAAGTTTCACCTGGGTGGCTTTGACCACAACTTCTGCCTGCACCAGGGGCAGGATCGACGCCTTGTGGCCAGGTAGGCTGGGACCTTGGCAGGATCCCCACCCCTGGAGCAGGGGGTGCCCATTCAGCCACTCCTGTGTCATCCTCCACTGGCATCTCCGCAGGGTTTTCCACCCGCCCACCGGCAGGACCATGGAGGTTCACACCACCCAGCCTGGCATCCAGTTTTACACTGGGAACTTCCTGGATGGCTCCTTGAAGGGCAAAGGTGGTGCCACATACCCCAAGCACTCGGCTTTCTGCCTGGAAACCCAGAACTGGCCTGATGCTGTTAACAAGGTGAGCTGTCCACTCCCCTCCCATGGGTTACCTGGGTCCTGTGGCAGGGGACATAGATAGCCCCAGCACCCTCTGTGTCTCTGGGGCCCTAAATGTAGGAACAGAGTCTGCTCGTCAAGGGAGCACTGCAGGCACCAGCAGTGAGGCAGGCACAGGTCACAGTGGCTTTAGACAGGGGTCAGTCAGTGAAGCAGGGACCTGCCCTGTGCAGCCCAGCTTCCCAAAGGTGTGGGGTCATGAGCAGAGGGCCCCACTGGGGCCTTGCCACATCCTTCATATCTGAGTCATTCCTCACGGCCTGGATTCAACCAGCGGTGGGACTCACCCACAGCCCACTGGCAATGGTGGGTGGTTACACACTACTGCTGGAAATGGCTGGGGGAGCTGTGGGAATATGCCTTGGGAGGAACAAAGGGATGCAGCCATACTTGCTGGTCCCATGGAATGTGTTCACAGTCACTGATGTGCTGCTGCTTCTCCCCAGCCTCACTTCCCCAATGCCCTGCTCCATCCGGGTGAGGAATACAACCACACCACGTGGCTCGTGTTCAACACTGCTTGAGGAGAAGGGCTGCTGACTCCCAGTGCTAAGAGGGGTAAGTGTCTCCAGCAGCTGAGCCAGAAATCCTGCCAGGTGCCAAACAGGGCTTTCCAACTACCCTGGGTGAATGCATCTGATATGGGAGCCTTTATCCTCCTCTCTGGTTTTCACACATGGTTTCTGCTGGCTTTAGCTCCTGTCACCACCTCTGCTGCTGTCTGGTCTGTGCAAAAGTCTCACACTCTGTCCAGCCTCTCACCCTGGGCATTGGGTTTTGTTTTGCAATAAAAATGCACTGAAAACACCTTTAGGGGCATGACATCACAGCTCCAACCACAGCAGGGGAATATCTAGTAACATTCATGTGGAGCATGTGGGAAGGCTGATGCAGTTGTGGTTGTTTGTTCTCCTGCCATCAAAGTGCTCTCTCCAAGTGGTGTGCAGTGCTCATGCAGGATAGCTTTGAGGAGGACAGTGGATTATCCCAGCTGGCTGCCCTGGATGCTCTGGTTAAACTCCTACGCTCTGTTTTGGTTGCTGAAGTGGCCACACCCATTTAGTCCTGAATATACAACTGCAGGAGAAAACCCATCATCCTAACACTGTGTTTTCACATGAAATCTCCAAAATCTTTAATCAGGGAACTATGTGATGAAAACCTCCATGTTTCTGAGGGTTCAGAAAAATTGGCACAAGCCAGGGGATGACAGGACTGTCTTGTTAGGGAGCTGATAGCCCACTCCCCAGGGAAACAGGCACAGTCCTTGCATTAGGCACTGTGTGCCACCTTCTCCTGCCATGCCGCTGCACCCAGGGCTTGCAGCACTTCACCAGGCCTCCTCAGCTGCAGAGAGGCAGGAATGCCCTTGCCCCCGGGGGAAGTGCCTGGCCATGGGGCTTGCGAATGTGGCAGCGCTGTCACAATCAGTTCTGCCACCCTGCCACCGAAAGAGGGCCCCACTACTTCCCTGCGTGCACAGGTCACATTGTGAGGGCTGGTATCCCTTGCAGAACAAAGCCACCAACAGGGAACACCAGGTTGGAAACCAGGGGAAGCCCATTTTCCCTGAGAGTGGGGTTTGCCCAGCACACTGGAGACCTCAGGTACACTTCCCTTGTCCCCACCCCAGCCAGCCTGTGTGGGGTGTGCACATCCTGCCCAGAGGCACAGGGTCACAGCAGCACCAGTCCCACGACACCCCTGTGTCAGGGCATCTTTTCCAACTGCTCACAAACACCGCATGGAATTTGTGGTGAAATCCTACCAAACTCAGGCTAGAGCTCAGTCTTGGACAGCACAGCTGCACAGATGCCATCTTTGTCACAGCTCCCCCTCTGCACCTTACTCAGTGCTGGCTGTCCTTCAGAGTGGCTGCCTGCACCAGCACAGCCCCGCTCCTTGCTCAGGCTCTCACGTGTGGCTTTAGAGGAATCCCAGCCCCCCCAGAGAGACCCCAGGCTCTTCTGCTCGGCCTTCCAGTATCTCTGGGTACTGAAAAACAGGTACCAGTAGAGCTGTTGTGTCAGTCTGCAGGTTTATTGTGGAGCAGGTTTGCCTTGAGAGTACAGAAAAGAAAAGGTGATGAAATTCCAGAGCAGTGGCGTACGTGTGCCTCTCAGCAGGTACACAATGCACAAGCAGTAAAATATTCCAAACATGTATCACAGGCTTCAGGCATTTGGGCTAAATCACTGCAGGGCAACATTTGTGTCAGCTCTGCCACAGTGGGATTTGGTGAGTATGGCCAGAATCCACCTGGAACATCAATGGCCATGGTGAGCCCCAGAGAGGATCCAGGCACAGTGAGGACCAGGAATGAAGGCCAGAGGATGCTGCAGCAGAACAGCACCTTCAGGATCTGGACTGTTGACTCATCCCCCAGAAAAGCTCCCTGCAGTCATTAACAGGAAATCTGTTTCTTGAAAACCATGTGTTACCCCACGTGTAACAAAATCATCTTGTAACTTTATTTAAGCTGTTTTGCTGTGGTTTACACAGTGGAAGCAAACTGCTGGTAGAGTTCATTGGAAGCCCTAACAGGTCTGGCTTTCCATTTCAGTGCTTACTTGCTGCTGAAACTGGCCTTTATTTCTGCTAGATAGCCAATCCCAGCAAGAAGAAAAGATGCTTTTCACCCCTCTGCCTACCAGCTTTTTGTTCACAGTCCAACATTGTTGCCAGTCCCTTGCTGTGATCTGTGTTGAAGTGCTTTGTCATGCAATTCCTTCATACAGAATGAGGACAATTTGACACCCCTATACACAAACAATGACTCCTGCAGGTTCTGTATTTGCTGTAAGAA
Source organism: Zonotrichia leucophrys gambelii (assembly GCF_028769735.1). Taxonomy (NCBI): domain Eukaryota; kingdom Metazoa; phylum Chordata; class Aves; order Passeriformes; family Passerellidae; genus Zonotrichia; species Zonotrichia leucophrys. The sequence goes on from NC_088172.1 coordinate 92,657,745, forward strand.
ATTGGGATCACTCAACAAAGCCATCTCCAGGATAAGGGCTGCTTGACAACCATACCAGTTTCTGTGAAGCAGGTTAGAACTCCTGAAGGCAGCTGATAATCTTTAATTTTAAGGATCTTCCCTCAAAAAAGAAAAACATGCCTTGAGGTATTTTAAAGCGTTTTCTTTACATCAATAGCCCAAAGAACTAAAATATGCAACATGTGAAAGTAGCAATTGTCAAGTTATTAATCATTTCTATTACCTTTAAAGGTTTCTGCAGATGTTATTTGTTTAGAAGATGTGTTTTGGAGGAAGGTTTATCCTTAGATTTTTGAGGCATCTGGTATCAACAGTCTAACACCAGAGAATGAGCTTTGCAGAAAAATGAATGCCCAGTAAACATCAAGGAATGAAAAGGGCATATGCAAATTTTTATCCATCTGCAGACAGAGATGGTATTTAAATTCCATTTCAAGGAGAACAGGAACTGATCCTTTCACCAAAGACCATTCAACAGTAGGTGTGAAAAGTGACTACCTTGAGAAGACACCAGCTGGGATTAGTGATTCCCATTTGAGACATTTTTCATCCACGTTACATGGCACACAGCTAAAATTACCCAAATGTTAACAGAAGCAGCAGGGTTACTACAGAGAAGTTTTAGTTAAAAATACACATTTTATTTCAATGTGCCAATAAAAAAGTCCCACATTTTCATATCACAGGAAGTTAATTCATACAATAAAAAGAGACCTGTGCTAGTCTATTGGTGTGACTAACTCAGAAGACCCAGATCATGCCAAATTTTAGTTGATATACTCTTCTATCTACATTCTTACATTTACAAAGACACCACAAAACCCCTTATAATAATGTAAGCAAAATAACTTTCTTCCTAAAAGATTAACTTCATAACTTTAATCCATTCTTTCAGGACTTGCACTTCGTTGAGGGCTTCCTGATGGTGAACGGCTGAAAGGAAAACAATCCATAATTAACATTTCAGTAGAAATGCTTGGGAATCACAAATACAGGAAGCAAAAAAACAACAGGAGTATACCCAGACTCTGGCTCCCTTGAAGCACTTCTTAAATAAAATAACCAATCACTACTGACAAAAATTAACAGGCTGATGATCTGGAGATAACACTTTTTTTCTTTACTGTTATTTTTAAAATGAGATCTCTGTAAGGCCATCCTAAGGGCATTACTTACAGTGACCTCCAAAGGGGCAAGATACTTCTTCATTGTTCTGATACAGCAGCTTGTCAAAACCTATCATGGTGATCACTCAGCATTTAGGAACACTTTTTCATGCCCTTGTGATTGTTTGACACTTAAGTTGTAAAAATGAACTATTAAAGAATTCTAATTAGGGGAAAATGCTGCTGATTCTGTCACTCCACATATTCTACACATTACTCTGTGCATATAAACAGAGAGAGAAAACTATTTACTGACTTATGTGAAAGAAAAATATAATCTAGTGAACATAACAGGCCGGATCTTCCACTCCTGACTGCTGTGCCAGGTCACTCCACTCTACCTTCCCCAATGTCAATGTAGCTTTTAATGAGACTGAAAGCTGATTTCCTACATCTATTCAATGCTTTAAGCTCATCGGTCTCTGTGCAATAAAACTGTCAGTGAAACAAAAGGAACAGGGGAGCAGGCAACAAGACACTGCTACATAACCCTGAGCATTTATCACTACATGTACATATTACCATATAGAAAGCCACAATCACAACATTGTTGCTGTGAAAGAGATCTCAGCAAAATACCTTTCCAGTACTTTCCTACAAGCAGCAAACTCCTCAGCAGAGATGAGGGCAGACACTAAAATGCTCTATGGAGTCTGTGCTATTGGTAGGAGACCAACATACCTTCTCTTTGGAGACGCTGACCGGGACTTGGACCGGCTGCCAAAACACAACAGCACCAATGCAGCTTCAATGTCAAATCAACTTTTATGTTAAAAAACCCCCCAACCTATCAGAAAGTAAATAACAGGAATCTAGCCAGGTCCTTCCAATGATAGCTTTCAGATCAACTTTTACTCTGACAGGGATTCTCCATTTATTTAGCAGGGAGATGCATTTAAGCATCTCCATTTAAGTTTCTTCAGCAGACAAACAGAAAAACAAGGGGTGGTACTAAGGTGAGGCTTTGAGAAAAGCAACATCACCAGACTGCTGTTTTATGAAAAGCATTAACAGAGCTCAAGATCTTCATCTTATGGATAGAAAAATGCAACAGGACTGAGCACAAAGGCACAACAAATTAGTACTGTGTTGGAAACTACCAAGAGTTAATGAAAACCCAGAGACAGGTAAGGAACACACTGCAAAGAGCTGCAGAGGAAGTGCTGTAATTTCTGTCATATCACAAAGAGATTAGCTGGGACCCACGTTAGGGGGATATTTTTCTAAAGGACCAGGCTCTGTTAATCATGCAAACCTAAATTTGAGATGCTACTGCAGGCTCTGTGTGTGTGCTCACCTCTTAGCTGGCGAGCCAGACTTCGATCTGCCATGAGACCTAGACCTGCAAGAAAAAGCACAGCTCAGCAGGGAAACAGAACATGCAGGTTCCCAGGTTTGGGACAGCAGGATTCACACCCAGTGGATGAGCACTGTCATGCTGAGTACACAGAATCCTGCAAATTTCCAGGGTTTTGCCTGCTAAGTTTCCAAAGAAGTCTTTTTACATGGATGCTGCGCATGTTGCTCTGTACTTTGGTTTGCTCCCTAGCTGATGACCAGTGTTTGCTGATGCAGGTGGCAGGAACACAGGAACAACCCAAATCCTGACCAGTATTTTCAGAGCTAATAACTTGCAGGTTTTATTAGACTTGAGCAACATCTACCATTGCAGTTGCAGACAGCTCATTCCTAGAAGTATCTTCTCTGTGAAGTTCATCTTATATAGCCACTTATTTAAAGTATTTTTTTTAATGTTTGAACTTAATCCTTATGAAAAAAATGTGGAAAATGTGGACACCTTTGAGGCTGCTGCATCACAGGAACATTAATACTGCCAGAAAGCCTCACTGAAATTTTGAGGTCCCCCAAGAATTGTTCTACATTCCACATCCAAGGCTTTCCACAACAATTTCTAGATACGTGTTGTGGCACTGTCAAACCAGCAAATGCCATGTACTCATTCAGTCAGTCTCCCTCGTGAACCCAGAGCCTGTCTCTGGGTGCAATGCATTCCCTGGGCTCTTCTGTAAAGAAATAATCTTTCAATTACATAAGCACAATTTTTCTACCACTTCTGGCTGGTTGTACATCTGTAACTCCCTATGCCTCAGTCACTTAATCCCTACTTACAATGCAAAGTGTCACACAAGAGTCCAGAAGTGTCACTACAAGTATCCTTAACCCTGCAGAAATCCAGCATGGTACCAAAAGGAGAAAATAATGGTGGTAAAATCAAGATGTTTTCCTCTTAGAGAGTCTGCAGACTGTGGCTGTTTCTGGCTCATCACTGACAGTGAACAGTGGTGAGCCATGATAAGTCATGTTGGAAGAATAGTACTAAGATTCAACATGGTTTAGCCACAGGTGTACCCAGCCAGAGAAAGGCACTGCTCTACTGCCTTGGGCAACCTTCTTCTCTCTTTAGCAGATTCTGGACTACCTATGTGAGTTTCTGCTCTTAACTAAGCCATGATGATCTGGTCTTCCTCTCTCCTTTCCCTTAAAACTCCCATCATTGCTTGCTGTCCATCCTCAGAAAATGCCACCTTCAGCTGTGGGTTTTTCCACCTGCTCCCTGTAACTGAAGCCATCCTCTCTTTTCCTGTGTTTCTTTATGGTTGATTGTTCCTTGTTCCCAAGAGCAGCCATTAAAACCAGCACAGCAGGCACAGGGATAGGCTGGGCAATAAGCAACTCCATATCCAGAGCAGAACTTCCATTTACTCTTGTTCTTGCCGAGGACACCCAGTCAGCCCTGCTGCCAGGACAAGGCTCCATGAAGCACAGGCTGCTCTTACTATCAAGCAAAGTTTAAGGGAACAAATAACATCCTGTGTTCCTTTAGAACCTGACTGTTACTCCTGTGACATGTTTATTGGTGCAAAATAATTCTGACAAGTGTTTATTTCAAAATCAGCTCCTGCAGATTGACACTGATATTCAACAGAGCTGGAATTGCAGCTGTAATACTACATCAGCAAGCCCTTCCAGACTTGCCTGGCTGCAGACAACAAAACATTAACACACTACTAAAGGGGCATCCTGCCTTCTCAGAAAAATAATGGGAAGAACCCCAATCCTGTGTGTGCTACACAAAGAAAAAGAAACTTTTGATATTAATTCTACATTTGTTAGCTGTTAATGCAACCTGATCAAACCAGTATTTCTGATGACTATGGTGACCTAGTGGTGTGCAAAAGAATAAGAAGAGGGAGAACAATCTTCTGCACTGCTTTTTAAAACTACAGACCTCTAGGTTAGTGAAGGGAAAACACATCTTTTCCTGGAAAAAAATTTAACAGTTGTTAGAGAGCCTAATGAGACTTCTAAGCAACTTTTGCCAACTACCCATAGTCACATACCTGCTTCGGGGCCATGTAACAGATCTGGATCTAGATCTGGATCTTGATCTAGACCTGAAATTAAAAATTGAGATAAATTAAAAATAAATAAAGTTAAGAAGAAGTGATGACAACTACAGCACTATATAAATTAGTACGCACATGTGAAATTAAGACCTACATGACCATTAGACATTTTAGCCAAAGAAATTTAATCATGGGAGATGCCACTGTCTCAAAGTAAGGTCTCAAAACTCATTAGCACTCCTGTGAATTTAACTAGGATTATCAGAAACTTTTAAAAGCATGCTGACTTCTAGAGGTCAGCATCTTTGGAAACCTGCTATCCAATACTTTTTGGAATCTAATTAAAATAAGAAAACACCAACAAAAATAAACCATACAGTGAAAATTAGCACTAATTACCTTGATCTCTTCAAGGAACCCGACCGGGACCGGCGGGGAGACACAGACCTAGACCTACGAGGAGACACGGACCTGGACCTGCGATAGGAAGCTGACCTGGACCTGCAAAGAAAGAAATTGCAAGAGTTGTACATGTGCAGCTTTTTCTAGGCAAAAGAAGGCAACAGGAGTAAAAGACAAACTCAAACACACCTCCTACCACGGCTGCGGCTGCGTGACCGGGAATACCTTCTCCCTCGGGACCTCGAGCGGGATCTAGAGCGGGACCTGGGTTTAGGTTAGAAAAAACAGGTATCAGCAGACAGCTGCAGCAACCCACACCTGTGAGGCCCTGCTGAAGTCAAAACTTTTTTCAGACAACTAAAGAACTAGCATCTGTCAGTTGGAAAAATGTCTGGGCCTACTTGTCTTGAGCATTTTTACTACCTAGGAAAATGTTAAAAGCTGAATTACATTGCAGAATTACATTAGAATAGAAAACACTGTAATGCGTATTTAAAATAAACCTTGCAAGTTTGCAGGTCGACCCTCTTTGGCCCAAGGTCTAGCAGATCTAGACGATCTAGAAGTATCTATAGGCGAGCGCTGCATCTAGGTAGGTGTTCTCTTCAATCTAACGACGATCAAACTGACAGCCCAATGAGCCAGGGTGAGGCTTGATTGACGCAAGAAGATTTTTCTAGGTGGGAATGTGGTCAATCTGGTGTTCCTCTTTCTAAACCGGAGGGGGGCCCCAATTGAAAGCCAAATTTACTGTTACGGCGGTCACCGTCTCAAATTTTCTGCCCTTAAAGAATAAGGTGAAGCTACGTGTAGATGGCTCGAGGGGATCTGGCCTCTTATGCTGATCACCTCAAGGTCTAGGAGGATCTTAAGTGTCGGATTTGCAAGGCGCCTCAGCATGAAATCTTAAGGCTCGTGACATTCTGAATCAAGGCGACTGACTCAAACGAAGAAACCTGAAAGGTTTTGACCAGGTTGATTATTAAAATAGTAACATTTGATAGAAATAGCAACAAATTGTAATATACACCTATACATTTATTCTAGCGTTAAAGTTTAAAGAAAACTGGTGTAACATTGTGTTCTTTGCTAACAAGAACTACACAAAAGCGAGCTGGCGAAGCAACGCGGCCGCCCCGGGCCCGCACACGTACCTGCTCCTCCTTCGCCGGCTATAGCGGTGACAGTCATAGGCATAGTGGCCTTTCTCACCACACTCGTAGCATCTGTCGTTGGGGTCGAAGGGGCGCCGGGCGGGGGGCCGGTCGTAGCGGGAGCGGCGCGGCATCCCTGTGGATACTTCCACTCTCACCCTGGAGCCGCAGATCACCCTGCAACGAGTCCACGAAGGGTCTGGGTTAAACCTTTCGGTCCGTGACAGAACTACAGAAACACAGGGACCAGCGAGATAAACCCCGCTTCTCTCTCAGTAGCCTCGGCAAACAGGCGGAATGGACACGTACTTCCCGTCCAGTCCACGGACAGCATCTTCAGCATCCCGGGGGTCTTCGAACTCCACGAAGGCGAACCCCGGCGGGTTCCTGGCGATCCACACGGTTCTCAACGGTCCGTAATAGCTGAAGGCTCTCTCCAGCTCGCCTTTGCCGGCGCCCGTGCCCAGGTTGCCCACGTACACCTTGGTCTCTGCGGGGACAAGCGGGCCGGGGCTCAGCGCGGGGCCGGGAGCGGGCTCGGGCTCAGCCCCCGCCCCGCCCTCCCCCGGCCGCCGCCATCTTGTCCGCGCGGCCGCTTCCCGCCTTCACCGCGAGCGCCGCGCGCCCCGCCGCGCGTCCTGCCCCACGGCCGCTGACGCAAAATGGCGGCGGCGACAACGGCGGCGGCGGCAGCATCGCCTTCCTCCCCTCCCCACCGGCGCCCGCCAGTCGTTAAGCTCCCCACGGCAATCGCCTCTCTCTCAGACACGTCTCGCCTTCCCGCCCGCGCAGCCGCCCGCCGCCCGCGGCCCCCGGGAGCTCTCACCGCCTCCATAGCGGCCGTAACGCGACATCCCGACGGCTCCGCCGCCCGCGCGCACGCGCCGCCGCACGCGCCTGCCCCCTGGCCTGCTCCCCCGCCTCCCCCGCGCCGCGCGGAGGCGCGCATGCGCCAGGGGCGGGCTTTGAATGGGGCTTGGGGCCTGAAATAGGAATTGGAGGCGTGAGTGGGAGCGGGAGAGCTTTGTCCTGGGAAGGTCGGTTTTCCGTCCTGCTGCTGGTGCTGCAGGTGATCGTCTGCCCGATGGAAGTAAAGCCAGCGGGGCCTTTTTGTCCTGGCATCTCCTGAGTGGGAGCAATCCTCGGACACATCCAGTACTGGAGGTGATATCCCCATCAGCTGGTGCGTAGCCGCCGCTGGAGTGCAGGCCAGTGCTTATTCTAAAGAGTAAAAGCAGATTTGTTCTCCCTGCTCTCTTATAAACGAACTGTGACTGAAAGAAAGCAGTAGCTGAATGCAGTGGCACAAGCCCTTCATACACAATCTCAGTAGTACTGGAGAGGCTGAATTGAGAGCTCCAAAAAGAAAAGAAAGAAAAAAAGGAAATAGCTCCTTCAAGCCTCCAAAATATGACTGTCTGATTTTATACCCTTTATATTTTTTGTGTTAGCACTCACAAAACCATTGCATGTTTGCGTTCACAAATTCCTGACAAATCACGGAATCAAAGACTTGTTTGGTTCATCCCCAGGAAGCGGTGCCTGAGTGCTGCTGAAATACAGCAGGCGTGGGGTGGGTGTTGGAATCAAGCTTCCCACCTTCACGGCGGCACGGCAAAGCCTGCTAAAAGCAGCTCAACAGCCAGGCAGCAAAAATACCTTATTTTTATATAGCAGATGCGCAAGGCGTGCATCCACCCCCTATTAACACACACGGACGAGGCACGGCCTGGCATGTGCAAGCTGCAATCTCCCCGCGCCAGCAGGAGCATCCCAGGAGCAAATCCAGCTCCAGAGGGGCAGAAGGCAGCGGCACTGAAGGGCCATACACCCCCAGGCTCCTTGTTTTGCCACCTGGCCTGATGCGTGCAAGCCTCTGTGTCATTCGTGTGCCCCCCCGCAGCTGTGAAATCCCTCAAGGCAGCGTTTGGTGCTAACCCAGGCCGGGGGAAGGCGGCGGCGGCGGCGCCAGGAAGCGGCGGTGCCGCCCGGGGCAGCTCCCGGGAGCCCTTGACGGGAACGTGAACGGGAACTGGGGCCGGTGAGCGGGAAAGCGGGATGGGGAGCGGGGCTCCTGCCCCCGCCCAGCTGGGCTGTGCAGGCTCTTCCTGCCGGGAAGGCATTCCCGGGGAACAAAGCGCCCTCCAGGCCTTTGTGCTCCCCGAGCCGCGCTGCGCCCATCGCGCTGCGGCCCCGCTCGGGGGGAGCTGGGCTGGGAACGCTGCAGGGGGAAAGGGGTGAAACAGCGCTGCTGGTGCTCCAGCGCAGGGGATCAGGAGGAGAGAGTGGGATAACGCTTATCCAAGGAGGGGCTCGGGCACCTCCTTGTGATGCGCCAGTGCACAAAACAAAGCGCTGAACTCTCACCTCCGAGGTTTTGTAACAAAGCAGAGCAATAGATGGAGTGTTGGATGCAATGGGAACAGTGGGCTTTGAGGCCTTTGCTCTGTGCCTTTGAAAACAAGCGGACTCCATGGGGAATTACAGAAGTGCAGCTTTACCCAAACCACTTGTGTGAATGTCTGCTTCTTAAAAAAAAGCAAAATTTGCCTTTTTTTTTAAAGACAAATCTTTACATGGAGGCAAACCCAGTCCTGACTTGAAGAGTGTGAAAAATGCGTATTTTATGATTGGTTTTTCGCAAATATTAAAATGAATATGTGTTATGTTAGAAAGTTATGCTGTATTAATTTTCCTAAGTAGTGTGTTAAATATAGTTTTAGGTTATAACATAAGGTTAAAATAGAAACTATGCTATGTAAGATACTTTTTTTCTTGAGAAAGGACTTGCACCAAGATAGCAACCATAGGACACCTGAATCTTTCAGAGAAAGAGAATTTATTGCCCCATTATCAGAAAAAACAAAATTCTTCCTGCCTCGTTCATCTATGAAGATGCTGGTAGGATTAAGAGGAAGAAGTTGATGAGGCCAGAGAGAATCCTTTGTTTGAATGGAATTTATGCATCATGTGTGAGGTGTATGAATATGCAACAGCCTGTTGTTTTTAAGGGTTAGTCCTCTGTTAACATGTGTCCTTTTTCCGGGCTTATGCTGCCCAGAAAGAGGTACCCGGACCTCCATAACTCTTTGTTTCTATTGTCTTATATTGTCCTAATCCAAATTGTCCAAAATTTTTATTACTCTAATTATATTCCTATTTTTATAACTATTTTATTACTATTAAACTTTTAAAATTTTAAAAACAAGTGACTGCCGTTTTTCACAAAGAGCAAACCAAAAAGATTGACTGCATCTGCTGACTGATCTGGTTGTTTTCTAGGTCCTGGATGTTGGAAGTATGAATGACTGGCAGAGAAAAAGCCCTCTAGACTGGCAAACGTATGTGAACAAATTGGTGAAAGTTGTTGCAGTTGAGAAACGTGAATATGAAGGATGGGTTTTAACAGTTGACCCAGTTTCTGCCACGTAAGTACCAAAGCTTTTATGAAAAGCAAGATTTTTTAGGAGGAGAAAAGATTCCAAAGCTGAAGCAAACTTATTTGGAGCAAAAATGGCGTGTTATCTTGTTAACCTGCTGTTTCTGCTGATGGCTGCAGCCTTCTTCTGGTTTGTACTTCCTGCGTACCTCATCTCTGGCTGAGCATGGGAAACTAAAAAGCCCTTGATTTAGAGAAAGCACTGCTTAGCAACAACTAAAATATCAGTGTGCTAGGAATGTTGTTCTCACTGTAAATTCAAAACTCACCACTGTGCCAGCTTCTAGGAGAATTGCTCAAAAATCAGCTCTCTACCATGCATGTTCAAGGTGAAAGTTCAGAGCTTGCAGCCAAGGCTCCAGCAAACCCAGCTACTCATGCTAAGCAAGTAAAGCTAAGTGAACAGCATATTAAATCACACAGTATTATAATTCCAAGTGACTTACTCTAATTTAAAACTTACATATTAAGCTATACTATTGCCTCTCAAGAATCTTTAACAATGTGATAAAGATTGCTTTTGGCAATATACAAAACCCTGCTTTACAAAGAGTGCTGGAGTGTTTTCAGTGCTTTTGGTTAAAATCCTTAGCCTTTGTCCAGAGTTCTTGCATTGATGCCTGGCTTTCCGCTCCAGCCAGACCCCCAGGAAGGTGTCGAGGCTTTCTTGGAGAGCAAGCAGGGAAAATCAGGGGCACAGGACAGAAAGTACCACACATCTCTGGTGTCCCAAGTGAGTAACTTGAAAACAGGGTTTGAAAGGCAAAATGCACCAGGGAATGGGCAGAAATTTGTCTCCTTGCTGCCAGAGCTCTTTCATACCTTACTGGATGTGAGCTGTCCCACATGAACACAGGCTGGAGGCTGAAAACTAAAACATTCAGCTTCTGAAGTGTTTCAGAAGAATTGGTTGCTGCTTCAGCTCTGAAGTAGCTCCAGTAATCTCCTGAAGTTTCCTATCATTTTGGTAAGGAAGGTTCATGGAGCTGTGAGTGATTCTGATGATGGTCCAGGCTGAAATCAAGGCATATCTCACTGGACACATCCCCCAAAAAAGGTCATTACTTCCACTAATGGTGGCAATAATAGGCTAGTGAAGTGCTGGCACCAAGTTCTGGAATTTTGCTTTACACAAGGGGAAGAAAATGGTTTCTGATGCTCTTTGTTGATATATGAGGGAGAGATCCTAGAAATATAACCAGCTGCCTTCCTACTTGCATTTTAGGACTTCTGGGATGCAAGTGCCCTTGGGATAACACCAGGCTTCCACAATGTGAGCCTGAGCCTTCTGTAGTGTGTTCTGTTGTATTTTCATGTCATAAACTGGCAACAGTCATTAAAAAAAAAATTTGTTTTGGAGATGATCAATAAATACGACTTTCTTCATTAAAAGGTTCTGGTGTTGTCAGCTGCCTTCAGCATTCAAGGTGCTGTATGTATGAAGGTATCACTGTTTCTGAATGTTGAAATGTTTTAGGTTCTTCAGCAGTGTTGGAAAGCTGCACAAAAATATTTGGATTTCCAGACTGGACTTTATTTTTTGGAAGCAAAGTGTACATTAATATTCTGCTTGATAGTTAGTGTCTAGAGTAGTTTCAAATTCAAGACCAGCAATTCCCTGCAGAGCCCCATATTTTTAGTATTTTAAGGGTATAGCAGCATGCTTTTCAAAGGAAAATGCTGGGTGCTGGGTATTGCCTAAATACCTGGGTTAGGCTGATGCTGATGAGCTCTTATCTCCAAAACCTTGGAGGCTGCTTCTCAGTCTTCAGTCAAGAACAGGAACTTACACAATCTTCTTTCCTTGACAGCATTGTCCTCGCAATGTTCCCAGAGAACGAGAAAGGATCCATATCGTTCATTATGGGCCACGCTGTCCAGGAGGTGGAGATCCTGCAGGAGGGGGACAGTGACATGGAGCAGCGCCTCGCTCGCATCCTCGAGCCCGAGGAAAGCCAAGCCTACAGCGCCGAGGAGCTGGAGAGCAGGAAGAACGCCTTGAAGACGTGGCTGGAGAGCAACCACATCCCCGTGGGCGAGCAGGGCGAGCTGGGCAGGACGCTGAGCGTGGCGGGGGTGCTGAGCATCGAGCCCCCGTACGGCCCCGAGCAGTGCAGCAGCACCAACGAGATCATCCTGGCCCGTGTGCAGGGCCTGCTGCAGGGCTTCCTGCAACAGCCCCGCTGAGCCAGGGCTGCTCCTCTGCACTCCAGCAGCTCTCCTGGTTTAGGAACCGTCCTCTTTTAGGAGCTCTCCTGGCTGTCAATATTCACTATTTGCAGAAACGCTGCGTTTTGGGTACTTTCGTCATGATTTTTTTGTATGTAAAGGAAGGAATAATAAAGAATAAACTCAAAGCACAAGCATTTTTTCATGTGCTATTTTTATTAGAAGCAAACTGTTGGATAGTGATGATGTATTAAACTGATCCGTCAGCTTAGAGTTTTCGTAACAGTATTGTAAAAGATGATCTATAACACATTTAAACTTTTCCCTGTAAATGTATTTAAATTTTAAATGTTTTCCCTTTAAAACCAGTTTAATTATCTAGTGCTGAAGGCATGTTTATTTAAACTGCTTACCAGATTCTTTCCTTTTTTTCTTTAAGAAAGAGAATTATGACACCTAGACTTCCCAAACCAACTTAAAAAATATTCAGAAAAAAAATTTTCAGAAAAATGTTTTCTTTCGTTTTCACAGAATCACAGAAATTCAGGTTGGAAGAGACCTTTAAGATCATCGAGTCCAACCCATGTTCTAAAACCTCAACTAGATCATGGCACCAAGTGCCACATCCAGTCTTTTTTTAAAGACTTTTTTTTTTCATGGCTGGTTGGTTGGTTGTTTATCCCATTACTCTTCTCCTAGTTTAGAATATAAACTACAATGTATGTCCAGGTTTGTAGAATTATTAGGGAAGGTTAGCAGGCAAATAGCAAGTTTTAAAACCATTACCTGTCTATATTTGTTATTTTAGAACAGCAGTGCTTGGAAAACCTGTGTTCTGTAGAAGGAAAATGTGTTGCAATACAATAAGTTTGTGGTTTTTAATGCTCTGTTTCTAGTTTATGCCAACACATGATGCAGGAATCATTATGTGATTATTCCTGAGATTATTAATGTACTGAAGAACATTTAGAGCTCTCATTTATCTCAGTGTATTTGTTCTGCCATATTAGGAGATATGGTATGCTCAAATGCAGCTGGAAAGTCTGCCTAAGCCTTATTCCTAAAAGACTCTCCTCAATCGTGCTGGGATTTACCTAGAATTACTTTTCATCTGTTAAGTTTGTGTTGATTTTTTCTTAAAAAACGTCTGCTGCACATCCATCTCCCCGGAAAGGTTGGGAGATGCCAACACACAACAGCTCCAGCTGCATGTCAGATACGAGGGGATGAACCAGGGCCTGAACTCCCAAGGCTGGTTGGGCTGGACCCGAGGTGTGAGAGAGATTTGGAGCAACTTGGGGATGCCTTGTTCCAAGGAGGGCACCGCTCCTGGCCGTGGAATAAGGACCACGGCGTCGGCTCCTTCACCCTCAGCACAGGCAGCAGCCATGATGGGTCACACATGAGGGGTGCAAACCGCAACAAGTGGTTCCCGACCAGTCTGCCCCCTCAGAGCCGGACAGGAGCTCTCACTGGGGCTGCCGGGGTCGAGCGTGTGCCCGGGAGGAGCGGGGGCGGCCCGTGCCCCCTCACGGCCCCTCAGGCCCCCGGAGCCGCCATGGCCGCCGCGCGCGAACCGCCTCTCGCGAGGCCCGCGCGCGCCGAGGCACGGCCCGCCCCGCCCCGCCCCCCGCGCGGCGCGCAGGCGCAGCGGCGGTTCCTCTATATAAGGGTCGCGCCTGCCCGGGCTCGCGCTGTCATCGGGAGGATGTCGCGATACGGGCGATACGGTGGGCACGGCGGGGACCCTGGGGCGTCTCACAATCGCGTCGGGGCTTCCACTGTGGGCAGGGGGGCGAGGGGAAAGGTGGCGGGAGCGGCAGCGTTCGTGCCGCTCCGGCGGTAGGAGAAGGTGATCGTTCCCTCAGGCGGCCGCGGAGAGGGACGATGGCGGAGGGCCGGGGCAGGCTGGGGGCGGCCGCCGCGGCCGCGGGGTCTGTGTGGGGCGGGCGCGGCCCTGCGGGAGCGCTCTAAGATGGACGCGGTGTCAAAGATGGCGGCGGGGAGGGAGCGGGGGAGGGGCGGCCGCGTGCCCGGCTCCGCGCGCGGCACTGACATGGCGGCCGCTTGTCCCCTCAGAGACCAAGGTGTACGTGGGCAACCTGGGCACGGGCGCCGGCAAAGGCGAGCTGGAGAGAGCCTTCAGCTACTATGGACCGCTGAGAACCGTGTGGATCGCCAGGAACCCGCCGGGGTTCGCCTTCGTGGAGTTCGAAGACCCCCGGGATGCCGAAGATGCTGTGCTTGGCCTCGATGGGAAGTACGTGCATGTCTGGAACTCCTTTCAGGCCCGCAGCCCTCGATCTCCCTATGCTACACAAATCGGGGATTTCTCATGCTCGTTGCTTGAGCACGTCACTGGAAAATATTCCTTTCGTTAATATCTGCTGTGTCTTGCAGGATAATATGCGGCTCCAGGGTGAGAGTGGAAGTATCCACAGGGATGCCGCGCCGCTCCCGCTACGACCGGCCCCCCGCCCGGCGCCCCTTCGACCCCAACGACAGATGCTACGAGTGTGGTGAGAAAGGCCACTATGCCTATGACTGTCACCGCTATAGCCGGCGAAGGAGGAGCAGGTACGTGCGGGCCCGGGGCGGCCGCGTTGCTTCGCCAGCTCGCTTTTGTGTAGTTCTTGTTAGCAAAGAACACAATGTTACACCAGTTTTAACTCTAACTGTCGTAAGTCAACAGGTGTATATCACAATTTTTTTTTTTTGCTAATACATATAAAATGTTACTATTTTAATAATCAACCTGGTCAAAACCTTTCAGGTTTCTTCGTTTGAGTCAGTCGCCTTGATTCAGAATGTCACGAGCCTTAAGATTTCATGCTGAGGCGCCTTGCAAATCCGACACTTAAGATCCTCCTAGACCTTGAGGTGATCAGCATAAGAGGCCAGATCCCCTCGAGCCATCTACACGTAGCTTCACCTTATTCTTTAAGGGCAGAAAATTTGAGACGGTGACCGCCGTAACAGTAAATTTGGCTTTCAATTGGGGCCCCCCTCCGGTTTAGAAAGAGGAACACCAGATTGACCACATTCCCACCTAGAAAAATCTTCTTGCGTCAATCAAGCCTCACCCTGGCTCATTGGGCTGTCAGTTTGATCGTCGTTAGATTGAAGAGAACACCTACCTAGATGCAGCGCTCGCCTATAGATACTTCTAGATCGTCTAGATCTGCTAGACCTTGGGCCAAAGAGGGTCGACCTGCAAACTTGCAAGGTTTATTTTAAATACGCATTACAGTGTTTTCTATTCTAATGTAATTCTGCAATGTAATTCAGCTTTTAACATTTTCCTAGGTAGTAAAAATGCTCAAGACAAGTAGGCCCAGACATTTTTCCAACTGACAGATGCTAGTGGTGTGTTTTTGTTGTTTTGTTTGGTTTGGTTTTTGGTTTTTCTTTTTTTGATTTATTTTTAAATCCTCTTTTTAGTTGTCTGAAAAAAGTTTTGACTTCAGCAGGGCCTCACAGGTGTGGGTTGCTGCAGCTGTCTGCTGATACCTGTTTTTTCTAACCTAAACCCAGGTCCCGCTCTAGATCCCGCTCGAGGTCCCGAGGGAGAAGGTATTCCCGGTCACGCAGCCGCAGCCGTGGTAGGAGGTAGGGCTCTGCCTTCTGTTTTCATTCCCACTCTTTCCTCTGTGGGCCCCTCTTTCCTTTTCTGTATTTGTTGTGAAAAGTGCCTTGCAGTGATGGGTTGGTGTTTGCTTTGTTTTGCAGGTCCAGGTCAGCTTCCTACCGCCGGTCCCGGTCGATGTCTCCTCGCAGATACAGATCCTTCTCCCCCCGCAGGTCCCGCTCTGGTTCTCTAAGAAGGTCAAGGTAAGTGGTTGCTGTTAAACCCACAGCAGTGTTGAAGGGCACATAACGTGGAGCTAAAATATCAAGTATCTAGATATATATTTATAGCATTTATAATGTAATCATAATCAGTGTGTTTTGCAGTTGATAGGAACTTTTGTGGTGTTACATGCAGAAGATCTATTCTGAATACTTTGTTTAAAATTTAAGCATATAAATTTGGAGCTGCTGTTTCTGAGATGTTACTTTTTTCTTTTTAACGTTTTACCAAAGTTACAGCCTCGCTCTGTGGTTAAGGTATCCAAATTCACCTATAAGTGTACAGGGTGTAATTGCTTAGTCCAGTAAGACCGAGGAACTCATTTTACCTGCATGGCAGTACTGACCAAAGGTGCTACAGCCTTCTAATAATAAAAATTACTTCTGTAAAACCAACAGATGAACAAAGTTCTCAGTCTTCTGGGACATTTACAGTAACTGGTTTCTGTCTCACCTGTATGAAGCATGTGGTACTAGAGCTTCCTTTGATTTCTTTCCAGATCTAGGTCCAGGTCACGCTCCAGGTCCCGGTCTGTTGTATGGCCTCGAAGCAGGTGAGACACTCGTTTTGGTTCAAACCAGTGATGGATTTGGTGTGTTGTTTGGTTGTGGTGGTGTGTTGTTTCTTATTTCTTGTTGTTTTGTTATTTTTTTTTCCTTCCCTGGGGGAATTTGTCTGGAAGCACTTAGCAGGCTGTCCAGCAGAGCAATATTTACACTCAATAATAATTTATGCCTTTTCACAGACAAAAGTAGTGGTGTACAATTTAAGGTCTGTGGAGAGAATTTTTTTTAAAAAGTAAATTTTTAGGTATGTAGTAAATTGAGGATGGTTTTGTGTGCTATGCTGCCTTAGCAGTGGAGGAGATGCTCATGCTGCTGAGTACCAGTTCTGGGTGCTTGTGAGCATTCCCGTCCTCAGTAACTGTGAGCCAGTGGGAAGTTGATTGTTACAAAGGGGAAATGGGCCAGACAGCGGCTCAGGATAGAGACCAGGAAGGTTTCAAAGCAGTGGCACGTAACGTTTTGTTTAACATGTGCCAGCAGTGTCCTTGTAGTATTTCTATGAGTTAGAAGGCCAGGTAAAGGTGAATATTGATTACCCTTCCAAAACAGTTCTGAGCAGAAATAGAGCAAAAGCATTCTGCTTTTTTTGCCAAGCGTGTTGAATGGAGCATTCTGATGTCCAGTGATAGCTTGAATTCTGACACTCTAGGAAGATGTTTTTTAAGTAACAACTAATATTTGAGTTGATAAAGTAACATAATAAATGTGGGAGGAAAGTTTAACTGTTCAAGTAGATTTTAATTCCTGAGATAAACTGGGAATAGTTTACTCATTAGTAGCCTCATATTGGTGCAAAATCTCTGTTATGCTGAGTAAAATTGGCATTGGGAACTTGAGCTGTAGAATGCACCAGCCCATCAGCACACACACTTACTTGTGGCTGATTCGAGGCTCTAAATGTGCTGTTAAAATACTTTCTAAGATGATCCTTGAAACTATTCTTGCCTTTCTAGAAGGGATACCTGCAGGTAGGAGGGAGGTGTGGGAGTCTGCTCTGGTGTTTGTGGAGCTGCAGCTGGAGCTTTGCTGGGGAGCTTCCTGTGCTTGCACTGTGCCTTGTGATGAGCGGGGTCTCTGCAGTGGGGGCTGAGGATTCCCCTGGAAGGGGCTGGGGAGGGCCTGCAGCAGCAGAGCCTTCCTTCCCTCTGCCCCGTGCTGCTGCCTGGGGTCAATTTGCTGTTGCTGGTGTCGCTAACTCTCCGTGTGTTGCATGCCCACTGGCTGCTTTGCTGAGCTTTATTTTTCTCCTGTTGTAGGTCTGAGTCTCATGGTAGATCTAAATCTGGCTTACCTGCTAAAAGGTGAGCGTTCAAATACAAGTACCACTCAGTTGGTTTTTGTTTTGGTTGGTGGGGTTTTTTGTGGGGTTCTTTGGTTTTTTCCCTCATCATTCAAAATCTGTTTGGACTGGTATTTCAGTTGCAGGGTTGGGTTTTTAATTTTATAACTGATTTCAAAAACATTTTTCATACATTATGGTTTTTTTTGAACAGTTGATTTTTTGTGGGACAATAGGCAATTCTTCCAGGATTTTGCATAGAGATGTTATACACTCATTATTAGAAAAAAAATACCTTTGACAGGATTTGGGGCATGTTTTCTCCTACCTTTGTTCTTAATTAAGTGTCTGTAGTTCTCCCTGTCCCTAACTCTGCTCGATTCACTGCTCCTGCTTTGCAGGGTCACTGTGATTACAGCAGCTTTGGAGCTGTGTGTTGCTCTTTTCCCAAGGGCTCCAGCTTCCAGCATTTTTCCTTCTCACCTGCAGCTTCTTGCTTAAAGTACCTGGGTACACTTGATACCAGCAGTGTCAGTGCATTTAACACCACCAAATTGTTCTGGTTTTAAATGGTCAGAAGTGAGTACTGAGAGCACCCAGGTGTGCCAACCACACTGACTGGTCTGTCTGTCTGTCTGTTTGTTTTCAAACAGCCGCTCAAAGTCCAGATCACCATCTCCAAAGAGAAGGTAGGAATGTCTTAAAACTGGAGTCTGTCCTGGGGTTCAGTAGCACTTGAGCTGGAGCAGTTCCTAGAGAAATTGGAAAAGTATAAAAGCTCAGGATTTTTACTTGCCTAAATCTGAACTATGAGAAGATGAATTGCTCATGGGCATTTCCTGCTGCTGGCAGTCAGAATGTCATGACACAGCTAAGCAATAAGAATGCTGCTGCTAAGGAAACCTCTAATGAAATGTTTCTGAGGAATTTAGAATCTAGGGAACAAGTGAGTAATGTAAGGTGTGGAGCAAGCCAATGAAGTGGTGTGGGATTAAATTCCTGCTGGTGACTCCTGCAGGCCCAGGAGTTGCACTTTTGGCTTTGGGCTTTTATCCTTGCCCATTAATGTGCTCCACAAAGGAAAATGTTTTCCTGTGTTACCAGAGAGGAGAAGTATGTGCTGGAATTGAGATTTCTGAGCAGGCTTAATGTCTCAACTCTCTTAATTAGTCTTCAGCTTTCAAGCTTAAAGCAGTTTTAAAGTTAAAGTGTAAAATATAACACTTCTTTTATTATTTGAGAACTGTAAATGAAAATAGGGCAGAAGTCCAGAGGAAGCCTGGGGTGGCATGCACATTTTCTGTTGGTTTTGCTGTAGGAGTTCTTAATGGTTTGTTGTCTTTTTTTCCTTTCAGTCACTCACCATCAGGAAGCCCTTGAAGGAACGGAAGCCCTAAAAGAATGGGTTCAAATTTAAGAAGTTTAGTAAAAAAGTTATTTTGTTTACATTATAAGGGATTTTGTGATGTAAGGGCTTAGTCCTAGAAGGCTGTTTCTATTGACTAGCAATTGGCATGAACCTCTATCTTCTAAAAGTCTTGTTAGCAGACTAATACAAAACTCTTCTGTTGTGTTTGTGTTCTGTGATCTGAAAATGTTGGGCTTTTTTATTTTATTATTGGTGCATTGAAATAAACTGCATTTCTAACTAAGAGATCAGTTGTGAAAAGCCTGCTGTTGACAGTTGGGATGGGGAAGCAGGCAGTGTGTGAAAAACAGCAGCCACGTTGGGACAGGCATGTGTGTGCCTTCTGCATCCCTGTGCAGCACCAGCTGGGGAAAAGGCACCAGTCTGTTCTTTGTATACTATTTGTCTATGTTTGTATACCGTTTTTAGGAAGTTTGAGGGGTTTTGTGGAGATCACAGGTCCGAAGCACAAGCTGCAGGTTGTGTTCAAGCAGCAGGATCTGTGGGGAATGGAGAGCTCCAGTTCCTCGTGTCTGCCTGGTTCCATCCTGGCAGTGAAGTGTACCCAGAAGGGCCTTGCTGCTGTGCTGATCTGTGGTTGCTGTGGGAAACCAGACTGACCCCATCTCACCAGGCACAGGGTACTGAATTAATAAAATAGTTCAGGACCTCTGCTTTATCTTTGCAGTTTATAATGGCTGTTACCAGAATAGCAGGGAAATTTTGGAGTATTGGGTAATTTTAGGAAAGGTAGGAAGGGGACAGCATGCTGTTTTCCTGGAGTGGCTGAACACCTGCCTGCCCAAGGGAAGTGGGAAATAAATTCTTTTGCTTTTGTTTTATTAAACTGTCTCAGTGTGTGAATTTCTCATATCCCATGCTTCTCCCTCCTCCCAGTGCCAGCTCATGGAGGTGGGAAAGAAAAGGGAGTGGAGGCAGCTGGGGCTCATCCATCCCAGCAGAGCTGCAGTGGCCACGATGGGCTTGATACTCCTGTCATCTTCCTCACAGGAGCCTGTGTTGGTGTGAAACTCCTACAAACAGTTCATGTGGGTTTTTTTTTTTAACTCCTAACAATCTCCCTTCCTCCACTCATCATGCCTCAGGCTGAAGGTTGTAGATCAGACTGGTGCTGGAGGCAGTGTTCACTCTGGTGACACAAAGGTGACAGCCCACTCCTGTCACTTAAGGCATTTGGTATTTGAGCAGCTTGGCTGCAGCAATGCTCAGCACTGCAATTAAAAGCAAGGCCAAAGGGAGGAAATAATAATTCATTATTGCTACAGCAGCCCAATCCTCAGAGCAGGAGTCTGGCTGAAAGCTTCCAAAAGTGGGACTTCATTCCAGCTGTGCAGGGTGGCAGGAGGATACCCCATGCCAGAACATGTTAGCAATTAACAATGGCATCTGCCAAGAATTCATATTAATGCACTACAGCAGTCCCATCTCAGCTGTTTTACATATTCCCAGTGCAGGAAGGGTTGGAACAGCCTCTTTTCAGGGAAAATGTCCACACTGTCTTGGAGTTTAATCTTGTCACCAGAGCAACCTGCACTGATCCAAAACCACACTGACTGATCCAGTATATCTCCTTACCACAGGACATTGTCTGAATTGCAGAGCCTCAATGCAAATCTAAAGGTGCTCACTTGTACAAGGGCTTTGGGTTGAACTGTAAACAGGATTCCTGGTCAGCCAAAACTGCCTCAGTCAAGTCTTAGTTAAAATGTAGACTGAGTTTAAACCAATTTGGGAACAGCTCCCTATGCCACACGCTGCCTCCAGCTGTGACTATTACAAGAAACAGCTGGCTAGCAGGTGTTTGTGTGACCAGAAAACAACACTACCAGGGCACAGTCCCATAAAAAACACTCAGGTTTCTATTCCTTCTGGAAGAGCTGCCATTCTCCCAGAATATAGTGTAAGCCACCTTAATTTCAACAAGCCAACAAACAAAAACCCAAAACTCAACAGTACAGTTGCCAACTTGTTTTTGCAGAGGTCAGTGCCACGTTTTGGACCAATAAATGCATCAGGACACTGATGTTACTTGGTCTGTTCTCAGGCAGCAGCCATGGGTGATCCTTACAGCAAACTGTTCTGATGTCACTGCGTGGTCACAAGCTTGACAATCATGCCGATGATCCGAGAGCCCCGGGGGCACATGCACAAATCCATGCTGGGATTCTTGATTTTATCCTGCAGCAGCTGGTCCAGCTCGCAGCGCAGCTCCTTCACCAGCTCAGCCACCTGACACAGGTTAAAGCACAGAGCAGGGCTAAGGCTCAGCTGCAGCCCAGCCCTGCAGCTCTCCCGGCACGGGCCCTCCTCCTCCTCCTCCTCACCTGGTGAGAGGCAGCCACAAAGCGGATCCAGCCGTCGTCCAGGGAGATGACAAAGTCGCCCTTGAGCAGCTGCATGTGCACCTGGCCGCCGCCCAGCAGCACCAGCGGGTACACGGACACCATGCTGCAGTCCCGGATGAACACGCGGCTCGTCTTGATCTTCTCGTGGTACACCAGGTACGGGCTCTCAAAGTGCCTGGTCTGGGACAGGGACACAGCAGCCCGGTCAGAGTGACGCTGCTCTTCTGCCCCTGCCACACGGGCCAGCTCTGCCTCTTCTGCAGCACTGACACACCCTCCTGGAGACCCAAAAGAGCTGCCAACAACTGCTGGCTGCAGTTTAACTCTGTGCCCGGCAGGACACTCCTAACTCAGGAATGCACTGTTACTTACTGTCCTAACGCAGGACTCTTCAATCATTAAGATTTTTTATTTTAAACAATAATAGGGATCCTCACTGTAATTTTAAACACTCAAGCAAAAGTGATTTCTTTTATAAAACAAGAGCATGCTTTGCAGAAAAAAGCATCCTAACCTGATAATTCACAGACGAAGGATGAATATGAACATAACCATCATTTTTAGTAACAAACTTCAGCTCTTCTGCTTTTGGTTGCATTTTGACCGCTCCTGTACTGGTCTTCTGGTATTTACCCTCTGGCTTTTTCACCTGTATGGTAAGAAAAAAGGTTATAAAAATCTGCTGCACCAGAAAACCTTTTAACTTCAAGTTTTAAAATTTTCAAAATCAGAAATTCTGTAGTAGCAACATGTCAAGTCACTGGAGACACATGCTGTCCAACCCTGACTTCCTTTGTAACCTCAGCCTTCTAAACAGGTGTGATTTTAAGTAAATTCACATTTCCTTCTGTGTGACACTGAAATCAGCCTGAAGGAACAGCAGCAGTCAGGCAATACAAACTGGAGCTCTGACACCATAAAGCAGCAAATTTTGGCAACCTAAGCCAGGCTCAAGGCTGCCACACTGAGCCCAAATGAAAGCAGGGAGTGTGGCTGTGCTAGACCAAAGAAGGGAAAATGAAAAAGCATTCTTTTACCTGGACAACATTGGGATACAGTGCAGCACACAGCATAGCTGAGATCAGCTTGATGTTATCTGCATTTGAATTTGCCTGTGAAATCAATAGGAGATCATTAGGGATCCTACAGTTCAGTCTGTAAAGGTAAAACCTTGCTCCAGGAATGACTGAATTCCTGAAATTAGCTCACTTTTACTGCTGCACTCCTGTGCTTTGTAGAGGAGGACAAGTCACTGCTCCTGCAGCCTCAGGTTGGACCTGAGCTGTGTTTCACCCACTATCAATGGAACAAATTGGCCACCACTGTCCTGGTGCCTAGCTGGATTGTTCTCTGACATCTGGCTACAAAGTGGCTTGCACCCTCCAGAAAGCAAGCACAATCTGTCCCAAAGCACAGGAATCCTACAATACCAAACCCTGATCACCCTGAGCATCATGTAACCCCCTCAGGACATGTCTGGCCCCAGTCCTTCTGAAGGCAGCTCACATGAAAACTGCATGGATGAAATGCTGAGTTACCTCCTCTCCTGTGGCATCCAACACACCATCGCCTCCTTGGGACCACCTCTTCTCAATATCCCTGGCTCTCAATCCCTCCTTCACAAAGCCAATGTCAGAAAGCAGCTCTGCAAACTGCCTCTTCAGACTGGCAATTTCCTGCAACACACAGAGCGCTGTGATAGCTGCCACACCCAGCAAGGAAGAGTCTTCCCCAGTGGCTCATTTCTGTCACTGGGATTCCACCAGGCACAAACACTGCCCTACCTGAAGGACTCTTCCTGACAGGAAGTTCTCCCTGCAGTAGTTGTAGCTTGCTTGAGAGCCCTCTTTGATACTTAAACGCCATCCCTGATTGAGAGGATGGGAGGAAAGCTTTAATAAAACATTTCTGCTTGGATATCAAACACATCACAAAACCCCAAGAGAGGCTACTGAGTTCTAACTCACCTTATAGGCCTGGAGAAGAGCCAGGTAGTCACTGTTTCCTACTGCAAACTCCAGCTTCTTTTTGTTTGCTTCTTCCCTTTTATCCCACGGTGACACCTAGACAGGCAGTAACAGGTTAGCGTGTTCTTCCCCTCACCACTTGGATGAGCCATTCTAGAGCTACATGGCACATTCTCTTTGGCATTTTCACAGCAGCTCACAGGTCAGAATGCAAATTTTCCCTGTGGATAACAGAAAATATGAGGCATTCAAAAGAGCACCTGATTCAATACCCAAAGTGACAGTGAAGACACAGACATCCAAACTGACCTCTGCAACCACAGCTCAGATTTGTCAGCTCCGTCCATTATCACTATTTCACAATTTATATTACCAGTAGTTTTCACACCAAATTCAGACAAAATGTGTGCACTTCTTAGCTAAAAGAATATCAAAAATAATATTCACTGTTTCTACTGTATATAAATACCACTCTTGCTGCTACCACATGGTTTTGAACTTCTGCTTATAACTGGATTATTTTAACAAGCACTGCACTAACACATAAACAATTTGGGCTAAAAAGAAGAATTAAAATATCAAGTGTAGCATGCTGCAAGTCACAAGAGCATTTTGCTGCTGCACAAAAACATGGCCCTCAGGTTAAGAATACTTACAAAAGGTGACTTAAAGGCCAGGCTGGCTGCTATGGTCAGCGCAGGATCCAGGCAGCGGAAGATGGTGCCAAAGAGCATGAGCTTGCCAATCCTGACATCCACAGGCAGCGAGGCCAGGTGGTATCCCAGGGGAGTGAGCTTCTCCTCCGGAGTTAACGCTCCCAGGTCCCGCAGCCGCACCTTCGATGCCTGCAAGGACTCGGTCCTGGGGGGCTCGATCAGCCGTGACAAGACAGAGTGAAGACTCTGCTCAGAAAACATCTCCAGGATCTTAATTCTTAAGAGGAGAGGAGGGAAAGTTAACAAGACAAAAGGAAGAAAGAAAAAAAGCAGTTTAGTTCCATAAACAGGATAAAAAACCCAAGCTTTTGTAAAAACAGATTGAAAAAAGCAAATAGAAAACATGCATTGAGGTACACATTCCCTAGAGGAGGGCCTGTAACACAAAGCTGAATCAGGGAGCAATGTGGAGTAGTGAGTCTGTAAGAACAGATTTCTATTTAGCACACTGAGGTTTGAAATAAAGTTGTTACTGCAAAACTGTAATTGGTGCTGCTCTGCTTCCTTTCAGTACGAAGGGGTGTGCAGCAGGGACAGGAAGGCCTCTTCCTTTAACGTTTGCATGATGAGGGTGCTTGCTGTGGGCTGTGGCAGGTGCTCCCTGCAGCAAAGGAAGGACATTCTGCATGCTGGCTTCTTCAGGAAACACAAGAGCTCACCTCAGACAGAGCTGCTCCAGGGGCACTCTCTGTATTTCTGGCAGCTGCTGTTTCACAAGCTGGTGGTTGTAGTGGTGGCTGCTGAAGAGGTGGAAGCAGACGCCCGAGGCCACACGTCCTGCCCGCCCCTTCCTCTGCAGAGCGTTGGCCTTGGACACAAAGGTGTCCTCCAGACTTTCCATTCCTTTGCTTGGGTCGTATCTACAGGAGAGCGAGACAAAGGCTTGTATCCACACAGCCACAGAATGGTCTGGCTTGGCAGGGACCTTAAAGATCATCCAATCTCAACTTCCTCTGCCACATGCTGGGACAGTTTCCACTAGACCAGGTTGCTCAGAGCCCTCTCCAGCCTGGCCTTGAACCTTCCAGGGATGGGGCAGCCACAGCTTCTCTGGAAAACCTGTGCCAGTGCCTCCCCAGAGTGAAGAATTTCTTCCTAACATCCAATCTAAACCTGCCCTCTTTCAGTCTGAAGCCATTTCACCCCTTGTCCTGTCACCTGCCCTTGGCAGGAGCACACAGAGAACAGGCTGGAGGCTGAGCAGGCAGATGCTGCCAACTTCTGTATGGATACAATTCCCACCCCTGCACTTGGAGCTGAGCTTAGACTGACTTTCTCCAACTCATAGCAGCTTTATACAGCCCAAGTTTCCTTCCAGTTTTTCCCAGCTCTTTGGAAAACTCAAGGCTTGACAGAGTTTACCAAACCCCAAGGAATGAACGCCAGCACCTTTTCTCTTTCATTTTTCCAGAGTCAATCACATAGACCACGTCATCGATAGTGACAGATGTCTCTGCAATGTTGGTGGAGATGATGATTTTGGTAACTCCTGCAGGAGGCCTGAGGAACACAGACTGCTGTTCTTCACTGGACAGTGAGGAATGAAGTGGATAAACCACACACCTGCAAGGACAACAGGACAAGGTGCTCAGGGCATCTCCAGCCTCTTCCTTCTTGGGAACAATCTGCCTGCACACACTTTGGCCTCACTGGATACTGCCCAGAGTGTTACTTCTCCTTGTAAGCATCCAAGGCCAAACATAACCACAACTAAATGTAACTCAGCAAACATTCTGAGATTTCAGCAGCCTGGATCATGCAGAGCACAAAATGGAAACCACTGCTCACTAGGGTCTCTGAGAACTTCAACAAGTGAACTTCCTGAGCTGAGGAGAAAAACAAAAGGAGGGAGCCAACAAGATAGAAAAGGAGTTACCCTGACTGGAGTCAGCTCACACATTTAATCAAGCTAATTTATCCCTGCAGGCTTTGTGCAGGAAATGACTCTTTATTTATGGGTAAAGACTGACAGTTTTGGAGCTTTTCTGCCTTACCTCTTGCTGTGCCTGTTATTAAAAAGAGCATTAGTCTGAAGCTGCTCATAAAGCATCTTGATTTCTGCTAGGCCAGGCAAAAATACCAACACAGCACCTATGTATAAAGATAAAAAAAAAAATTAAAATCACTCAACAAAAAGGACAGCACAATATTTTATTAATGTGCAATTATTGTACTAAAAAAGCACACAGGCTGTAACAGTCCTTCACAAAAGACTTCTCAAGGTAGACAATTTTCTCACCTTCCCCCTCCCATGTATATCACAAGCTTTGGAACTCAACTAGCAATTTATTTTTTTCAAAAATAGTCAATAGCTACAGAACCTCTGCATGAAAATCATTAGCTTTGGGCTGTCCAAGAAACTTCCAAGAATCTTCTTTCATTTATCTCCCAAGGACAATGAAATTACCTGGGGGGTATGAATGTCTGCCAGCAACTATCCATTCCAGCAAGGCTTCAATTAATTCTAGATTAACTTTGTCCAAGTCCATGACAGACATTGTTTTCAGCACTGCCTTGCTAACCCCTGGGAAAAAAGAAAAGATGCAGTAAATCCATGTCTTGGAAAAAACATCTGTGGATGCATGGGAGCAGTTACAGCTTTGTTCAAAGAGCACCTGGCTTAGACCTGAAGAGGGCAGATCCATGCTGTGCCTCAAGCAAAGCTGCTGCAGCAAGAACAGATACAGAGAGCAAAGTGGGACTGAGAAAGCATCTGAAAAGGGATGGAAAGAGACAGTAGCTGAAAATTGTCCATTTTCAGATGCTAAGAACTAGTTTCAGTCAAGATCTTTGCTTGTAGTTTAAGAGAACAATGGGCTCTCTTTTATTTTTTTTAAACTAGCAGAAAGTTGCTCATCTAGAACTTCACAAGTGCAAAACTCTGAATTGTAGATAAGCATTCAGCCTACAGTGATAACATCCCATGTTGTCTGTGTGCCAATTTATTAAATTTAAGAAGGAGTTCACCTTTATATCGTGTAAGGAGCTGCTTCAGAGTTAATTTCTGGTCTGGGTCTGAATCTCTGACCACGGTGTCAGTGCTTTCCAGAAGGCCAGCACGCCTCAGGTCCTCCTCTACTTCTTCAAATGCAGTTCTTTTGTGTCTCCCATTCTGTTCTTGCTTTACCTTCCTCCTGTAGGGACTGCTGTCCTCTAAAACATACCTGGGCAGCAAAAGAACATTTGGGAGTGTGGAAAGAAGCCTAACAGTCTCCTTCTAATAATTAACTACAGAGATAGGGTATCTAAAATATTTTTAAGTCTGATAGGAACTTTATACAAATCATAGATAATATGAAGGTCAAGGTGCTTTAGTAGCAGGCGCAGGTGATGAGGGAGATCTGAGAGGATTTACTTTTAAAATAAATGCCCAGAACTACTGCAGTCTCAAGGTCAAAAGTGTAACCTCAACCTCACCACCCAAACACATCTGAGAATGTGTGAATTTCACACCTTGTCATTGCAATCACATCTTCCAGAAAAAACTGGTCCACAGGAAATGTTCGCCCTGAAAGAAAACACGAGAATAAATCTATCTACACAATAAATCTATCTACACAATAAATCTATCTAGACAACAGCATGGAGAAAAGAGGAAAAATACCAAAGATTATTGCAATTTTATACAGGTTATTATGCCATACATTGGCTGCACAGCTCTCATCTACACTGCACTCCTCAACACAATTTCTGACTAGGACAAACAGTGGGTGTCTTCCAAGCATGAAGCATTCAAGGCCAGGTTGGATGGGGCTTTGAGCAACCTGGTCTAGTGACAGGACATCCCTGCCCATGGCAGGGGTGAAACTAGAGGATCTCTAAGGTCTCTTCCATCCCAAACCAATCTAGGATTCCATGGTGACATGCACAATGCACTCACACAGGCAGAGAAGGGCAGACACACCTAGATGAACACACCCATGTTCCCTTCCAGCTCCACACCATAACTCAGCAATTTAAAAGGGACATTGGGCTAAACGTGTACACATCCAGCTGGACCCTCCCACTGATCCTTTTCTCACAAGGATACAGGAGAGTCCTCAGCTGTGGTGAACCTAACCCAGGGAACCATGTCATGCACACACCATATAATGATTGTCTTCTGAGGAGGGAAATTCTGCTGGTATACAGACAGCAAAAAATGTCAACATTTTCAAGTCCTTTCTCTCCTAAATCTCATCAGTCTCTCCCTCTAAGTCTTCAGCATCGAATTTCTGGCATGCATCCCCATCTTGAATTGAGAAACACTTTGCAAGAAGAAAGGGTGAAATCAAATCTCTAAAATGATGAATGACAATAAAAATGAATGGGTTTCACCTGGTATGTTGATGATTGGACAGGAGTGGAAGTACTGAGAGAAAAGCTCAGCATTCAGGGTGGCACTCATCAGTATAATGCGCAGGTCTGGCCTCTGAACCATTATATCCTTCAAAACCAGCAGCAGGAAGTCACTGAAGAAAGCAGGCACAAGAACATTTGAGTGTCTTCAGCATTAACTTCCAGATTATTTTTCTCCCCTTCTGTCCACCTTCCTGGTGTTTTCAACAGTACAGCAACACCATCACACCAGCATGAGCTTGTTGGAATGGCCCAGTGAAAACCAATCTGCAAATCTGACTCTCTTCTGGTTGTCCCTTACTGGAGTGTCAGGATTACTCAGCAAAACCATTTAAACAAAAAGTTTTATAAATGACTTACATTAATGACAACGCAGGAACATCAGATAAGAAATTAACTCAAAGTAACAGATGAGTCCTTTTTGCTCCTCTTCTTCACTGGAAGAGTCACTCAAACTTACCCACTCTTCCCTGCTCACTATATTTTTCCCACTATATTTATAGCTTTTGTGGCATGACTAGAAGACTGGCTTGAAGTGATTGTAAATGAGAAGGAAGAGGAATCCTTGAGAGACACAAGCACTTTTAAGTGGCTAAAATACCACTTGAGCTGCAGAATAATGGGTAAGAGACAAAGCCTCTCAGAAACCCACTGCACTGCAGTGTTTGACAAGGAAAACAAAGAGAAGGATGCTTGCCACCTAATTTACAGAGATACTGACAGACATCATCTTTTGCCTGTGATCAGCAGGCAAGTGAGGTAAAATTGCAGGAGGCTACAGCAGGATAGGATGAGACTGTCTAGCAAAATCTACAGACTGGAAGGAAATGGGAGCATTTGTCCCTTGCTTTGCTGAAGCCTGCATGTGAAGAATTATGGTATTTGATAAAAGCTGAAACAAGGAAACTGTAAGAAACAGCTTTGGTTAAAAAGTTACTTAACCCTCCAGCCCTATCCAAAACCTCTTTGCAACACTGCTGCAATGTGAGGGCCCTTTGGAGGCACAGCAATTTCTGAGAGATGGGCTTTCTCACAAGCTGCTGCAGCACAATTTCCTACTGCCCCCAGACTCCTTCCACCATCCCATACCACTGCCACAGGATCAGCTACTGGCACCTCAGCCACCTTTGACTGTGTTTCTTCATTTTGCTTACAGGATAAGAGATTACTTACCTTTCTTCTGTTCTTTCATGAACTTCATCAACAATGACATGAGTGACTCCCTGCAGAGTCAGATCTCCTTCCAGCCTTCTCAACAGCACACCAGTAGTGCAGTACAAAAGCCTGGTAGCTGAGGACTTGAAGGGTAAGACAAAGCATTCAGTTCACTCTGGGCAAATTAACACAGTGCAAAGAGAGTATGTTCTGCTGTAAAGCATTTGGTTTCAGCTCAGGGCCAGGTTTGACTGAGAGGGAACAAGCAAGCCCTGCTGGAGATGGATTTTTATTTCTTGACTGACACTGACAACACCTGCTCATTACTCAGGGGCATTGCTACCTATCAAAAAATATGAACTGCCTTTTCTGTGGATACAGTTTTTTGATAAACAACTCAGATCTCTCTTCCTAGGAAGATTTGGTGAGTCTCTTTTTTAGCATACATCTTGGAAAAAGCAATCAGCTGCAACACAGACAAAACTTCACTTCCAACACAGCAGTTTCTGTCTGGCTGTAGCTGCACCCTCAGTCTCCACTTGGGAGACACATGGGAATGGCAACAGGCAGAAAAGCAGCCAGCAGCCTTCCAAAGGACACAGGATTACTCACACTCCCAAACCCCTTCACCTCACTCAATAGAAAGCAAACCTGCAAGACACAGCACTGCACTCTCATTCTGCAAAGTGAGCTGTGCAACTTGAGATGAAATAAAATACAGAACATGTTTCATAGTATTTTATAAATACAGATGATACAAACTTGCTTATCTCACTGCATGGCAGGTTCAGGGCAGAGGTTCTGTACACTAGAGAAGCACTAAGCACATTTTAATAGGAGTAAATGAAAACCAGCAAGCAAAGCATACGTACCTTGACACTTTCCAGACGGATCTGATATCCAACAGTGAGTCCAATCCTTTCTGTTCTTTCCTTGGCTACACGTTCAGCCACAGAAATGGCAGAGATCCTGCGAGGCTGAGTGCAGATGATGTTTGCAACTCTGCTTGGAGAGCCTTGCAATGAAGCATCCAAGATAAACTGGGGAATCTGAGTGGTTTTCCCACATCTGCACAACAAAATCAGGAATTAATTATAAACCCCACAAATGCAACACCTTCCACCCACATAAATTGACTGCATTCCACTGGAAATTTGCTTTGCTTCATTAGTGTGATCCTTCACATGCAGTTCACCTAGGACTGCTGTCACTGGTTACACTGGTCACAGATGAGCCACCACCTCATCCTTTCCAGAACATGGATCATATTTCATGTTATTCTGTGTATACTTTGATGCATGAAGTCTGTATGTGCAATCACACTCTTACCCTGTCATGCCACTCACAACAAGAACTTGGTGGCTCTCAAGCAAACTCAAGATGTTTTCTCTCTCTTGCCAAGCAGGGAGCTTCTGCCTTTCATACAGCATGGACTGAAAGTGCCTGGAAGACTGATGGACAAAGACAGCAAAGCAGTAAGAACACCACTGGGATGGAACAGAACCATCTGAAACAACAGCTTGTCTCTGTAATATTTATTTCTCTAAAGTAGGCAACAAAACTGTGTTCTGCACACTGTACCTTTTTCTGCCGAAACTGCGCGCAGATTCTGACATTTTCATTATACAGAGACTTTGCCTGCACATCATACTTTTTGGAAAGCTTCTTCTTCAAGTTCACATAACTCTCATTCTCCACAACAACTTGTTCAGGCTCTTCCTCCTCCTCCTCTTCTGCCACCACCTCTTCTTCCTGAGGCTCTGACACTGTTGAGGCTTGAGACAGAGAGTGTACAGTTAAATATTGTTATTACTAAGGAACGGGCAATGAAGGAAAGAGAGACATGTTCCAGCAGCATTTCCAACAAAGAACCTTGTTAGACTGGGCCTGAGGGTCTGCAGGACTGTTTCTGACATGCATTTAATTCAACATCCCCAGAAACCTCCCCTCACCTCACCAAATCACCCACAGCTTCTCCAGCCCCATCCCACTTGTCCCTACCCCTGCACTGGGGTCTGGGTGGCCACACACGGTTACGTGGTTTGCCTTCCTGCAAATTCTCCATGTGCCTCAGCTCACTTCTCCAACACACAACCCCTTCTGTGCAGTACAAAATGCTTATAAATTAGGGTAGTTTTCATTAATTAAGTGTTAAGTCACTGACCAATACTTTTAAACCAAACCTGAAACTGGACCAGGTACTTCAGTGCCTTTGCCTATCAAAGCAGGATTTGCTCAAGCCAGCCCTTGAAAGCTTTAAGGCTACTTTTGCTAAAAAAAAAAAAAGGTACTTTATAGCATAAGGAATATTTAATAACTAATGAAAATTATTTGGAATCTCAGTTTCTGGAACACAGCTGTTTTTCTGCAGAGGCGTTCAAAAAATGGAACACTTTGTCTTACTGCAGAAAAACCACAGTTTGCCACTATTTAAGAGCTCTACAACACAATGCACTTGAACACTGTCTTGAAAAAAGCTTGCCTTAGATAAAAGTAGTTTTGGAACTGAGAGCTGGAAAGTCACCCTGCCACAAGTGACACAGACTCAACTCTCCCCCTGTGAAATCAACCTGTCTGCACCAGCATAAACAGAAAGGGATGATACTTGAACAACATTCTATCACCACTTGCCACATTTGCTCAGCCTTAAATCCACCTTTGTAAGTTAATTTTGAGGAGCTGCTGGTAAATTTAAGTAATCTAAAAAAGAGGTTTCTGAATTGATGAGTTGCAAATGCAGCAAAGCTTGCAAACAACCTTCCCTGCTCCCTTCCCAGCACATTTTTCTGGTCCATTCTGAGCTCACGTCTCCCAGTGCTTTCCATGGGCTGTGTGACAATGGGCATCTCTCACTCTGCCAAACCAAACTCTGCTCCCAGAACTCAGTTCTGGGCAGCACAAAACCTTCTGCTGCAGCTTGGTTACAGAAGGAACTTCCTGAGGCACAGACAGATCATGGATCTGGCTCACCACATGACTTCAATCTCCAGAAATAGATTTGGAACAGATGGCTGAACTGGGGGTTCTGCCTTATCTCTCTTTTTTCCTTTGAAATCTTTCTGACTGTTCTTCGCCCAGAAACCACAAAGGAGATTTGGTGTACCTTCAGCCTGTTGATCTGAAGCAGGTGCACTCTCTGCCTGTGGCTTTACAGGAGGTGCTGCCAGCAGGGAGACAGGAGGAACACTGAACTTGTGGTGAGTATTGCTCAGGAGCTCACTGATCTCGTGTTCATCTTCCAAACAAGTCACCAAGGTGTACACCACTGGCTCATGAGACTCTGCAGCTGCCAAGGCCTTTCCAAAGAGGAACTCAGCAATGTGCAGACGACAAGCAAGAGGCAGATTCTCGTCAGTGGAGTAAAATGCCACAAGAGGTGCCTGAAGAGGATACTTGTTCTCATCAGGAAATCTCACTTCAAGTTCATAGACGGGACCATCATTATGTCTGAGATGAGCATCGTCTACAGAGTTCTTGGATGTGTTTAGTGGATGGTTTGGAGGGAATTCATGTCTAAATCTGCATTTTGAACCAAACCTGCAGCCTCCTTGGAGGTAAAATTTACATATTTCCTTTGAAGTCTGTTTTGCTGTGTCCCTTGTACTTTTTTGTTTAGATTTACTGAACCTGTGTGCCAGGTAGTCCAATTCCAAACTGAAAGTCCAAACACGATTTTTAATC
The DNA here is from genome assembly GCF_028769735.1 of Zonotrichia leucophrys gambelii. Lineage (NCBI taxonomy): Eukaryota > Metazoa > Chordata > Aves > Passeriformes > Passerellidae > Zonotrichia > Zonotrichia leucophrys. The sequence goes on from NC_088172.1 coordinate 92,690,790, forward strand.
CTTTCTACAAATTTTTCTCCATAAATTGACCGGAGGGCAAAAGCTTCTTCTTGCCTCTGCTCTAAACATTCCTCTTGACTGGCTTCAGCAGCTGCTGCAGAAACCTGCATCTTCTCTCCATACCTCTCAGAGAAGCACTGCAATAGCAAATCCTCCAGTGATGCCCCAATATTACCATTGCAGGATCTCAGCACTGCCCTGCAGCGCTCACAGTCAAAACCATACCTGCACCAAAACAGAAAACAGGGCAACAAGTGAGTGAGAAGCAGAATAACACAGACCTGCTTGACCAGGCTCACAGCAAAGGAGCACAGCATGCATGGCACTGCCTCTCACACCTCAGAATGCAGCACTTAACAGTTTCAGGGTTAGATTTCTCCACTCCACTACAGAAATTAAACTCTTCAGAAAAAGCTGTCACATATAAAATGCTCCCAAAACAAGCAAAAGTATTGAATAACTATTAACATCTGAGCAAAATGGATGAAGAACACAAGGAGGGCTTACAGAGTACTGAGACCAGGGATCTATCTCTTGATGATACAAATTATTCAGTAAAGCATCACCTGGAGAGTTTGTGCACAGCAAATGAAGACACTTCACTGCCCACAATTCTGTGCTCAGCTGGCTCAGCAGGCAACTTTGGCATTGCATCAGAAGCTTCCTGTTCTGTTGACCAGCACTGCTCATCATCCAGGTAGTCAGGCTCATCATCATCTTCTCCAGCTACACTGATAAAAAGAGTTATCAAGTTAAAATGAAACAAAATTAAAATGTTGAGTAGACATAAAACTCTGCCTCTGCAGTTTTAAATCCTTCATTTAAATGGTAGATTTGGCTACCCTTTCCCCAGAGTTAATACTGTAGAAGAACAAGGCAGAGTCAAAACCATAGGATTTGAGATTTAATTAAAAGTTAAGGGGAAAAATACTGTTTCTAACAGTATGCCTGCTAAAGCATGCTCATGCAGAGAAGCTGGAAGCAGTGCCTCCATTTAAACTAACTCTGATTCAGGTGCCAGCTCCTGCCCTTGCAGCTCTTGAAGGAGCTCTTTCACTCTTCTCTGGTTCTCTGATGTCATGTGTATGGTCTGCAGAGGCATTTTTGCTTCAGGTCTCTGCTTCATTTGCCCTCCTCTTCTGGCAGGGACACTTGATCTGAAAATTAAAACAGGACACAATCACGAGTTACCTGCCTGGCTCAAATGTTCTTGACTGAATTGGGATGTTGGGGCCCAAACTTATAATTCAAAACAAGAAAATCAAGATAAGATAAATTCATCACCTAAGGATTATTCAGCTGGAGTCACTCTTATGTGATCATGATTTGTCTTTATCTGTACACACATGTGCATACGTGTATTGCATCCTGTGTTGAATCCAAAATTATTTACTGAACACTTTGCTAGGTAAAGCTGTTCTTAGACTACAATACAACCACATATTTCTAAGCTTATTTCTAAGCTTAGATGGGTCAGAACTCACACAGGATACTAAAATAATTCTAAATTGCTGATTTTCCACGGCCCAGCTTCTGTTCTGTAATACACAGATATTAATATCCTGTGTTTATTAATGTGTTCTGACCAAAAGTGTCCTGAAATTACTTTATGACCAAAGAAGAAAATCAGAGGTTATAATCCTTAAAAAATAAAAACACTTAGCTAGATATCAAATCTATAAAACATTAATTAAATAATTCAAAACAAGTGTTTTATTTAAAAAATAAAACACTTAGCTAGATATCAAATCTATAAAACATTAATTAAATAATTCAAAACAAGAAAATCAAAATAAATCAAATCTATAAAACATTAATTAAATAATTCAAAACAAGTGTTTTATTTAAAAAATAAAACACTTAGCTAGATATCAAATCTATAAAACATTAATTAAATAATTCAAAACAAGAAAATCAAAATAAGATAAATAATAATCATGTCTGATTATTCAAAACAGACATGTAAAAACTGCTTCATACTGAAACACTTTTATCACTCTTTCACTTTTTTTTATATTCAAACACATCCAAAAACCAGCCCCAAATGTCTATGTATGTCAACATACAAAAAGTATCTCAAATGGTCCAGAGTATCCCAAACACCTCTATGCCCATTCCCCCCAAACCAACAGAAATACCTGGATTCTAGCCTTGGTTCCTCAAAGAGACAAAAATCATCTCCATCGTCCCAAATTTTGGTTGAACATTTCCTACTTCCACCGAGCTGAGGCTTGTTTGAATGGCCACTGCCCCCTCCTCGTTTTCCACCGCCTCCTTTGCCTCGTCCTCCTCCTCTGTTGGGCTTTCCTTTTTTCCTTGCTAACCAACTCATGTTTCCTTGGGGAAGAAGAGGAAAAAACAGTCCTTAGTTGTGAAGGTGATTAAGCCCATCACCATGTGGATGTCTGAGCACACATTATTTGTTTTTCGATGTGACAAGGCACTCTCTCAAACCACTGTTGATTATCTGCATGTTGGTGTGTCTGTATGCACCTGGAGCAAAAAGTATTCTTCTGGAACACTGTTTAGTGAGTTCTGTGATTTTAGAAAACAAAAGTAATATTCCTCAGCCATAAGCTGCAAGTTTGACAAAACTCTCTGTCCAAAGCATGAGCCTATCACTCTGATGGAACCCTCTTGGACACGGAAGCCCACAGGACAAACCTTCAAGGGAGATTTCATAGAAGCCTCTGCCCTGTCACTTTTTAACTCAGCAGCGTGTGCAGGGCTGAGACTAAAAGGTGGAAGGGGAACTAAAGCCCAAGATACAATGGTTTTTTCCACATAATCTCACACTGGGCTCCCTTCTGGAGGGAGCTGCCCATGCTGCTGAGCCTGGCCAGGGGAGGGACTGGACTTGTCCTCCCCTTCTCTCAGCACTGTCTTTCCCAGCGCTGACAGCCCATCAGCGCTGCCCAGCATTAACAGATCCTCCGGCGGCACCTCCTGCTAATGGGAAGCTATTGCAGGAGACAGTGAGCAGCTGTGGGCAGGAATTTATTCTCTGGATCTTTGCACTGGCACCTCCACAGCCAGGACAAGACCCGATGTGGCCGCGCACAAGTAACAGCCCAAAGGAGGACTTGGGAAAGAAGCAAATTCCCCTTTTGCGGCTGCTCTCCCCACTCCAGCTCCACTGGGGCTGCACAGGAGATCAGAGCCAAGCTGACCCTGCCCGGGGCAGTTCGGCAGAAGTGAGGGAGGGAGAAGGGAGACCGTGGCAGGTGCCCCGAGGCCTCTGTCACACACGGTTCCGTCTCCTTCCTCTCAGTTCAGAGCACAGAGCCCCGGGCAGGGTGCAGCTCCGCCGGCTCGTCCCGCCCTTCCCCATGGCACCCTCCCCATGCCGGCTGTGTGGGGACCCTCTATCCCCTCCCAGCTCCGCTTTCCCGGACCCCATCCCCTGCCCACCTCCCCTCAGCCGAGCCCCTGCGCAGCCCCTTCCCCTCCAGCCCTGCTCTCCGCGGAACCGTGACATCCACAGAGCTTCATCACTCCTTTTCTCCAGCGTTCCCACCTTCCTGCCCGGTACCTCCTGGACTCCCCGAGCCGGATCCGCGGTGTTTCCCTTCCGGGCCACGGCACCTCCGCCCGCCCCGGCCCGCCCCGCTGCTGCCGCCCCGCCCCGCTCCCCTCGCACAGGGCCCGGCGCTGGGAGCTGCGTGTGGCTTTGGCTGCTGTGGGTTTGAATATCTCTATGTGTCGGGCTGGAACGGTGACAGCGCTGTTTGTTCCTCAGCAGGCATGCTGGTTTTTAAAGTAGCTCTCGTATTCTCGAGTGAACACGAGAACGATGCTTGAAAATCTTGCTAGGTGCTTGCTGCACCAGCCCACAAGTTCCTGAGGGAGCTGAGGGGGCTCGGCCTGGAGAAAAGGAGGCCCAGGGGGTCTTCACCACTCTCTGCAATTCCCCGACAGGAGCAGCCAGATGGGGATCAGCCTCTTCCCCCAGGTTACAAGTGACAGGATGAGAGGAAAGGGCCTCAAGTTGTGCCAGGGAAGGTTTAGATTGTATATTAGGAAATGTATTCATAGAAAGGGTGGCCAAGCATTGGGGCAGGCAGCCCAGGGAAGCACCATCCTTGGAAGTGTTAACCCGGGGATGTGCACTTGGGGACGGCCATGGGTTGTTGGTGGGCCTGGCAGTGTTGGGTTGATGGCTGTACTCAGTGATCATGGAGGTCTTCTCCAACCTTCACTGCAAAACCCAGTGTGTGGGACTAAAAGGGAGGAAAGTGATACCAGTTTCGGAGTGAGGGTGACACAAGTGACAAAAGACCCCAAAGCTGTCACTGAGGTGGGGAAGGCCTCGCTGCAGGTCCCTGCACACAGGGTCACCCATGACAGCTGCCCTGCAGCACATCCTGTCAGGTCTTGACTCCATGGATGGAGACTCCACAACCCCTCCAGGCAACCTGCATCAGGTTGGAGTTTAAAGAAAAAAAACTACCACAAAAATAAGAAGAAAATTAACACACTGGTTTGGCTGGCTGTTTAAGAACCACCACAGCCCCCAACCCAGAGACAACACCTGCCATGAGGATGTTTCCTCAGGGTCCTTCTGCAGATGGTGGCCACAGCCGCCACTCTGATGGTCCGTTTGGGTCTGCTCTGGCCCAGAGAGGCAGAGCATTCCTTCCCCACCACCCCCGCAAGGGGAAGAATGGTTCATAGCAACGCTGCTGACTCACGTTCTCTGCCACCCAAAAGTGCCTGCTCCCCAGGGCTTGTGTGCTCCATGGACCCACCTCTGGGAACAGCCTGTCCACAGGAGATGGAGAGTCAGCTCTGGGAGAAGTGGCTCTCTACAAATGCATTGCATGGTCTCATGGGGTTTTGCCTCTGAAATAGCCTCTGCCTTCTTGTCTTGAAGTGAAAATACTTCTATTCTCATACATACATACACCATTCTCCTTTTCTAGAGGTAGACTGCAAAAAGACACCTGAGTTTGTGCTTGAGGGGAACAGTTGATTTTGTTATATTTTCTTCATTTTGTTTCTGAACAAAAACAACAACAAAAAAGAACAAAAAACCCCCAAAAACCAACCAAACAAAAAAAACCCAAAAAAAAAAACTAAAAAAGAAATTCTGTGTCCTCTGTCCCTAGACCTTGACTTCATAGGTAGCAGCATCTTCCAGAGAGCTTCTGTTAATTTAGGAGCCTGTCCTTTCAGCTCCTTTGCTAGGGCTCCACATTTATCTCAGCTGCACAGCAATTACACTGATTTAGGCTGTGCAGTTTCACATTTCACATTTTCTGCCTGGAGGGTATCTTTGAAGCAGATCTTTGCCTTTCAGGGAGAAATTAGTCTGCCTTTTGTTACTGTGCCTCCTCCTTTATGTCTCCCTGTTCTTATGCTTCAGAGTAGCTCAGTGGACTGGTGCAAGCACTGCCCTGACAGCCCTGCCCTTGGGTTACTTGCATTCTCCACATGCTCCCTTTGGAGCAAAGGGCCCTCAAGTGAAGGGCTGATCCTCCTTAGGGAAGAAACTGAGCAGGTGTGGAGGCTGCTGCTCCCTCCAAGCCCTTAATTATTTTTACTCAAAAGAAAGTTTTTCATCATCTAGCAAGAAACAGAAAATACTCAAGTGCTGGTTCGTGTTGCTGCTCCCCTGCCATAGCTACTTTGGCAGCCTTGCCCTTGGCCCCTGCGCCTTCTCGGCCCTGGCATCCCTAGGAAAGCCAGGGTGCCAGCAGGCAGGGAGGAGCTGGTCCCATTTCCCTGTCCCCAACTGGAAGTTGTCTTTTTTGGGTGCCACAGGAGGTCCTGAGCCTGGCAAAGCAGCAGGGCCACAGCAGCCAGAGCACGGCCCCACATGGCCCCACACGGCCCCGCTGCCGTCACTTCCCAGGGCTCCTCGCCCTCCCTCCCTCCCCAGCCCTGTGCAGTGCTAATTAAAAAGTCAGAAATTCTGCAACGCCTTCCTCCAAGTGCACAGTCCTGGTTTTCGCATGGGCACATGAGGATGTGACCTGAAGATTATATAATTAGAAGGTTTTTGTTATGCTTGCATCTCAAATCAGTGATTAGCATGTGACAGTCCCATCCTGGGAAACGTCAAGCCACCATTGCTCTCTCTCTCTCTCTCTCTCTCTCTCCTTTCTTGCACAGTGCTAATTCCCAACTCTAGCAACCACCAGTGCTGAAGGATCTTCAGCTAGCCTGGGGTAAGTTTAAAATGTACTCGGCTTGGGATGAAGAGTGGGGTTAATTATGCCATTTTCATATTATGGATAAAGCTAGAGCCATAACTAATTATATTGTGTGTGCTGCACATAAAATGATATTTAAAGTGTTTTGCATCTTCAGTGCCCACAGTTATTTTCAGCTGATTTCTTCTAAGATTCTGAATGGAGTTCTAGCTTAGTGTGCTGGACAATCTTGTGAGGCTGCATTTATAGTGAGGTTTCTAAAACAGTTTAAAAAGGTTTTTTTTTTTCTCTCACCATTTACAAGCTAAATTGAATTATCATGCTGAATTGACTTATTTGGATGACAGCTGCATTGGAGTTAGTTGGACACAAAGTGCAAGAGTGATGAGAGTAAATAACTGATTTTTTGTTCTCTTTAGAGGACTGGGGGTTGTTCTCCAAGTGGGATATTTAAAACAGCCAGCAATCTCAGCCAGCAGCATTGACACAGTCACCAGGAAGATCCCAAGCATTTATTTAGGAAAACTGTGGATGCTTAATAACTTGAAGCAGCAAAAGTGCACATGGATTCCTGCACTGTTACCCATGTCATGATTTCAGAAGCAGAATGAGGCAGGAAGCCAGGCAAACAGTAACAGTTCTGCTCCAAGCTAGTCTGTGAATGCTTTACTGAACCCTGCCTGCTTGCATGCTGAAGTTTGGTGTATCCCTCAGTCTTTTTGAACTGTGATCCTCTGCACAGCTGATTCTCTCCCCCAGCTGTGCCATTCCATGTGGGGGGAGTGCTGGCAGGGGGAGCACAGTCACACAGTTGCAGTTTGGGCTGCAGGAGCTGCCTCCCCTCTCTGCACCATGCATGGCTTGTGCAGGAACCCCTCTGCTGTGCTGCCTCAAGGGCACAACTCACTGGGACCTTATCCATCCATCCATCCATCCATCCATCCATCCATCCATCCATCCATCCATCCATCCATCCATCCCTCCCTTCTCCCTCAGGGATCTTATGGGAAGTGAGTGCTGGCCCAGGCTCTGTTGACAGGTTGGCTGCAGTGCCAGCTGCTCGTGCAAGGCACCAGGGCAGGGATCTTTGCTGGCCACCAGTGGCCAGCAGCATGGCAGTCACAAACAGCAGAAGTTCTTCGGTTCCAGAAGATTTGGCTGCTGGAGGGGAGATAGAAACAGAAGGGGACAATACATCTTTTTGCCCTGATGGAGGAATCTGGTGGCTTTAACACCTTCAAATTCTTCTCTGGGCTTTGCTCTGGAGATATTCTGACTAGATGAGAACTGCAGGAGTGTAAATGAGTTTTAGTGCTCAGCTCTGAAGAAACAATCACATCTTTGCCTTTTCTTGTCCCTAAAGCAGGGGACCTGGGCTTGAATGGGAGCCTGTGAATGGCTCCCTGTGACTGGGTACTGAGCCTGGCCAGTGGGGAGCCTGCAGAGGAGCCATAACATCTCCTGGTTGATGAGGGAACTACCCTGTGCTGGCTGGCATGTCAGACAAACCCTGGATTTGCCACAAGTGGAGGCCTGGTAGTGGTTTGGGAAAGGAGCTTCATGGAGGGCTTGCACTTGCTGCTGATGTGCACAGGGAATCATGTCTGTGTGTACAGGAAGGGACTTGCTCAGGACTGAGACAAAAACATGAAGAGGGGGATCCTCTCCAGCTTTTAACTGCCTCAAGGGGGATGTAAAAGATGGAGTCCAGAATCTTCCCAGAGGTGCACAGTGAAAGGCACTGGGTCCAAGCTGCAGCTAAGGGAAACCCTGACTGGATGTAAGGAAAAATATTCTTCTTCAGGGTACTGGAGGGCCCAGAGAGGCTGTGAGGACTCCAGTGTGGGAACTGTCCAGACCAGAGCTGGACTGAGTCCTGAGGAAGTTTGACATTACTCTTGATTTGAGCAGGAAGCTGAACTAGAGCCATACCAGGGCTCCTGCTCACCTTGATTCTGTTGTGAGTTTAGGACTTGTCCACTGCCAGCAGAGGGATGGTTTGACCAAGCAGCCCCATCCAGGGTCTTAGGGCCAAATACCAATCCTATTCTCCAACCCATTTTTGCACCCTTTAGGCACAAGCCAGACACTGTTCAGCCAGCTCAGGCTCCCTGAAATCCTGTCCCTGGTGAGGACAATCTTAACAGCTTCCCCAGCCACAGCTGGGGGGAACAGAGGACAAACCTTCATTGCAAACCAGGGCAAGGCTCAGGTTCTGTTCCAGTGGTGAGGAAGGACTGATTAGTTTTGCTTCTTATGTTCAGCAATTCAGGAGAACCAGGGAGAGAGAGGCAATGTTACACATTCACCAGGTACAGCAGTGAGCCCTAAATTCTGGAAAGTAGCCAATGTTAATGCAATTATTTAACATAACAAAGAACTAAGGGGTAACTCAGGAAGTTGCAGGCTGCAGATAGAGGACACACAAAGACAGTTACTCTGGTAAAACAGATAAGATTTTCTGGACCCACTTAACCAAGGTCAACCTACTTTGCAGTGCAGTCAGATAGCAAAACTCCTGGTTTGCCTGGAGCAGGAGGGGATGGTGGCATCCCCGGTGTCCCAGTTTCAAAGACTCACTCCTGAGCTCTGCAGAGGACACAGACTGTGCTTAAACATGTCCTTAATAGAATAGGCAAAAATATGCAAAAATGAAATCTATTATTTTCCAGCAAAATGCTGTTTTCTTTGTTTTCAGTGAAAACAGAGGAGGTTCATGTTTCTTACATATCTGTTTTGTCTTTCCTACTTGTTCCTCTTCCCTCAGCATTGCAAAAGCAATTCTGAATTTTAAAACCAGTTCTCTGTTAAGCACACTAGTCCTAGTTCAACAGCCCAGTCTCAGGAATTTTCTGTGGTGCTGACTAATTTAAATTGGGAGCAAAGTTTTAACAACTCTACTACTGAAGTTGAATTTATAAATCTGTTTTGCTCTGAGACACACACTTAAATACCTGGTCCTCAAAACTTCTAGAGAGATTTAGCTACTTTAAAAACAACTTGCAGTCTTGTCATTCTCTGGAATACCTAATACCAAAAAAGAATTTTTCTTACCATGGGATTGGCTTGGGCACAGCATCATGCCCTGTTGTCCCTGGCTCCCACAGAGGCCACACCTCTGACACTGAGGTGCCTTGCAGCACTCCTGTGTCTCCCAGTCAGGGAGGCTGTGGGCAGAGAGAACAGGTACAGCAGGACAAGTGCCTCCTAAAGTGCTGGCAGAACTGTGCAGCAGCATTCTGAAGGCAGGACTTCTGTGGTCCAAACACAGGTGTGAAGCAGATTTTGGGTGACTGGTTGCCTAGCAAAAAGCTGACTCTTGGATGCAGAACACCTGTGCAAGGTGTTCATGTGCTGTTCAAACTACAGCATGTTTTGATTCAGTGTCCATACAGGAAGTATCTTACTGAGAAAACAGTCTCTGTGGGACTACATAGAACCTTTTAGTCACCTATCCATGGAAGCACAAATGGCCTTGGGCTGGGAGGGAAGTGTTTGTACCAGCATCCACTCTGTGAACCCAAACAGATCTTTAGGACGCTTCATTCTGTCTCAAATCCCTCCTCCTTTCTCTGTTGCCTGAACTTCGAGCAGCTCTGCTCAATAAACCCTTTCTGCATCTTTCTGCACTCAGGGTTCAGATGAGCTGCCCCAGCCCAGGGCTCCCCTGTGGGCAGCTGTAAGCCATGGGATGTTCCCAGTGACCAGCCAGAGCCCTCCCGAGTGAGGACACGAGTCCCTGCGAGGACGCACTCCCCATAGCAGCCATGGACACAAACAAACACGAAGGTAAAGCAGCCTCTTATTTCACTTCTTGCTAGAATGAAAGGCAGCAAGAGAGAAACATGCTCTCATAGGAGCTGTCTGCTGGCCACCAGCCAGGCCCCTGAGAGCACCTCTCAACCATGGCAAATGTTCAGTACTTTCAGTTCTTAGAAATATCTGGGGGTTGACATTTTATTTCTTATTTTAGAACCATCTCCCTCTCCTCTCTGGAAAACATTCCTGTGGCATATGTAATGTCCAATGTGGAAAGCCATTCCTTTTCTTGCCTCGTGCCCCACTTCTGCCTTAGGATGTAGAGAGACTTCTGGCTGTCCAAAGCTATGTTTTACCTGAGGGTTCTGTGATGAGGATCTGCTTCTCTCCCCATGTGCTTTGTAGAGAGGGGTTCTTGTTCATATCGGTGCCACAACACAGATATCTGCACCAATCCCAGTCTTGCAAGCACCAAGATGTATCCAGGCCACACTGCTTGCATGCAATCAGTCCTTGTAAGGCTGGCTGCATTCTAGAAAGTCTGAAAAGCTCAAATCCAGGGTTTTAGTGGTTACTGACTTCTTTCAGAGGAATGTGGTGCTTGCCTTCCACCCCAAACCCCTTGCATTGTGCTTTGCCTTGCCACCTCAGAGGCACTGTGTCCATATGGTGAGGAACTCTTGGAACTGTGAGCAGGGGGAGCAGCTCTAGGAGTGCCCACAGCTGTCAGCTCAGGAGGGAGACTGGACCACCTCTTGCCCTCTTAGAAGGTGCTTGGTGGTGCCACTATTCATGGCATAGTTATCAGAAAAGTTAATTTCTCTATTATTATCATGATTATTCTAATTTGATGAAATTAGGTCTATGTACCTAAACCCTTACACTACAGCAGGCTGAAAAGGAAATTATCGCAGGGATTTTTTCCAATTAATTGTTATGCCCTCATGGGCTGCAGATGTTCAGTGCAGAAACTGGGAGATGCACAGAGTCCCTTGTTTCCCACAGTGAGACTGTGAGGAGCCTCCTCTGCTTCAGCTCTTTGCAGTGACTTTATAGAAATGATCTGGGTTTTGACTGGGTACATTCAGAGAGTGCTCATGGCAAAGGTGGAAGTGCTCATGGCAAAGGTCACAGTAGCAGTGATCCTCTCCCCAGTTCCAGTCTCACTCAGGAGCAGTTCCTCACTTTTAGTAAATCCAAGGATATTACAGACTGATGCACAATCAAATCCTCATGAAAGATCCCTACAGATCTCTGCAGGACATGGCTCAGGCCCTCTGTATCAGACTGAAAGACACCCAAAGAAAATTTGAGAAGGCTCTTTGCTGTGCTATGCTTCTACCTGACACCTCCAGTCCTTCACAGAGCTCTGCACTCAATACACCCACCCATGTTGTAAAAACAGCATCTCCTTGTCCTCCCAGCACCTGGTTTGTGTTGTACTATTAATTCAGAAACATGTCCTCTTGCTCTCTTTGGGTCAGTCCTTGCTATCCCCCAGCAAGAGCCCAACAGACCTGGCATGGGCTTCAGTTTCCATGATTCAGGAGAGTCACTGTAGACACAGCCCCAGCTCCAGGCATCAGGAGAAACTTCTGGCCAAAGGCCAGTTCCTAATTCATGTGGTTGCAGAGAAAATCTGGAAAAAAGAACCAGACAGGCCAAAGTTGAAGATGAAAACAACCTGTAATTTAAAAGTTGAAATGTGGGACTTGGTGCAGGCTGGCTGATGAGTTCTGACCCCAAACAACTGGCAGTTTGCAGTCATAGTCACTTCTCCCAGTCAGCCTGCTGCTTCTTGTTTTCCTAGGAGGGAGCATGAGAGGGTATCCCCCAGAGGCTCAGTGTCTGACCCAGCTACTCAGCCCCACAGCTGAGAGAGCCATGAACACAGGCAGGAAGTGGCACATGGGCAGAGAGGGGCACACAGCCTCTCTGCCTCTCCCTTCTGCAATTCATGGGGGAATTTGCTCAAGTTTCTCTGAATCAGGACAAATCCTAGAGACCAGAACAGGGCCATTTCATAGGTGTCCTTGCTGGTAACCCACATTCCCCCTCAGGGGTAAAGAAAATCAGAATGGAGCTATGCCTTGTATAGCTCTGACTTCCAGGCTTCAACTTTCCACTGGCTGACTGTGCAGAGTCCTCCCTGCATGCTTTTCCAGCCTCTGCAGGACTGCATTTCTGTTATCTTAAAGGCCCAGGCTGGAAAAGCACCAAGCATCTGTAGCCAGCATGGAAAGAAGGAGCTTGGCTTCCCCTGGAGTTGGGCATGGGGTTATTGGTCATGTCTGTGACTTAACAGCAGAGGCAAATCCTTGGAGGCAAGGGAAAACCCATCTCCTGAAGTGGCATTCCCAAGGGGAATGAGGAACAGAGTAGCATGGTGTTTTCTGGGAGTGAGATCCAGGCAGGGAGCCTGATGGAGGGAATAACACCAAGGCCATAGGACTGCAATTGCCTCAAAGGGCAACGGCAGCACAGCCAGAGGTGATTTCTGTTGGACAACTGAAGGTCTCTGCACAAGACAGTTGGACTACATGGCCTTAAAAGGTCCCTTCCAACTCAAATGATTCCATGATTCTAGGATTAATGCCTAGAGATAATGTCTCTGCAGTGTCCAAAACACTTCTGCAAAATAGATATAATCTCCTCCATCAGCCAAATCTGTTTCAGCAATGTTAAGTTGTACAAGATCAGCTGGGATCACCACACCACAAACCCCCAGGAATGACAAAACCAATGAAAAGGTGTAATTTTGGGAGGTTAGAAAAGATATCATTACTGCTTGGATTGCATTTTGACAAAATAAAACTTAAAATATACAGATAAGGTATTTTGCCTTTTGTGGAGGTAATAGAAATATGTACAGATATAGTAGAAGACAAAACTGACTGCTTCAGTAGAGAAACAGATCAGTAATGCTTTAGGACAAAAAAAAAAAAAACAACCCCAAAAAATAGTGTTATCTAAGGCTGGTACACAGAACTACACTTCACAGGGAGCAATTTAGTCCTAATTGCCCATACAAGCTTGCTCACTTCCTTGCATGGATCAACTCTGGCCAGACAAAGGACAGCAAATAAGGTGAATTTAACATCTGAATTTAGGTGAGTCATTCCCATTTTATAATTGCAGTTTATTTTACAAAAGATATGGTGTTCAGACCTCCTAAAGTGAGACTTGAGTCCTTTAAAACCGATTTGTTCCTCAAGAGGGACTTCAAACCCTCTGTTCCAGTTATTAATAGCAGCCATTATAAGTCATTTTAATTGACTGAAGTTCTTTATTCCCACAGGAGGGACTGAAAGTGTGCCTGTGAGTACCCCTGCAACACAGATTTCCCAGGTAAAGATGAGCAAAATGCCCTAAATAACTCCAAGAGTTTAAAGAGTTACTAATATATAAACAGTAGTTAAAAAGCTAAATTAAGTTGAAGGAGAAATGTAGGCATTTACAAGAAACATGGCAACCAAAATGTGCACACTGCATGAATAAATATCACACATCTTGGGCCTCATCTTAAAAGACCTTTCAGTAAAATTTCTCTGCTCACAACCAGTTGTATTTAGGCAGGTGGTTTGTGAGCTCAGCTAATTAAGCAGCTGACATCATTAGCACCAACTAGAGAATGTCAATTCACTGGGCTGGGGGGAGATTTCATGACTGAGCTTTGATGAGCTTTCAGCAAACCTGCTGAACTGTCCCAGGAGCAATGATCTGTTGACTGACATGGGGCAGGGGTGTCTTATGCAGCTGGGGCCAAGTCTTCTGTGGGGCTTTGGGTTATCCTGGCAGCCTCCCAGCTCCTCAGACATGGAGTGCTCTTGCCTGATAATCCAGAGCAGCCAGAGTGTTGAGTCTTTCTGCATGTCCTTGTCTGGCCTCCCAGCTAGAAACCCTGGTGATCAGTTCCTCCTGAGCTCTGTGCCTTGTCTTTGGGCTAACATTTTTGCTGCAATTGGATATCACAGATGCTGTAAGGTTGTCTATGACCACAGCCCAAGGAATATCCGTCCTGCAAGATGCAGTTTCAGCCTTTCCACATGATGTTTCCTACTCATTTCCAGTCTGCAGGAAATGTGACAGAGTTTTAAGCACTTTAATCCCTGGTCTGGTTCAATATGGAACCATAGCCTGAGAGAGGAAACATACCCCTGAAGTGGAAATCAGATTATTTGAGACCTCCCTTGTCACCATTGCAACACTAATGTCCATAATTGCTTGCAAGTGCACCATGGCAAGTGGAGAAGGCACTGCTTTCCATGAGCTACCCAGCACTTCTGTCATCTCATCCTCTTTTCCCATCCAGAGAGCTCCAGGGGTCCAGCACAGTGCATCCAACATGCACCTGGACTGTGTGCTGGAAACACCAAGCACACAGGTTGTTTTTCAGCTGACACGTGGGTACCTCCTGAGTCCTTACATGTCAGTCACCAGCTGGCTCCTCCCTTCTGCTTCAGCAAAGGCCCTGTGGACGATGCAGTTACCAAAAGGGACTGCACAGATGTGGAGCAAGGACTGATGAGTACTTGCAGCTCCCTTTAAGTCATCCTTCTCTTCTGTACTTTGCTGCTCTGACTGTATGCCTACCAGCCTTGCCTAGGAATACATATGCTGGATATACTCCTAGGCCCAGCTTCTTTACCACTGTAAACCACTGCAGCTCTGCTGCTCTCCTGCTGTGAGGCACTGCAAGCCTTCCAAATGCTTGGCTGTAGGAGTGCTGCCCTTAAGCACAGGAGTTAGTAGCTGTTCTAAAAATTACTTGTTTCCTGGTAAAAGCACGCATCATGCAACTGTGAAAAATCAGATCCAGGGCTTGTGTCAAACACTGGATTTTGTGCCAGATTGGTTTCAAGCAGTGTCCTCAGGCAGCCCTCTTTTGAGATACAATGTCTGTTTACTTCTTCAGAGCAGCCCCAAAAGATGTGCAGTGATGGACAGTGGATAAGCTGGGGAAGCACCACAGACAGTACTCCTTCATGGCCACAGAAGGTTCTGCTCTTTTCAAGGATATATTTATAACAGCAGAATTGTTCTGTGCAGTATTTCTTTATACTGAGCCTGTTTTCTCCTGCCTTTGACAGGCTCCAGCTCAAGGTCCCAGACAGCAGGTGCTGTTCTAGTGTAGGACTGAGGCAGCTGCCACAGGTGCAGGTGCAAATGGCCATCCCTGTGGAGACAGGGCCCTGGACAGCCTGGCCAGTGCTGGGGGAACCTGTGGGGACACAGCTACTCAGAGAAGGCAGGGCTCCCTCTCATCCCTTCAGTGGCAGCCAGGACAGTGACCCAGCTCACCAAGGCTCTGCTGCCCTCCTTCCATCCCACTCTCTCCTTCCATAAACCATCCCCATCTGCTGTGCAGAACCATCCTCCCTGGGCTGCCTCAAAGCCTGACCAAATCTTTAGGCTGCAAGGACTGTTGTTATCTTTTACAAATGTCTCAAATTGCTGGCACCCACCAAGAGAGAGAGGGGAGACTCTGCAGTTTTGCTGCCTCGGCTCCAGGACGCAGCATCAGTCCTGTGCACCCTTTGTGAACAGCATGGCTTTTCCACACAGAGCTGAAAATCATCAGGGCAGCAGGTGAAATAGGAGTCATGGGGCCCAAGAAAGACATACCTACAAACACAAGGCACTGGATACCTCACTGCTCTGCTTTGTCAGGTTTGAGGGCCACAGTCCAAAGGCAGATGAAGTCTGTACCTGGTACTAAATTATTTAGATGCCTAAATGCTTTTTTTGAACAGTTGTTGGACAGGTTTGAAGAACTCCCTGTGACTGTGCAGATTCATTTATCCTCTAGGCATTAGTTCAATTTAAGTTATTGTTTCTTAAATTCCACAACTTAAATGTTAAATTACATCTTTAGTCCCATGAATAAGTGAGCCAGGGCAACACATTATGGTTTAACTGTTGCTGTATTACACAATCTGTCTTTTTTGGTATGTGTTGCACTTAGAAACTTTGGAAACACAGAGTTGGCTTGACTTTCCAGAGGGTCACAAAGCTGTGAAGTACCTCTCTGGTCCTGTAGGCATAGGCCATCCCTGTGGAGACAGAGCCCTGTCACTTGGCCCAGACATCGGCAGGGCCTGATACCTCAGTGGCTTCCATCTGTTTTAACAGCTTATGGGATTAAAGGATGGTTTTCTACAGCTTGCGTTTAGAAATGAGCTCTAACTAAAATCCATAGCTACACCATGCTTGGCAAGAGTTTAAAGATAATGTGCTGTTCCTGTATCACTTCACTTGATTTTGGATCAACTCTGCATCCAATGCAACAAGAATGTATTTCCCTCTATGCTAACCCTGACCTGCTCAGGGTTTCAGCACTTCTTGTTCCATCAGACAAGCTCTGTGGCTGGTTGGTGTTTCTGGCTGCATTCATCCCTCAAGCAGCAACAAAAGGATGCATTTCAGTGTCTGAAACAGCCACTGCAAGCTGCATGGGGCTGAGGAAGGATATATGGGGCAGGACAGACTCAGGCTGGGCTCTGGAGCACTGAGATGGACACACAAAGAAACTAAGCTAGCACTGTCACCACAAAAGCAGAGATTGGCCAAAAGCAAATACCAAAATAACAGGTCACTGTCTGCTCTCAGATGCAGAGGATATTTCATCCAGGCTCTAATCCAAGTCTTTCCTTATGTTGGCTGAACTCTGCTTTCATAGAGTGTTTCAGTGCACATGGACACCAAATTCTCTGCAGTGGTCCACTTTTGCTGATGCTTTGCAGCTTTTCTTACTCTGAAACCTCAAGATCAGCAATGATTCCCACCCCTATACCCTTCAAAGGATCTGTGTAGTTTACCCCCTTTCTGGAAGCATCTGAAAAGGAGATGGCCAGGCTTGTGGGCAGAAATATTTCATTCTCAGCTTATTCTCCCCAGACCATGTTATCTCCAGGGCCAGCTCCAGGACTGCTCCACTGCTAGCAAGACTTGGGGCTGTGATACCTCCATCCTGAAGCAGACCTCTAAAATGGATAGCATAGGTTAGAATGGGATAGATATTCCAGTTGGAAGGGACAGATCTTGCAAACGAACCCTTGTCACTTGGAGGGCAGTGTGTGATGCCCAGCCCTGATGCAGGCTGGCAGACAGACTGTGCCTTGGCCAGGTCAGCTCAGGGGGAAAGTCTGTCCTTAAGCACCTGCGAGCAGGGATGGGAATATTAACATTTTGCACAGTCACAGTACTTTATAACCCTCCCTCCCTCCCCCTTCTCCAGGCACATATGTTAGGATGTCTGATGATGCCACGACCATCTGGGCTGAGATATCAGAAGCAGTGTGGTCATTGTCTACCCTAAGCAGCCCCTCTGACCTTTCAGACTACATGCACAGGTCACAGGGTGACACTGTGGCCAGGAGGGGAGGGGGAAAATGTTCAGCCAAGGAGTCTGGAGCTCCAGCTGGCCTGGGGATTCAGGGTTTCATCCTGATGAAGGAAGATGTCCTCAGCCTCCTGCTCCCCTCTGCATGGTCCCAGTGCCTGTGGTTCCTGTCAGTCTCGCTCCTCCTACCCAGGCACTCTGGAAATGTGTGTCCAGGCAGCTCAGAGTGGGGGCTGTGGGGTGAGTGCTGGGGATGGCAGGCAGACATCCTCTGGAAAGACACTGCCAGCCTTGACCAGAGGAGGCTGGTGCGTGCCAGTGCCCCGAGGTATCGGAAGCCATCTCTGCTCCATTTGCAGGACTCAAGCGCCTGAGTTCCCGGGGTGGCTCTCCGCTTACCAGCAGTGCTCCCGTTTTGGACTCAGTTTATAACCAGATGTTAGGCCGCATTTCTGTTGTAAAGGTAAAAACCTCTGTGCCGAAGCGCCTTGGGCCGCGACCTCGCTGAGGGCTTTGTGCAGGCAGCACGAGCCTCGCTCACAGCACTGGGGCAGAGTCAGGCTCACCAGCCCCAGCTGCTCCCAAGAGGGAATTCCCTGCTTAGCTCTGTGCCAGCCGCTGATCCCCCTCACTGCCCACCTCTACACCTGCCTTGTCTGCTTGCTCTGCCAGCCTGGCTTGCCCCAGTCCATCTCCTGCTTCACCCAGCTATCACTGCCTGCCTCCAGCTTAGGTGGTGAGCACAGGGCATCTAGGGACAGAAAACAGAGAGAGTGGGCACAGTGTCACTGTATGCCAGGGGAAAACCTCTTGTTCCCTCCCCAGCACAAGTTAGAGCTGCCTCCTTCCATGGAAAGGGCCTGTGGCAAAGGACAGAGCTTCTCCACAGCACTTGGAGAGCGAGGGTTTAGACCTGTGTGGGGAGAATTCCAGCCCCACGTGTGGGAGGAGGACTTGCTCAAAACCGGACACATTCTTGATTGCTCAGCTGCTTTGGAGATTAATAATCTGGCTGCTGTTATTGCAAACCTTTTGGCATGTTTCAGACTGTCCTCTCCTACTACAGGCTGACAGGCTGCAAACTGCCAGGGAGCCTGGAAAAACTCAAAAAAGTTTTTTAAAAAAGTCTGAAAAAGGGCACATTGATTGCCCAAGACAAACATCTCCTACTCTGTACCGAGGCTGCAGCAGGGGCCAAACCTCTCCCCATGTTTCCGAGCCATGAAAGGAGGAGGAGAAAGAGGACAGCACCTTACAGGATGGGTTACACTCAGCCTTTGTGACCCTTGGGGACACAAACACATGATCCTGGGAGGAGGGACTGAACCCCCCTGTTTGTGGTTGCTGTAGTTGCAGGCATTGGCCTCTGAGCTGAAGGCTGGTTTCACAGAAGCAATGCAGGAGCTGTCACGCATCCAGCATGGAGAGTATGCCCTGGAGGAGAAGGTCAAGAGCTGCCGCTGTGCCATGGAAGAGAAGGTGGCCGAGATGAAGAATTCCCTCAACACGTTCAAGGTAGGAGTGTGACCTGTGGGGGGCTGCATGCTTTCCATGTGAGCTTGCCTGGCAGAGGGAAGCATTCACCTGCCTCCATCCATGCTCCCAGTTTGCAAAGAAAATGAGTGAGCAATTGTTTTGGATACACCTGGGGTACTTCCTTTGGCTTTGGGTGTCCCCTCACTGCTCCAACTCACAAGTATCCCACGCTCTGGCCCATTTAGCCTTCTTGCCTGGCCATGAGGCAATGCTGAGACTTAGCTGGACACAAAGCAGCCCTTGCTCTGGGCTGCACATACCGTGGGTTCATGGCCTGCTCACAGGCTACTGCTGGGCCACTGTCCCACACCTCTCCTTGGGTCGGGTCTCCTGCATTTCCTTCAGGAACCAAAGCCACTGGGGAGCAGCAAATTAACACAAAACCCTAAAGCCTTTTGAAGTCACATTTCCACATGGCTGGGAGGAAGTGCAGCCTGGTTTGATCTGGCCCAAGAGGATAAAGACAAAGGGCTGGAGAGACAGCCTAGCAAGAAGGCTTGATGTACATTTTAGACCAGCCAGTGTCTCCATGCAGAAAGTGGATGATGAGGCAGGCAGAGAAACTCTTTTATAGTTTTTATTGCAAATTTTCCCCAGGGGGTTTGCTGAGTCAATAGTACCTTGTGAAGCTAAAGAGGGCTGCTTACTGACAAAGCCCATTACTAACCCTGTGACAGGGAGACAGATGGCACCAGGCAAGAGGAGTCCTCGGTGCCAGATGAGCAAGGAAGACAACAAAGGGCAAGGGCACATGGGAGAGGTCTCAGAGCAACCAGACAAAGGGTTACCCAGGATATTGTCATAGGGAAAAAGGGGATTTAAAATGCAGACACAAAGAATTATGCAAGCAACAGAAGGGGCAAAGGCTGCTCTCCCTCTGCCTCGTGCCCATGTTGGCTGTTCAAACACTGAGCTCCCACTACAGTCACCTCCTTGCCTGGGGGAAGTCCTTTGGTTTACATGAAACTCTTGAGTATTTCTCCTCAATCCTGCTGCTCATGTTCATGGAATATGCAGGAACTTCATGCATCAGAGCTCTACATCTGAATAAGGCTTGGCTGAAACTGCTTGAGGGAGGATGGACAGGGAAGATATGGAGGGCCTCATTTCCTTAGGAAACCAGGCTAAAAGGGCAGATCCATGGCCTGATTGGCAAAACTTATACATGTGAGTGTTCACACTGGGATCTGAACCAAGTGCAGCATGTGAATACACATGCTGGAAAACTGCAGAGGGAAATGTGCTCCCTAAGGCCCACATCCAAATGCCATTAAGGGCAGGAGTGCTCCCAATGCTTTCAGCTGGTGGGGGATGAAGCCCTGAGTCTCATCTCCCACCAGTGCCTTGACCACGGGGCTCCACACTGCCTTGGGTGAGTGGCCTGTAGGATTAAGGATCATCACGTTGTGCACGTCACACATGCTGGCCTTGCACAGGAGGAGTGCAATCACAGAGCCACTCCCCAGAGCACCCTGCAGCACCTTCTGTGCACACCAGCCAGCACTCAGAGCTGTGCCACGTAGGGCTGATGGCCATGCTGTGCTTTTGCCTGTTTCTCAGGAGGAGCTCAGCGATGCAAAGTCAATGATTGAAGAAATCAGTGCCAAGCAGGAGGAAATGCAACAGAAAATTGAGCAGCTGCAGCAAGAGAAGCGGCGGGAATCACGGAAAATGAAAGCTAAGTAAGGGCCCAAACTCCAGGGTCCTGAAAATGCTAATTAGCAGTGGTGTCCATTTTGTTCCTTTCTGTAGAGCATAATTTCTTAATTTTTTTCCTGGCTGGAAGTGTGTAACAACCCTGTTTATGACCAGAAATGCTTCAGTTCACCCCAGACTCCAAGACATACACCCCACAGAGCAAAGACAGAAGAAAAATGCTAACACCTCACTGTGATTCCAACAGAAAAACAGCCCCCAGCAGCTCCCTGGAGAACCAGGGCCTGGTGGAACAGAGACCCACTAAAGACGTGCTGGGGCTGCTGAAAGTCAGCGGCCTCCCCCATTCAGACAACAGCACTGCAATTTCCCCTTCCAGGCTTGCAGGACTCAATGGGCTCCTGATGGTGCAGTCCTGCTCTGCTTTCCTGTCACCAGCCTTTTCTCCTCTGAGCAGAGTCAGGGAATGTTCTCACACTGATGCTGTGATGAAGCAGACACTTATCCAGCTTGGTCCTAATTAGCCTTCTTCTGAAAAGAGAGTTTTGATCATGAGTCTATACAGCTGCCTTGATGCAAACACTTTGCAAATCTAGGCTAGCCCCTCAGCTAATTAAGCTATTTAATTAGATGAAATATGCTCTGCAAAATAATAGATCTGAAATAACCTTCTCCTGTAGCCAGTGGAAGTTATTTCCAGAACATTGTTCATGAACTGCCAATTCCATCAAAGCCAGCTCCTTTCCTGGTCTCTGCTAGAGTTGTCCTATTTCTGACAGTGTTGGCCACAAATGTCGTGTAGGAGCTTCACCTGTAGCATTCAGACTTTCCAAGCACGTCGTTCTTTGTGTTTGTACAGGAGAGCACAGAAGGATGACCACGGATCACAGACAGTGCCAACACCTCTCCAGGGCAGCCCGTTCCGATCCATCAACCTCCCAGAACCTGTGCTGATCAATGAAGATTTTACAAGTCTTTTACACAATGTGACTTATGAAAAAGGTAGGAAACAGAATAGGCAAATGCAGTGCCTTCCTCAGGAAAAAAAATCAGAAAAAGATCACTGGGGTAACCTGGGTTCAGGAAGTATTTGCTTTGCAAACACTGTTTCAACATCCATTTCTTGCTTCCTCCAAGGAGAGGGATACAGGCTGGATTTTCATTCTGTAGTGCCAGTGGCACAGATACAGAACCAAATGGGGGCTCTTGATAAAAATCTTATTTTTGTTTCTGTGTGAGGGAGCAGGGAACATGAAGGAGAATCACACCTTGATGAAGAAAACACTGTCAACTGCCAAACACTTGGAAGTTGGAATCAAAGAAAAGGAGATGGATCAGAACCTTTCATTCTATAATTAAGTCTGGGAGTCTAAGCTGGTCTATCACTCTCTTGCTGTTCAGACAGGAAGACAATAAAAACATATTCATTAAAAATGTCAACAAAGGCAGAGATTAGATGAAAACCATGTGCTGTTTTCTACTCTGTTTTGCTCAGAACCTGTCAGTCATAGCCCTTCTCTGCCCCATGCTCTGAGGTGACATGTCAGCCATCTCCCTCACATCACTCTTGCACAACCACCTTTCTCACCCACTTCTCCACTGCTCCTTCCTTTCCAGTCTCATCCCTCTGCTCTTCAATTAGCTCCTTTCCACTCAAAACATCAGTCCTGTCTCTTTGTCAGGTCTCCATCCTCTTTGTTCTGTGTGGAGTATCCTCTACCAACCTGCACCTGCATGCCAGGAGAAGCCAAGACTGCTCACATTCCTCTGCAGTCACACAGCACTGAGCACAGCAGGGACCCCACATTACCTGTCTGCAGGGGCTACTGAAACACAGACTTGTGACAAGAGCCCAGCAGAAAAGATCCTCCTTACAGGAGAGTCCAACAGGGGTGCTTTCATAGCAAAACTGTGAAAGACTGGAGGATTTTGCCCTACTGACAGGGCTTGGCAGGAAGAAGCAAGCTCTACAGTTGCCTTCTGTTGCTAAAGTTCCCTTTGTTCCTCAACAGTGTCTGACACCAGGATCATGCCCATGGGAGAAGGAGGTGTGAAGGTCATAGCAGGCCCAGGTAATAAAATATCAAGCATCAAGACAGCAGGAAAATGATTAAATTAGAGTGCTTGCTTTACTACTCAGAAGAAATGCTTTCAGGGAAGGCATTTCACAGGGATGTCTTTCACTCTGCCCTGTACCTCCATTTTCCTATTTGCAGTTGAGATATGAGGGCAAACCTTTGTCCCTGAAGTGTCTGTGGGGGTCAGTGCCAAGGATTTGGCAGAGAAAGCCTTTCTGCTGTTGCTTTCTTAGATTCTATGTGCTTTTGCAGAAAGGAAGAATTGAAGCTTCCTGATGTGACAAAGAATAGCGAGAGCACCACTTCTCCCACTTGGGAGGAGAAGGTGTTTCTGCTTCTCTAACATATGTCTAATTTTGGATCTTATTTGGCTTGAAAATAAACACTGGAAGAGTGCAGACCATGTTCTGCTGAAGAGCTCACCAAATGCATTTCCTTTGTAAATTAACTTCACAAGGCTACAGCCCTTGTGAAGCACAAAGAATGCTCCAAATTCACCCTCCAGTGCCTCAAATGGATGGGAACACAGCTGCTTGCTGCAGCATAACCTGTCAGAGAGATGCTGAGATGTCAGAGTCCATGGAGCTGTCTGTCATTGCAGGAGCAGCCATAGAGACAGATGACAGCCTCAAGCCTTCCCTGGCAACAGAGGGACAGTCAAAAATGCATCTGCCATCAACAGTGTGGAAGCAGCCCAAGGACACCAAGGACTGGGGAGATGAATACATTTCCAAAGAGCAACCAGAGAGAGGGAAGGACATGGGCCAGAGCAGATACAGCTCAGCAGACAACATAATATGTGAACCCTCTTTGGCTGGTAAGGAGTAGAAAACTCTGGCCAGAGAGGCTCAAAGCTGGTGTGAGCTGGCTGGTGATCAGCATCCATGGAGGGACACACACAGACCAGTTTCTGCTGCTGGGGGGAATCTCTCAGGGCCTCACACTCCAAGACCTCTGGAGTATTTGTTGGGCTGTGTGACTGACAGAACCACTCTATCCAGGACAGCCCTCCTCCTTTCCAAGACCTGCCAGATTCAGAGTACTGAGGGGATTGCAGCAGAGTGGGTGCTTAAGTGGGTGAAAAATACAACTGCTCATTCTGCAGGGTTTCTTCAGGATGGGAAGACCTGATATGAGTTGTTTTGCCTTTGATTGTTTGTTTTGTTATTCTTAGAAAAATTTTGTATTTATAGGGGGAAATACATCTGCTTTGGAGTTTTCTTAGCAAACTGAGGCACTGGTCATGGCTGGGCCATGCTGTAGCATCAGGGTGGAGTTTTACATTTTGGGTAAAGAACACAGAAAAAGATGAGGCATTGATATAATTTTAAAAAAGTTTCTCTTTTCATGATCCCCTCACCAGTCGAACATGCAGCTGTCCTTGAGGTCAGTATTTTCTTATTTTTAAACTTAACCCTTATCTTCTGGAAGCCAAAAGGCAGAACATCGCCTTGGAGCTGCTGGAGTCAGAAAGGAAGTACGTCATCAACCTTTCCCTCATCCTGAAGATCAAGGCCACACTGCAAGGGCCAGATGTGAAAAGAAGCACCAAAGAGAGAAGGTATTTGATGTAATGTGCTCTCTGTCTTTTGGGGAGTTTTCTTCAGTCAATATTACTTCTGCATTATCACCTCACAAACTTTTCTTACATCCACACAGAGATCTTTGAACACTTAGTTGAAAACTGGAGGCACTGAGAGGTTTTTGCAGTCATTAAAGACATTCCTACCCGTCCCTTGCATCTTGTCCACCATCTTTCTGATTCTGGGTAAAATCAGTGTGAAGTGGCAGAAAGGCAGTAGCACATTTTGACCAGCTCTGCACCAGGGGGTTGTCTTGTGAAAGGGCCTGACAAATGGGACAAGACAGAAAGCTGGGGAGCTCTCCTCCAAGCTCTCAGTGGGATGGCTCAGGGCCATAGTCCTGCATGATCAGCCACTGCAGCATTGCCTGGGGCTTTTTAGTGCTGCCAATTCTGGTCAGCTACTCAAGGCATTGCAAGGAAAGCCTAAGGAGCTTTCAAAACACTTCATTAATGGCCAGCTGGAGAGGGTACTTGCATGTACACAGCAGCCAAAACAGGACCCCCCAGTGCAGCCAGGGTTCCAGCTACAGGAGTCAGTGACACCTGTGCCATTGTAGCAATAATAGTGCAGTCAATATTACATGTGCAAGGCTGGGCTGACCACTCAGGAATGCCCACCTCAGCAGATTTCACTTATTAGGGATGAGGTTTTGCTCTGTGTAACCAGTCTGGCTTGGTCTCCCATCAGCTTTTTCCCCAACTCTTTGCGGTTCCTGGTGCAGCAGCACGTGGATTTACTGCACGCTCTCCAGGAGAGAGTCCTGAGCTGGCCACGACAAGGGATCCTAGGAGACATCTTCCTGAAGCTGACAAATGATGAGGTATGTTGAAGACCTCTCCAGAATCTTCTGTCATGTTTTATGACATTTTATTGAGGTGCAGGTGGACCAAGACACCTTGAACAGAGGGGCTGTGCTGTGCAGCTGTGGCCTGAAGGGCAAGAGCTTTCAGAAACCCCCTTGGAGCACAGTCCTGGGCCATGGCAGCCCCTCTGGTGTTCAGGGATCCCACATGCCAGACCCACCTGTGGGCAAGCAGCCCCATAGCACAGCTCCATAAGCTACATGAGACCCAGACCTGCTTGCAGGAGCCACAGGTGGGCCTTGAGAGCTTGAATGGCTGCATTTCCAGTGAGGGTGTGAAAAGAGAGGGGTTCTGATGCTCCCCTGCCCCAATACACCTTGCTCGGAGTTCTGACAAGCACATGGGCAGGCAGAGGCCCACATGGTTTGTTGTACTCACTTCTGTTGCCCTGGTGAGCAGCAGGGACATGTAAAAACTCATCTGATACTTTATAAGTTTTAACAATCTTAGATAAGAAGAGCTTTTTACTGCCCAGCCTCTCTACCCCTCCCCACCTGCAGTAAAGCTTTACACACTGTGCTCAACAGCTGAACACATTTTATAAAACAGACTTTCCTGAGAAGTTCCAAGCCCTGAAGGAGTGAAACAGCAGCTCTGCTGCACTGGTGACCTTCCAGCAGTGATGGTGGGGAATTAACTGGTTGGCTGGCTCTGTGAGCAAAAATCTCTGTTAAGTTTGGGTGTTCTTTTCTTTTCTCTTTTCTAAGAATAATTTTCTGGACTACTACGTTGCTTACCTGAGGGACCTGCCAGAATGCATCTCTCTGATCCACGTGGTGATCCTGAAGGAGGTAAACATCCTGTCTGCTTCCCAGCACGTAATGGCAACATGCAAGCCTGGATCTCTCCTGTTATGCCTGCCCATGATAGGACTCTCCTGCCAATCCACTTGTTCTGTTTCCTGGAGGTTGCTGTGGCTGACTGGCACCTACAAAAGGCAGCTCTGACACCTTCCTCACTGTCTGAAACCAAAGCAGCTTCTCTGCTGTGCCAGGAAACAATGTCTCAGATTAAACCTCCCAAAAGCTTGCCTATGAACATGCTATCCAGATCTTTTCCAGGAACTGTCTCCTGGAAAATGGAGGACTCACCCAAACAGAGGAATTGAGTCCTTTAGAGAGAAAAGAGTCTTGACTTTCAGCTTCATCTGTTTGGGTCTGGATTCTTGGTTTAAACTTAGAAAGTTAAATATAAAGGTAGTTTAAAGTGCAGTAACCTATTTGCTTGCATCCAGTATATTTTAATTTAGAAGTCAATCTCATTTTGTTCAATTAATTTGAGCCTAAACTAAGAACTTGATTCTGAGCAACAGTGTCTTCTTGGAGTTTCACTGAAACTTAACTAGTGCAGTTTCAGTGTGCCTCCCTACTTTATTAGGCTGAGTGTCCCTGGTAGATAATCCCCAACCTAAATGCCTGGTGTGCCCCTGTGAACTGTTTATAACTCCTTACAGCACAACTACTCATTAAACCACAGAACCATCTGGAAGGAGATATGTTTTATGGGTGGGAAAGACTCTTAAGTCACTTTCTCTATTTCAGGTAGAAGAAGAAATCAAGTCTGATCTCTACATTCTGTTCTTTCATATAGTCCAGCGAATCCCTGAATACCTTATTCATCTACAGGTAGGGCCCCAGCATGGAAACTGTGCTGTTGAGCTCTAATGACATCAGGTGACTTTTGACTCAGAGCTGGTATTTGTCAGGATCCTGCACAGGAACAGGATCCTGACAAACCCAGTGGGTTCTTTGAAGAAAAAAAAAACTTTTAAAGGGAAAGCCAGCTAACAATAGGTTAAGTTTCATCTTTTTCACGTGAGGCTTGCTTATATTTGCCAGTTTCTCCAATTGGCCTGACAGAAGCAGCTTTTGTCCCCTGGGAAGCCAAAGGCTCTGTTGTCTGCTGCTCTGGGAAAACAGGAGGTCAGAGATGGGACACATCTGAGAGGGCTCCTAGGGCCCAACAACCTGTCCTACAGAGAGATGGCTGATAAAAAGATTTCTGGTTCACAGAAGGCTTATCTGAATTGTACTGAAACATTTCAGATAAGGCGAATACACAGAAAGCAACCCCTAGAAAATCAAAACATCAGTCCATCACCCACCCATCCTGTGATTACATTTACAGTGGTTCCTTGTGCAATTGCACTGGGCTAGTGGGAGGCAGGCCCCATCCAAATCCCTCAGAAACTCATGGTGCCTAGCAAAGCTCCCCCAGGGCACTGCCATGAGCACTCCAGAGCCCTAATCCATGGTTCCAACAGTGCCTTCTCCCCAGAAAGGGTCAGGACAGCCTCCCAACAGCCTGCTCTCCTCTGTGCCCCAGAATGTCCTGAAGTTCACGGAGCAAGAGCACCCTGACTATTACCTGCTGCTGGTGTGCGTGCAGCGCCTCCGCGTTTTCATCTCACACTACAGCCTCCTCTTCCAGTGCAATGAAGACCTGCTGATACAGAAGAGGAAAAAGCTGAAGAAGTAAGCACAACATGTACTCATTGTCTCTGTCACCAGGGAAAGGAGGGGTGGGGGAAGCCTGGCAAACAGGGGGTTTAGATCCAGGCTAGATCAACAGGCACATTGCTCTGTTGAAATAAAACAAAGCCCTTTGCATCCAAATGCTGGAGAAGAACCACTATTGGTATTTGACCTCCAAACTGAGGTCAGACTTGGGGTGGGCCCTTCTGTCTAATTCTGAAAGTGAAAGAAAAATCACTTCTAAGTCCTTCTAAATAAAGCAGCCACATGTTTCATGGAATCATTTGATTCCTTAAGTTGGTGACAAAGTCACTCCCCAGTGGGAAAACACATGGAGATTTAGCTCTGGCAGCTCCAGGCCCTGGTGAGGGTGAGGACTGTTTCCCTTATGGACTGAGACTCCAAAAGAATGGCATTATTTTATTTTACTGGGGGAGGAGGTAGGAGAAATAAAAGTCTCCCATAACCTGTTAACTGTGATGGAAATTAACTTGAATGTAGATTCTCAAGTTGTAGTTCAGAACAATTCCTTGAAATCAAGACTTTTTACTAAAATCAGAATCTGGTTGCCTTTGCTCTTTGTGATGATTTACCTGAGGAGTAGAACAAGATCAAATTTCAAGGGAATCTTCCAAGTATGGAGGGTGGTAAAGGGCAGATTGCTGGGGAGGGACTGCAATCAGGAGAGGTGCTAAGAACACCACAGAAAGCAGGATGCCCTGCTGGCTGGAGCAGACTAGGTGGAACAGGCTCTTCCTTGGGGTGGGCAGAGTTGAACAGGAATATTAAGGTCCCTCCCAGTCCTGTTTTCTGTGATTCTACATGCTCGTGCTCATTCCCTGCCTTATTTCTTAGCCCGACGATGGATTTCTCCTCCCTCAGGTCATCCCTGGTGAAGCTGTACAAAGGTCTCACCTCCCAGTGCACAAGCCAGGAGGTTTCTCCAACACCCAGTGCAGCATCAATGCGGGACAGTGGCATCCACACTGAAGAGGCCATCCAGTCATTCCCAGCAGCACCTTCCTCTGGCACAACCACCCCGTAAGCCTGTTGTCCTTGTGGGCAGCTTTCAAAGTAGGCTGAAAATTCTCTCCTCACCCACATCATGCCAGTGACACCAGGCAGCCACAGGCTGTAATTTCCAAAACCACTCCCAGTCTATGGATAGAGAGATGAAGGGCTGGCTCCATCCTGCTATCCCCTACTGTGTGGTTTACAAGCAGGGGATGTTTCAGAGCTCTAGCCAGGGCTGCCTGCTAAGGCACTAAGTCAGGAAGGACGTGAATTGGTTTAGGCCTGACAGTGGTGTGCACAATAACACTCTGCAGTATTCACTGTCAGCATTGCAAGAGCTGGGAAACAGGACCAAGGTCTCAGAGCAGAGAAAAAAAATACTTTTCCACAGAGCACATAACTGAATGATGTAATTTGCTATCACAAGATGTAAGTACGAAATGGGCTCAAAAAGACACAAGACTAAGTCAAGACAATCTCCACAGAATCACAAAATATTCTGAGTTGGAAAGGACAAGGACCATTGAGTCCAACTCCTGACCCTGCATAGAACCATCCTCAAGAGTCACACAGTGCCTGAGAGCTTTGTGCAAACACCTCTTGAACCCTGTCAGGCTGGTGCTGTACCACTGCCCTGGGGAGCCTGTTCAGTGCCCAACTACCCCCTCGGTGAAGAAACTTTTCCTAATATCCAACCTAAACCTCCCCCGACACAACTCCAAGCCATTCCCTCAGGTCCTGTCACTGGTCATCAGAGAGAAGAGATCAGTGCCTGCCCCTTTGCTGTCCTTCATGACGAAGCTGCAAACTGCAGTGAGGTCTCTCCTCAGTCTCCTCCAGGCTGAACAGACCAAGTGCCCTCAGCCACTCCTCATATGGTTCCCCTTTGGCCATTTCCAGCCTGACAGGTGCCAAATGAGATGATGATCAGAGAAGCACTCTAGACTTACCTTTATTGTTATGCCAGCAATTTGTGGCTATTGTGCTTTCTTATCTCATTTGATACTAACAGGAGTTTGGCTGCATCATTCCCAGTCCCCCTCTGTTAGCAGTGTTACAGATCAGTCCTTAGCCTCCTTCTCCCCAGACTGCCCAAGCCAATCTCCCCCCTCTCACAGACAGATTGCTCCAGGCCTCCACCTTGGCAGCCTCAGCTGGCACCACCCCCACATTCCTCCTGAGCTGAAGACTCATCTGGAATACATGGAGGGTAGAAGCCCTCCAAGTACTCCTGACACATTTTGGGGACAGAGTCACCTTACCCAAGAGAGAAACCCAGTCCACCTGAAAAGACAACCAGACCACAGGAAAGTGAGGCACAGCTCCTACATTACAGAAAGAGAAGGAAATTTAGAATCTAAAATGCAGATGAGCAGGAGAGAGATGGAGCAGTTGGCTTCTCATCTCAGTTTCTATTCATTTCATGCTGTAAAGTACAAAAGTTAGACAGAGCTACTGGATAAGCAGTTCTGTCTCTCCAAGTTTGGTCCTCCTAACCAGCCAGGCCATTTCTGTAAGAGACACCTCTGTTACTGTTCTCCAAGACAGGAGAGTACCTTTTGGCCATAAAACCAACACAAAAGGGCTGGGGGAGTGAAGGGGTGGGGGGAATTTGTCATGCTGTCTCTGTCATCCTTTAGTATTCCACTTCTGTCTGTTTTTTGTTTTGCTTTGGTTTTTATTTCTAAGGCATTTGATGCCGCAGATGAAGAAACCACAGCCGACAGTGATGGAGAACATCCAGGCTGTAAAACCCCCTGACTGGGAGATGGAAAGCAGAAAACATGAGAGGCCAGAGAACATCCTTGCCTCCTCTCAGCTGACAGAGCAGGAACTCAAGGCCTTGACAGCCCCCTTGCAATCCATCCCCGAAATGGAGTACGAAGCACCGCCAGCTGACGCGGTAGGGAACACCGAGAGAGCCATCAGAACCTCCGTGGAGCTGCTGCAGGATGCCAGGAACTTTGCACCAAGCTACGAAGAGTTTGACTACCCTGGGGAGGTTTTCACCATGCCAGGCCCCTATGAAGATGACACCTTCCAAAACCTTGCTCTCTTTGAGAACTGCTCCCCGGCCTCTTCCGAGTCCAGCTTGGATATTTGCTTCCTTAGGCCTGTGAACTTCACCTCAGAACCGGAGAGGACAGACCATGCCTTGCAGCCCCTGCCTAAGAGCTGCACTCCCGTGAGCAGCAGCACCTACAAGCGTGAGATGTTTCACAGCAAAGGGAAGCAGCTGAGCAGGTCCCTGAAGGAGCTGCCGCGCAGCGCCGAGGGCGTGAGCACCAGACTCTACAGCACACGGAGCAGCAGTGGGAGCCGTCTGCAGCAGAAGCAGGACAGGAATGTTCAGCCTCACATGATCTCAGCCTCATCCCGAAGCTCCCAAAGGAGCTACTTCCCCCCACAGAGAGGAGCGGGTGAAAAACCGAGCTTTTTGGAAGTAAGGAGGCTTAAATAGGAGGAGGAAAAAAAAAGAGGCACGTGGTGGTGCAGCAGGAGCAGCAGCAGGAGAAAGATGTGAGATACAGTTAGAGTAGAACATGCCAAAACAGCTTTCAAGCCCACACATTCCAAGACCTCAACTGCTCGTTTTCACACACATCTTCCCCTGGGAAAAGCATGGGTTGAGGTGCACAGCTGGCTCAGCTAGAACACCTTTGAGACAAGGTAGCCTCTTGTGTGTCTCCACTGTCACTGAGCTTCCCCCCCCAAGGTGAATGTTCTGAGCAGGTCACGAAGTTTACACAAAGCTGTTCAAAATTAGTGCTGTGATTGGCACCCAGTTAAACAGGTGCCTTTCCACCTGCTGTGAGTGCTGGGTAAGTGCTGGATAAGTCCTGCCAGTGTAAACCAGCATGACTTGGCCAAGCTCAGCCCATTTACACCAGCAGGGATCTGGTCCATAGGTTTTGTTTCACCTGTATTTGTTGCCTGGATTGTACAGACCTATGCCAAACTCTGTGAGAACAGTCAGAGCCCACAACTGTGTCCCTCAGGTGGGACATGGCAAAGAGCTCTGTAACCCTTTAGGGACACCAGGTCCTGCAGGAGCAATGTTTCTGTAGCTTGCAGTGACCGTTCAGAGTCAGCTTTGGGCTGTCACAGCCAAGGAAGAGGAGGCCAAGGGTGCTCTGAGGTGCTTAGATGCAGATGATGATGGGAGATAGGTTCCAACAGCCTGACTGAAAAGGCAGCAAGGAAACTTCAAAAGAAAAGAAAAAAAACAAAAAAAGCAAAGCCTAGTGAGTGAAGGAGGTGGTAGAAGGTTGAAGAAGGGAGATGAGGCAGAGGGAAGAGCCATGGGGACACAGGCACCCCAGGGAAAGGGACAATGAGCTCTTTGGCACTCACCTGCACAGAACTGAGGCCCACAGTAGGGTGCAGATGTGGAGCTTGTCCAGAACTGCAGGACATGTTCTCACCCCAGTGCAAAGGAAATCACCATGGCAGTGGTGGGCAGAATTGGAAAAAGGGTCTTGTCCAGAGTCTTGCTGAGAGGAGCTTGGCACTCTCCCAAAAGAGGGACAGCTCTTTTAGTGGCACATTTACCACAAAGTGCGTGTGCTAATGAAGCCTTTTGTCCCAGAGATATGAAACCATGCAGCAGCAGGGCCAGTAGAAGAGTTTTTCACATTTCATCACTGCTCCAAAGCCTGATGCCTCCCTGCTCTAGGGGAGAAAGGAGAGGGTGGGAAGTTCTTCCAACTGCCCAAGCTGGCTTGCTCCCTCACTGGCAAAAGAAGCTAATGAGCTTCCCCTAAACAAAAAGCTTAGCAAGAAAGGCTCCAGTTCCCTCTAACAGTGCTTATCCTTTTATTCCTCTGTCCCTGCCTCAGCCCTAAGGCCAGGAACAAGCTCTCTGCAGAGGTACCAGTGTTTCTTCCCAGCCTTATCAGCACCTCCTCACCCACCAGGTCCCTCCTAGCACAGAAAGAGAGAAATAGAGAGAGAAGGGAACAAGAATGTGAGGTTGCAAATGCTGGTTAAATTGTCTTTTCCCTTTTAGGAGCTCCATGCAGAAGACAACACCAGGTTCTGCCAGAAGGATGACAATGAGCAAACATCCTTCAGCGACCACAACCCGCGGCACGAGCCCAAGGGGGGGTTCCGGAGCTCCTTCCGCAAGCTCTTCAAAAAGAAATAAGCAGCCCCAAGAGAGGCAGGCCACAGCCAAAGCACAGCAGTGCTTCCCCAGGTCCCCGGGGGTGGAGACAGACAGCAAGGCCCCAGCATCCCCCTGGCTAACACAGAGGGTGGAGGGTGGGGGAGAGGAGACTCTCACAACTGCCTTACAAATGCATCCTGCTCTTCCTAGCACAGGGCAGGGCCAGGCTTTGGGTTGCAGTGGAGCACAACCAGCAGGTCCAATAAGCACAGGAACTTGCTAGCTTTCATCTCTACCTGACTGAACTTCCCTCAGTTTTGGAAAGCTTTGGCCGAACCCTTATATCTTCTCCTCCCCCTCATCCCCCAAAACTGCTTGATTTGCTGTACATCTTTGCTCTTCCCAACTCAAGGCAGGTCTTATCTGGCCTCAACCACAACAGAAAGGTTACCTTTGCAACCCTGGCATCCTGGCCAGAAGTCTAAAATTCCCTTCTTTCCTCTACTTTCCAAAAAAACCTACCATCAAAGATGCATTCCAGGAGGCCAGCTCGCATTACCCAGGTGGTTTGAGAAGGTCTAAGAAGCATCAGCTGAAGCACCTGAGCATTGCACTGCCTAATCAGCAACATCCTTTCTTTTGGACTTCCATCACTCATCAAAATCCTACTTCACCTTTTATGTGAATGCTGTTTTCCTGAATTGTGTCCTGCTGTGGGAATCACTGCTTCTGCTCAGAATGACCCGTGTCTCCAGGCAGGCTGGGCCCAGGGCCTGCCACAAGAGACTCTTCTCCACCTTATCCCCAGTGTGGATCAGTGCAGACACTGGTGGTGCCAAACAGTGTCCTGGCTCCTGGTCTGTAACACACCTGGAATACACTTTGCTCACTCTTTGGCCTGACACCATCATGTGCAGCTTTGGAAAGGTTCCTCCAGCTAAAAATTGAGGCACTAGGGCAGGAAAGTTGATGGTGCACCATGTTCAGAGCCATAGCCCTCCTTCTTGTGCAAGGACAGATCAACGAGGCCAGGCACAGGCCACCCTCCTCACACCTGGATGTGACAAACCCTCAGCTCCTGATCTCTGCAGAAGGCTGTGCTGTGACACCCGTGTCACACACCAGCAGCGACAGCACCACGGGCTCAGTGGGTTACAGTGCAGTCCTGGTGAGCTCTGGTGCCACCCGAAGCTGGGACCTTCTGAGGGCAGTTTCAAGAGCACCTGTGGTTTTATCAGCTTGCTTTGACACACCTGGGACTCCGGTCTGTCCAAAGGACAGCTTCACCTGAAAAAGTTGTGAATTGTCTCCATGGGGCCAACAGCAATGCCTTGGGGGAAATCCTGTGAGACTGGGGGCTTGGGACTCCCCGCATCAGCGCAAGGGTGGTCGGTTTTGGGGCCAAGAGAAGAGCACCCACCATGCTGCAGGGCTCTCCTGGCTGTGGCAGCAGGACAGGGAGCCCAGAGCAGGTGTCCGTGGATGCAGTGGCCAATACCTGCTGCAGATGCAGGGCCCAGAGCTCTCCAGTGCTGACTGACCTGCACCTACCACCTGCTTTTCCTCCTCTGCTGGAGGCAGAGGGGTGTGTGTGAAAAGGGCTATCCAGACAGACAAAACCCAACCTTTACTGCAATCAAGGTTTTCCCAACATTTCAAGAATGTGACCAAGCAAAACCCCAAAGATTAAAATGTTTTAGCTGGTCACTCTCTCATAGATTTTAATGAAACAAATATCCACTTCTCCTCCTTACAAAAAGGAAAGAAGTACCCTACTTTCCTCCTGTAGCTTTTGGAAACTACTCTGGGAAGATTTTTTTTTTTAATGTAAGGCTTTTAACGGCAAAAAAAAAATCCCCTTCCATCTCCTTCCCTTTCCCTCACATCCTCATAAAACTACAAATTCCATGTTCCTTTCTAGTCAGGACTGCTTCCAGTGGCTGCTGACCAGCCACTGATTCACAAAGACAGTTCCTAAGAGTTGGCAGCTTTTAGTCTGATTGTGCAGGGCCAGGATAGAAATTATGCAGGAAGAGCCAGATACTTGTAACTGAAGCATCAGCAAAGCCTGTTTGTTCTGCACAGGAATCAGCCACAGACAGAACTGTTTGTTTGTCCATGGAATCAGAACTGTATCACTATGGACAAGTGTCCATTGTAATGCACTGATGCTGTCAAGGGCTCTGATTTTTGTGGTCTCAAGTATGTAATGACACTTTAATCTCACAAAACAAACCTGCTTTTCATATTTGCCAAGCAAAATACCAGGACAGAAACAGGACAAAGGAAAAAACCCTACCTGCTAACATCTCCTGGGTGAGGAAATCCTTCCAAAGTGGCAGACCCTTGCTTGTAAAATGCATATGGATTTCAGCTTCTATTTTAGTGATTTAAGGCACAGTCAGAACTGATGGTTATTTCTTTTTGATTCTCTATGAGTTCTTACTTCCAGGCCTATACTTACCACTTGAGATGTCCTTATACCTGCTGCAAATGTAAATAGTATGAATGAATGATGCTCAGCACCACACACACACAACCTGTCACAAGGTCCATTTCAAATCCATCTTTAGTGTACATGTGTGCTCTGGATTATTTTTTTTTCCTTTGCCAAATAAACTTTGCCTTTAAATACTGCTGTTGCCTCTTGCACTGAATCAGCCAGAAGGGTGCATCCATTAAGGTGTTTCTCTGGTCCTTTCTGAGGCAGCATTACTTACACAATCCTCTACCCCTGCAAGTCCAGCCATGCAAGCAAACTGTTCCCTACACAAAGTTCTAAGGCTCTTATTCAGATCCCAGCTGATTCACTCTCAAGGCTTCTGGTCAAGATCCTGTTGTTGGTGTAGCTCACTGTGACACATCTTCATCTCCTAAAGACTCCTCTAGACCACACCTCTCCATAGCTACACTCCCTGTTTAAGTCAGCCATCCTAGACTCAAAACAAAAAAAGGTTTACTCTGAAACAGATGCAACAAGCTTGTCCAAAGCAATTCCAATAACATGTGCCCTTGATCACCTACCTTTGGTTACCTTCTTTTTAAAAATATTACATATGTTCTCCACATTTGGCAGCTAAATTGTCATACATCTGGCAAAAGGGTTTTTATTTTATTTCTCCCTTTCAACTTTTCAGCCACCCAGTACAGGATTTCACACTTGCTGGCTAGAAAATAAGAAAAAACCCCTTACTCTTTACTTCATTTCCCTCATAATGCACTATTTTCCACTGAATACAGAAAGTAAATTTGCTCTCAGTGTGCAGAAAAATGTATTTAAGGGCGGTTTGTTTTTTTTTTAAATAGAAAATAAGGAATGGGATTTACAAAATAAGTTAAGAGCATTTTTGTCTTTACACCTGTATCAGGCCACAGGTTTGTCTCCCAAAGAAAGCCTTCACCTATGCACTGTATGGATTTAGAAATGACAATTCAATGAAGCAAAATAATCTACTATGTTCAACAGTGGTACCTCCAGTGATATCACTGGGAAAATCTAACTTAAAACACACAAGAAAGAAAAATTATAAATAATCCCATGATGTCACTCTGAAACATGAAGGATCTAAAATCCAGTGTATTAGCCTGCTCTTACTGAGACAGAACTCTCCCTCCCTGATTTAAGAGAGGCATGTATTAGAGCAGAAGGTTAGCCCACACTGGAAATGGCTTCTTGAGGATGGAGCACTCCAGGGGTGCTTCCATGTCCCCCTGAAGGAGGACGACATTCCCCATTAGACAAGTTTGCTGCAGGGGCTGCTGAATGCCACGACAATAACGTGTCACCATGGGATCACCAGGCAGCACAACAGTGGCTTCCCACACAGCAGCTGGACAGAGGTAAATGCTCAGCACCTGCAAAATCACCACAGAATCATGGAACAGTCTGGGTTGGAAAAGAACCTTAAAAGACCATCTAGTCCAACCCCCTGCAATGAGCATGGACATCTTCACCTACATAAAGCTGGCTGCTGAGAGCTCTCCCAGCCTGATCCTGAATGTTGCCAGGGATGGGGCATCTTCAACCTCCGGGCTACCTGTTCCAGTGGTTCACCACACCCACTGTAAAAAACTTCCTCATACTTTGTCTAAATCTACCCTCCTTTAGTTTAAAGCCATTACTCTCTGTCCTATTGCAAGAGGCCCTGCCAAAAAAAGGGTGTCCCCAACTTTCTTATAAACCCATGCAGTTCTGCTACATAACCCTGCCTACATAGCTTGCAGTGAGTGGTTCTGGCTGACTTTTAGCCATATATCAGCTCTCTACAGTAATACAGCAACTCTCCAGGCCTCCACACCAGACCAAATCAGGGTTATTTTACCAAGGAGACAAAGAACATAATTAAAATAGTTTCATTTTTATGTGAAAAGTATTGTCACTAATGCAAACATGATCCAAGAAGCCACTCAGATCAGAAATTAATAACACACAGCTGCCATGACACAAACCAGTGACTTAGCAGTTGTAGTCAACTCCTAAATGCTACAGGTTTGATTCTGACCCTGTCCTTCCTGTTTACAGCTGAGTCAACACCATGATTTGTGCACTGTGACTGACCCCTGGGCTCCAAAGAATGTTTACTTTAGGTTCTAGCATGATGGCCATTGTCACCTGTTGTCCAAGTATCTCACCAGGAAAGCACTTTTATCCTACACCACAAACAGGGAGCAGCATTCCCCATTTCACAAAGGAAAGCAGAAACCTACTGATATTTAAGAAATCTGCTGATTAGTGGGAGCCATGCAAGAAACCCTCCTGACTGAGCACCCTGACCACTGGGTGG
Organism: Zonotrichia leucophrys gambelii; assembly: GCF_028769735.1. NCBI lineage: Eukaryota > Metazoa > Chordata > Aves > Passeriformes > Passerellidae > Zonotrichia > Zonotrichia leucophrys. The sequence continues at coordinate 92,728,145 of NC_088172.1, forward strand.
CCTGCTCTGCCTTGGTGCACACCAGCACCGACAAAAATGTGCTGAAGAAGAAATACAGACCAGAAAGTCTCAAATTATGGAGTTTTCCTGGTAACCCACCGAGGAACTAATAATTTAGGTAACACTGCCAACAGTATGCTCATCATAGTGTTTTTATCCAAAGAATCCATAACCCAAACTACACCTCCTGAGGCTGGACAGTTTTTATAAAGCTCCCATATAATGTTGTTTTCTGAAGCCAAGGTTTTGAGATCTTCACTTTTTCTTTTATCAGAAAAAAAATGTTTCAAAACAACATTGTTAAAGACATCTAAGAAGGAATACAACTGACAATTTCAAGATCTGACTTTGGTGAAAACTGCCATTCCTGTTGATGAAATGCTTTCCCAGTGTAATGAACCACACCAAAGGACCAAAGGGCCTGATCAATGGCACTGCTGACAGCATTAAAAAAGGAAATTTCTGGCATCATTCAACTGACATTATCTGTAAGAGACTCAGCTTTCCAAGATCCTGAGATGTGTTCTTCTTCCAAAGAGGATATGTGAGGGAATTTTACTTGCCCCATGAGCCCTGTGAACTGAAGATGAGACACTTGATGCTTCACATACCTACTGTAGGACATTACAGAGCTCCTTTTCTTCAACAACTGCCATCCATTACTGTCCCAGTCTGGTCTGGAGTCGAAGAGCAGCATGCAGATTTATGGATAAACCATGTCAGAATACTTACAGCACACCTGTTCTGTCATGTGTGTTTTGGACAGAAAAAGCCACTGTAAAGACTAATAGAAGTTTGATTTTTCTAACGTGTCATACAGGACGTGGGAAACATTTCATAAGGTATAATAATTCACTTTGGGAGTAACCCAGCCTCTCAAAATATTACTGAATTATTATTTGTAACATGCCAGAAACACCTCTTTAGTCTCTCATTACTAAAATACATACACTGAATTAGGAAAAATACGTACCACAAGATCGGCTTTTATCCCCCTCAGTGCTTAACTGAAAAACTAAGTTGAACATTTGTCCATTAATAATTTAACGTATGTCAGCCAAACATATCTTTATCTTTATTTCAATTAAATTAAAAACAATCTGCAAGTATATTTATGCAACATTCACTATATACACACGATTTATGCAACTGCAAGGCAATCCTATGTATGCTGATTAATCTATTGTTAGTAAAACATGACAATAGCTATGGAAGTTGACAAGTGACTGTTTTCATGGCATGACTGAAAAAGAATAGCTACTAGCCATGAAATGGATTATCAGTAAACCTTAAAAAGAACATGACATAACCTAGCAGAGATTAACAGTCTTCTAAATGTAGTATATTTGCTTCAGATGATAGTGCTGCTTTTAAAAAAAAAATCTGCTGTCACCTTAATGATGTAAGACTTTCATCAGCTCTATCTAAAGAAAGCAATAATTAGACATTATGCTTCCTGGCAAAAATTTATTTTTGAACTGGCACCACAGTATTTCAGAAAATAATAATAAAGTACCTCTTTGGTGAAGCCTAGGTACCCCCTACTACTCATTGTAACAACTTGTAAACAGGACCGCAATACAGTGCTTTGCCTTAATTCTAGCTCGGTTAGGTACCACAGATCTTCCTCACAGTCCTTCTCATAATTTTAGGAAGGTATTTTAAAGCAGGGAGTAAGTAAAGCAAAGGAAAATTAAGAAGGATATAAAGTTCCCTGTTTGAGATTTAAAAAAAGTGCATAATGTTTTCATTCCGAAAACTGTGCCACTGTATGGAACTGATGGATACAAGACTGTTTTTCCTTCCTGTACTGGACATTATTGATCATTACACAAACACAGTCTCTGCTCATTGGCCAAAGAAGTCTCTCCAGACTGTTTTCTGGTACAATCAGCTGTCCAATAACTTTAGAACAAAGTCCTGCATACTAAAACAAGAATAGCAAGTTAACCGGGTTTTCCACTAGAAAGTCTGTTTTCGCAGTTCCATTTCTGTACACGACATTTCCAACGCATTGGAGAGTTCTTAGTGTTTGGCATCCACGTCCCAACTCCTTGACACCACCAGGTTCAGTGCATCCATTGCCAGCAACAGACATAGCACCAGGAAAATGCGACTCCCAGCGCGAGGGACAGTTCAGGAGGAGGGGGCGTTCTCCAGCAAGGGCGGCCCATCCCGATGCATCGAGGGGTGCGTGTGCTCCCTTTTGTAAGTTTTTGGAGGAAGCTTTGGGATATGTTGAGAAGTGCTTTGTCGTGGAGGAATGGGTGGTCCAGCAACAGAAGGGAGGTCCACATCCTGCGGTATCAAAGGCGGCGACGGCAGGTGCCTCCGTGCTACATGTGGAGAAGGTGTCTGGGGGGGAGGGGGCGTGAAGGGAGAGGGGCTGTTTGGGAAGAAGGTGTTACCAAGTTCGCTTTTTCTGCCCAGGGGCGGAGGCTGGAGGTGTAGTGGTGAGCTAGAGAAAACATCCGGAGTTCGCACAGGTTCCCGTGGCGGTAACTCGGGGGGGTTGGCAGGGGTAACACAGGAATCAGAGATGCAGGTCCGATCAGGCACAGAGTACCTTGGAGAATACACTTTAGAGGTGGGTTGCCTAGGAGGGATGGCTGGTGGGTTGTCCAGGTGTGCAGAAGTGATCTGAGGTACACAAACACTTCAGTCAGTAAAACTTCAGAGTGGCAGCAAAGCACAGGACCCTGCTGTCAAACAGAAGCCCTGTCCTGCACTGCAGATTGCTCTTAGCCGGGCTGCAGCAGCACATGAGTGAACAGCCAAGGATGGATGGAATGAAGATGCACAGAGAGGGACAAGGGCAAGGCAAAGAATGGCCAAAGGAATAATTTCCATGCTAGTTCCAGGTCTGCTTGCTGGGGAGGTTTGGATATCTTCCACCACCTCCCCAGTAAAAAGCACTTGGAATGGGTTAACACACCAGGAATTTCTTCAAAAAAACTAGAAAAAGGGAGAGGCTGATGAACAATGAACAAGGAAAAAAAATAAACTATGCTCAGAAGATGGAGTTAAGTTGTCAGAATTATGGAAGTGAACAGTTCCCAAGTTGCAGACAACAGTGATAGGATATCTCCAACACCGTATCACGTACACAATGTTTTCAAATACATTTTGGTAGGATTTCAGATACATTTTGGTGATGTGTCAAGTTCTGCTGACTGGCAAAACAGTTGCCTGTAGTCTGAAAATAACTGCTGAAGAGCCACTTAAAAGCTCTCTTCAAAGACATATCTGCTCTGAAGTAATTTTGAGTGGGATTTTTAAATCTGAATTCACAAACAAGCTTCCACTGAAATCAGGTGAAATTTGACAGTGTCTGCAACAAAGGCTGGATCAGATCCCAGTTGCCAGACAAATGCAAAAGGCAAATGTAGCAATGGCTTAAGCAGGCAGGCAGACAGGATGGATAAGCAAGCACTCAAGCACCACAGCATCAGGATCAAATATTCTGGTGAAACTTTCCAGAGGACTGAGTTGTGTACAGCACTTTCCATCATTACTGTTCATCAGTTCTTACTCTTATTCATATTTCCTAAATCAATACTCTGAAACAATTAATCCCAGATGGAAACACCTGCCTGAAGCCTCAAGTTCTCACAGGCAATGCAAGGGGCCTGAGCACAGCACATCAGTAGATGAGACATTTCTAACCCAAAATTTAGGTCCCATATATTTTCATTTGCTTGAGATCAAGACATAGTGAGGTAGAGCTGTGAAGGCCTGAAATACATGGCTGCTTACTCTTTCACATAAAGTTCTTCAAAAAATAAATGTACTGTCTTTGAGAGTTACTTTTCTATCATACCCTTCCCTTTTCTCCCTGAAAAACAAATGACATTTTTTCTGCTTACTTACTTTTGATGGGGAGGATTCAGCTGGGGCAGATTCTGGTCTTCTTCGTGGAGGAACAGGAGGAGGGACAGGAGCATCATCTGAAGTTTTGGTAAAGTTTATGGATGACACAGAAGCAGATCCTAAGGGACATTAAAAAGAACCATTGATAATTATGAACTTTTGGCTCAAAATTGCTGCCAATAGAGGTGCCATAAATAATAAAGCAATTGCTCATAAAAAGCATAATGAATCAAGGAAGTGGCAAATAATGACAATGAAATAAGCCTCTAACTTGCAGGTGCCACAAAAACTGCTTTTCTGAACTGCAGAGATCTCTGTGGCCATCAGCTCCTGAACTTTCTTAAGTAATCCTTGAGACCAAAACCACACCACAAACTTGTTCTTAAGTCACAACAACACTAAAATAATATTCTGAACCTGCAGTCAATGGACCAACAACAAAGAAATCCTTTCTCCAGAGGCTTTCCAAAGACCTGGCTTGGACACTCAGCAATGGTACAGCTCTGCCAAGGAACTTTTGCCTTTAGGAAGTCATTTCACCTCCTTGTGGCAACCAGCTGAACACAGGAGTAACCTCTGAAAACCCTTGTATGTGAAAGGAGCCTATATCCATTATTAAATACTGAGGGCACACCATAAAATATGAGCTTCCTTTTATGTCAGGAAAGACAGAAGAAAAAGAGGTGTGGATAGGTCCTGGTGAATTTAAAGCAAGCAAATACTGATTTTAAGTTCTGCAGGAAAACCATCCATGTACACTGAACTCAGTTCTGAGTTGCAGGCAGCAGAATAAGGCACCTACAAACAAATCATTTTTTTATTCTCAACATTCACCATCAGATACTCACCAAATATATTCACAAATATACATATGGCACCAAATCCTACAAGTTCGTTTGGGACATATATGGGCCCTAGAGATTACCTCTGCCTTCAGTTTTGAAGATCCTCCACAGACTTGTAACAGCCCCTATGTAACACATCTAATCTTGTTCAGTTTTTCCTTTACAATAAAAACTTCTTAAAGAAAAAGTAAGAAGTATTGAAGGTTTTTGATGAAGCAGACAAAAGCAATAATTTTTACAGTCACTCGAGAAGGCTAAACCTGATTTCCCCTGCCTGACACCACGTGCTGTGTGTGGCACCTACGTGTATGGAAGGGGCTGGAGGGGTCCGAGTCGAAGACGCTGCAGGCGTCGGTGGTGCTGGAGGTGGCGGAGGCGGGCGGCGGCGTCAGCGGTGTCCGCGGCGAGTTGGGCGCCGACGCCGTCGCCTCGGTCTCGCTCTCGGGGATGCGGCTGTAGCTGATCTTCCTGGGCTCCTGCTGCAGGGGCGTGGGATGCCTCATGGTACCCGGCCTTGGGTTGGAGGGACGAACGCCCGGGGACTTGAGAGGGTAGCTGTACTTCTTGGGCTGAAATGACACAAAATAGCAACCAAAGTCAAAAGGCTGTGGGATAACCTAAATGTAGCTTTGTAGTTATGAAGTCAGAGATCTGAAATGACTTCTGCCATCTATGAAAGACAAATGTAAGCACTTTTTGAAAAATAAATGCAAAAATGGAATACTAACAAATCTTGGAGGAGGCTTGACATTTCGTGGCTCTATCTCCAGTGACTTGTTGAAGAGATAATCTGTAAATTCTGTCTCCACGCTGTTTCCCATTGGATTCAGGTTTTCAAAAAATCTCTGCAATACAAGAAGGCAGACAACTTGTCAGCTAAGATGCTTTTTAATACTGCTTGTTCCTACAGCACAAATGATCCCAGCTGTTCAAGAGAAGAGAGAGAATGCTGGAGCCAGAGGTAATGACAGACTTAAGCCATTAAATCTTCTTGTCACCAGGCCTTTTCTGGACACTGCTATTGCTATGCTTGGCCTGAAAACCAGCTGTGCAAGTACCCTAAATGCTTTCTGCAGTGCAAAGTCAAACCAGGTTTGCCCAAACACTTCCAGAAAAAGCTGCAAACAATCCATCTTTACACTGATGCAGGGAAGACTGCTCCCACAGTGCATTCTGTGAAAGCCTGAGGAGAACAAATCAAACAAAACCCTTGCAGAATCTCTTAAGATAACCTGTCCTGTGACTCTCTGAAAGCACACATCTCAAAAGATGGTAAAAAAAAAAAAGAAAAAGGGAAGAAAGAAAAGCAACCAGAGAGGACACTGCTTAGACAACACCTCAGACCAAGGAAAACAAGCATCAGGAGGAAGAAAGACGTGAGTATCACCTCCATCAACACATGATGTAAACACAGTGCTATCAGGTAAACATGGAACACAAAGGCAGTGTAACAGAGGAGGAAAAGACAACTGGGCTCACTGGACAAATAATTGCAACTGAATGAAGGACAATGAGAATCTGCCAGTTTCAGCTCCTGTCTAACACTGATCAATAAGAAGATCTACCAATGTCCCAACAGCTGAGAAAAAATGAAATAAACCCAAGAAACTGCAAGCATTGAGCTTTCTGCCTTTTCTTACACTGAGACCCAAGAGAGGTTTTATGACAGGTCCTCTGCTCATCTCTGATCCAGTCAGACTGAATCTGTGTGAATTCAGTCTGTCCTTATGGTTTGAGCTGATAGAATCACCGCAGAAGGAAATTGTGTCACTTACCCTGATGTCAAATTCCACTCTTAAACAATATGGCTGGTTCTGATACTGCTGGATCTCCCCTGTTATCTCAGCTACCTTCCTTCTCTTGCTGAAGTTGATAAGGTCTTTCCCATGGCGCTTGAGAAATTCAGGATTGCCTTCTTCTGTTTTCAAAATGTTGGTTAAGTAAATCCCTAAACAGCAACAGAAGAGGTTTTCAACAGAGAGTACAAAACAAGGAGGAAGTTATGACTGGAATACAAGGACTTCTTAAAAAATCTAATTTGTGCACTGCAATTATTTAGAAAACCCTTAGTTAGGGTCAACAAGAGAATTGCACCTGACCTTCCAAGAAGGGCAACAATTTAAGTATTTTAACATGCCTTGTTGCATCAATGTCCCAAAGTCTGTGCATCTTTCTGTGGTTTAGGAAGCTCATACAACTGAACACTAAAAGAGGACACTGAACAGGAGTGCTTTCTCTTAACTCCTCCATTAGACACTCCAGCTAAAGTTCAAAAATTATTATCCTGGCTTCATAATTGCATCAAATAATTTGAAGATTAATAAGTAAAAAGTGCTCTCCACTTCACAGATCATGTGTCTGGAATTGTCATTATGACCTGACAGAAATAACTGAAGCTATTCACATGTGATCCTGCTAACCTCTACCCATCTCTGAAGCAGGACAGAAGGTTTCTTAGCTGATCTTATCTTTCTTTGCAGAGTTCTGGAGTATATCTTTCCCCAATCTGTAAAAGGCCAAAAAAGCCATCAACACTATTTTCTTCCAGTTTTGGCTTGAAGCCTATGTTGGACAAGTGCACTGTCCAGACTTGGAACTGATCAGTAGCAAACATTTAAGTGGATGCTTAAGAAAAGGAGTGACATGTGCTTAGCATCACAATCTGCTAAATGTCAGCAATCCACTTCAAAGAAGAACTGTTAAATCTGATGATAAAGAGGATTTTGCTTTCCAAACTCTGTTTCTACAGAAATAAGACTTTTTAATAGAAATGAGACTCTAGCTGTATTTCTTGGAACACCTGATGAGGAAGAGGATCTTTCTTTTTCTCCCAGTCAATGGCAATAATATTTCTAATGAGACCACCTTGTATTGAGAGTATATCTGGTTGTAACAGTTCAAACCACACTCAAAGTAAAAATCAGCAAATATGGATATTGCATAAAATAGGATATTGCAGACATACTTATTTTTACTGCAAATAATATCTTCCATGAGTAGTCACTTTAGGGTTTTTTCATATATTCATGTCTGGGCACCTGAAATTCCAACCCACCTGTCCTGTTAAAATGGACTTTTCTCTCTATTGTTCATACTCTGTTTAGTCCCTTAGCTCAATAATTTCCAAATGTTAATGTGGGACATGGTTCATCCAAACCACAGGTACTCACCAAAAAAAGGCACACAAGGAGGATTAATGGACCTGAGTTTTGCCAAGTATTTCTTATAATGGTCCTCACTCAGCTCATAAGCTTCTTCTAAGATCTTCTTCTGGCGACTTGGAATTTGCTTAAAAGAGAAATCAAACAGGTGATTTGGAAAGAGAAGATAAAGGCATGGCCCAGCAATACTACTGAGAGTAACAGTCTCCCACTGGCACTTGAATTAGGGACCATGAGGACACTGCCCCACCATCCTGAGACACCTTTCTTAAGTGGGGATGGATTTCTTGCTTCTGAAACCAAGGAAAAACCCTCTCTCTTACACCATGGTTGATTCATTTCTTGGGGGATTTACTTTCCTTTCTCCTTGGAAGCAAATGCCTACTGACAAGCCAGGCTTTTAGTGCAGCCAAGGTACCCTGCATGACACTGCCATAGCAAAAGAGGAAAATATTTCACTGTACCTCAAATGTGTGATCCAGCCTATAAACTGCTGCAGAGTTCATAGCACTGACAATCTCTAGGACGCCATTAAAGTTGTTTAGCTCTTGAAAAACTTGCAGGATCTCAATTATCCGGCTCACTACAATTACTCTCTCCTCTAGGTTTTCTGTTTCTACAATGCATCTAAATACACAAGAACATTGGGGTTTGTATTAAAGCACTGATGAGGTTTCCTAAGTCAAATATTAACTTGTAACACAAACAAATACGATTTTATCAAATTACTTGAGGTAGTTCTGAAAATGTCTTGGAGATGTGAAAATATTCTAAGAATACAAAGCTTGAGACCACTATGTTAAATTTCTCACAGGGACCAGTTTTAGCATCTAAACACCAAAACAGGAATTCTCCTAGAAGAGAATTTTTCACAGTATACTTGTGAATGGTCTGTAAATGTCCCAATATGGAATAGGTGCAGATTCAGGAAAGTCACTTACTTTTCAAACCACAGAGTTAGGTTAGTTGTATGCCTTATCATTTTGAGAAGGTTGGGAGAATTAATTTCTTTATCTTCCTTTGTCCACACACTTCCAACTAGTTCTGATGGCTGCACAGCTCTGGAAAAGTAGATGTTTTATCAAAAAATGTAACTAAAAGCAGGAAGGTATTATTTTTCCAAACCCTCTTGATTTTGAATGAATTTGGAATTCATATTTAGAAATAAATTCTTAAGGTATTCCTTCTACAATGTTAGGCTGCCCTCGTGACTAAATGATATTTCTACGCTTCTTTTTTAGACTGTAGATATTTCTTAATGTATGTCACTCTTAACCACCTCTGTTCATCTAAATGAAGAATGAAATCTCCATTTCATTCATTCACCATAACAAAATGTGAGCTTCCAAAGCCTGAATAATTTCAGGCTAAAAATCATCTTAGCTGATGAGATCTGACACATTCCTTAATTTGTTACACAAAGCAGGATGTGAAGAAAACTGATTTAATAACTGTTCATACTTTTCAAAGTTTGATCTACTCAGAAAATACCAAGAGAAAGCTGGAGCACAAGACAATTAACAGTATGCAACAATCACACATACTGGGGACTGGGGAGGATAAAACAAATATTGTATTTAAAAGAGCTTCCTCTGAAAAATGGAAATTAATACACACCACTGGTAAGTCCCTTAATTTCTGTGGGGCTTCACATCAGAGGCCCACAGAAACAATTTCAGGCATGGAGAATATTTTGGTTTGTGCCACGTGTTTCTCAGGGGAGGAAAGTTACCTGTAAAAATCTGACTCCAGCAAAGTGAGCTGCCGAGCGATTTCTATGGGATGCAGAGTGAGCAAGTCAAAAGTCTCTGTGTGGCCTGGTTTGCTGATGTGCCACTCAATTGCTGGAGGGGGGCTCTCAAAAGTGATGTTGTGGCTCGGCCCAATGGCTTGTGCCTGCTTTTTCCTGTTGATTATCTTTGTGATGGATTCAACCCACTTCTTCATGGCTTTGCCTGGCACACAGAGAAAATGACTATTTAGTTAATACTGTTTTTCCTAAGACATCAGTATAATTCTGTAATCAGTAACCCCAAAACCTACTAAATTAAAGCAATAATATATTCTTAGGATTGGTATTCTCTACACAGATGTAGAACTATTCAAAGACAGAAAGAATTCCTCAACAGCCAATGCTGAGCACGACTTTGCCCAAGCACAAATGAGAACACCCAAATTAGACTCCTGCCCTGATTTAGGTGCTTTTCTTTCTTTTCTGAGTTTACAGTGAGTTTTTGAGAACAAACCTTGTTTTGCCCAAAATGCACTTCTGCAAACACCTTGAACTTTCTAGTTTGGGCAAAAGCATGTGATTACCTCAGATAACCTAGAAAGTCAAAATAACAAACAGGGAGAAGCTTCTTCCTGTACTGCATTTGCCATCAAAGTTGAGAATAAAATTGAAAGGCCAAAAGCCTTTTTAGCTCTGCATCATAAGAATTTCATGCACCAGTCCATTGAAAATTTACCAGTAACACCCACTGAATTAGCTGCCTCATTCTCCCCTCGTTTTAGTGGCTAAATAACCACTAAGTGCTTCTCTGACACAGTCTTTTCCTACAAATTGCTCCTGTGTCTGTCTTGGCTTTATTTAAAAGGAAACAGAAAAAGTCTATACAATCACAACAGCAAGGTGTTCTACAGTTCTAATATGCACTGTGAAGTAGCTGGAAACTCTTGTTTCAAAGAATTAATGGTTTCCACCATCCAACTTTACAAAAATTACCCCTGTGTAAAGTTTAAAATGACAATCAAAGCAATTATTCTGTCCTGATTATGACTCAGTTCTTATTATTTTTCATTATTTCAGCCCCTCTACAGCAAAACTCATTTATGTAATCAAGATATTTAATATTATGTAAATTTAATTCCAGTCCCTCTTCAACAAAACTCAGTTTATGTAAATAACAATAATTATTCTGAACAAGAGCCAGATTTTGAATAATAGTGTGTGTGTGGGCTTAATGAAAGTCTATTTCACACTCTTTATGAAGTATTTAATAAGTATTTAATAATAATAGTGTTTATTATTTAATAAGTATTTAATAATGTCCTGTTTTTCCTGAAAGCAAAATTGATCACACTCTGTATCTCTGAAATGGGATGCTTTAGGATAAATGTCAGCACTTAAGGAACTGTAAATACCTCTTACTGTTCCAATGAACTCCTCCAAACGTTTCAGAAGGTCAGCATCTCTTTCAAAGTCGTAGAAGTGGTGCTCAACCCAGTGTCGACACACATTTAATACTCTGCAAGAGCAAAGAATAAAGAATCACTCCAGAGTCAGTCTGTCTTCCCTGTCAAAGCAGCTGCAAGAAACGCCACTGGCAGCACCAGGAGCCAGGGCAGCCAACAGGTGGCACTCCAGAAGGAATTCAGGGTGGCTCCCAGGGATGCAGCGCTCACCTCAGCTGCACAGGTTGAATGTATTCTTTCCTGAACCTTTTCAGCTCTGCACTGAGGGGCTGGTCTCCGTTCTCCATGGCAATGCGGTCGGCTTCCGTGGGCTCAGGCTCTGGAATTTCAAACCTAGCACAGAAGATGGGTGTAAGCACTAGGCCTCTGTTACACCAGTCTTGGGCACAAGCTTCTGGATATAAACTTGTACATTTTACTGGCAATCCTTGAATTGGACAACTTTTTAAAAAGGTGTTTGAAGTGACTCAAAACCAACTGGAAAGCCAGAATCTTACACACTCCAAGTAAAAAGAAAACAAAAATGCACTTCATAAGAACAGTATTTTTAACAGTGGCATACCTTTCTATTAGCAAACTCAGCAACTCTTGAGGTCTACAGAAGGATCTATATGTTGTGAGAAAAGTCCGAACAAAGTTGGGATCTAAGACAAAGAATAATTTTACACTTATGTCAGCAATTACCTGTTTTTTTTTTCTTTTACAATAACTTCAATTATCTGTTAAAATTAAGGATGTCACCCTATCAGCTTACAGAGAAGATGATGTAAACCAAAATGGCTTTGGTAACAGTTCAAAACCTCCTAAAATAGCAATACAAAGCAGAACTTAAAACCAATTTTCATTCTGTTGAAGGTTCACAACAATAACTTCCCCCTCCCCCAATGGTTAAAAGACAGGAGTCTTTTCCAATGACTTTGAAATTAATGACTAGATGATTTTATTTATGAGTAAACAACTTTAGTTTTGACAGTGACTGGGACATGAGAACTCAAAAAACACATCAAATCACTCTGCACTGGATAGAAATGGCCTCTTCCAGGGGAAAATACTTCCCCTAAACTGGCACAACTGATAACCACTCATGGTTAAGCCAGCCTAGATATTTTTTCACCTGACAGCTTTGTTAGAGGTTATATTTATTTCACTTCTAGAAAATCAACTGATTTCATTTAAATTGACTAATTACATATCAATTCATTTAAAATATGAAAATGTTTCTTTAAAACAATCAAAACAATCAGAAAACCAATGTGTCTCTCATAATTACAAAAGCAAACCCATTTGTTTTCAAATATGAGGAAATGCAGTGACAGCTCACTGGCACTGCACAGAGCTGACTAGAAACAAGGCAAACACTGTTATCCCTGAACAGAATTAATGAGCACATTGCAACAGCTTTGCATATTAAATCCATATCCAGATTGAAAACCAAACCCCAGCTGGTAATTGTCCTAACATAAGAGTGGCTGAAGAGGAGCTCACAGGACTTGAAGCAAGAATTCCTGTAGGCTATAACATGTAGGATAAAAAGACTGCATTATTTGACCTAATGCTCTACTGGATTTGTTTCCTGGAATATGGATTTTTAAGAGCTGCTTTAAAATCCTCCTTAACTCCTCACCAGCATCTTGTCCATTTGAATGAACATTCCAACTTCCTTAGATCCCACTGAGTTGTTCATTTGGGCAACAGTTTACTGTGATGTGCTGCACACTAAGGTGTAACACAGCATTTCCTTGCAATTTTGTTGCATGATAATTCTCATTCCTTAAACAATTAGCTATTCTGCTTCTCACATGTCCTTTATTATTCCATTTTCCTAATCATAACCCCTCTCCCACCAGTCCTTGAAACTGTACAGTCCAAAATTATTTTCAAAGGCAGAACTCTCATACTTTTTGCACAAAAAAGGTCATCCCTGTTCACATCATCTTCATCATGAAAATACACAAATTCTGCTGTGCTAAAGAAGCACAGTAACTCATGCTTTCACAGCTTGCAATCTGTACACAGCACCTACTCTAAATAAGAGCTTTTGTCTACATGAAAAAAAGAGCTTCCATAGCAATTAAGATCTTCAGATCACTGCAAGCTCTGAGTTGTAGCTATTGTTATTTACAGGTAGGGTCAGCAGATAAATCCACAATACACATTGAATTTCAATCCAAGTAGATCAGAAAATCAAATCTAACTTTGTTATCTTACTAGCAACGACTGTGACTCAAAATAGTGTACAATATATGAGTAACTGTTAAAAAAATACAGACAACACCAGTTAGCCAGGATGTCTGCTCATGTGATAATTCTCTCTTCAATGCAGCCAATTTGAAAGCTAAAAAAGAACAATAACTGCTCTATGAGGATTTATAAATAATCACCCTTGAATTCCTTAAGAAAGGAAACGGACACTATGATGACGCACAAGCACTCTTAACATATCTAAGCTTTAAAAATAGAAGAGTGCTGCCCTATAGATAAAAAAAAATGCCATGACTCTAAAATGTTGGTACCACCTAATCCAGCTGCTCTGAAACAAGAATTGGGCAAGAGGAGATAATGAATGCAAAAACACATTAAAACAAGGAAAACCCACCACAATATGCAAATAGGGTCAGAACCTGAACTTCTAATTGCAGGGCAATTTCTCTCATGTAAAAATACATGGAAAGTTGCTTTTGCAGAGGGGATTTCTCTCTATTTTACTGCTCAACCACAGCATAGTTGGACAGTTTGCCACACCTTGTGACCAGGTGGCCATCAGGGCTGTCTCCCTGTCTGAGCTGTTGCAGAAGCTGGAATGCCTCCCACCCGTGGCAGAATTGTTTTCTCAGAGCTTTCCCTGATGCATAGCAAAGAAATTTTGGCTAATAAAATGGTTTCTCATTTGTCAAGCGAGTGAGGGATGAAAAATAAAAGGTCCAACAGCCATATCTACAAAAGAGGTGGACTGTGCGGATCTTCATATATTACAAAAAATTGAGACCTGATTTGACTACAGCAACAACTAAACTGCAACAAATCTGTATGACCTTTGCAAAGTATATCTGTAATTATTTCTTACACCACTTGACCTACAAAAATAAAAACCTAGAGAAAAGCCACAGCTATAGTAAATACTGTCTTTAAACTGGCAGATCAAGGGCTGCCATAACCAGGCACACTGAATTTCAGAAAAACTGCCTCAGAAAGGTAAACACTTGCTGTTCTGGCATCTGAATATAAAGCCAATAAAGACTTTAAAGATCACCATCACAGATAGACAATCCTGTGTGGGGCAAGAAAAGCGTTTCTACAGTCTGTAGCTGTTTGGTTACATATCACCAAAGCATTCATCTTCCCAGGTCTCCAAGCAGAGGAGAGGCCTTGCACTCAGCTGATACATGTGTGAAAGAGCTAACCTGGTACTCTGGAGAATTGCTGCCCTTCTCACTGCATCTCACAAGATGCAATAAACCCCTCAATGATTTACATCACCAATGGATCATGTTTCCTGTACAACAGAGCATTTGTGGTTGAGTCACTCTATCTTTTATTTCTTTGCTGCCCTGGAAAAGACTGCACAGAATAGTGAGAACAATGATGTTTTTCCTCACAGATAACCAATTATAAAACAGAAGGTATAGAAGATAAAAGTGTTGAGAAATTATGCACAATGTAGCATCACATCCACTAAGATGATTAAGGCTACAAAGACAAGGTACATATATTATAAGACAACTACTTTTATCCTTTTGGTCAAAGTCTTTCAGGCCACCTCTCAGAACCTATATTCTCAATTTTCTCATACAATACTTTTTGCTAATTCTTTGGCAAAGACAATGCAAGATTAAAAAATAATAACAGAAAAGTGTCTTTCTTTCTCTAAGGCTGAGTTGTTTGATTTTAACTTCCAAGACTTACTACATAAATTATGTCATAAATCATGCCTACAAATCCAAGATCAAGTGCTAGAAGTTTAAAAAGTTACAAGAAAATGAAGACAGCTACAAAACTGCTCAGATAAAAAACTGCCAGCAAAATATTGCATTTGGCTTTCTAATAAATGCTAGGAAAATTAAAAGAAGAGCAAGAATAGTAATGGAGTGAAGAGATTAAATATCAGTATTTTAAAAAGTAAACAGAGTACTAAACTACAGAAATTATATTCTCCTTACTGCTCACTTCTTTCAAACAAATATCCCTGATCTAGGCAGGGTATCTACGACTGAGCTGCAGAAGAAAAATCTACAACAATTAAGAGTGCAAAAAGGAAGAAAAAAAATTTTAATATGAAAAACACTAATACCAAGATGCATGAAGTTTCAGAATGACTGACATACAGACAGAATCAGGAAAAAAAAATCCAAACTCTAAACACAAGCCCATGCTTTGCAGCACAGCTTATGAAAATCCTGGGCTACCATCAAGAAGAACCCCACACACTGAGGTCAGCCTGGATAACCACATGAATGTCTTTAACATGACTTCAACACAAACAGAAACCTTAAGTCAAAAGTCCTTAAATCAAATCCTCACTGAAGTTCTGCTTAAGGCAAAGTTCTGAGGACAAAGTATGCAAGTGACTGCATCTACGAAGCTGATATTGGTCTTTCCATGGCATGTCAGCATGGACACAGCTGATAGAGTACAATCCTGAACTGAAAACACTGGGCCCATAATTCTCTCCTACAATGCTGGCCCTTCCTGTGTCACCCAGCTTTAAAAGTCTGGAGGGAAGGCAGTTCTTGTAGCCTGGGGCACAAAGGAAAAAGTATTGTCTGGAGCTCAATTGCTGCAGACCCCACCCCCTCCCTTGCATGAGAACAATCTCATGCATTTAATATCCCATGTGAACTGCCAAACATATTCACTTTTTACTCATTTTATGTATTTTGCTGCATGTATTTAACACAGAGAGAGAAGCATGAACTCGTTACTACCTTGAGTTTTGGCTGCACAAACCAAGTGCCTCACCTGCATACATGTGGTATGTCAGCCTCTCGATGAGCTTCACAACAGTTCCTGCCTTGATGATGGGGATTCCAGATTTGGGCTGCATGTTCTCTTCAAACACAATATTCTCTTCAGAGTCGGGTTCTGCGAATCTATAAAGCTCAGGATTTGGAAATCTCATCTGCTCCTCTTTTTCTTCCTGTAACATTGTTACATCCAACATCCTTTCCAGCGTGCTTCTATATTGCAAAGATATCAATGCTGCCATCCAGTTGTTTTTCTCTTCAGCTGATTTAGCAGCAAAAATAACACTGTTCTCATCTTTTAAGATGATTTCAAAAGCATGTCTATACTCATTAGTGTCATCTTTATCATTGATTTGTACCTTTCGCATGAAGAACTTCTCCTTGAGTCGATATTCTGCATTGCTAGCACCAGGGAGTCTTGGCTGGCCATGATTTGACTTACAGCAAATCATCAAGCCATCAAAGAGGAATATGTGTCTCTCGTGCTTTGCTCCTACACGTGTGAGTGTTCCTTCCATGATGAACTCGTTACAGCACTGTCCAATGTCTTTACCCTCCCAACCATCAATATTTTTCTGGATTTCATTCATTTTCTTAATTGCTAGCTGCTTCCCCTTCATCTGCTGAGTATAGAACCGGCATGCGGATTCACTTCAGTGGAGGATGGGAAAAAGGCAGCCTGTTAGTACACATGTTTTTAAAATAACACAACCACTAACACAAAAACACCAGATCATCCTTCTGAGAAGTGAGGATTTCACTGAGAATGCAATTTCATCATTCAATATCAGCACCATTGCAAAGTCTTGACTAAAGCATCTCATCTGATAAATTTTCTACTTATCTTCAGCAATAGATGTTTTACCTAAACACAAACAACCAGAGGCAGGCAAGCTGTGAGTGCTTCTTAGCCCAACAAGTCACTCACTTCCATAACCAACAGAACAATTCTAGATGGCATTAATTTGAAACAAGTACATTCAGAAAAAAAAAGCTGTTAACTGCATACATGTTCAAGCCTAAAGGTTACCCTTGGCAGCACAAAAATTGTCTGGCAACAAAAATATTGAAACAATTTTAAGAATAGTTTCAAATTCAAGAACATTACCTTCTAACCACACAGAAAGGTACTTTTAGAATATTTTTAGGTGGATATTTATTATCTGAGCACAATTAACCCACCAAAGCTGCAACTTTCTACTTACCAGTGAATTCTCAGAACGTCTCAACTACCAGTTTGCAAGGACACATAGAAATTAGAACTGTTTTAAAACAATAACAAATTATCTTGGCTTTGATGTCACTTCCTCTGAAAAAGCAGGCTTGTCACAAACTATTTTGTTCATTGTTTACTAAAAGAGGAAACCGGGAGCCCTGGATTTATAGCAAAGCATTAAGAGCAGAGAGCAGAAAAAGCGGAAACGTTTACCTAAGCCTTCGCTTTGCAAGGCTTTTGGAGCATATCCGTTCCATACTGCTTTGAAGATTTAGCAGGGCAGTTATTGCTTGCTTCAAGCACTCCTTATCCTCTTCATCCTCACTTTTTTCTTCCAATTGCTGTGAATATCGAAAGTCAAAGACAGGAAGTGTTACAAGCATTTTGGCGCGTGCAAATCCAGAAGTTTGACCCAGGAAGAAGAAATCTACCTTCTGCTGATTTTCCATGCTCCTGCTTGTTATAAAAGTTAATGGTAATAACCAGGTGTGTTACTGACACAGGTGAGAGACAACTCTCTGCTAAGAGCTTAATCTCATTAAAATACAGCACAGTCACTAAGGTCCCCCAGATACAAACACACTCACATGCAGTATTTATCTCAAACTGGTCTGATTTCCCTTACAGCTCCTTAATGGAACCCATTTCAGGTGTTAAATCTTAAGAAGAACAAGAAATGAAGGAGATCCCCATACACACCATACTACAGGACAAGATCAAATCAGTCCATAACACAAACATCCTGGAACAGGCAAGCTGGACCCAAAGCTAAGCAGAATTCCTTCATCACATCTAAAAATAGAAGATTACAAGGACTCTCACCTCATGAATAACAGCCTAATTAATAAATCAGGTGGAAGGGGACCTTGGAAATTATCTCAAGCCAACCTCCAGCACAACTGCAGAGCCAACACAAATCAAGTTGGCTAGAGCCACAATTAGTTTTGAATTTAAAAACTAAACTAAAACTGGATAAGAAGGGTTAACACTTAATATTTTGTGTCTAACTACTGTTATGACAGGTAAATTTTAAAAAACAAGATCTGCCATGTTTAAGATTGCTCAAATTGAAGATTTGCATCTCAAATCTTCATTTAAGCACTAAAATGTTTCACGTGAGAGAAAAAATAGGTGACTACAGTTGTGGTTTAGATGTCAAACTGGAACAACATTTGCAGAATTATTAACAGACAAGCATTTTAGACTATTACACACCAAGAATTAGCTCCACATGACTGAAGGATTTGTTTTGCGTAGAAGTGAAATGCAGGCCAGCATGAAGCAGAATGAGACACGCTTGCAAAAAGTAAAATTGTGCTGTTTGATTCCAGTGTAAAATGTAAGTATTGTCCTTAAAAATCCAACAGAGTACAACAGTCATGTTTGATATTTTAATGGGTCAGAGAACAGCACTAATTTCCCCCTAACTAATCATTCAATGCAACAGCTGTCAATGCCAAAGACTACTTCATTTGTTTTCAGCCATAAGGATGACCACAAAGTTTATTCTAGGCAGATTTGGTTAATGTAGTGTCATCTCTTGTGCTCTCAACCTAAGCAGCATTAGGTGGGAGAGCCTACTTGAGTAACAACCACTGAAACAGGTCTGAGAATGCACCACAGCAAGCATTACTCCCCAAAAGATCTTAGGGAGATGACATCATCCAAGAAGGAGCAGACTACCCTCTTTATATTCCTCTACTCTCCAGATTTAGGGAGGCATCATCTCCCCTTTGCTTCAGTTCTGCAGATCTGGGTTCAGAGAGGATTTCAGACCAAGGAGGGAAGTCCACCACTGGCAGAAGTCCTGAAAGAAATCTTTGAAAAAGCTGTAACTACCTCTAAGATTTTGCATCTTTCTGCACAAGGATTCAGAGAAGGCTCTTTCCCTTGTGCGCTGCCTTTTTACAAACTTCCATCAAAACACTCTGGCTGGATTTCCTACAATTTCTGGGTTGCTACTCTTCAGCAGTGGAAGAGATTGTTTAAGCCATGTCTCCTTGAAAATATGCCTTACTAGGTCCTACAGTATTCTGTACATTCTCTTCAGAAACAAACTAATAAAGATTAACATTCATTACTGCAAAGCATTCTGCTTTTATGCTGCTTTTTACAGCAAACTCTCTCCAGTTGCAAAAATGTTGGTATTTATCCATGTCCCAAAGCAAAACACATAGAGAGAAAGCAGTTAATACTTAGAAACTAAATCAAAATCCAGCGAGTGTAATTATGCTCCAGGTTTAACATTTAGAAAGTGCTGTGCAGAAATGTGTGCTCTCTTCTGTGTAACACCAACACAAA
Source organism: Zonotrichia leucophrys gambelii (assembly GCF_028769735.1). NCBI lineage: Eukaryota > Metazoa > Chordata > Aves > Passeriformes > Passerellidae > Zonotrichia > Zonotrichia leucophrys. The sequence goes on from NC_088172.1 coordinate 92,747,694, forward strand.
TGGCAAATCAAGCAATACTCTGAATCACTATGGAGACACTTCTCTGGACACAGGAATTTGGAAGTTTATATTCCAGCATGGTACTGTACAGTTACCAAAACCAGACTTAACCAGAACTCAGTGTAAATTACAGCAATGATTTCATCTTACACTGCCCCTGGACAGTTCAGAAAAGGTGGAAAGTGAAATGGCATAACTGGAAAGCACCCAGAAAGTTTCTCTGCAAATCTCACTCATTCTTCTATAGCTGTGCAGTGCCCCCTAATGAAGAAACCAGGGAGATGCTAAGTAAGTGGTAAGGGGGGCTTTGTTTGTTTTAGGGTTGTTTGCTACTGTTTGGTTTTTTACAGAAAGTGCACTTACACTACAAAATATATTATAATATTATGTGAAGGAAGTGCAGACTTCTGATTATCAGTAGTATTATAGAGATTGTGGGTTTTAACAATCTTATGAGAAAATATTAGCTTATCATTCATGTGATTCACAATACTCCAGGCACAAGACATGAACATTCAAGGAAAACAAACTTGGAAAATAGACTGCTAAGGAAGTCTTTAACACAAAGAAAGCAGTCTACATTCTAGGCCACAATTTCTGAAGAGACACCAAGAAATGGAAGATAAGGTATTTTGTTCTACCTGCTGCATACCACAAGGATTACATATTTATAAATTCCAAAGAGATAGAAAAGAAATCCTTCTCATGCAATGCACAATTAGACTGTGGCAGTTAACCTCTTACAGTGTTAGAGAAGCCTCTCTCTGGAAATACAATGATAGAAAATACAGAGGAGAACCATAGCAGCAGGTGTCATGACAGATAGGAAGTCTTGTACTTCAGGGTTTGCATCACAACCTAGACTTCTGCCTTCCCAGAAGATGAAGTCCAACCACTGAAATTTGTAAACTGCAAGTTCCCCAGTTCCTCTGGGAATCAAGACCACAGCTTCAATACACAGAAGACAGAGCTATTTTGTAATCAACAATAAAAACCAACAGGGTTTCTTCTCTGAGCAAGGCAGGCAGGTCTGCTGGCACTAGGCCATAAACCAATCCTGGAAGGTGGCTCAACAGCACAGATACTTGAGAGCATCCTCTGACTTTCTGTAATTCCTAAAAAAACCAAAAAAACTCAGCCCAAAGCAGCAGAGTACTGGGGACAAAAGAAAATGTTCTCATATCTAGAAACTCTGAATTTTTAGAAAGCATCAGGAAATAACCTGGGACAGTAAATGGGGACAACTGCAGGGAACACTATGCACTTCTGGAAAATGCTAGCAGACTAAAAAGCAACTCACACTTGAACCTTGAAGGAAACTCCACATGCCATATTCCTGAACATACCTACACAGCTTCAATACACTGAAATTTGAAAAGTCATTTTGTTCTCATATAAACTCAGACAATCTTGAGCACAGTGCAGTAAAAATATTCATACAGTTATGTTTATTTAGATCTACATTGCAGCAGAAGTGTCAGTTGCATTGACAGTGGAACAGAACTTAGTATCTTACTGAAGCAATGATAAAAACCTTTTCTCCACTCAAAGTTTAATTATGTCTTCCCAGTATAATTTTTAAAAGTTACATAAAATAGCACATAACAAATATCAAACCTCAGACGTCAGACAATTAGCTACAAAAAGCCTTCAGCATTCTCTTGGAAGTACATTTTAAAAGACACACAAGCTAAAAGGCCCTCATCTTTTATTTCATGTTATGTTTAACTCATAATATAGAATATGATCAACCCATCAGGAAGCGTACTGGACAAGTAAAGCATCAAAACAGAGGAAAACAAAAAAGCATTTAAACTTTTAGTACAAGGTTCCTTGCTCCTTCACCTCTTTACTATGTGACTTAAAATAGATCCTAAATATATGGTGAAAATTCAAGTACATCAAATGTCATCCGAGGCCAAAAAAGGTAAAAACATTTGGGCTAAAGAAAGATATGAATTTAAGGAATTGTTACTTTGATTACCCAATGTGAACATTCTTATTTGGGAAGGGGTGTGTGTGTATGTGTGAAATTAAAATAATTATGTTTCAGAATTGAATTACATTACTCTGAAGTGCCATTCTGAAAATCAGGATGGACACTGAGGAGAAGTCAGGAAGACCCATTGAGAACTGTTCACTACACAAGTCTGTCAGCTGATGTTTCACTAATTCAGCAGTTCAGAAGGTTTTTTACGTGGCCAATTTGCCATTAGCATTCCCATAAAGGGGTACAGCCTGTTGGAAGACCATATTTCAGATTTGCTCCAGAGCTACAGCACCCTGCTAAGTGTTTTACCTGGTGTCTCCTCAGCAGGAAGAGGTGAAATTTTGCTCTCAGTTTCTGCAAGTTTGCTCTCAGTTTCTGCAGCTGGGAAGGGATTCAAGTACGCAATCAATGTTAGGTTACACACTCAGCATCTCCTTCACCAAGGAAGGGATAGAAAAGCAAAGCCTTTTTTTCAAATGTCTTCTCTGAGGTTTTCAGAAAACTATTTCCTAAACATTCAGAATTTTTATAGACTACTAGCAGCCATTTATGTATTTTACATTCCATTACTGGGAATGCCTACTTTGCCTATAGGAGGCCTTGACTTCTCAAAGTACAGGAAGCCCATTTGCTCCGCATTTTTCAGAAATATGGGGTTTGGTTTTTTGGGTTTTTTTTGCATGTGCTGATGTCTCCTCCACAGCAGCATCATTACCTTTCTGCAACAAATGTACAAGTTCACACAGATCCTTCCAGAGAGTTCATGCTCTGAAACTCTCTCTCTCTTACTGTCACTTTGGTTTGTCTCATCACTATTAGCAGACCTGCAGAATACATTAGAAATTTAAAACCCATAATTTAGTTTATAACATTTAGTTAGATCAGTATCTGAAATATCATAGAATATTTACCTACGTGCTTCCACACTTGTAATTGAGGTCTTCCATTTTCTTCCCCCAAATTTTCCATCAGAGTAAAGATAATGCAATTTGAAAACATCTTCCCATTCTCTTTTGTAATTCCAAAGTGGATTAAAATCCACTTTTTCTGCTTCAAAACAATTCAAGTCTAATCTTTGCCAGAAAATTTTGCAAGGCTGTAAGCAAAACTGGATGACACCTCTATGTTTGGACAGAAATGTATGAATTTTTGAACAGAAATGTATGAGTATTTCGATGCTATGTAAGGGGAATGTACAATTTCAGAGATCATTCTGAGAAGCAAGGGTAAAATCCTGCTGATTTTAAGAGGAACCCTGGTGGTTAAGTAAAAAAAAAGCAGGTGAAGTGAAATGAAACAGCAAATGACAAGAACAAACCACGAATGGTGTTTGTTGTTCCACTTGTGTTTGTTATTTCCTTGTTTCCCTTGAATATCTTGAAGTATTGACAGAAAACATAAACCTCCACTGTTACAAGAGAAACAAAGAAAGCTGGCAGTGGGACTAAATCCAGAAGTATTTCCAGCAAAGAAATGCAAACATATGGAAGTCTCAACCACTGCATGACCTCTCTCCAAGGATCTGCCTTTTGTACGCAAGGTGGCAGGAGAAGAGGACAGGGAAATACACGATGGTTTTCAAAAGATTATGCAACAATGCAAGTGTATCAGAGACTGTATCATGACTGCTGTAGTCACAAAGACTAGGAGCTGAAAATCCCAGCTAAAGTAAGCTTCTTAACATTCAGTCCTCGATGGATTTTGTCAAAACTTTTATTTAGCAGGGGAAAAAAAAAGAACAAAATTTGTGAAAATTCCTGTAACATCCATCTATTTCATGGGAGCTCAGCCTTGGGTGTTCAGCACAAGCTGCTGCCATGAAGTTGAAGTGCTCTCTACCATCACTAACAGCAGCCACTGAAATGTGGGAACAAATCAGTTAATTCAGCTCTTCCAGCTCCCACAGGACTACAGAGCGTTTGCCATGCAGGTGGCTCTGGAAAATTGATTGGAAAACAGGACTTTGGAACCCTACGGTTAAACACGCAAGTGAAGCCGTAAGTCTGGAGTTCAGGACATGCTTCATTTGACTTCCCAGAGAAGTCTGGCCCTGTGATACCCTACTCCTGCCTCAAGGGATCAAAGTACAGCCTTTGCTGTTACAGGGCCAGCAGGATTGACTGACACAGCTCAAGTGCCACTGAGGACTGCAAGGCAAAGGGTCACAAGGAATATTTTATGTTCGCTTTTGTTATATTTTATCCAGGTTTTGCAGAAAAGCAATTTTAGAAGGATAATAGAAAAAATATTCTCAGAGGTACCTATTTAGAAAGGAAAGAAGAGTATTAGAAATTCATAGAAAATTTCCTGGAAAGAGATATCTGCTTCTCAAAATCCCAGATACATCCTGTGTGTAAGGAAAAAAACCCTACGAAGCAAAACATGCAACCCCATTACACTTCCACAACAGATGACACAAATCACTGACAAATGAAGTGATACCCATGTGCACAGATTCATCTGATACAAACACAGGAAACACATCAACAAGTGCCACAGCTAGAAAGAGAATTAAGGACCAATTAATTCAATTAACAATAACCAAATTTCTGGGAAAAGTGCACACACATCCACAAATGTGTGACAAAGTTTTATTTTTCCCTATCAGCTTCTCCCTTTTGGCTGATGAACACACAACTGACTTAAGGCATAAACTCACTAGCACTTAAAGGAGAAAAGAAATAAAAATACTGTCAGTGAAACCCCACAAGCAAGAATACAGAATCTCATTTCCTCGTTTCACCTGGCTGTATCAGCTCTGGCTTCTACCACATGACACAACTCCTGTACCTTTACAACATTCCAGCTGTAATACAAGTCTTTTTAGCTTAACAATATGAAGTTTCTTAAATTTTTTACCTACTGGCACATTCTAGGAAACCTCTCCTTAGGCTTCAGTCCAAATTTTACATCACCCCAACTTTTTCTCCTAGAAACACCCAAATACACCAGGTAGTCCTTATCACACACTAGCAACAGTTTGGTCAAGCTACACTTTCTTTAACACACAGACCTCCATCTGTTACAGAGACCCAGAACTACACATTATTTCCAATGGATCTAATAAATCATCCACATCTGCAGCTACATACACAAAGATATGTAAAACTTTAATACTTCTGCTTTTGATTTATTTCAAATGGTGCTGTGGATATAAGTTACTGTCCTTGGAAAGAAGCACTGAAGAAAAAGTGATTTCAGGAAGTAAAATCTTGTGCTGATATTAAGTGAATATTCTAGAAATATAAAAGAAATAATTCACAGCTAGTTCAAGTCCATGATTTACTGGTTTTAGCAGTAATTAAAGGATACTTTGCAAATTGACTAAAGCAACAGAACCTGCTAATCACAGTGCTCATACTGAAGACAAGCAGTCCAGACAGTGTTGTGAGACAATGATCTATAATTGCAGATATTGTAAAACCTTTGCAGACTGACAAAGTTCAACTAATTAGGACTTTGATTCTCCACCCTGGGCTGGGTTACACCACTTACAGATGGCATTGCAAACCGAATTCACTCAATTTGTTACAGTCTGGAACACAACACTGGGTGAAACAAGGATGAGAATCCAAGTGAAGTCAAAGCCCAAAATACTTTGGGATGTGCTGCCCAATAACACACACAGCAAGAAACTCAGGGCATCAAACTCAATACACTCTAGTCCTAAACTAACACTGTACTACCTTGTGCCTCCTTCAGCAACATGTAACAAATATAATACCAACAGGTTGGGAAATGGAGAGGTTATCATCTTGAAAGACCTTGCCAAACCAGAATTATTATTTTTACCATTAGCATGGTGGAAGAGGAAGACAAAAAGGTTCAAGTGAGGAGTATTTCTACTTCAGCTGAATTGCCAGTCAGTAAAATCTGAAAAGTTAGTTATCATCTACGAACAAAGTTTGAGAAAAATAAACATAATAGATGCTGCTGTGAAATGAAAGTGTCCTGAGATTTTTAGTATATTATAGACAGAATTCCAATTAAAATAGAAATATAAAAAAATATTAGCATTAATTTAAAATATATTAGCAAAGAGATGATAGTTACCATTCCTAAGTCATGGGACACAAGTCTGCACGTGGCTTAAAAAACCCCAAAACCCCAACCACACAAAATCCCTACCAAGTTCTCCTGTTGCCCAAAATATACTGTTTTATATAAGCAAAGTTTATATATGCTTTGCAGCATTTCTACCTGGAAAAAAAAGAACTTTAAAGTAATCTATTCATCCAATGAAAGAGTATCATACATACATACATATGTGCAGCATTTGAAACAGTGCCCAATTCAATTCAAAGGTGTTGAAAACCTCATTCTTCAATTACTAAATATCATATTAATGCTTCTGTGATTTAGAAAAGCTCATTTATTATCTGAACATCTGCAGAAAAGTGCAGTTTCATACAAAGCTGCTATTTTATATAGTTCCTATATAAAAGTTTGAGGACTTTCATGTTGGTTGAAGGAAAACACAGCTCTTAGTCCTATAGTAATTACCCAACAATGTAACAGCAAGAATATTCAGCTAAAAATAGAACATGCATTTGTGCATTCCTGGTACCCTGTCCAACTTCAGGAAGGCTTCAGTTTCTAAATAGGATAACTTTTAGTGAATAGAAATTTACTTTTTTTGGTAATCTGGGTAGTTAGAAGGTAACTGAAATGCATTTTAAATAGATAACTTCAAAATATGCAACATTATAGAAGACATCTCAAAAATAAATGCTAACCTCTCCATCCTTAAGTATATCTATATTCAAGAGGAATCAAATGTTTTTTCCACATGCTACTTTGCCAACATTTTGTCTCTTCATAACCAGAAGTCCATTGTCATAGCATTTTAAAGTTGATTATTCATAGACATGCTTGCAATCACTAACTCAGGCCTCTCACCACACAAGAGAATTCAATACCTTGTATCAGTGAACTGTCAGGATGATATAATTACACAAATATCCTTCTGTGGCAGATAAAAATCAAGCTGGAATCTGTTCAAAGATTCCAGATATAAGGAAGAGAATATTACTGCTAGCAAAGACTATTTGAGGCAGGGATTCATACTGAACTGCACACTGATGTACTCATTGACAGCTGAAGATGCTGCCACCAGAGATGACACCTCTCTCTTCATGTGCACCTACTATCCCTCCCTGTGTACATGACATGTGTGTGCTGAGACCACAGTGACAGGTGTCCAACTAAAATGTGACATGAGCAACACGGTGGGAAGAAAACCTGGGAGCTTGTTATCAGATCCAGAATAAAATCCAGCACAACAACATCAGACTGACACAGGGTAGAGGAGTGTGTTTCTGTGTGTAGAGCATGAACCTGAAAAGAAGAATTTTTGACAAAGCAGAGGTCATGGTTGCAAAAAGACTGATAAACTTTGGAGGAGAGGGCTCAGCTTAGACTCCAGCCTGCCCTAGGAAAGGCAAACAGGCTGCCCCCTATTCCATAGGCACACATGCTCTCCTTTCCCCTCTAAAAGTGCCAGTGGCAAGAAGCAAGGCAGTTGCCTGGGTGTCAGACAGCACTAATCCTTCATGCTTTGTCCATTAGGTAATACAGTGCCATGTTCACGTGGAAGTATGCAAAGCCCTCAGTACCGCATTTTGACACTGTGAGATAACAGCATGAGCAGACACCTTATGTCTGCGCAGGTCTTTACAAAACACAAACAAGCTGTGTCAAACCTCCCTTCCAATGGACTGCCACAAAAGGAAATGTTTCATATTTTAAAGATATGAAGTCAGACCAAACCCATGAATGAGACAAACAGATCAGGCACACATCCCAAATTTTTTCAAAAAGCACGTTATACACGACATGCTATGTGACAAAGATGTACATGTAGATCTAAATCACTAAAACTGAAGTTACAGCTGTAGACACTTATGCCCAAAGATCAACTACTGGCTTATCCAAAGACAACCAACCAATTCAAGGAAACACAACACATTTCTTAAAAATTGTTTTGGTTTTTTGTTGTTTGTTTTTTTGTTTTACTTCTGATCCAAATTTTCATAAATACTTCTTTGGAACACTGTATATCTTATGAATTTCCATTAAGCCCAAAAGAAGCTCCTATAGGAACATTTTCCTCAAAATGCTTTACAGTCCTTAAGGATCATTATGCAATACTGACAGGTGACCCAGAGTAACATTCTGCAGCTATTATATCTGTATGTTATTGTTACCCTATCAATGCAAGGTCTAATTACAAAGAGCCCAAGGATAAATATTAACCAAGCCTTCCCTTTGAAGGAAAGATATCACCTTTACAATCCTGTGGGAAGTGCACTGCAAGAACACTGAAGCTTTTATTAAAATAAAATGAAGTCTGAAGGAGAATCTTGCTGTGATTTCAAATTTACAAAGTATCAGCTTGACATTTTCTGTAATACAGCCATGTGCCATCACCTCCTAGCACTGTTGGAACAGTTATTCCAAGAATATGAGTGTGTAGATCTCTACTACTTTCTAGACTGATAGATAATTTAACAGAAATAATTATCAGCTGATATTCAGTTAATTATAGCATCCACCTGCAGAGCACACAGCCTGCTTTTCTCCCAACACAGCAGTTTAATTATTCACATTCTAGTAAAAGATTTTACACCTGAGTATCCAAAGCTCTCACTTAACACTGAGAACCATGAAAAACCCCAAATCCCCAAACACATCAGATTTACACAATATTCTTACTTTTAGCAGTTCAAAATAATGAAGACAGTGGTAAACAGGGGCGAGGAGGAGCCGGGGTAGAACATACTGAACAGCTTCTTTAAAGCCTTCACCTATTGACTAGAAACAAAAGAAGTTTCAGTCTTAAAGCAATACATGTACTGAAGCAATAAGACAATGTAATTAACACAGTAATATCAGCAACATGTCATATTTAAAGGCAAGTTACCTGTAAATAAAATGCTGCTCCTGGCTTTGATAACTGACTTAGAAAATGATCATGAAACCCGGGTCGTAAAATATCTTGTGCATATGATTCATATGGATCAAATGCTAGTTCCTAAAAAGAGACACAGAATAATTTTACAATCACAGAATCCCAGAATGGCTTGGGTTGGAAGGGACCTTAAAGCTCTTCTAGTTCCAACCCCCTCTGCCAGGGGCAGGCATGCCATCAGTTTACAAAACTGGTTTAACAGCTAAGCTTCTATATTTCTTATAGATAATACATATCCTATACAGGAGAGACTTTTCTGCATACTTTTTCCAAAACACCTATAGAGAAGTATCCATACTTTTACTCATGGATTAAATCAGCCTAAAAGAGATTTCTGGAAGTTAACTGGTCCAATTCTTTGTTTAAAGCAGTGCTCACCTCAGGGCCAAGGACAGATCCATCATTCAAGCTGGCTGACAATGCTCAGGGTCTCTTACCCTGCTGAGTTCTAACTCAAAGAACAGGGGCATCAAAACCTCTCTGTACAGCCTATCCCAATGTTCAATTGTTCTCATTGCAAATTTCCCCCTCTCCTCCCAGTATCTAATCAGGATTAATCTTCTTGCCATTTTCATGTTCTCTCATTCATCTCACAGTTCACAACTGAGAAGAATCAGCTTTGGCCATCCTCACACTTGCCCTTCAGGTAACTAAAGACAGCAGTGAGATCTCCTGCTTCAGCCTTCTCAAGAATCAACAAACCCAGCAGTCTCAACCCTCTTTCTGCATCGTGGGCCTCAACTCCTTAATCATCATGGCAACCTTCACTACAAGCCTATCTTGCCTATCCTGTACCAGAAAGCCCAAAACCAGACACAGCACACCAGATTTGGTCTCAAGTTCTACACAGAACTGCCAGTGCCACATTCCCTGATACAACCTAGGAGCTAGTTCACATCACAGAACCCATCACAGCCAATCTCCAAGGATCTCCCAGCCCTGGCAAGCAGTGCTGCTCCTCAGCTGAGACACTGCATGGGGCTCTGTGTTCCCAGGTGCAGAATTTCATTTGCCTTTACTCAACTCTAAGAGGCTCCCATAGGTCCATTTCTCCAGCCTGTCAGGTCCCACAAGCAGCAGCTCTGTCCTTCTGTGTGTCTCCCCACAATTTGGCAGCACCTACCAACCTAGATAAGGCAGACCTCCTTCTACAACACCAATACAGACATTAAACAGTATTAAACCCTGAGGAATGCTGGTGACCTTTGTGCTGCTGATAACAATCCTTTAAAAGCCTGACAGCTCAGCCAACTGCCCATGCTCTACAATCCAGGCTGCAGCTCCCCCATGCTATGACAGACTGTGCTGAAGGCCCTGCTTGGTTCAGATAAGAGATAATAACTGCTCTTCCCTTTGTCCATGCACACAGCCATCACTCTGAAAGCACTCAGCTGGACAGCTACAGTTTGTCCTTCAGAAATCTGTGCTGGATTCTGCCAACCACCTTCTAGTCCTTCACATGGCTGGATGTGAAGTCCAGGAAGACATGCTGATCTTCTTAGGCCCTGAGAAGTTTCTAGTTTTACAGGAACCTCCTCATCATCAATGTTGAGGTTTTTTCACCTCCACTCTCTGAACTTTAAACTGCCACTCTAAAAACTGAGATTTAGAGACGAAAAAGATAAGAGCACTTTAAAAAATGGACAGTCCCTTCATCACAGTGGGGTTGTAAGAAGAGATCTGAAACCAAAGAAAGCCAGATGGAACAGAGATCTAATTACAAGTATTAAAATATGAATAACAAAAAACCCCACCAAAACACACAACACCATTCTCTTACCTCTGCCATATCTTCAAAACAGCTGCCTACTAGTGGGTGAGGACTACCTTCATCTGTCATTTCAACAGTGTCCTCTATATGACCCAGTAACTTCACACTAAGTTCATGGATGTCTGATATACGACTAAATATATTTTCCACATCCTGCAACAAAACAAGACAAAAGTCAAATGTGCAAAGCTACTCTGTTCTGATGTGAAAGTCAAGAATTTCCTTAAATAGAACAAGAGTTTACAATAATTTTATCATATACTTTTTCTGTGATTTATATAAGATCATAAAATGTATTTTTAAAATAATGAATATATAAAAATATATCAAATGTACACTATTGAAACATGACAAAGAGAAGTGACAGATATTAAAATTACAGTCCTGTAAGTGAACATAAGCAAATGGGAATGTTTCTTCCACAGTCCTACAAAACCTGCAAGCGCTCTTTTACTATTTCCACATCAGAACTCAAGAAAAGTGCTTTTTCTACTATGATACATTAAACACAACAACAGTTAAGTTCGGGAAGTATCCACCTATATTTATAGATATGATAGTAGGTGCCTTTTGTGTCTGTGGTTGGTACAATACTTACATGAGATGAAAACAGTTTGGAGTTGGAGGCATATGGCTCTCTAAAAACTCTGATAATGAGATTCAGTTCCCTTATATACTGTCGAACTTCTGCCATAAATGACTTCACTAGGTCATAATAGGTTTGCTCCCCTGAGGTGGAGGGTTCTTCATCAGATAAAGTTAGTGCACTTAAATCTTCTACATCTTGATGGAACATATCCATTAATACCTAGGCCGCAAAGAGAGGGAAATCCACAAAATGAGAATCTTCTCAAGATTGACTAGTTAAGTTGCCAATAAAGACAGACATTCATATTCCCATGAAATCAGACTGATAAGCAGTAAGATTGATGTATTATCACTCTGCAGTCAGGTGAGCATTATAAAACCAACATCCATTGCTATGAATTTGCAAGTCATTATTTGCAGTGGCAATTTCTGAAGACTCCCAGTCACTTAGACCAATCCAGGCATCTCTCCAAGAACCTGGTCCTAAAATCAATTACAATTTTAAAAGGTGAAGTACCAAAACCAATTAGCATTTAGCTGTGTTCTATTGCTCTGAATCAGCAGTACACAATCTAAGTTTCTGAAGATACTGTCTGAAGTTAAAAGTTATGTGTATTTTGGCTTTTCAGCTTTAGCTTCACCAGGAACTCACACATGATCATGCTAAGAGCCCTGTGATCTACCTGCAATGAACACTGGCCCAGTTTCTGTCCTTAACTGCTGAGCTCTCTTGTTAAAATGAACCCTTGAGGAAGGGCAGAGCTTCAGAAACCAGTCCTGTTGCAGAACTACACACACAACAGGAACTCTAAACACTCTGACTACCAGACGTCCCAATTCATACCCAAGCAAGATTTAGCAAGCAATCAGTAACTTAAAGTTCTCAAGAAAAGTGGATCACTGAACACTTCCTCCAAATGTGGGGTGTGAGCCAGGAGTCGTTACAATGACTCTCTGCAAGCAGAAAAATGCAGGACATTTTGCACGAAGCCCTGTTCTGAAGCTCTAAGAACAGAAGGTGATTCACGTTTCAGAGTCAGTGAGTGTACACAGAACTTGGGCTAAAATGAGAACCCCAACTAATTCTGGGGAAGGGGACATTACAGCACCACCACTGTAGGAAATCACATGGAATAATCAAGTATTCAAGGAGACCCCACCATTTCTAACTTTCCTTCACAGATAGAGTTCTAGCACACTGCTAGGAGATTCCAGGCTGTGTTCACCAGGCCCATGTCTCACTACTAAGGAAAATTGGGCTGAGGTGCTAAGGAGATGGTGGTTTTGTTTGACCCACTGAAACGCCACTTCTTACATGCAATGCAGTCTAAAGTTAGTGCTGCTTCACAGTAATTTTTAAAGTATTCACATGTTGCTGACATTAGGCAGGTACAATCAAGAGAAAGAGAGATTTAACAAGCACAAGCAGGAGCTTTATAAGCTCAATTAGCTTTCTGGTAGTTTTGTTCCATTACTGGAACCATATTTTATTAGTTTCTTTAATTTCGTTAATTTCTTCTTAGAAGATATAATATTCCATGTACTCACTAAGAAAAAGACATTGTCCTCTCAAAATTACCTATAGATTTAGTTGTTTGTTAACTTGACAAACCAGAGTTGTGCTTACCTTATCAGCACACATTGCTACTTTAATATCTTGTTTTGTAATCTCATAATGTCTTATATTCCGCACATAATTCCCAACCAGCTTTAAGATGTCTGCAGAAATGTATTCTAATACTGCTACTATGTAAACAGACACTTGGTGGTCAATTTTGTAGCCTAGAACTTCCTGAAAAGAAAAAAACAAAAAAGCATTGCACTGTTACTCCATCGATGAAACAGACACTGTAGATTACAACTCAAACCAGTCAGTAAGCTTAAGACCCTGCTCAATAAAGATTCAGCACATACCCACAGCCTATTTTAGAAATAGAAACACAGGAGTGTGTAGGCCTAGACAAGAAACAGTCACATTGGAGATGCTGTTCTATTAAATGTGGAAGTGCCAAGAGCCAACTAACTGTCCCAAAAACCTCACTTAAACATTTAGGGCTAGTTCCACGAGTTTCTTTCTCAGTCATGGAAAATGAAATACAAAAAATCAAACTTCTACAATGGGTTCTTGGCCTTGTTTGTCCAAGAGAGAATTGAGTGATTTTTAATTCAGAAATAAATAAACTCCATTAACTGGAACACTTACAACTACACAACAAACACAGATATTCTTAAGTCTTTTAGTTCACAGTTCAGGCAGCACACAGACATTATATAAAACAAGAAGGTTGACCTCTATCTGTGTTCTGAATTCAAGATTCCATCACTGCTTACCTTTAACAAGGGATGGATTTTCTCTACCGGAAGAGATAACGGATTCCTTCGTTTCCTCTTCTCAATAGCAGACTGGGCATCAGCTATTGCCCACTTGTCAATAGGATGGGGGAAACTTTTTTGGACACGATCCTTAAGACAAGAAAACATGATCAAGGAGTAAATGCACCATCTGAATGATCTCAGCAATGTAACTGTGTTATCAAACTGCTTTCTATTACTTAACAAAGAAATGGTTGCTAATATTTGTATTTCAACTATAAAAGCTTATACAAGATGTGTGAATGTTATCATTTTGGAACATGCTGCTCACCATGTGCATAAGGCTGTTTCAGGGTATCATTATCAGAGAATTATCTACTGCTCAAAATTTAAGAATTAAGCTGCAACTGAAGGCACAGTTTGCTCCCCTTGTGCCTATGCCTGGTAACTCAGTATTTGAATACATGACTACATACCTGACACTTTATTCCCTGCACAGGATAATCACTGAATGAAATGATAACTGGCTTTTTCTTTTGCCTTTACTGATCAGCACGTGGTCCAGTCTGAACACATGCAAACGGTCCCGATGATGACAATGAACTTAAGAGGAGAAGAAAATGTCCAACAGCACCCACATGTTCTAAACCAGTTTCAGGCCACAGGTGGGCCAGACATGGCCCAGTTTATTTACTCCTTCCAGCAGTGCCTGAGGACACCTGCACACTCCCATGCACTGAACAACTCTCCTGCTGGAACTCATACACAGGTCTCTGGAGGTTTGAAAGCATCACCATTCTTTTTGGTAGCCCTAGTACCCACAGATGCCAGAAATTTATTTTCTCACATAACTTTACATTTTGTTTTTTCAGACCACAGTTCCCACTGACTGTTTCAGTTGCAAGTTCTCACTTACGTAAATATGGCTCCTGTTTGAGTAACCATGAAATGAGGAAGACGAAGTTAATGACCACTTACAGAGAGCTGGCACAGGAAAAAGTACACAAACAAAAACTTTCTAACAAAAAAAAAAAAAAAGTGACACAATACTATTCTCTAAAGGTAATACCCAACTTTTCAAAGTGCAGGCTTTTTTTTTCCTTCACAACACTTTGGCAGAATGAAAGCAGAGGTCCTACCAAAAAAAAGTCTGATTCACTATCTAATGCCAATTCACACTCCTAGTCTGTTGACTGAACAATGAAGGTGTCCCAGGGGAAAAAGGAATGTGTTTGACCATATAATTAAAAACAGCATCACAGTGCATGATTTTCACATTTCTCCTGCTTTCAGAGCCATAAGACTCATAATACAACACTTTGTGTCAAGGTTTTTGTCAGTGCTGTTTAAAACACCATTAAACAACCTTCCCCAAAGCTCCTGTCTCTTGAGCTGCCAGACCAGAATGATGTTGCAAAACAGGTCAGCCATTAAAGAGGACACTGGAACACCATTGGAGGTGTCAGTGTTCAAAAGGGAAGAGGAAGAATGAAATTCATCAATCTTGAGCTCTAAGACAGCCACATTTTTAAGGGTTTTTTGTGAGTGAGGTTTTATGTGCCATTAGTCCACTTTGCTCAGAACGTGAGGAAGGCACAGGCCCTGGCACCAAGCACTGGAAACCAACAGGCACACAGACTCTGTAGCCTGGCACCAAAATCTTTAAGTCATGGTTAAGCACCAAGTGCTACCAAGGTACTCATGGTCCTACAAATTTAAGTGATCCAGCTTCACTAATTTGTTCCTCAGATGCAAAAACTTCAGCTCAATCTCTCTTTTTAAACATCAATCTGCTCTACTCAGCAGCAGAGGTTGCAGATCTTTGAAGAGGCAATGGTAGGAGATGAGGTCTCTGTACTGAGAAAAGAAGTGCTCCTAAACTCTTCCTGAAAAAGTGACTGAACTGTTTTTGTTTTAATTTCTGGGACAGCAGGGGATACATCAGCCTAAATTACCATGCTGAGAAAACAGCACAGAGCCCCAGACTAAGCAGCTGTAGTTTGCATACAATATCAGTGGGGAAAAAATGGTTTTTTGAAAGGAACCAGTCAGCTTTTTACACAAAACTTACACTTACCATCTACTGAAAAGTAATACAGCACACAGTTTTGCTGTGCATTGAACAATAAATTAAACTGATATGAAAATGAGCTATTAGGGAACTCAGCAGGCTTTATGCAGAAGGCTGTGCTACATAAAGATACATAATTACTGGTTTCCTTTTTGCATTGTGAAATGGTTAACACAGTAGCTTTCATGCAATAGTTCAAATTATTTGCAATAACATTTGTAGTAAGTATTCTCTATACCTCTACATCCAGAAAACTTCTTGGTTGAGCTTGACACAACATATTTAACAACTGAAGAATTAACTCCTCCACATACTGCAATGCATCTTCAGTAGAGGAAAGCTTAGGATGGACTTGCACCTGAACCTAAAGGAAAGAAGAATTCAAGATTTGAGTTTTGTTCTTCCCCAAACCACATGCTTCACTTGCAGAAAAAAAAAAGATGACAACCCAAGTCAAACAGCCCAGAAAAACAATAATGTAGCTCTGTTAAGTCCATCAGACAAACCTGAGTGAAACCCTCACACCTGACAGAGATATAAATCTCAAATGCTTTACATACTCAAATCACTATAAATTGCATTTAATGTCAAGAAAATAGTTAATTAATAACTGCTTAACAGTGCAATTAGAAAAACTTTTAAAGCCTTTGCATATACTTATCTCTCTCCACTAGCTCTTTAACCACTGTTTTTGCAAGAAGTTTCAGCACTGGGGGTTCTCCCCCTTTGACACAAACCATAACAACAAAATGCAGAACATCTTTCACAGAGCACAGTACAGAAACAATGATTTCAGTAGCATTCATTATTTCAAATGATTGAATCCATTCTCAGTAAGCACTCATAAGATTCACTCAGAAGTTTGTTTCCATAGTGTTTTTTAAAATATGTCAGACTCTACAGTAAAGAAAAAACACTTCAAAAAGGCCACAGTGTTGTCCTGGCATTAAGTGGCAGCTGAAAGATTTTGAAAACTTGGTCACAATATTACCCGTGTGTCTAATTTCTTACTGGTGCAAATTCAACAAGGAACAATCACCATTGATCGTTCAATTTTTTTTCCCAGTCATGTAACTTCTGAAACCTGAGGTTTACTTTTCCTTTGCACTTCTGTAGTTCACAAATTAGCACAGTTTTAACCACCCAAAATTTCAGGTACACAAAGCTCAGTGCTTCAGAGCCTAAACAGACAGTTTAATCTCAGTTCTACACCGATGGCAAATATTATGCCAGAGCAAGCTGACTGCTGACTTTCGCAATGCATCTGTCAAGCCCCAATTTCATCATTTTACTGTTCCCCTGCACTCAACTCAAAATGCCTTCAGTTCTCTCAACCACTAACATGAGAGCCTAACAACTCTGAAGCAAAACCCAACATCCAAATGTTAGACCCATGTCTATATTCAAATAATGCTGCCATAATTATTTAATTTCACACCTGAGTCTTAATTCCTGTTTGCAGTTATAGCAAGAACTAAATGTTATGAAGTTCAAACACACAAGAGCCTCAAACAGAAATGCACCTGCCTGCTAAGGCACTCATTAGTCTGAAAGCTTCATGTCTGGGCACAGTCCTGGTGCTCACTTAACTGCTGCTGGGATTCAAATGCGCTGGATCACGCGTTTGGCTTCTTGCAAACTGCACACCCTGATTCAGCAGGTCTTAAAAAACACCTCCAGAAGTCACTGCTTTTTAAACTTAAAAGCAGTCTGGCAAAAATAGAACAGAAGAACTTCTCTCCATTTGACTAGCTAACACAACTATTTTGATTATGCCAACAGTTTCACTTTTCCTAAGAACTTCACTATGCACAGCTAGAGTGTGTTTGTGGAGCTACATGAATAACAGCATGCCAGTCCCAAACATTATTTACAATTCAAACAATGGCACCTGAAATACTGTACCAGCTTGGAACACCCTAACACCAGAAATTACAGACTTGCCAAAGTGTTCTCTTAAAGAGCAGAGCTGATCTGAGCTGTCTGGAAGATGCTGCCTTTAATGTGTGCTTTTCTTAAAGCAGAACTGAACAGATTTGTATTACAGTGTCCCTATATTATATTCCAGCACTCTGTATTTCACGAAGTGTTAAATTACCAAGTCAATTCAACAAAAATACTCTATAAATACAGAGCATGATGAACTGGAGTGATGAAGAGATTTTCTCCTTTACTTAGAAAACAGGCCAGACTTTAATCACCTCATTTCAACTCCTTTGGTCTGTAACACACAGCCTACAAGAGTAAGAACAAACAAACAAAAATACCACATCAGGCCATAACCTGAAACATCATCCACAGTCAGCCAAAACAGAGTCAACAATGATAACCTACTCCGAGTTCAGGAGATAAAAGTTTCATTTTCCCTAAGCATTTCTGTCTGGGGACAGTGACAACATCCTTCCCAAAGGCCACTGCCCAGCTCCACTTGAACAGAACATCCACCTTGGCAGAAGAAAACATCATGAGTTGCCAGTGGCTTGCCAACACAGCTTATCTATATTAAGTAGATGGTAAATAACCTTCATTGCTACGTGACAGTATCAGTTAGGGTTCAAAGTCATGCAAGTGAACAAAAGAAAACAACCAGACTAACAAGGAAAAGTACAGCATGGCTTGGTGCACAGTTATCACAGAAATGTGTCATTTCAGTATCTGCACTACTGTAGCACCCAAAGGCTCAGGCTGAGAGTGACAGAGTGCTATTTGAGGGTACTCAGTGCAAGTCCCAAGTCCATTATCTAAGACATGATGCAAGACTGGGTAAGATGCAAGATTTAGTAAAAGACAAGAAATGGGAACATCTGTTAGCATAAACCATCACATGATTAGTTTCAAAAAAAAAAAAGAGAAGATCGAATTACCAGGGGTTTTCCATCTTTCTCATAAAGTCATCTCAGATTTTAAATTAAAAAACCTGGGCCACCCTGCCTTATCACCCTTGAAAAGGGGGAGTATGGCTAGAATCCCACCAGATCCTTCAATCCCACTTAGGAAAACACATGATAAAAACAGACTAACAACTTCTGAAGTGTTGTGATGTTTAGATCAGATTCTTATCTAAACATTTAACCTCTCCCATAAATAATGACAGAACCATTCCCTTCCCTCCTACACACTTATGATAGGGGAAATTACTAAAAAAGCAGTTTCAAAACTTTTAAAACAAGCTTCAAATCTTCAAAATACCCCATAAATTCCAAAGGGCAAATACAACCTACATCAGCTACAAATCCCTGCCACCATGGCTGCTTTCACTCAACTCATGTATTCACGTTTTTGAATATCCAGTCTTCTCAATCTTTCCTGATTCTCCAAAGAGAAATGGCCAGAGTTTTCTTTATTTAAAGATAAGCAGAGCCAGCATTTTTTGAACAGCTTTTCAGGATCTGCTTAAGAACATCAGCAGAGACAAACAGTGCCTGCTTAAAAAAAAAAAAATTATAACACCTAAAGAAAATTCTACAGTATGAACACGTGGCTTTTTTCCCCCTGCCTTTTTTGTCCTCTTTCCTTAAAATCCACAAAAGCAAAGGATTCCTACTAGGAACAGCAAGACCTTAAAAATTAGGCAGCCATAAATCTAAACTGGCAGAAAAACTCAACGAAATCAACAACAAAGAAGGAAGTGATTAATGTATAGTACAAGTATAGCTGATCTTTACTTAATAATCCATGGCAGCTTATTTTACATAAAGTCCTCTCAAACCATTTTTTTTCAAACTCTCCATAATAAATTAGAATATAAACATTCCACAAGCCTCACAGGGAGCAGTAGGGACTTTACACCAAACCCTGAGAAAGGTTTCATTTCAAGGACTGCAGATCTAACAGCTTCAGGTCAGACAGAGGCTTGGTCTCCCAACAGGTCCAAGACAGTAACTCCTGGGCTGCTCACAAGATGACCCAAACCCCAGCCCAGAGTGACACTCAACAGCTTGTTCTGCACTAGAAAGAGGTGTTTGATAACAGACAAGGAAGCAAGACACAGTGAATTTCAAAATTTGAGTGATACATCCTCAGGAACAGCTTTCAGTTACCTCTTCCTCAGTGGCCATGAGTAAAAGCCTAACAGGTTGCTTGTAGCTGAAAAATTTCAATTCAGGATGAAAAATCCTGGCTCCAGAGACCTCTTAAAGCAACTTCACATTAATAAACACCAGCTTTATGTTCCCAAATCATCACTAACAATCAACATAATCAGGTTCACAGGTGCTCTGTTAAGTACAAAACACACCAGGCAAATCCTGCAGCTTCAGGAAACAGTATCAGACCTGAGTCCATCAGGAGCAGCAGAAGTTCCAGCAGCTTCAGAAAGCAGCATAACAAAAGGAAACAATTCTAAAGGAAATAATTCTAAAGCTACATAACAAACTGAAATAAAAAATGAAGCATCAACTGCGGGTGACAGATAATTTTTTCTAACTGGGCAAGACTACCTCTGTACTGCAAGAAGTGACATTATAACCAAAAAACAACTCCTGCTAAAGAACAACTGCACTCCACTGCTGAGCAGGGGCTGTGCTGCCAGTCTGCCCTGCTGGCAGCTGAAGGGCTGGTAAAAAAGGCTCTAAAGGGAAAAAGCATTGAATTTACCACACCATACTGATCATGGAAGGAGTTCTGCAATGACAACATGCCAAACCACCCTCCCAAGCATTATCACAGAAGATAACACTTTACTGACTCTAAGTAGTATTCTAAACTGAAAATTTTGTAAACCTTTGGAAATGGATTATTAGTAGAAATAATCCATTGTAGAAACAAATTTGGCAACAGAGGAGATAATTCTGGCAAAACTTTCTTCAATTCAGCATCTTGGAAAGCCTTCACTAATGCTGTACCTCTCATTTTCACTCAACACATCCTTTCTTTATTTTCCCTCAATGACTAAAAAACCACTGACAAGCTTACCACTAAACACTCCAGGACAAAGTATTTTATGTACACCTTGCATAGATGAGTGCTTTTATAGAGTCAGCATTCCTTAAAAAGCTTTTTCTTCTATTCTTGTACATCTCTGCTGATATTTGGTAACCCTGACCATGTTTTGTTACCTTGATCAATTAAAAATACAGGAAATTAAATCAAATACAAATGTCTTGGATGCACTCTTCAGCAACAATTCACCAACAATGCAGGACTCAGATTTTTGCTAACATTTCTGCTGATGTCTCAAAAGGGCAGCAGTATTACACTGCTCCACTGAGCAGGTGAGAAAAGTCATGCAGTGAAGACTTGAGCTGCAGGAGGTTCTTGGTTTTATCCTCCACAGCCATCAGAAGAACAGATGACCCAGAGTGACCAGAAATTAGGGAAGCTCAACATCTTGTGTGAAGCAATGCTAAGAGTGAGAAGTGCCATTGTGAGTAGCAAGTGGCAACTGGTTTGTGACCAATCTGAAGAGCCAGGTAATTAAAAATCAGGTAGAAATATCTTTGTCAACAGAACTCTGTAGTGACTGAAGCAGCTTTTCCCATGTCTCTTGCTCCATGAGAGGTCCACACGACACATGGAGTCCCTGGAAGCAAATCCCTTCAGCTGCCAAGCCACACCAGTCCAATCATTCTGACCACAACAAATTCCAGCAGAACCCCTGGTTAATTGCTCAACTGATTCAAAACAACTCGAGGTATGCAAAGAGCAGAACATTCTTTAGTTTTTCTCCATGATCAGATGGCTTAAGGTATCCATCAGCAAGGATGACATTGTTCCTACTGCAAAACCAATGGATCAGGAACAAGTGCATCACAGACGTGCAGAGGAATTCTGGCTCCATGAACATGTTATAGCCATGAGATGAAGTCATGAAGAATGATGTTCAAGAAAAACTATCCAAAAGGTTATGACCAGAATAAAGTGTGCAAATTCACTAGCAGAGGAACACCAGTGCTGGAAGAGGCATCACATGGCAGGTGTCACTCCTGAGTCTGTTTTCCAAGGTGCAATAAAAGCTGTGTGTCTCTGTCTGCAGGTACCCGAGACCTCTGGTGTTTCAAATGTCTTGAATTCTTCATCTTCAGCATCTCCCAGCATCCCACCTTCTGTCCATCCTTGCAATTACAATTTCAGACACCTGTTGTTATTTTCTTCCCTCCTTTTCTTGTACCTCATCACCATGATTACTGCCTTTCACCAGCAAACAAAGATCCCTGCAACACTCCTCTTCTGCAGCTTCAAAATAACTGTGACCAGGCAGAGAAGAATCTCAGTTGACATCATTTTCTTCCTAATTGAGTGCACTGGAATCTATCTTGACAGCATCTGAAGAAGAATCAGAAGAAAAGGGATTACATTAAGATCTCAGTGGTACAAGAGCTGCTCTTTGCAAGTGCAGCTGTTCAAAGCAAATGCAGCTCTACTGCTAAGTTTCATGTCTAATGAAACACAAGGCATGGTCTCCTCTAAGAACTGCCTGATGTAGGAAGAGATTCTTACTCTATATTCTTGGATAAAAAATAGAATCAAAATAATCCACTGGGAAAAAGAAAGCTATTTGCAATGATTCAACAGCACCCATTTTTAAAGAAAGCAATCCCGAGGCTGTAGTTTGAGCACTGCATTAGAAGCCAGCTCACAGTTACAAAAGGGCAATGGCATTTTAATGATTCAGTCCACGTGTGGCAGCTTTCCCTGAGAGCTGCAAACACTCCATCCTGGTATATGTGCTCTTACAACCTTAGCTTAAATGCCACTCTCCTCAACGGACCTATTAATTCAACACAGTTCTCCACAAACTGTTAAGTCTAATTTCCAGCTGTGAAATCATCACAATTCTGCCTCTACAAGCACCTGGTTTCAGGTGGAGTTCAGCTGCTGCCACTACCTGAGAATGAGTGTCAGGATCTGGTCAGCTAAGGGAGAAGTGAAGGAAAGGTTCTCCTCCAAACTAGCTTCCAAAAATCTGGCTCTCCTGAGACTGCAATGCTCTGGCAATTCAGCAGAGTCACAAGGCACCAGCTGCCCTCCAGGACAGTCCTGCCCTTTGACCCCACCGGGAATTGCTGCCACCCTCTGCACTTCACCAGTGCCAGTGCTGGCCTGCAGGTGCAGCTCAGGGCTCCCCAAGGGGTCACTGACTGCAGTGCTGCACCTGCCTTGAGAGCCACGACAGGGGACTGAACACCTCAAGGCAAGGGGTGACAGGTTCACTACTTTAGGGGCCTTTATCAGGGCAAAACACCCTGCTCAAAACTATCTGTACCTCTGTCACATTAGGAAAATATACAATGTGGTTTGTCCATTAATGAAAAACACAGTAAGATAATAATTTAAAATTTTCGTCTGTCATTTAGTTTTGCTGTAACTCAAGTATTTGGCTCCTCAGTGAAGCTGGTGACAATCTGGACAGATTCTTTATTTCTGTCTTTACAAAAACAGCAGTAGGAAGCAGCCTGAGAGAAGGTAAGAAACAGGTGGTGATCTCAGGGAAAGCAGAGGTCAAAAGAGCCAACACCTGCCAGACAGTCACAAGTTTCAGTGTGAAGCCTTCAGAACTAACTCCACCTGCCTCCTGTCACCCCTGCACCCACAAAGAGAAACACAGCAGACAAAATCAAGACAAACTGTACCTTGCAGGGTCAGCTCATCATCCTTGGTAGCTTGTCCTCATTGGCCTTCTCCTCAGATTGCAGAATTCCTTTTCCCACTGTAGAATTCATCCAACTCCTTCAGGAAGCATCTTTAAAGCAGGGTGACTCCATGAATGGCTTGTCCACTAGGAAGAAATCTGGCACTTCAGATGTTACAAATTATCCCAAAGTTTTAATGCTTGCTTGCTTTGAATCCTCACTCTGTGTACTCCAGTTGTCAGCACTGAGACTCTTTCCAAATCTGACAAACATTTGCTGCACCATGGAATAAACCATCCTCCAAAGGAACAAGCTCTCTGTGGCTGGGACCTTGGGTAGCTCCAGTTTCCAAACAGGCTTCAGTTGGATGGGTGTCCAAGTGCTCACAAGCACCACAAGTGTGGTTAGTGCTGAAGTTTCAAGGAAGCAACTATCCAGGGATAAGAAATTAACAGCATGTGCTACAGATGAGACAAGCAAAAAGACTTCCAAGAACTGGACAAAGCCACACAACGCTGGAGAGCTCAGAGAGCATGCCCAGAGAAGAGAGGCAGTACACTGCAAGGGGAAATCAGGAAGAAATACTGCATGGGTACAACTGCAGCACCCGAGAGCTCTCGAGCAGCCCAAGGAAGGAGCCTCTCAGGCAAAAGTTGCAGTTAATCACTGTAACCAAACAGCAACTCAGAAAGTGTTGCCGGGCAGGACTAAACCATGTGAAGTTCTGCAATCTGAAGCCAGCTCAGGTAACAGTGTCAGAAAACTTGTTTCTTAAGCCTCTACTTTCTGGGTTCAGGATGGAAGAGGAGCCCTCACAATTTTTTCCTCTCTTCCGAATAAATTCTTTCCACACCACAGGCACAAGCCTCACCGTCCTGAGGGAGCAAGACTTGCTAGTTTGTCCTGATTAAGCCTTCTCAGCAAAAAGGTATTTAAACTACGAGAAGGTTAACTAAAAGCCATTAGACACGAACACTAATTAGCAAAAATTCTCTCAGGAGCTGCTCAAAACAATCCCCCCACTATTCCCAGTCGTGTCACCAAGGGAGACCGGCAGCAACCCGCGGCAGCACCACTCGCGTCCCTCCGGGCCGAGGGGGGACAGGACTCGGCGTCCATCACACGGCTTTTATCTGCACGGCTCCGTCTGTCAGAGCATCGCCCGGGGCGGCTGCCGGGCCCCTCGGCCCGGGGCACCCACC
Organism: Zonotrichia leucophrys gambelii; assembly: GCF_028769735.1. Taxonomy (NCBI): domain Eukaryota; kingdom Metazoa; phylum Chordata; class Aves; order Passeriformes; family Passerellidae; genus Zonotrichia; species Zonotrichia leucophrys. The sequence goes on from NC_088172.1 coordinate 92,772,170, forward strand.
GCGGCAGCCGCCGAGCTGCGGGACGGCGCCCACCGACCCCCGGCAGCCCCGGAGCCGCTTCCGGAGCGCGGGGAGCCCCGTGGCCCGCCCGGCGCCCAGCCCGACCCCGCGGCCGGGCCCCTGGGGCGCGGGCACCCGGCCGCCCCTCACCTTCTTGAGGGCGGGCACCAGCAGCCCCCGCCACTTGGGCGCGTTCTCCTCGCTGAAGAACTCGTAGAGCAGCGCCTGCGCCTGCATGGTGCCGCCGGGGCGGGCCGGGCGGGCCGGGAGCCGCGCGGGAGGGCCGGCGGCGCTCAGCGGGAGCCCCGGCGCTCCCCCGCCGCCGGCGGGGGCGGCAGGCCCGCAGCGGCGGGGGGGGGCGGCGGCTGCCGCATTCCCCGCCCCGGCTCGCGGGGGAGGCCGCGGGGGCGGCGGGGGGGGCGCGCGGCGGGACGGGGGTCGCGCGCGGGCCGCGAGGGGCGGGGTCGGAGCGCGAGCGCCGCCGCCTCCCCGGTCCCGTCCTCGCCCGCTCCGTCGGCGGCCGCGGCGCATGCGCGGAGCGGCGGCGCCCCGCGTCCCCCGCGCCTGCGCCCCGCCACGCGCGGCTGCGGCCTTCCTGGCGGAAGTGACTCCGGGGGCGGGCCGGCCGCGCGCGCCCCCTGCCGGCGGGAGGGCGAATGGGCGATCCTGGAACCGCTGGTGGTCGGGACGGGCGGGGATGGGTCGGTGTGGGACACACGGGGATGGATGGGGCTGGGATGCACGGGGATGAATCGGGCTGGGACACGCGGGGATGGATCAGTGTGGGACAAGTGGGGATGGATCGGTGTGGGATACATGGGGGTGGATCGGGCTGGGACACGCGGGGATGGATTGATGTGGGACACACGGGGATGGATTCGGCTGAGACAAGAAATTGGACAAATATTCCAGAAGGCCTTGTGTGGATAGAGAAGGAGCTCTTGGACAAGCTCAGACACCAAAAGGAGGCCTATGGAGGGTGAGAGCAGGAGCTGAAGCCTGGCAGGAATACAGAGAGGTTGTCCCAGCAGCCAGGGATCAGGTTAGAGGAGGTAAAGCTCTGAGAGAATTAAACATGGCCAGGGACATCAAGGAGAAGAAGAAAAGCTTCTGCAGGTGTGTGGGTGATAAAAGGAACACTAGGAAAAATGAGGACCCTCTCTGGAAGGAAAGGGAAGATGTGATTACCTGAGACGTGGCAAAGGCTGAGGTGCTCAATGCCTTTTTTCCCGTCTCCACCAGGATGTGCTCCAGCCACACTGCCCGAGCTGCAGAAGGGAAAGGCAGGGACTGGGGGACTGAAGAGTCACCTGCTGGAGAAGATCGGATTCAAGGCTATCTAAAGCACCTGAAGGTGCACAAGCCCATGGGACCTGATGAGATGTATCCACACATCCTAAAGGAACCGGTGTCTCTCTCCCCATACAAATTTCTACAGCTTCTTTTACACCACTCATATATGACACAGGCCTTCCTGTATTAGGTGTGTTTCCTTGGAGGGAAGCAAGAGGTTTGGGCACATTCCCTGTTTTTACCAGCTATTTTCCCATGCAATCCTTCAAAAGCCAGCAGGGCTATTGCCAAAGCTGAACCCTGTGGGGTGTAAGGAATGTCCCCTGCCTGGGGGACACATCCATCCCCACCAGTGCTCACGGCATTGCTGGGCTCCCTCAGCCCCACTGCAAGCTCCCTGTGGCAAAGCTGCATGCAGCCAGCACTGTGCTTCACCTTGCATAGCCCTTGCTTTCAGTTCAGGGCTGTGGGATGCAGAATTTGAATCTGAACCCCCTCTTTTTTATGCCACCAGATCCAGTTTCTGACACAGGCAGGCAGCACTTCATGGAGATGGGCAGGTAAAAGATAAAAGCAGTGTTCATTGCCCTGTGATCCCAGCTTCCAGGAGCACTTGTGTAACACACACAGTGCCACTGCTTCCTTTGTTCCCTGCAAGAAGGCTCAATTTGGGCCAAGGCCCACGCTCAGCCCCTGCACTGATCAGATTTGGCTGCCAGCCTGGTGATGCCTGATCCTGCGGTGACATCAACCCTCCTGCCTGCCAGCAGCTCCTTCCAATTGCTAGGAGCCAGCATGGAAGGGACCAGGAGGAGGAAAAGGGAAGCACAGAGGTGGTTGGAGGAGCTGCGTCCATCATCCATGGCAGAGGCCTTGCTGTAACCTCATTGTGCCTGTGATGGTTTCCTGGCTCTGACTGGGCTCCCAGCAGTCAGCCACACACTGATCCCAGTCCTACACCAGGATTCCAGTTATAAGCTCCTAGCAGGCATGGCTCAGGAGAACTTTAGTTCAAGGCAGCTTCAGGTCTAGCAAAGGAGACCTTTTGATTTACCAGACACCCAGGCTCCTGGGCTCAGCTGTCAGCAGAGCAGGCAAGCAGCCTGAGATGTGGGAAAGGCACGTTTGTGGCACAAACCCCAAATCCTGCAACAGGACAATTCCTCAAAAAAAGCAGGAACTCTTCACTTCTTATCTTCAAGGCTGGAGAGCAGCATGGGAAAAACAAAGCTGTTCTGATTATACCAATAGACTGGAAACATGCCCTAGCACAATGCTCCCTTTTTCCCACGTGCTGCTGCTCTGTCCTCTATCTTTAGCCCTTCCAGCTGCATCCCTGCATGCATGCTCGTACCAAAAATGCCCAAGCAGAGTAAAAACCAGTAGCCCTTAACCTCTGGTGGCTATAATTCAGCAATGGCCTGGGGAACCTGGCCCCAGCTGCTGCAGGACCCCCCAGGAGGAAGCACATTCACAGCACATCAGCTGTAGTGCACTCTGCTAAATCTGAGTGACTTTCTGCACGTCCAAGTGAGGAACAGTCCACAGGACACAGGATGGAAATTGCCCTTGGGGATTTCACAAGGGTGCTGTGAAACACACACAACTTCTCAGCTTTTCTGAGAACTCAGCTGCTCAGCAGTGAAGCTTGTGCCACCACCTCTTCCCCCACAGGGTGAGGTGACACTCAGGACAAGGAACAGCCATGATGGGGCAGCAGAAGCAGTGAGCTTGAGGCCCACAGGCAGAAAAATAAACCTGCTGAAAAAAAACCCCATCAGTTTTGCAAGTGGGACAGCAGGAAATGGAGGGAAGAAACCACACAAGGTGGAATTTGGAAAGACTTAGCTCAAGTCTACATGTCTAAATTTTGCCCAAAGGTCAAAAGGGTATTGATGCCAACCCAAACTGAGTGGAGCTCCAGCAACCTCTGCTCATACATTCAGAGACGCCCGGCTTCTGTGTTTGGCACAACAATTTAATAGCAGAATTGAAAACTCAGTATGTTCCATTTTAGTCTTATGTGGAAAATCAGTGCAGGTGATAATCTAATTGTACAACAACATGTTAAAAAAATTTATTTTACATTATATACATTAGGGAACATATTTCAAAGCATTACCCATCACAACAATAACGCAGGCCATAAATCACTTTTAATTTAGTTTGGTTTTAGTGTATATTATCACAATAAAATATAAAGAACATATACAAAAAAAGGAGTCAAATGTGTGCATTTTGCTTAAAACTTGGCATTTACACACTCCATTGGAAAATAGCAATCAAAAATACTTCTGATCAAAACTAAGTTCCCGTGATGCGTAGTAACCATTGTATTGTTTCAATGAGGTAGTAACTAAATTTTGGCCATGTGTTAACATCCTAAAATCAAGAAAAGTGTGAAAATGGTTATAAGGCCAAAAAAAAAAAAAAAAGTCAAAATGGCAACATCTCTGAGCCATTTCCACAATGTGGAATGTTGCTCCTTTTCACTGTGATATGAAACTATTTAGTAAGACAAACAGTAATAACTACTTTTTATCATTGTATACACTAATAATTCAAACACCTATTGCAGAATTACAGCCAGGTACCACTAGTCTGGGAATGACACCCATCCATAAGGTATTGTTTTCAAGCATAGAGAAGTAATCATAAGGAAAGTTTTAATTAAATATAAAAATACAGGTGTTTAACTGGTTTGTTTCACAAAGGAATCTACCCAAATAAAAAAAAAAGGAACTTTGAAGCCCAAGTCATATCCACAAAGTCACAGCTTACCTTTGTGACTAAATACATCACATCTCAATACATTGTGCAAACATGAACACCAGTGTGTTGTATTGAAATTAAAACAAGATTGTAATCTGATTACAGCCTTGGTTACAATTTCTAAAAGTTAATATTTATTTGTATTAGTAAATTACATATAATAAAATACAATAGTGTTGCTAAATGTACTATATTTGTTACTAGAATCCCACTTTATAATAAACACATGAGACGTCCTTATAATAGTACCCCGATTTAATTTCTGCATCCTCAGTGACTTTTACATCTGTACAGGTAAGACACTTGTACTTAACAGGAGGACCTCTATCTACAGAAAGTCAGTGTAGGGCTTCAGCAAGAAGTTTCACTGAAAAATACTGCATATGTACAAAGATTACATAACAGTAAATTAAGCACTTCTGTGGTATCATAATGCTTCTGTGTCCATACCACAAACAATTCTCATCTTCCTCTCATGCCACAATAAATTATAAAGTAACTGAAGTGGGGTTACTGCAGCTTTTGTGCAATTCCAGCCAGTCACGAGTGCTGCTGCAGCAGGAGTGTTCTCCTCACAGTGAGCTGTGCCACGTGCTGCTCTCAGTAGCTGTTCTCATGCCCTGCCAGGATGTACAAATTGCTGTTGGCTGTCGGGTTGTCCGTCGGCCTGCTCTCCAGCACCACCACCCTAACATGGAAATTTAAAAAGCCACAGTGTCAAGTGTCCTTCATTTAAAAATAACCCCGGGTTTAATTCAATATTCTTTCCTAGGATCCATCTGATTGGTTGTTATTTCTCTTTCCCTGGATGCCTTTAGTCCAAAAGCCCCTCAAACCAATGCCAATCTCTAAGCAAGCTCCCAGTTTTATCCAGACAAGGTCTCCAAGGATCTCCCAGAGCCTCTCTGGGCTCCTGCTACAGTGTTGAACCATCCTCACCAACCATGTTTATCCCTTTTATGCAGCTGGAAATTCCCTTGCTGCAATGTATCCCTGTTGCCTCTCATCCTTTTAGTGGGGGTCCATCACTCCCCTACTGGGCTTGTGCTTTCCTGGAGCTTTGCAAAGTGAACCCATTCATCAGGCTCCAATTCTGAAAGCTGTTTTCCTGCTTGATTCTTGCCACAGGAATCACAGATGAACAAAGCTGATTGTTCTGTGAGCACCTCTAGTTAATCTCTGAGCCTGTGTAACCTAATGCACAGAAACTTCCTCCAGCTCTGAAAGTTGTAGGGACAAAAATTTGCAGGCAAAGAGAATCCTCAAGGAAAGGACTACTATGTGAAGAGTCTTTACTCTTACTTTTTCTGGCCACCCACTTTTGGCCATCACTGGATACAAGAGACTGGGTTACATGGGCCTGCAACTGCAAAGATCATCAGGGGTGTCCTAGACCAGACCTTTCTCTTCAAAGAAGAGAAATTAGCCATCACAATTTTGTTTCACAAACTATTTAAATTTTTGTCATCAGGCAAGAACTGCTAACATTGCCAAACAGACCAAGACGTTCATGATTGACTTCTCCTCCACAAACACCCTGAACTGAAGGCAGATTTTTTGTGGGAAACTCAAATCCCTCTTGTGGAATTAGACACGGAAGTCTGCTTGCTGCAAAACTAAAAAACCTGAAAAAACCCTGACCTCTACTCAATGTGCTCCACAAAGGGAATGACACCTTGTGCAATGAAGCAATTCTCTGCCCGTGAGGAGAAAGCAACACATAAGCTTTTATTAGACTGCCTTCAGGGCTTTTGCTTCTCAGAACACCAGCTCCTATGAACTGCCTAGGACAGGACTCCTGTTACTGGAAAAAGGCTTCACACTCAACACAAAACAGAACAGAGCTTCAAGGAAAAAAGTATATGAAGAAACTGGAATTAATGTTTGCTGCAGAGTAAACTCTTTAAACATTATCTTAGACCTGAAAACTATCACAGCAAGCCAGAAATAGATGGGAGCACATTTGGGGAAGAGGACATTCTTACAAGGCAATTTTTTGCAATGTCATTCTAAGATTCCACATGGGTTTACTGCAAGCAGCGTAAACAGAGGCAATTCTCAAAAGAAAAGTTAAAGCCTATCTTTGCAGTTCTTGTGAATTCATTGCTGGTGAAACTGTCAGATCAGCATGCACTCCCCTGAAGACAAAACAGCTGCTGCTTCTGTGGCTCTTACAGAAGTACAAAGTTCAACACCAGGGCAGAGAAAGTTAAGGAAGTCAGTGACACTCCTAAAACAGCACTTGGGTCACACAGACAGGTCCCAAAAGCAGATGCCACAGAACAGCTACACCAGGAGCTATCAAGAGCTCCTACAAGACCTGAACTGTCATGTTGGGAGAAGAACTGGTAAATTTCCTTTCTGGGGTGAAAGTGAGATATTTAAATTTTTAAGTATTTTTTACACACTTATCTTGAGAAGCAGATTTGATGAGCTACTGCTGCAGAACATCTGAAAGTAAAGATTTCACCAAGCTAAACAAAAGAATTACAATACAAAACTGAAAACACTCCTGGAAATTGTGACTGCAGCCAAGGAAAAGCTTCTTGCCTGGCTGAGCACTTCTGGAAGTTCACAAACACTTTCAAAGGTTTTTACTTTTTTAAATTTAAGAAAGAGAAAAGTAAAAGTGAAGAACTGGAAGGGAGACATGTGTACAAAGGAATGTCTAAGATGACTAAAAAAGAATTTGCAAGAAACATGCAAAATAACTTTTACAAGGTAGGAGAACACATATTATTCATTTATTTTAGTGTGCCCTGTTTACTTCTCATCTTACCTGTCAGAACCCAGAAGCCTGAATATCCTTGTATTATCAGAAATTTCTTGTGTGATCTAGACAATAAAAAGAAATATTTACATGTTAAGAGCACAAGTGTTTTCATTTTGTATTTAACATTAGTCAAGAGAAAAGAATTGACTGTGACTGATGTTAACAAATGACTACCAATTAAAATCCAATAGAGATTATAATGCAACTGTCACTTTTAACTAAGATATAAAAGTTTTCTGTAATTCCTCTCACATTACATGAATTCCTCTGGTAGCCACTGCAAGCAGAACAGCAGGGCTCAGCTCGGTACTTGAGTTACCAGTGTCACTATAGAGTGTATATCCAAAAATGGGTCAGGCAAATCACACATAAAACACATTTTGTTGAAATGCTGAATTATAGTAAGAATGCATTAAGTTCACATTCTGAAAACCTTAGCAGAGAAGCAATCTAATTGGTGGTACTTAGGCCCACTGCAAAAAGAAAACTTCATCTTCTGACATTTCAGATGAGTGCAACAGACCCAACAGAAAGGTCTGTTCTGTTGTCACTGTCCTTGTGTGATACACCTTTATGATCATAGGAATATCAAAGCACCCAGAAAATCACCCTGTTCATTAATGAAGTCAACCAAAGCCTGGTGCATACTCCAAAGGGTATTTCATCACTTTGTGATCAGGCAGTGCTGTTTACAAAGCTCCTCTTCTACACAGCCGGATTTCACACTCTTGAGGAAAGTAGACATACTTATCTCCTTCCCAGACCCTAGTAATGTTAGTTGACCTACTGAATTCCCTTCTGGTGCAGAGAACTTGCAAGAGAATTTTAATTCACAGCAATGATATCCTTCACTTTTCCAAGAAAATTAATTTCTACTTTCTGTGAAGCTAAGGCTCTACAATCTTTGCCCAAATTTTGAACTTCTTGTGTCAGAATTCACAGTTCCCTCTTTCATTTTTCACACTTGATCAAACCACGGCAGAAGGTCACAGCTGTGGAAGGAAATAACTTTGCAAGCAGGTCAAGTCATCCCCAATTGGGCCAACTGTATTAGAATAGGGAGTCTGAACTAATGATGTCCTCAAAGAAAGAAATGCTGCAAGTTAAGTCAGTCAGCTTTTTGCCCCATGCTGAGGGACAACAACTTCCTACTTACTATGTAGCACAAAATTTCCCCCAAAGTAACAAATATGATGGTCAAGACCTGAGCCTGGCACTGAAGGCTTTCCATATTACAGCAGAAAATACATTTATTTCTTTTAGCTGCAGCTATTGGGACAGCTAGTAGAGATAAGGAATTTTAAAAGGCTCAAAATCTTACCCTAGATGTGTTCTACAGAAAAAAAGTTCTAGGTGGCTTGCTTTTCTGTCAACAGCCCAGTTCTGCTTTCAGTTCTTTATTTAGGTTCTGGCTTTGGCTTGACAGCAACAAAGCAAGCCAGTGTCCCTGACATAAACAACAAGATGCATCCATTTGGGCTGCAGCACACTGGGACATGGCCTCTCCCAGCTGGAGCAGAGCCACTGAGTGCTCCCCCAATGGGTAGAGCAATGCACAAATGCCACAATAAACATCTGCACCTTGGAAATGAGAAGCAGTCTGACTCCAGCCTTTGGTTCACACAGAGCAAGCTCACTGTTAGCACAGACTGGGTCAGCTGAGGCTTTGTGCAATTCAATGTAGTGCTGGAACAATGTGGGATATCTAAGCTTGGTGAGGTGTGACTGTATGTGTACCTTAAAATACAATTAGTCATAATGAGCTCGATTTCTCAGCCAATGAAACACTGATGGAACAACTGGTAATATTTGCAAATATTTATTAATAACCAAATTAATTAAATTCCTACAAAGTACAGCATTTTCACTAACAAGTGCACAATGTTTGCAGCAACGAAAAAAAAAACTATTGCGGAAGGTAGTTATAATGGTTTAACTCTGTCTAAAAATCACATCAAATGGGCTAAAAAAGTGACTACAAGGAGATTTTAGGAAAAAAAAACAAGCCAACCATGTTTAGGTCTATCTGGTATTTTTCTACTGAAGATGGAAAAATATTTCTTGTGAAAGCTGGGCAATTCTTCAAAGTATTTGTAAGCCAAGAGAACATGGAAGAGACTAAAAAACATCAGGCAACTCATTTGACACTGTGACAAAAAGTTGAAGTTTAGCAGTGGAACCACTGGCAAAGCCCAGATTTTTGCATCCATATGTGAGAGGCTAAGGAACTGACAGTGGTCTTCAAAGCAATTTAAGGTGAATATTAATATCACCAAGAATTAGACTTGGATATTTTCTGTGGCATCTTGGCCTGGTCCCTTGTTTCTGCTTTGCTTGTCAGATGTGAGGGGGTTCTTGTACAGCTCCACCAATGCCTTAGAGCTTATGAAACAAGGTTAGAATGAGACTCCAGCTCCTATGTCTAACCTAGGAAGTTACTGAAATGTTTCACTCTTTTTCAGACAACAGCATTGTGCATTTCTCCTCCATGTGGCTTACATTAGAGCCAGAATTTAAAGTAAAATGTAGTACTCACCTCATTTGATCTAAAGCTCCTTCCTTGCATGCCATGTTTCCAGAATGCTAACACACTGTCTTGTAGACAGACTGGTAAGAAAGAACACTGGAATCAGTTTTGAGGCATAAACTCTACCCTTGCTTTTAAGGCCAAAAGCACAAGACTATAGTTTTGAAATCTGTACATGTGTGTTCCATTGTATGACATCCACCCACTCAGACAGCAGAATGTCTCCCAGAAATCACTGACCCTGCCTCAAAAGTAGCTGCATTTATGTATTTATTTGTTTAATGAGCAGGGTTTAAAAACATTCCCACCTAACCAGAAAATATTTTAAATGTCTAGTCCTAAATGTGTAATTTTCTTTGAACAGGAAATCCCTTTAATACTTGCAGACAATATATATGGAATTTTAACAGAAAAGTTCCAAGAATGTCTTTGGAGACACTGCCAGAACAGTAAAGGCCATTGGAAGCTCATTTTGTGATAAGCAGGGTGAGGACCACAGTACATGCAGAGGTCCCAGAGCAAGAAACTCCAACTACATTGAATTCTTCTTTTCCCTCCATTCCAAATCATCAAGAGCCATAAAAGTAATGTTTTCAGTGGCCACGTTTTCTCTTCCTCTTCTCTGTGGGAGGTTATCTTTGGACAATCTGAAACTTTTAAGTTTCTCCTCAGAAATAAACTCCCTGCAACTTCTGATGATTTTAGAACCCATTGCTCCTTCTCTTCTGCTGCTACCCTTCATGTGTGCACACATCCCTCCTACCCCTCTTTCAACAGCAGGTGGTGCAATCCAGGTATGTAATTACTGGACAACTGCCAAAATAATCTCTTCTTTCTGTTTCACAAATTTAATTCATTCAAATTCTACACAAGGAAACAAAATTCATGCAGCCTGTGACATATCATATAATTTAGTCTTTGAGCTGCTTTATAAAAATGGACTGCACAAACACACATGCAAAATGAGTTAGGCATGGGTGATTCAGAGTTTATGTAGGTTGTGTTAAGGTATTCCCTTGGAGGCTAGAAGTCTTCATCATGCTTCCAAGATATTTAGCTTAATCTAAGAAGACTCCAGGATTATTACTCTGTTCCAGTTGTTCCTAGGAAAGCACATGCTGAACCTTTCACTGAGTCTTCTCACACAAAATGAAATGAGTGAGGTAGTGCTCTAAATGCCAAAGACTAAACAGGTAGCATAGCTAATTCTTTACTGTAACATTGAACAAGTTAATCATAGAAGATCTCAAGTTGGAAGCAACTCATAAGGATCACTTAGATCATCATCCAGATGTTGCATGAGGTCTAACAGGCTTGGTCCTGCAACCACTTCTCTGGGGAGCTCAGTCTAGTGATCAATCACCCTCTGAGTGAAATGTATTCTCCTAATATCCAACCTGAATCTTCCACATGCAACTTCACATAAATTCCATGTCCTTACTGCTGGTCATGACCTTTGGCTGCCAGAGCACACTGCTGATTCATCTTCAGCTTGCTATCAATCCCAACCCCCAGATCTCTTTCTGCACAGCTGCTCTCCACCCTCTCATCCCCCAGTTTGTATGCATAACTGGGACTACCCATCCCAGAAGCAGAATCCACCACTTGCTTTTGTTAAATTTCATCCAGACGGTGATTGCCTAACTCTCTGACCTACAGGGATATTCAAGACTAATAATGAAACCCAGCTTACCTATTGATTCAATCTGAAAGTCAAACGTGAGCTCTGACGACAGTTTGCGGCTGGATTTTAACCTGCCTTGCAGATTCACTATTTTTATACAGCCTAGACAATAAACAAGGATATGTTAACCAAGCATTACCATCAATACAGAACATAATTTGAAGACAGACAGTATGCATGTATATGTGGGCATATTTAGTTGATATTAAACTTACAATCCAAACACACCAAAATGGTGTCTCTCTCCAGCTGTGTTACATGGACAACACTTGTCTCCGTAGTGTCTGTAAAAAAATGACAGCCTTAGTTCATAAAAGACATTAGCATGAAATTTGAAATTCAAGTTCTAGAGATTGAGACATTTTGATGGATTAGTGTGTTTTATCTACTTAAAATCATCATCTTACCAGTGACATTACTCTTCTCTTAGAGATGTATGTCCACTTATCCAACATGTTTGCTGTGACAGGAAAACTGAAGCTACAATACTGAAATACGAACTTTATTCAGCCTTTTCTGAGCCATGTCACAAAAGAAAACTGACATTTACATTGTTCTCCATTTATTCTCTCTTGGTACAATTGAATAGTGCTGTGCAAAAAGCCAGATATGTGACTGTCCGCACTATGCTGTTTCACTGCAATTTTCTTCTGTCTTTATTTCTAAATCCTGATAAGGACTTATATACTATTACTTAATTCTTGCTGCTATTTGCAGATTTTCCATCCCCAGATATTCCAAAAATAGGGGCTTATTTCCTTCTCCAAAACCTCAAAAGAAGGGCTTTTTTTTTCTCTTCTAGGTTACAGCTGCAGCAGTCTCCATCACAGCAAATGGGAATTTGACCCACAGGTGAGTAGTGGACATGTCAGCTCAAAAGGGAAGGGTAGTTTCGGTCCGTTTGTTTGTTAACATTAAAGTTACATACAAAGCAACTCTTACTAATTCAACAATACTGCCAGATTCTGTAGGGATGTTTCATATAGCCAAGAGAAACTCAAGAGAAACTCAATAAGTCTATCAGACATGAGAAAGTAGAGCACATCATGTAGAACACAAAAGCAGCTTCCAGTTAAAATTATAAAAAAAAAAAAAAAACCAACTGTTTGCATCATTGCTGTCCTGCCAGCAGGGGACAGGCATAAGCTGATGCAACAAAAGGGTTTAAATTTGATCTACGAAAATAGGAGAAAACAACAACACAGACACAACATAAGAACACACAAGTAATTTAATGAAATTGTAACCAAGTTTGGAAGGCATAATACAAAAAAAGAACAGAGAAGGGATTAGTACTCTTGTATTTATGCACCAGTGCAGACAACATTAAGAGAGAAATGAGAACAGGACATTTCTCTTCAGGGTGCTTCCTTTATGGGCTGTGCTATAAATTCACACAGTTACAGGTAGGAAGGGATGAGAATAAAATGCTTTGTCTGAAGTAGTAACATGTGTTAATTGGCCATTCACTACTCACTTTGTTATTCTAACTATGCTTTAAACTGTGTCAAAATCTGATGCACTTTTCAGCAGCAGCAAGATCAGTGGGTCTCTTCCTGGAGGGAAATGTCCTTCCTAGTGAATTCCACAGTACACACTCATCTGTGCTCATGCACATGTGTATGCCAGCACAGAGCTATGAATAAATTCACCATGAACCAACAATGGATCTGTGACAGGCAAAATCAAAGCTATTTACTGTCCTGAACCTGCCAGCTATGACTAGCAATGGCTCCTTACTGCTCTAGGTTCAGGGGGCAACCCTGTAACTCTAAAAAAGTAATTCTTAGCACACTTCCATGAGAGAATTTCTGCTGTTGCTCAGATGGTGGCCATCTCACTGACAGTGCCCACACTGGTGATGGGCAGGCACTTGGTTTCCTGCTACCAGTGGTCCTAATCCTTTTTCCATAAACACCAGAAGAATGCTCTATCTCAGCAGGAGGTGACAACACCATTTTTAACCATAGTGACAAAGGAGAGCCAAAATACATCTTCCAGAGATGTCAAAAGGAATTGCTCAGAACGCAATTGTACTAAAATCTATTAAATTAACAGAAGTCATGGTGCCAGGGTAGAGCACAAAGCAGCACAGGGAATAATAAAGTGCTGCCTAATTTATGGAAATGCAAGAAACCATAACTCCATCCTCTTATACCAAAAATCTCAAGGAATCCAATCAGTTCAACAAAGAGAAATATTAAAAAAAGAAGTGCATGTGCAAGCAGGTTCAACCAGACACTCCTTTAAGCAGACAACTTGCAATTATCACTCAGCCTTAATGATTTAACCATTTGCTTCCTTAGAGAAAGCCTGCCTTTTAATGCTTCAGCTATAACAGAAGAGCAAAGAACATTTTGGAATGCAATGACAACAGCACACAAACCTGTTTCTGTAAACCACGAAGAGGTAGAATTTGGGTTGACAGTCTCAAACTTCACCACCTGGTTGAAGTCTCTTCCTCTACTGACACCAACACAAACTAAAGGGAATTCCTGCTCAGGGACTACCAGCATTTCAAACAATCTCAGTGGACAAGGTACAGGAAAATCTATGTGCTAGATGAATAAGCAAAAATAGATATTAGAAGGCAAACAAATGTAGTCCGAGTTGCTATTAGGTATTCAAATTGCATGGTAAATTTTGTTACATACTTTGTAATGTTAGGTTTACTTCTTCAGATAACAGGTATTGGTAAACACAAAAGGCCTGAGTTAAGAAGCTTGGAGCATCTCATGCCAATTCAGTCAAAATAAAGTAGCATGTCTTTTATCATGTGTGTCCTCTGCAGCTGCCCACAGACAAGAGCGCTCATCACTCCTCTCCCTGGCTACTGAGCCTCTAAGCCTCCTCTTCCAGGCTAATTGAGTTATAGCAGCTGCCTTTTTATAAACATGAGCCCACCCTGGCTCTGTCTCTTCAGATGGTGTCAGACGGGGAGATAACAAGCATTTCTGGGCACGTCAGTGTCAAAAAACATAGAATAAATGATCACCTTCTCTCTACTACAGGAGCAAGACCACTGTTAACCCATGTCTCAGCCTGCTAGCCTCAGTTTTCTATTGTGCAACTGAAGGGCAATCTTCATAGAAAAAAGGGTTTGGTTCTCTAACTAAAGTGCACCCCAAAAACATGAACAATTATTTTGAGTCAGTTAATACATGACACATTTAAATAGTTATTTTCAACATAATATAACAGAAACCAAGAGAAAAGTCTAATAAATCAAGAAATGGCTAATACTTATTCTTAACAAGCCACTACAACATAATTAGAAGACAACATGAGAGTAATTGTAATTTTACCTTGATTAACATAAATTTTTGCATTGGTTCAACCCATTCTAGCAAAACAATGCTAGACTGTAGTGCTCCACAAAGGTACTTGTGGCCTGTGTAGGGATTTCTCACTGCCAAGAAAGGATAGAGAATATTAGTGTACTAAGCACATGCAAATTATAAACAATTTCCAACTATGTAACAGCCCCTTTACTTTTGGAAAATACTCACCACCCCCACTCTAATTTTTTATATATTTAAAAAGCAGCTGATTGCATACACATTTGGAGTGCCTTGGGTCTCTTGTGTTGGTTTGCCTAAGCTATCTCAAAATCACCACAAGCAAGCTGTTAAATAATGGCTTTTTCTACAACACACAGTTACCCAGCAGGCAGTGAACAGCTCAGCTGCCTTTCAAGCACTGTCACAGCCAGTGTGAAATCCAGGAGCTCTGTAATTCTAATTAACAATTCTAGACCATCAGGAAATCCAGTTGAAACTGAGGAACAATAGAAAAGCAGGAAGTGTTGCTCTTCCATTGTCAGAACTCAATTAAAAACTGGCAGAGAACAATACAGTTGCAAAATTGGGCCCTGTGAAGTTTCACAACTTCAATTCTACAATACTGACAGAATTTCACTCCTTAAGCGCTGCCAACATTTCCTTTAAGACAAACAAGTGTTATTTTGCACTTTGTACAAATACATTTAAAGACCAGATTTTACTGTGCAGTAAAGTGACTGTGGGACATCAGGCAATAAACAACACAGTTTAGATAACAAGCTTCTACAATCCAGAACTATCACACAAGTGAAATATGCTCACACTACCTCATTGCCACAGAAACTCATCAGCAATCCCTTGGCACCTTAAGCATCAGTGCTTTATTTCATTAATCCAATTTCTCACTCAACATCAGCCTGACTGCAAAGTGCAGCAAATAACGCTTGGTGTGACCCTGAATAAGGCTGAACTCAGCAGCAGAAACCAAAAAACAATCACCAACACCTGTAAGGTGCAGAAAGAAGACCAGAAGTTCTTGTCTTTTTCTGCCTCCTGTGGCACTCCTGCTGCCCCAAGGTCAAAAGCAGATTTATGTGCCAGCAGGAACGGAGGCTCAAGTCACAAAAAGTACAATCTTAGAGCCACCCTTGCTGTGTTCACAAATTATCACTCACACCTATCATGCACAAAGGGCTCCAGGCTTAGGAGGCTGAGCTATCTCTGAATATGAAGACTCCCCTCATAATATCAAGTACCACAGCACCCCTGTTAAATTCTGTGCCTGGCAGGACAGTAATCACAGAGTCACAAAGGAGCACACCACAAGGCTTCTTAATTTATGAACCTACAAACATAGGGACTTCCAAAATTAATTTTTCTGTCAGAAAGTCAGAGTATTTACATACTCTGACCCCTATCACTTCACCTCTGTCATCCCATGAGTGTTCCCTGCAGCATTCATTCATTAACAATTTCAGTGGTTTGGGGCTTTTTTTAACCTATCTGCCTCCCATTTAGAACATGTCTTAACACACAGCAGCTTTGAGAGTCTGACAGCTGGCACATTATTAAACACATTATAAAGGCTTCAGAGACAACACTGTCCTCAAAGAATTAAAAATACTCCTTTGCTTTTTACCACCCAAATCGATAACTGAAACTTCTGCTAAGAATGCAAGTGGCTTAATCATGATGGCAACTTCCCTAAGTTTCTCCATCCAGGAAGATTAGGTTCTTCTTGAGAACTGGTTTGAATTTTGACATCACCCTGGTTCTCTGCATTTCTTGTAAATTCTCTCTAAAGAGCTAAACAGGAAAGTTTCTACTGCTTAAACCCAAGGACTAAGATGAATGAGCTCACCATCTGCAAACACACAGCTTCACAATAATGACAAAAGTCTCTTCTCCCTTTACCATCTACACTTGACTCAATAATCTTAATATTGCCATCATTTGCGCTGCCCCTTCACATTTATTCTCCAGACCTTTACTTACCAACACAACACTTTTGACACCATTTAGTGTCAGGAATTTTTGTAGATACCGCAAACTTCCTACAAAAGATAAACACAAAATTACTGATTGACTAAAACAACCGAGTGAATTTTCTTTTTAGACATACACTGATAGAAAAACATCTGCCACACAAAAAAATTTAAAAAATACAAGTTTGTATACTTGTTGTGAAAGCATGGAAACAATAATGTGAAAATTTATCAGATAAGCCAAAATGTTATTTGCTGGTAGCAGGACTCAGAGTTTCTACATGCATCAGAAGACAAGAGGCATTATTGAGACTGGCCACAGTACTCTTAACAATAAAAATAAGTAATCTAATGCTGTAGAAAAGATGGGAATAAACAGATTGATAGACAGATGCTGCACTCAAAGCTATGAATTGAGAAAACAGTTGTGTAACATTTCAAATGGAACAATCCAGAAGTGACTGATAATGCAAAAGGACTGAACAGCATGAAAACTGAGTACTGGCCACAAATTTTTGTTGGAACAAGTCATGGGAGGTTTGAAAGGAACTGCTCAAGGACACTCCAGGGAAAGAAGCTGGAAAGGAGACTTATCCCAGACATATTTTCTGCTACTGAATGTCTGCCTACCAAGTATCATAAATTGAGGTTAGAACATTTTGCAAATGAATATACAAACCTCACAAACTACTTCAAATCCAATTTTGCTTTGTCTTTTCTCTACCAAAACCTCTGCTTTTTCCATTTTACATGTAGCACTCATCATCACAGTATCCAGAAATGTTTAAGAACACTTTATGGTCTGGCAGGAAAAATTATGTTCTCCTACATACTTCAAATGTCTGTCTTCTGCCTGGCTAAATGTGACTACCCTGACACCCTACAACCAGAGGTAAAACAGGAAAACAGATTATTTAAATTAATCTTTCCTGCCTTTGAATGACTAGCTTGGCACGCACATTCAGGTTGTGCTGCATTTTTCCTGGGAAGTTACATGACTGGACAAGAAATTTTCTGAGTCCTCTGCAACTTAGGTAAGGTACCATTCCAGGAAGAATCTAGTATGGTTTTCCTAGCATGATCCTTAAGGTAATTATGGTTATTAGCCCACTGCTGATTCAGTCCTCAAGCCAAAGTCACCCACCAAAGTCAAATTTGGAAGAGAGGAGCAGAACAATAGTGCACGTACACAGAAGGTAACAATTCAAAGCACAAATTATCTCTTAGTTATTTAGAGTTTACCCTCTAGGAAGAACATAATTTTCAGACAAGTGTTACACCATTATGTTTGCAGGTGACTGAACAAGAAGAAGCCTTTCCTGAACCCAAGCATTACATGTTAATAGGTCTTTAATAGAACCAAAGATAGCAGAGAATCAAATTTTCTATAATACAATTTCCTAACAGAAATCCTATTCTATTAGAAGAACCAGTGTGTCCCTAGGCACTTTAAAAATCAAAGGTTTTTTTGCAAACTAGATTAGTGTTACTACCTTCTTCTGCTGGGATTTGAATGGGCTACTGCTAAGGCTTGTTTGGCAGTGTCCTGGTTCTGGCCAGGACAGGGTTACTTTCTGCAGCAGCCAGGAGGGGCATGGCCATGGCTTTTGTTCAGCATCAAGTACAAGCAGCATCTACCACACTAGACTGTACCTGAAGAGAGCTATGCCCAGAAACAAGAAACCTTCATAACCAGAAGGTAAGGTGTACCAAAATCCATTTCTCTAACAAGAGTAATTCACATGCTGATCTGTGTAAATGTAGGGCTCAACCCCTCTGATTAATGCACATGAGTCATTCACTGCAATCTGTGAACAGAGCCCCCCACTATTTGGTGTTCCCAGAGTTTCACAAGCATCTCCTGAACTCCCAGAGTTAAGATATTCTGATATATCCGATGATGTGTATTTACCTGGGAAGTATTCGGTCAGGGAGTTTATGTGCTGGAATAGCAACAGGTAACTTTTGCATTTGCCTTGCATAATCAAAGAGTCCTGGTAGATTATGGGAATAAAGCTGAGAAGCTTTACCTGGCAATTAGAAAACAAACCACACTTCAAATACGAAACCAAGTGTTTACCAGTGCTACCACTGAAAGATAGCACAGTAACTTACCAGATATTGATAACAAACAATTGTTCATGACATATAACCAGGTACATCTTCGAGGAAATAGCTGATAAATGGAAGGAAGAACAAAGAAGTAGCATTGAATTTGATATACACAAGACAACTATCAATTAGTATCTGCTTAGATGACAGGACAAAGCTAATATTGACTTGCTTTTTGCAGCAGAAGTAAGTTTAAGCCAAGTAATGTTTAACTGGATTCCAGAGTTAATTCAGAGTAAATCTTAGGCACACATACTATATTTAATATATGAATTAACATTTAGACAATTAGCACATTTTATACTCATGTCTTCAGGTATATTATATTCCACAAGATGTCATTATAAAGATCAATCAATCTTTTTCCAAAAAATTAAAAAACCACTGAATTTTCTCCTTCAAAGAAGAAAAGCTCAACAACAAACTTCAGTAAACCAAGCATGGTCAACAAACCACATTCTAAACAAACCACGCTGTTCTAAAGCCTGTGACAGTCCAAATCTCTTTAAACAATTAAAACTGGCACTTTGAAGGGATTCTTCACCTTCACCTGCATGACTACATATTTCCCTTAAACAATGAATGAGTGCAACAAATTTCCAAGGTGGAGCTGTTTTTTGTCAAATCCTGCAATTTCCAAAGAGACGGGGTTGAAAGCAACAAGACATCCCTTTAAAAAACCCAAAAAACCCACAACCACTTTTTTCCTCCCTCTCACCTAACTTCTGGAACTTATTGACACAAGGTGGCATGGAGGTGGGAAAGTACCAACACAAACAAGGGATTAGACATACTCATGTTCAAGAAGTCCAAAAGGGGACAAAAAATAGGATCCTCTA
Organism: Zonotrichia leucophrys gambelii; assembly: GCF_028769735.1. Classification (NCBI taxonomy): domain Eukaryota; kingdom Metazoa; phylum Chordata; class Aves; order Passeriformes; family Passerellidae; genus Zonotrichia; species Zonotrichia leucophrys. Next base: position 92,791,436 of record NC_088172.1, read on the forward strand.
ACATCCCTGATTCAATGACTCTAGTGGAGACCAAGCTCATTGATACTTCCCACTGCCACTTCAGGAAAGAGACTAGTGGGCTAGATTGACCACTCAGGAGGACAACCGCTTTGCTCTTAAAAAAACTAGAAAAAAAAAACCAATCACAAAAGAAAACAAAACACAACTCTTCCAAAAAAAAGAATAAAATATTAACCTTGAAGCTATTCTAACTCCTGGAAATGTGTATTATGTCTCCTTTGTCCACTGGTGAAGCGAAATACAGAGAAAAATAATCAAGGACAGTACTTTTGCTTTTATGCTGAGTTGTATCAGAGGGAGAGTAAACAATGACATAAAACACAAAACTTGGAAATGCTATTAAAGCCCTCCTGACTGTTATCATAAATAATGATGCTATAAATGGTTAGCACAGACAGTGCACTTCTATTCCTGAAGTCTTCTCACAACCTAAACACACTGTAAGAAACACTTATGGTAACAATCCACCACACTGCTTGTATCAAAATTTAACATGCAAGGTTGATTGACCTTCCGCAGGTACATGAGCATATTGTTGCTCAGTAGGTCTGGATCTGAGGATTAAAGAATAGCAATTCTTCAAATTACCAGGTTAATTTACCTGTCAATCATTCCTTGCTCCACACATGACTGGTTGTGTTAGCAAGCATTTCTTCTTGTCTCAAAGTGCTTATTAAAACATTTCCCTGAAAGCTCACTAGGCAACATGCTATGTGATTTTCTTTAGAGGTCTTCTCCTTGCTTGCCAAAAAGGAAGGAGAAGAGCTGTAAACCAAACCAAACCCAAAATAGTAAAGAAAAAATCCAAACCTTTCCTTGGTCTACTTGGCCTATAAAAATTATTACATTAGTGATATTTCTGAGAGTAATTGTTACAACTGCAGCGCAGCAGCAGAGTGGTATGTGAGCTAAGTTTAAATCAGGTAACTTGAACACCAGTATGATTATGGGTTACACTGAGCTCAGTTCAACCAGGCCTCCCTCCCAACAAAACAGACATCTCTAAAATGTCTGGGCCCATGGAGGATGAACAAACACCAGTGCCTCCAGCTTAGAGTGTGAAGGCTGTCCTTGCAAATTCCTCCATCCTGATGGCAGGTGCACAGCTCCCTACGGCAGGGAGAAGGCAAGAAAGAAACAAGTCTCTTAGAGAGTAACAAAAGAGCTGGAGAATACAGAAAGGCCTGCACTTGTATCTTCCCCTCCCCAGAAACCCTTTAAAAAAATACTTATTGTAAGACTTTGCAAGGACAGAGCTTTAGGTGGAATTTAGTAAGCTGAGTCTCATCAGCAAAGCTGCTTTGAAGACCACAAGAACAGACTCCTGTGAATAAAGGATCTCCTTGCTTCCCTGCAGCTGAATCACAATGTTTGTTGTAAAAATTCTGCATTGTAATGAAGTTTTCAGGAAAGTACAAACTTTCATCCAAAATGCACCAGGGAAATTCCATACTATTTACCTAATAATTTAACTGCAGAACAACACACTATGTTGAAGTTCAAAACACAGATAGATGAAGATCTCCTATATAAACACAGTTCAGCCTACAAACACAAACATGTCTACAAAGTATCCTCAACAGCAAATATTTAAGGTAATTTTCAGTGTAGCCAGTGCCCAGGTAAATATAGTAAGAACCATTTTTACAAAGATTATAAAACATTAATCTGAGGGGTTAAAAATGTGACATATTTCTTTTAAACTAGAAATATACCTGCTCCATTGATGTTTCATGAAGCTCATTGAGGTTCAGTGTGTAAATACCTTCTTCTGCTCCAAATATCAAGTACTGATCTGCAAACACAAACAAAAAGAGGTAGAAACCTTGATTCAGGAAGGTATGTACACCTTCACCAAAAAGCAATGTCTACACACACAGAAACAAATCAAACTATAATAGTTATGGTGTTTGAAAGCATGGAAAATTAATCCTTATAAGGAAACTTTAAATTATGAATGGGCTGTTTTAAGTCATTAGGAAAGCTCAGGGGTTTTTTTGAGTAATAATTGAAATTTAAAAAAAAAAAAGCAATTCAAGCACAAGCAGGAGATCATGTGAATAATTTCAGCATATCTTACTTAGACATTTCCATACATTATAGAAATATCCATTGCCCTCTTTGAGAGTACTTCTACAGCAGTAGTGACTTGAACCTTTTCTCAGTAGCCTGTGGGTGTCTCACCTCTTGAGTATAATCCAATCTCAGGACTGCACATAGGCATGCAAACAAGGCAGATATCTTCTATGAGATGATGTCAACTCCTAAGGATTTACCCTTCACTAATTCCAGTTTCTAAAAAAACCCCACTATTTTCTTGCTGACCAGCTCACTAGTATGTCTACACAGCTTATAATCAAAGGGTGTAATAGCAGGCAAAGTGAGTACAATAGTACCAACTACCCCTTTATATCAGGCTAGATATTAAAGCACTAAAATTTATGCAAAAAACAGCTGCAGAATCCTGCATGGCCAGAAAGATCTCAGCTAAGAAATCAATCTTAGCTAAGACCTCAAAAGTCAGATTTTTTACAGAAAAATTAGGATTGTCTCCTTTTGGACTAAAATGTTGTGAAGAGTCTTTAACTTCAATATGTAATTTATTCTTTTTAATCAAACCAAAAACTTCATCCAATATATCTTAAAAACAACACACCTTTAGATAGCAGTGGCATAATTAAAGAACGACTCCTGCTTATATGAATATATGTCTGTTTTAAAAGGAATAGTCCTGCTCTTCTAAGCACTCTTGAAATTCAAGGAGAGGACAAAATGGGTAAAATACTCATCACATAGTACCTCTTGTATCTGGATTTATCCAAGATGTTGCACAATGAATTTTTAATGGACAGCCATTGAAAACCTTTGAAAAGCAAGCACCCATCTGTAGAAGTAAAAATATTAAAAACATACATAAGAAAAATTAAAAGGTGACCTTCCCAAAAGGATTGTTTTTACTTCAAGTAGTAACAAAAGGTTAAGAGTCATACCACTGGCTTAGCATTGCTAAGTCATATCAAGTTTTTAAGTTAAAAAGCAAATACTACAAACACTCAAAAAATGTGCTCTTTCACCCCACCCCCAACAGCATTTGTGTGACTCAGCAATACTCACATGTACTTTAGGTGTGGGAGGAAGGCCATTACTAATTGGTTTCTAGAAAATAAAATTTAAAAGTATGTTTACACTCACACTATGCTTGAATATGTATATTCCCTCCCCACACACAGCATAACCACAAACACTCAGCATAATTTTCTTTTCATTAAAATCTCCACTGTGATTCCCTAATACCTCCTCACTGAATGTTTGCACAGTCTTGTGCAACATTTTCACACTACAGTGGTGCCTGTAAGAATGCCATTTCCATACCAGAGAATTTAAGCAATACTGTAACAATTGCTCAACCCTTCAGTATTACAGCATCAAATGTTACCACTCAGTGCTACATGCACTTTCCTGTATCAGTATCAATTTCTCCTAGCACAAACAAGCTTCTGATCAAACCTCTTTCACAGGTAAACGTCAAACACACAATTTCAAATGACAAGTTCAAAGCTGTCCAGGTAATCCCACTTTTTGAAGTATTGCCAGTATTACTGGCACTTCCTTAAAACAAAACAAAGGCTCATTACCATGTTTCTAGTCTATTTCCTCTTCACTTCTCACAAAAAAATTACATTTCCAGCCTCACACTTGGAAGGAGCCCTCAAAGAGGGCAGTCTCATGTTATGTTTAATCTAGTCTACCTACAGCATTTTCCATTCCCTCATTTCCCCGTTTGCTTAAACAGTCCAAGTACTTCTGTACAATTGCTTAGTACAGCCCAAGACATGGCTCTCATTATCTCCCTCAGGTGTGTGAAAGACCTAGAAAATTGCATATATATTTGTGATTGCTTGTTTCTAAGGGAAATTAAACACTGACAACTTCAGACTAAGGCTGTATCACAGCTAGACAATCAAGGAAAACTGTTTCGATTCAAAGTAAGCAAGATGTCATCCAGCATAACTTCCTTGGTAAAGAGCACACCTGCTCCTTTTCCTTGCACATGTAGAAAAGTCATGACAACTCTAAAAGGACACCCAGAAGCTTCAATACCTACCAGCATTTCCTTCTTTTCTTTCATTGAAAAGCTAGTGTCTCTAGCTTCGTTCTGTTGATATGGCAGTTCCTCTCTTTCACCATTTAATTGCACAGAAGTGACTCCATTACCTAGAAAGATTCATAGTTAAGAATGTGTTCCTGTGCCTTCACCTCAAAGAGTAATCTAGCCAAAGAACTCTTAAGTGGGACAGAACTTCCAATTAAGTCAGAACATACACTATATACAGTATAGTGTAAAATACCCTAATTTATTTCTGAAGCGTACATGTTCTTACATCTGCACATATCCATCAAGCCACATTCAATCTCAGTCCATGACTTTTGGTATTTAATGTAACAACCCTAACATAACTCAAATCTAACAACTCTAACAGAAGCACAGAAAGGAATGCAGTCACAGTTATGAGGGAAAAATGTGCTAACTATACCTAAAGAAATACTTGCCAACAGCTAACACTTCAATTATTGATTCATTAGAAACACAGCCTTGTTAAAGTCAAATCTTTAACAAATGAACAGCAGGACTAAGTAAGAAGCAAGGAAAAGCTATCAAAGTAAGAGCTGAGAGGCAGACATTGAGCTTGCTTAAGAGAAGCCAGCCCAAGACAGCTCTCAAGGCACCAGACTGACAAAGGCATAAAATGAACAGTCTGAGCAGGCACTAAACAAACACAATTACCTCCTATACTCCCCAGCCCAGTTCATTACTTACAAAAGCAAACTGTGAAAGCAGAACTCTGTTCTTGACATGACAAATAATAACAGGTGACACACTAAACCTGAAACCTACAAACATACTTTACCAATCTTGATACTCTACATTATAAGTCAGTTGCTTAGGAAAGCAATTGTGTCACCAATGGCATCAGCAGGAATTGTGTCAGTGACTGACAGAAGGTACATTTGACCCTTTTAGGAGTCAAAGCATGCTTTTTTCATGAATTTTGGCTTTCATGTACTTTCTGTTACTTGTCCACCATAGAAAAATTACCTCAATATCTTTTAATGTGTGCACAGCTAAGAATATAGAAATAAAACCCCCATTAGATTATTTAAGAAATACTTGTACACTCCCTGGGGTCATGTTTATTACCTAAAGGATTAGATTTCTGTGGAGGTAACCGAGGAGGTGGTGGTCTGGGTGGAACATGAGATGTAGATTTTGCTGGACTCTCTGATGCTGGGCATCTCTTGATTGTCCCTTGGTTTTCATTTTCAGAAGAATAAGTTTCTTGGGGGATAAATATGGATTTAGGCTGAAAGAGACATAATAATAATCAACAATAATAAAAAAAGATTCAAAGCACCCATGCCACTTATCAGTGATGAAAGACACACATGCAGCATTTTGATTCTGAAATTTTCACAAGTAAAGAGCCACCAATACAGTAATTTAAATATTCTCCATTTATTTGTTTATTTAAAGTGCATTTTTCTGCTGAGCAACCAAATCCCCCTCTCTTACCTTTGGTGGTAAGGGAGGTGGCACTTTAGGTTTCATAGTAGCACTATAGAGAAAAGAAACAAAACAAAACAGAGAGAAAACTCAAATAGCAGTCTTCAAGAAGAGACAGGGTTTTATAAATGCCATACAAATAAATACCATTAATTTGTCAAGAGCACTATTATATCCAAGTAACTGCATCACAAATACTTTCAAACATTATGTTATACCTCAAATAATATGAAAACAGGATCACATGTTTCCCCCCAGAGAGCAGAGAGTGTCATGAACTGATTTGTTGAAGATGCACAAATTTGTGCAGAACAAAGTAGGAAGAAACAGAACAGGCCTGACATTTGCTCTGTTGAGAGGAGAAAGTTAAGGCTATCAGTGAGCTGAAGGGGAGTAACAAGAAAACTAATGAAAACCATTCCCTGGAAAATTTACACTGATGACTTAAAACAGTCTTACACATAAAAATAAAATCCATCTGCAGCAGACAGCTACCCTCATGTTTAGGTTAGTTGGTTGATTTTTGGTTGATGAGTCTCTTTTTTTACGGAAATCTTGAGAAACACAACTTTTCATGCTAGAGCAGTTTGGTCCAACAGTACAAGATATTATCAGAAAACAACATAGCTGAAGCATCACAAACATTCTTTCCCTCCTGGCTCTGTGGTTTAAAAAATATGCTGCATTTAAAAGGAAAACACTAAACTCTGAAATTTTACATGTTTTTAAAACAAATTAAAAACTGGTTCCACTGTCCTGTTTCCTAATCTTTCAGGAACAGAAAATTATTTCCACTAAATAAACTAGGAAACTTGACATTCTCCCACAGTATTTTTCTTATTTTTAAATTATGTTCAAGGTAGTAAGATATCTGCCTGTTTGTTTACAGGCCAACAACTTGTCTGCTTGGCTCCATTCTTTCCAGGAGTTTCTGTCCTGGCATCTTATCTGTTGTTTGTATTTCAAAAAAGCTGGAAGGGGATTTTGAGAACAAGTTTCCCTGTGTCACGCATTACAGCTGCTTTGGTGGAAGAAATTATCTTCTCTGAGTAATATGGGGTCAAGTTTAAGTCCTCAGTCATGAAGGTTCAAGCTCCATTTCCATTTCTTTGGTATTCTTCCTGCATTTCAGACAACCAATGTTACTGGGCAGCCAAAGAAAGCAAAAAGGCAACAATCTGGCATGCCTGTGACAGATGTGTGTACAAAGGACCATGTGCCCTTGTCTCAACAAGGGGGTTTAGGTGCAGCTTGTCACTGCTATTCATGCAGGGCAGTGCCCCAGTAATTGCTGCTTTCCATAACCAGGAAATTCAATTATTAGCAGACTTGCTGCATATGAGAGAAACAAATATCAAAGCAATCAAAATTATTAAATGAAGAATGATAATTTTATATTGTTCTCCGAAACATGGATTCTCTGCTGCTACTATCACTCGATTTCATGCAGTGGCACCAGTTTGGGCTGGAAGAGGTGCACTGGATTCACTGGTTTTGTTCTGGATCTGAAGGGAGAAGTAAATGATGTCACATGTGCTCCTCAACAGCAGCTCCACCTCACAGAATATAAATCAAACCAAAGCCTTGAACCTTCAGCAGCTTCCACAGAAAGACATTCAAGACCAGGCAGATGAACCAATAATTGCAGCAGATCTTTGGGCTCCAGCAGATACCAAGAGAAAGGCACAGATGCAGAATCTGTCTGACCCAAAGTTGAGGGATTCAAGTTTTTACACACTGTAAGGCCCCCTCTGTAGGGCAAAAGTACTTAGGATGATATAGCAGAAGAAACAAACAGTACCAAGACAATTTTGGAAGACAATCAGTGACTACTGGTCCCCAGGGTCAGATGAATTAGAACCTCTCCAGAAGCTCAGCTTCTTTCTTGCCTAACCTAAAAAAGAAAATCTACAGAAACACAACAGCCACATAAGCAGCTGAAGCCAATGCTGTTTGAGAGTTCTGATGGAGCTTGTGCATGGAACAAGGATCTCAAAGCACTCCAAGAAATCAGTGCTAGCACTTCAAGACAGCAGGGATCAAGAGGTTCCAAGCCCTGGAACATTACTGAATTGATGGTACTGGCTGCAAATAGAGCAAGAAGTATAGGGGGCAAAAGAAACATTAAACCAAAATGAACAGACACAGAGCTGGACACAAAAAACCATCCAGAGGTTCATATGGATGGAGGAACCAAGCTGAGGTGGTTCACAAAAGCAGTAAAATGACTCAAAGAAAAAAACAAAGAGAGGTTATAGTTTGGTTCTCTGCAAGAGAGAGATGCCAGCAATAGATAACACATGCTTTAAAGGTTTCTTGTATGAAGCAACAGCTTTCCAAATTATCCATTAACAGAAAGCAAACAAAAATTATGTCTCAATGACATCATTCCTTTTGGTCTTTACACCAGATTTCTTTAGGAATGCAAATCTATACGTACTGGTTTTGCGTTTTAAACTGTTTCAGCTCTCATCCATCAATCAAACAGAGCCCAAGAATATTTAGACCAGTGGGATTTAGTATGAACATCATTAATTTGACACATGCCTTTGCAGTCACATGTGCTCTCTCTGAGTAAGGGAAGTCAGCTCTATTCCAAAAACCAAGTAACCATACAAGCATCCTCCTAGCTGAGAATACAGACAGAACAAACTCAAACATCTAGAGAAGCCTGCAATATATATATTTTATCTACTTTTCATGAGCTTTATTTTGATATAGTTATAATTTCTAAAGAAGGCACTAGGACTGTAGTCAGACATATTACTGGCTCAGCATAATGATGCCAAAATTTTGTTCCATAATAGAAAATAAAAAGAAAACTGTAGCACTCAAGGAAACACAATTTCCCCCTCCTCCCAACTGATAACAATCAGCAGAATGAGATGACTTATAGTGATGTAATCTAGCAACAACACTAAAATACCTATCTTTAAAAATGCCATAGCAAAAAGAATCCTGAGTTGTTACAGAATGTGATTCAACCTTTTTTTTAAAAATACTCATCTATCCAAGAATCTGATTTTATTTATTTTTACAAGAAGGACTTACTGTTTAGAATCATCGTCTGCATCGTCATCATCTTCTAAATGTGCCACATGCCCCCTGAGAAAATGAACAAAGTACTATGGTTGAGTGAGTTGTATTAAATTTACCTTGACTGTTGTGAAGGATTCTGAGCTCAAAATCTACCTCTTCTATAGAATTTCACTGTCTTCTTAAAAATCATTATTGTTCTTTAAAGTACAGCTGCAATCTAGACAACTATGCCTCTCTCACAGGCTCTCAGCAAGCACAGGGACAAACAAGAAGCAGTTGGGACAGACAAAAAAATCAATGCATGAATTACTTTTGAAACACACAAGAGAGGAAAAAAGAAATAGAATTACCGCTGATGTAGTTCTTCTTCAACTGATTTTAAGAGACTCCTTCAGCATTAAATAAGAACAAGAACATGATTTAATTGTGGTACACAAGCATGATTATCAAAAGCACCTATGATTCTTTCAGTAAATAATTCAAAGTATGTTATTTCAGCTGGCTTTCAGAATATTCATCCAGTATCCATATAAAAACCAACACAGCTGCAAATTTTTAAAATTTATTGTTCACACAACACCCTTCCATGTGTGTTTATTAATGTATTGCCATTGAGTGCAACGGTCCTTTTTCCTCTTACTGTAAAACAAGGACTGTGTTACTTTAATCCAATTTAAAAGAAATCTATAAGAAAATCATAATACTAAACATAATAAACAGACTGTCAAGTATGAAACTACTTTTGGGATAAATGAATTCTTCCCCGGGGAATTTTTTGTAACATTCTGGACTTCATACTCATGTTTTTGTCTGAAAACACAGAGAAGAATCACAGGACTAAGAAACAAGAGGATTTCAAAAATTATCAGTACTGATTTTTTCCCCAATTAAAGACTATGCAAAAATAGCATGCTCTATGCTTAGGTTTTCTGCATTTTTAGTATGATTTAATTTATCAAATCAAAGGTAGGCATCCTAATTTTGGCATGCATAAATGTAATTAAGTAACTGTGTGCAAAGGGAAAATTACATGGAGAATTATTTCATATGATTAATACATCAAGATGATTAAAGGTATGAGCATGAAGTTAAAGGGCTTGCTAAGAAAAGTAAGTTTTATTTTTTAAAACATGTATAACTGCATGTTCTAGTGCCCTACAAGATAAAGAAGGGCATGAAGTAATGTCAAAGAACAGCACTGGCAGTTCCCAGATGGGGTAAAATTGTGCTCTGTGGGACCCATCATATAGAATATTCCATAAACAAGAGACCAAGATAACAGCTCTTAAAAGGAAGTTTACACCACCACAAAGACAATATGGTCAATACACCCTCAAATACCGCAAAGTGCTGCAATTCTGTATCATTTGAGTTACTATTATTTTAGAAATAAATAAATGATTTTGGAATTTTAACTGATAGAAACAAGTTTGACTTATTTTACTACACCCATTTCAGCTAATGAGTCTTTATATTAAAATAGTCTTGAAATAATTGAAGACAGAAAATGCAGTTGCTTACTCACTTATTTGCACCCAAAAAGTAGCCACACTGAGGACCATGACCGTATTCTAGCTGTAGATCCTAAAACATAAGAGAATCAATCTTTAAGATGAACAGGTAAGCAACCAACACACACCCTGTGCCATGCTGCTGTTATCCCCTCTGCAAACACCTGAGATACCAAATAAGCTGAATTCTCTGGCCTTCCTGCCCGCTAACACCACTTTCAGGCCCACTGCACCCAAAAATCTCATCTCTGCCAGTTTGCTCCACCTCTAATTCCTTTTAACTCTGACCTTTGCCCCTTCCTTGCACACAAGAGATCCTTGGCTCAAATAAAGTCAGCTGCATAAAAGTGAAAAAAAAAAAAAAACCCAACAAAACCAGTGCAGCAGTAAGGGAAAAAAAAATTCAGGCCTTCGCAATCTACCAAATTCCACAGAGAACCCAGCTACCCCTCACTGGAACATTTAGTAGTCATTTCAGAAGGGGAGTCACTCTGGCAGGGAGCCTGAAATCCTTTAGCACATGAAAACATTTAAAAATAAGCAGAGAGGACGGTAAGTGTTTTTATCACTCTGGTTATACCAATATGTGTATATGTTAGGAAGACCTTTTCTTTGGAAAAAATAGCCAAAAGAGAATTAACAAAGTCAAATGCTCCAGCAGTCATGGAGTGCTGGCTACACAGAAAAAGATGTGCTAATAGGCCTTCAACACTATTTTTAAATAAAAACCATAATGGTATAAATATTTAATGCATTAATGGAATACAGGGACCCCACTGAAGCACAATTAAATCTATATCTGCTGGGAGAATACTGCTATAATTGCAGTCTATTTTTTTCTTCAGGTGGATCACAACAGGAGAAATATGAGCATAAATTTGCTCCCAAAATAGTGAGTGTATTCACCAGGAGAAACAAATTATTGATCACCTAAATTAGTGATAAATGGAGCTACACTCTTCCTTGTCAGGAAACATTTAAAAGGTCTCCCGAACACCTTCTGTTGAAAATGCCCCCTTCAGCTGCAAACCATATCAAAAAGTATGTCAGCAAGAGGCCCAGATAGCCAAGCTTTAAGAGGAATAAATCTGGATTAGATGGGGATGATCTTTCAAAATGACATTTTTAAAAATCAGAGGAAAAGTCTCACACCAGATCTGCCAGTCCTCTAAACTGATGAAGTAGAAACCACTGCAGCCCTCAGTTCCAGGCTGAAGGGCAATCACATTAATACAAAGCTGTAAATATTGTTTTTTGCTTGCCAAGGAGTTTCAGGTTGTTTACTGCACCCTTTAGTCTGCCCTGCAAAGCTAAGTAGTAGTTTGCACATGGGTGTGTCTGCCACAGCTGTCAGTAGCATTTGGTTGCTTCAGTGACTTTGTGCATTTTCCCAACACAAGTGAAATACTGTGGAAAAAACACTATGTAACTGATAATTACTTGAGGTAAAAGAATATATAGATCAGAGGGCTGAATAAAAATTGCAAATGCAAGCCTGGTGCTGGCATTTCCTGAACCATGGAGAGACTGACTTTTCAATCTCTGAATCAACTTTATTAAACATCTTGATTCTACAATTAAATGATCCCCCCACACCACCAAACTCCATCTATGTCTATTGATCTGACTCCTCACCACCAGTGGATATTCTACAATCCACCAGCAAGAAACAGATTCAACTTTCTTTGCTCCAAGTACTTCCATTACTTCTAAGCAATCTCAGAAACGTCCACCTGCAAGCAGAGATATTTTGAGGATTCAGGCTCTAGAGCAGAAAAACACAAGACTGGAAACATAAGGTGTCACCAGTCACGAGCAAATAGGTTACACAGGTTGTGTGACGCCTTGTAACAGAACAAAGACTGGGAAACTGTTGAGAAAAGTAACCCTGGAACAATGGGGTTACTGAGAGGTGACAGAAATCTGAGATTTTCACCTTGAAGAGACAAGCTCTCAATGTTGCAAAATGCTGGGCAGACCCAAAATCTCTGTCCATCTGAAGTAACACACAGTAAATGTATGGATACAGATAGACAGATACACTGTACAGCAATGACAAGGAAAATATTAAGAGAAAATAAATAAATTCACCTAAAACAAAAGGAGCCCTCCTCTGCCACCAGACCTTTTAAGAGTTACTAGAATTTTCCTTATCAAAGATGACATTTGCCAGAATTATTTATGTCTAAATGCTCTAAAGGGCAAAATCTATCTTTTGGTTCCATTTACTGTTGTGTAGGATAAATTTGAGTATGATTTTAATTGGACATGTATACTCTTCCTAATCCCTTTAAATACTGCTGATTTTCTCCCCAAAGCTAGGGTCAAGTACTCCATTACCCGGGAAATTTCTCCTTTTGATCTCTTGATAAATACTGAGAGCTGGAAAGGTTTTAAAGGTGAAATACATTTTTCTTCTACTTTCTATTTCAAATACACACAGAATTTATAATTATATATTAACTAAACCTATTCTAGCTACATATTTGATACAGAAGCATTCATAAAACTCCATGTATCCAGCAAAGCCTCCAGTGAGCTGTTACACTGCACCAAAACACCCAGTAGAAATAGATTTCTTTAAAGCCACACATAAAGATATCAAATCTTCTAAGTTATGGATTTCTACTGGGAAGAACATATTAATTACTAATTTATGCAAAGTTACCCATCACCTTCATCAAACTACATTAATATTTTCATTTCACACACATACATAAATGCTGGTTAGTTAACTCAAATTCTCTGATTTTAGATCAGACAAAACTGACACTGAATAAATCTGACTAGACAGATATATTCCAATAGATCTTGAGATCTCCAGCCAGTAGCAATGAGAACAGGTCTAGGATCTTGGTATTGAATCAAAGATGCAACCCCAGGTTACCAACAGCTCATTCCTGAAACAACTCATCCATGTGCAAGACCAGAGTGCTCTTTGCTGGTAGGGATTGCTTTGGAAAAAAGGTAATACAGGGAATAATCACCAGTTCTCCTCAACAGCTTAGGTAACATTAAAGGAAGCTGCCATGTAGAAAGCCACATCATACCCTTAGATTAATCACATGTGCAAAGTAATCGATGACTAAAAAGAGTACTAAAAACAGTACAGGGATTTCCACAAAACATTTGATGGTAAGGCCATGCCATGAAAAAAATTCCCAAGGAATAATCAAATCTACAATTGCTTCTGTGGCTTAAGTTTAAAAACCTGCTATTTAATGTCTGTAGAATTTCACTGTAAGCTAACTGCTACTGTATCTTTAACAGTCTTATCCTAATTTGTTCTATAGGGCTGGGCTGTCCTGGAAATCTGTTTTTCAGTGTTCAGGCCTTCAAAAACAAAATGTATACAGCAAATCAGAAATTCACTGTTACTTCCTACATTTGCTGTTCTTAAATTCTAACAAGACCAATCAAAGTGGCAAAATTAAGACTTGAAACATACAAAATGCTGTGGGAGTAACCCTGAATTTCAAAGAATACAAATCACCTTTGGACTACTAACATATTAAGTAAGAAGGCACATACACATCTCTATCTCAGTAAAATGACAAAGCAATTCCTATCTCATTGCTTCATCAAAGAGGAAGTTAATTTTTAAAAGAGCCTAGCACTACCTAAGGCATATTCTATATTTTAGTGCCTTTATTTCAATAACAAGTGTATTCCTGAATTTCTCTGGATAGCCTAACGCATCAGAAAAACCAAACTGAATGCATTTTTTTTTTGAACAGGCTAAATATAATTCTTCCCTGGTGGCTGAGTGAGGTTTTACTGTGCATTACTGCTACACAACCACTGTTCCCCTCTTCCTTTGTATTTCAGTTCTCCATGCATTTTGTCTGTGAACATCCCCTTGCCTCCTAGCAGTAAAACTAAAATCTCATTTTCTTAATTACTTTTTCCAAGCAGAAAATACCCAAAACATACAGGGGAGGAAAACAAAAAGTGCAAAAACCACTGGTACTTTTCCAGCATTTCCACGTATTTTCTTCTGATCTAAGGACCATGCTCCATTTCATTACCTAAAGCTGGAAAAGGTATGAAGACTCTCTGAAATCCAATCCTGATAGCTGCAATATGTTTTTAGAGCTAGGTTAGCTAAAGTAGGACAGGAGTCTTCATGGCTTGCAGCAAAGAAAAAGCATATGTATGTATGTGTAGTGAGGAGAAAAATTACTTAAATTAAAGAAAAATGCTCCTGGGTAAGGTTCTCTGTTATCTATGTCAATCTCTTTAGTTCGGTCGTTTCCTACCAATATTTTAGTTTTTGTGCCACAACTAATTAAAAATCACAGAATAGCTATGTGGAAACATCACATTCCTAAAAGTAAATGCTACCAAAAACGATCACAAATTATTAAATCCAGTGCATATTTATGAGGCAAAAGAAAACAAAAACCAACCATGGCAGAAGTATTTACATAGGACCAAATGTAAGAATGCACCTGGCAAGGACAACAGTGCAGACAGCATGGGAGCTGCAAACCTGTAACTGAATTCTTTGCTAAAGCAATCCTAAATGAATGTTACATTTGTAACAACTGAAAAAAATTATAGGTTGGCACCTGAGATACCAAAGCCAAGTTTTATTCAACTCCTCTGTCACTTGAACAGTAGAATTACACACTTTTTACTGTGTGTTATATCCTTCAGGTTAAATTACTCCAGACCCCTGGTTTAAACAGAAGTCAGCCAGAGATCACCAAGGGTTCCTTCCCACTTCATCTTTTTTTGGGAAATTCTCTGATGGTATTTCTCACCTAAATTGTGCAGAACAGTTCTCCATGTATGAACCAGAATTATTTTTCAGCTCACTACAAATGGGAAGAAAAATGCTTTGCCACAGAATTTCACTGTAGACCAGGATAAGCTAAATGAAAACATTTTCATTTGGTTCAATGTGACATTTTGTTTCCAGTCAGAAAAACAATAAGCTTTTGTGACTCAGGTTCAATAGCATAGGTTAAAAATGTCCCAGAATAAGGAGCACATATTTTTAAAGGTGACTTGGATTTAGACCATTTCCTGAGCTCACTGCAAATGCAATGCTCAGCTCTGCAACTTATTTGAGCTAGGATCCAAACAACTGCTTTTAAAATAAACAGAAAGATGGTGAAAAGATCTACCTTATGCAAAGTCTAATGTGCACATAAGACTAAGAAGACAAAATAGGAACATGAAGAACTCTAAATGACAGGAAGTAGCATGTGCAAAAAAATCTCAAAAGATGGAAGGTACCCAAGAAAGTTTCTGAGAAACTTGTTGCCTAGTTGCAGAAAAAGAAAAATATCTATCCTGAGAGAAGAGCCTGTATCTAGAGCAAAATAGTCTGTTATTTATTTAGCTATGAATCAAAGGAGTAAATTTGTATAAGATGAAAGAGAAGCACCCTCTCATCCTTTCTGATCGCAATTTGCATTAAGGGATGCTGGGGTTTGGATCCAAAATGTTCCCTGCAAACAAGACCTGTACTCAGTTTCTCCATTCTTTGGGCAGATCCAGGTAGGTGCCTCAGAAAAGCACAGGCAGAAGGAGGGGAAGAAGAAAAAGAGAGAAATTACTTTTAAGGGTAGTCACATCATAGGCATCAAATGTTTGAAATGTAATATGCACAAACTGCCATAAGATCAATCCAGCTGTACAAAATCCTGTACAATTTTGCTCTCAACATCAACTGTATGTGGCCCAAAATACACCTCCATCTATGTGAATTTTTTAAATGATCTTAGCTCTGCAACAGAATTATTACTTACGAGGTATTTTATAAAACAAGTACAACAGCAGGGAAAGAGCCCCACAGTAGTAGGTGATACATCATGCTTCTGAAAAAGTGTAATTGTTTCCTCTTGATAACATTTGAAAAACTCACATACCACTTCTCAATGAACATATCTGAAACCAATACTGTCAGAGCAGGAGTGGGGGAAGGAGACAGAGAAAATCTCTGATTAGTGCATCCTACAGAAGAATGAACCAACTAGTAATTATCTCCTCTAAGGGTTAGATCTTACTGAAGAATCTCACAAATAGGTGATGCACTACCATCAACTCTAAATTCTCCACTTTGATTCAAAATGAGCACAGGAGGATGTGAAGAAAGCAGTGAAACAGAGAAAGTGCTGTTGAGTGACTTTAAAAACACATCTCACGATTGTGACAACAACATTACTTGGTAAGTTTTGGAATAGTCACAATTAATGAAGAAAATATTGAACAGCATGGGGTAGAAGAAAGATGGGAAAGAACAGGAAAGAAGAAAGGAAGAAAGATGGCAAAGAACATCCAGTTACGAGACATCATCTCATTCTTCTCTTAGACCCACAGATACCAGGCTAGCAAGATATGTGACAACACTGAAAATAGCCTTAAACAAACAAACAAACAAAAATATTAAAAAGTGTTAAACTGCAAAGAGTAAACCAAAAGCAAACCAAACGGAAAAGCCAAAACCACACTCTCAAAACAAGAGGAACTGCACAGGATGGGGGTGTTGCCAGGTATAGAAATCTAGGTTACTCATCTCAAAACAATTTGTGAAACATTCTTATAAGGAAGCAATACACAAATTTCTTTCCAAGAAAGGCAAAGACAGTCTAAGCTTTCACTAACTATGTTTCTGGCAGATTCAAGTCACACCAAGCCAAGAGATGCTGTAACAAACAAAAAACCCCCTAAGAACAAAAAACATCACAAAAAACCCAAGACATTCTCAAATACCCCAGCCTCCCATCTTCCTCTCAGTGCACTTATATTAAACATCTCAGAAATCCAAGAAAGTTAGCAGACTGCTCTTAATTTACTACAGAATGTTTCTTCCTTTTTCTCAACAGTCTGTGTTTAACTACACAAAGAGCAGAGAAATAAGAAAACTCACTTCCTAGAGTAATTTCCACAGTGTGATGCTAACAAACCAAATTTTTTAGCAGCGCAACAACAGAAAATTCGGAAAATTTATCAGACTTTACATGATGCCAAATGCCATTGAAAACAATTATGAGGCCAGTTTCTGTTATTTCTATTAAGTGTATATTCATTCTGTAACACAATTACCATCTGGAGAATTTACAGACTTACATAATTTTATAGTTCTGCATGGGATCATTAAAAAAAACCCTACCAGACAAATACAAAGAATATGTTTCTTCTATATTCAATCACCCTCCAAAAAACTAACAAACTACACACAGTATGGCAGTAAAGAAATTACAATGAATGCATAACACTGAGCCACTTTATAAGAATGATTCAAGTAAATATGAGTACAGGTTAAATACTGTCAATGCTGCACATAATAAGAATTTCTTTCTACACTACAGAAATACACATACAGACTAATAGTTACATTTAATAATTTTTAAGATGAAAACACCACTACTACAACAACAGGACAAAACATGAAC
The DNA here is from genome assembly GCF_028769735.1 of Zonotrichia leucophrys gambelii. NCBI lineage: Eukaryota > Metazoa > Chordata > Aves > Passeriformes > Passerellidae > Zonotrichia > Zonotrichia leucophrys. The sequence goes on from NC_088172.1 coordinate 92,808,976, forward strand.
TTTGAAAAAGGAAAACAATGAACTTTGAAAAAGGAAAACAAAGACAAAACTAACACTGACAAAGAAAGGTATAAGACGAAAAATACCAGGTTAGATCTCGCAGTGTAGTATATGTCTTCTGAATTGTCCAAAAAATCGCTACTGTCAGGCTGTTCATTAGATAGAGATCAAGAAAAGCAAATTATTTATATTGTGACTGAAAACCAGATGCACATAAAGGTAATTTTTCTTGCTAAAAAAAAAGAGATACTGAAAGTTAGTTGGTTGAAACTCAAAACCATGTTAAGACAGTTCTTGCAATGGAAGTAAAACACAGCTAAGGGAATGGTCACATCATGAAATACCAAAATGATGAATTACTGTTCATCATCTGAGCTGTGGTAATGTGTGACAAACTGTCCCAGCAAGAGTCCAGTTCCACACCTCAGTGCAGCACTGACAGTAACTTCTCATGCTGCAGGGGTCCAGGGCTTTGTGCACTCACACACATAAGTAACTGAATGTAAGTTTAAGCCTGCTTAGTGAGACAGAAGCAAAAGCATCAGAACTGCTTTAATGAAAACAGATCCACACTGTTACTGCTGGAGGAAGAGACAGTAATCTCCTGCTCCCATTTCCATTTCAAAGACTTCCTCTGCCAGAGTGGGCAGATTGTTACAAACTTCTCCCACAGGCTGGTTTGTGCTGAGGCTCTTAGCTAAAGCTTCCATTCTTTGAATAGGTCACTTGTTTGCAACTTGTCATGCCAATTTAAATTGTCCATTGGTTCTTCAGCTAATCTATAAATTATGTTTTCAATTTGGCCTCTGGACCCAACATCACATTGATATCAGGTCTGCAATCTTCTTTCTGACATAAAGTATGGAGCAGTAAATTTTTCTCTTCAGAAAGATTCAAACTAACAGTTACAGGTGCTCTGCATAGACAGGGAGATGAGGCAAGTTCCTTGGACAGGTTTCACATATGCAACATCTGACCAGAACAAACAACGCTAAGACATTTTCTTATCGCAGAATTCATCTGGATGGTTCCAGTCCCTTCACCAAGCAGCAAGAACTGAGATTCCAAAGTACAAAGGTCCTGATTCCTAACACACAGTGTAGGACAAGGCTCAATTCCTCCCTTCCAACAACACCTGTCAAACAACTGCTCTCAAAAGCTGTGCTTTCTACCCCTTACAAAATCTCTCTTCAGTTTATCAAGTCAAATTCCTAAGGTGCAATAAAAGCACCACTGCTCCATGGAGTTATCCACTATGGTTTATCCACCACTGCTCCATGGAGTTATCCACTGTATCTTCAGTGACTGATAAAAAGAAAGAAATAGGAAAAGTATTTTTAAAACTTCAAGCTCTCCACTAACATATTTTTACAATTATAACTCTGTGTGTGTATAAATAAAACTCTTAATGAGCAAAACCATGACAGTTACAATTGGAAGCATTGTATAGTTGAATTTTCTTTACAACAGGGAAGCAAAGACAAAGTAACTTGGAATCAGTTCAAAAATAATTTTGAGTTAAATGATGGGTTTCTAGTGGAAGCACTGCCTTCATTAACATACTTAATAAAAACTTACATAACCAGGGCTCCTAAATAATGCTGCTCTGCAGTTATGCCAAGGTTTAAGTAACACATCTGAAATACTTGTCTAAATCCTATGTCATTTGCTAAGCTGCTCTCCTCCATCTCAAACAAGCACTAGAAACTAAGGCTCCCTGTCCAGCCAGTTCTGAGGACAAGCAAGATTAAATACAACCTCTTACACCCAGAGTCTGCTGACCCACTACCAAAGGGCAAAGCACTTGGAAGGATTATTTCAGTACAACCACAGAGCACCACAAGGAAGTTGTGTCAGAAATCCAACTCACATGTGGTTTGTAGACTACAGAAGTACATTCCTAAGTACACACCCTTCCAAAAACCAACTCTGAGCAAAGTCAGTGTTCCTCCCACATATTTACTAAGCCAACTTTTTCTTCTTAACACCTGCCTTAGAAAAACAGAGAGAATACATAAGTCTGCAGTGAGGAAGCAAAGGAGTGGTTTTTTAATCTTGAAGAAATTGCCCAAGTGCACAAATGTGGAAAGCAACAGTCTCCATAGAAGAGAGAAAGCTACTGCAATTGTGAGACTGCACAGACACCTCTTCCCTCACAGCCTGAGTTCTCACATCCCTTGTACTGATGGGTCCACAGGAGAAAACCATTGGCAACACACCTTGACAGAAAATAGCTGCCACACTCAGCATGGCTCAGCTGTGATGCAGGCCCACAGAAGGATTATTCACAGAGGACAGTCTTTTAAAATGCATCATATCTCTTCCCCAAGCTCTCAATTTCATTATTTCCATTGTCAATACAAGAACAAGGGGGAGAAACAGATGAGTACACAGAGGAATTCTACACTTAAACAAAAAACTCTGCAAATAAAAGGGAATGGTATACTGGGCAGTGAGGGAAAAAGGATAGAGGAAGCCTGCAACACAGAGCTGTTGCTTAGCACATAAAGCACATCTGGCAGAAACTACAAATAAGGATGCTTGCTACCTATAGTGAATGCAATGGCACAAAAATCTCACTATGTTAGAACTTGTCAGTAAAATCACTAAGTTCAGTAGTACCAAGGAAAGATGCTACACATCTTGGATTTCTCCTCCCCCACAGGTATTTGCAGGGATTAATGTGTAGTGCACAGCCCATGCTGCTTGTTACTCACAAATTCATGATGTGGCTCTGTCTCTTTCCTCAATGGTGGATCAAACTTTACTTGGCCAACTAAAGAGGAGAAAAGGAAAACAAGAAGTTGGACTCCAGTTAGAAAAGACTTAGTTCCAAAGGCTAACAAAAAGAAAAATTCAGTTTAATGAATGCATCATATCCCCACTGACAGAAACTTGTGACACATGGACATACCAAACCTGGGACTGCTAGAAAACCTAATGGGCACAGAAAGTACTCTTTCATCACAAAGGCAGCCTAATCAGCATTTGCCTCACCTTCTCATTAGAAGGAACAGGAAAACCACTGAGCAAAGTGTCCTCTTCAGAGGGGCAATACAGCTGTACTTTATAGGAAAAACTATCCATGATGTGAATTCACTGTTGGATCTGTTCTTCTGAGAGACTCCCTAGCACTAAAGAGCACTGAATGAAGTTGGGTGAAAATTAACCACATCCTCCAACTCTTTGGCAGGACTTCTTGAACACCCCTACTCTCAATTTTACCTCAAGAAAAGACAGCTAAAGCTCTAAGTATTTAATTCAAGCAAAATAATTACTACAACCTGGAGAATGGAGTCTGCTTTTAATGTCCAATGATCAACATCCTCCCTTCCTGACCTCTGTGTGATTGCTTAAATTCAAAAGCAAATCCAAGATACCAAATTAAGGAAGAAAGGATAATCCTTTGCCATTCTGTTACCCAGCTGAATATGGCATTGGTCTGAATATCTTTCCTGGAGTAACATATAAAACAATGTCAATCAGCTCTCAGAAGAGCTCAGGCTGTGTCTTGTTCAATTAAGATGAAACAACAGTGAACTCTGCTGAAGTGCTGACAAAAGGTACAAAAATATTTTACACATCATACATCCTTAAGTGAAACAGTCTAAGCTTTTATTTTCACTAAAAATCTTTCTATGTATATCAGATACCCAAAATACCAGCTGAAATAATATCAATGATTATATACATCATATTGTCACATTACACATGCTTACAGTTTATTTCAGAGCGTGTCTTTTCTTCTCTCCCATTTCTACTTGTTGAATGAATTCTGTGAGGCACAACGAGAGGCTAGAAGAGAAAAATAAAATATTTAATACCAAAATATATTCACTTGAAATCTTGTATTGTGTAACATTTTTTAGTAGGCTTCTTTGGCATAACATAAAAATTTTTAAAAAATCAAGTGAAAGCTAAATGTAAAGATTGTATGCATTTTTTAATATATTAAATTAGAATTATTTGGAGACATTTTAACTGTTGAGTGCTTTCAGTATAAGGGATTTTAGAACACTGCATTTGAACAAGTAAAGCTAATGCTGGCCAGCTTTTCTCTTTGCTCACATAGCATTTTCTTTTCTAACCATTCAGTTTAAGGGTACTGGTAGTTTTTAAAATAAGCAGTAAGACAAAATCTGACTTACTGGCAGATTTCATTCCATGAGATACTGAAATAATTCTCCCAGCTTTTAACATAAACTGATTTCTAAAATGTCATCAGTTAGGTTATTTAAGCAGATGAGAAATCTACCTCAGGTTTTCAAAGCTGACTAGAAAGGAGTATTCCTGGTACTCCTGTGCTGTGTGGCAAGAGATAGCAGAAATTTCTACAAATTCACCTTCTTATTTATATTCCACTTCTATTTTTTCCCTGAACTTCCATTTACTTCTCTACAGGATTAAGTGCTCTGCACTTTAAGACCTAGCTTTCTTTTTTTTGCCTCTGTTGGATTTTCCCTCTTCTTTCTACATTCACCACTGCAAGCTTCCTTAGAAATGAGGGGGCAGTCTGCACCCTTGGTCACTGCCTCAGGGTCCATGGTGAGCATCTTTGCATGTCAATCACCCTTTTGTTACTAATACTATTGTTGCTGTACTTTCACAGAGTCATGAATAGCTCAGAGACTCTATTTACTCCTAAAACACAATCTGCAAACATGATTTCCCTTCTCCCCTTTTCATCACACACTATTTCCTTGATTCCTGTCAGGAGGCAACACATGTACATGGTATTTCACCTCCCATTTTTGTTCACTTTGCTCTTCCTTGAAACTGCAGAGATTTACAGACTGTGGATGTGTATTTTCTCCACTCTCACCAGCAGGTTTTTTTTTTGTTTCTCACAGCTTGTGTCAATCTTTCCTTTCCACAGTTCCATTTTGTCTATTGTGCACTCTTTGGGCTTCGAAAATGGTTGGCTACAGCATGTCAAGATTTGATCTGATACCATGTGCTGAAAGGTTGCTCACTTATAATCTTTCTTTAAGAGGCACTGTCTGGTCATGTCTGATGTGTGTGCATCTGCAATTCCAGTGCCAGGAGCCCAGCTGGAGCAGGGCTAGGAGGTATTCTCACCTTTGCAGCAATACTGTGTGAGCACTTGCACCCTGACACAGATGCCTGTGTTGCACTACAGAGCCTGTCCTCCTATCATCTTCTCCATGACCACAGAATTACATTCAGGATCAAATCTTCATCCCTCAGTCATGAGGACAAAGTCCTCAAGTCACCTTGAAATACCTGCACTGACAACAGGCTGATACAAACACCTGACATCTGAGCTGTGCAGGAGAACAAAGGAATGTAGGTTAACTTCCTGACACAAATGCCATTTGGGCACAATTTCCATCATGGCACAGATTTCAAAAGCATTTTATCCCCAAAATTTGTAATGTGCTAGGCATAAAACAGGAGCACCTTCCTTTTTGCAACCTTTTCAGTTAATATCACATTCATCCTGGGAATCACTGTTATAGAAATAGGGAGAACAGGCAATTGCCAACATCTAAGCCCAGAGTCCCAAAACAGCAATCTTGGCCATGACTGAATGGGAAATTAAGTGAAGCCCTCCATGAGCTGGGGTAGGGAAAAATACTGCAAATGCCAGCTTCAGATACAGTTGCTAAATGAACAACAGCTGCATGAACAGAAGAACCTTTTTAATTATACCCAAATAATGGGATGGGTTTTAGTTTTCACACATTAAACACTTCACCTTTGAGTTTCGAATTATTTAAAAATGTAGCATGGTACTCCTCAAAGTGGTGGCAAATTCAGATGTACTTCACAGCCCTGCAGACTGTCCAAGCAGTAACAGACTGCATCTCCCTAAAAGCAGCACAGGCCAAGTGAAGACCTGTCACCACAGTGGGCAGCAGACCTGCCTTCAAAGACCACTGACAGACAGAAAAGCTCTCTCATCTCCTAAAAAGAAAATCAAGCCACGAAAATCTTCAAAACACAAACACCACCATCCAAAAAAATCCATAGCTGTAAACAAATTGGGGAGTAGGTTTGAAGCTCTCAATTCTCAACAGTGTTTTGGATATGTTATGTTGTACCACATTTTGTCACTTTTGAATTTTGATGGATGCATTCAGGCAATTGTGACAAGCAAAGGACTGGCCAATCCCTAAATTAACATCTCCAGCTGTCTCTGTGAGCAGGTGAGTTTTGAAGAATGCTAAATTGTGCATAAAAGATGCATATACACTTCTTACTTCATTTGTTTTTATTATCAGAAAGACCACAATGCCAAGATTGCCCTGCCTATCATCTGAAATACAAAACTTGCTGAGCTTCTCCCCAGAAAAGGCACAGCTCTTCTCCTGATACCACACTTCATTATGGGATAGTTGATAAATCATACAGCAGACAACAGAAGAGTCTACTTAATGCTAACTCACAAGGGACATATGAGAGTGAACACTAATTTTTAAGCTAAGAAACACCTGTTAAAGGGCCTCACAGCTCTCACTCATCACTGAGCAGAGAGAGAACTAAAGGACACTAAAGAGCTTATGGTGAGAAGATTCAAGTTACTCAGTCAGACTCCATGTGGAATCAGACACCTTTCTCTTAAGTGACCTGAAAGTCAACCACATTATGGAGTTCTTGTTTGTTTGACTTTTAATTTTTTTTGATCAGAAAAATCTACTAATTTTTTCTCCCACTCCCACCACATATATTTGCTTTTAGAAGTACTGACAATTATTTCATCCTTATGTCTTCATCTCTTTCCTCTTTGGAAAATGTGTATCTATTTCACTTTGGCTTCTTCCCACACTTTTTATTTTAGCTTGTAAGAAAGACTTGGTGAAAGTCAGCTGGTCTTTGCTGTTCAAGTGGGTAAAAGCTCCTCTAACTTGTAAAATCTGAAAATTAGTTCCTTATATTAGTTGCCTCTTTCAAGCTTCTTTTCCTCTGAAGGCATTTTTAGATTAGTTTACCCATTAAAGAGAACCAAAAATATGTAATTAAAGAAAGAATCAATGGCATTTGTGTTAAAAGGATTACATTTTTTCTTTAAAAGCAGAGGCCATCAGGGAACTGTAAACATTTGAAAAGTATTCACTAACGTGCAGGAAAGTATGAAGACAGGATGGAGTAACAGAGTATATATCTCTTTGCTCTTATTTATTAAACACTTCAGTCCTGTGCTGTTCATCATCTTACATAAGCAGACTACTTTTTCCCAGCTGTTTGAGCAGAAAATCAGAAACTGATAAAACTGTAGGTGAAATCAAGTTTCAGAGTATTCTAAGATGGAAAAATACAACCTGCAAAATGCACACATCAAACTATGGAACAAAATCAACTACAGGATCATTCTCTTTTACACAGGTTAATGAATCAGTTTCGTGAATGCTTTCTTTGCAGATGGAAACAACTTTACAAAGAAACATACAGCAGAATGCATGACATAACTCAGGACTGGAGAAGGATATCACATAAATGCTTCAAAATTTTGTTCATTGCTGTTCTTCAACAATTTTGAAACAGTAAAATATCTTTTTCTTCAATCTTCCCTTCCCAAAAATATAATCATTTTTGCTAAGTGCCTCTATGAGTGAAAGAGCAGCACAACTTGAAAGTAAAAGCAACCCCTGAGACTATTCCCAGATCACAAAAAGTTCTGGGGCTCAATAAATCACAATAATTTAGTTTTGCTGGCAAACAAAAACTTAATCTGATTCTATCATTAGAAGATATTCCTACCTCAGGATCATCATCATCAAAATCATGGTAAGTGGAATGATCAGGATTATTCATTTTATCCAGAAGTTCAATGGCAAGACTTCGATTTAATGGCTGGGTAACAAAGGGATGCTGAAAGACAGAGGGAAACAGAGAGATTAAAATTCCAGCCACTCACACTAAGCATATTTTAATTTCATAACTTTAGAAAAGACCCCTCATACATAAATTTATACCTGTAGCAACTTTTCAGCTGTAGGTCTTTTTTTAGGATTTTTTGTAAGTGCCATTTTCACAAAATGATGGAAACTATTGGACCTGTAAAACAAAGTGCTAAACATTAAAATCAATTTCCAAGTACAGTACATTCACTATCTACTGAAACAAAAAAGCACTTACCATTTCATTTTGTCCTTTAATTTAGGAGGTTGGAAGTTGCTTTTTGTCATTAGAAAAAGTGCTCTGAAAAAAAAGAACAACACCATTTCTGTGGGTATGCTGTAATACATGAGATAAATTATTAAACACTTTATTTAATGGGCAAGAAGAAGCCACATCAGTTTGAGAGACTCAACCAGGACTTTATACATTTATGCACCAGGAGTTGTTACAATTTCTGTCCAATTTCTGTTCACTCAGAACACTGACAGCCCAGCGCCTTTGCAGTACATCCAGAACCCACAAGCACACACAGACATTTCTTCAAATGGATTATTTAATTAGCTGCATTTACCCACCAAGCTCTAACCCTTCACTAACCTCATTGGATGTAGGTCAAACATTGGAGGCTGAAGTTCAGCAAGCTCTATTGCAGTTATTCCAACTGCCCACAGATCACACAGTTGGTTATAGCCACCTTTCCTTTCTACTGCAGCAACTTCTGGTGCCATCCTGAACAGTAAGAGACATTTTTAGGTAAACTTCTCACCACAAATCAAACATTCTTTGTACACGTAGTATTCTCTTCCTTACAGCTCTCAATTGATAAAGTCACAGTATATTATAGATATACACACACAAGTGAATGTGTAAAAAATTATGCAATGTACACCTGAAGTTTCCCTCAGTCATCTTCTAATGACTAACAGGCAGTTTCTACAATGGCCATTCAAGAGTAAGTGGATGAAATCAATCTGTCTCAGACTAAATACTACTCAACAACCAAAGACCCTGAAGGACAATTATTCAACTACAATAAAATCCACATAATACCCAAATTTACATATTGCCCAGAAAGTGATCCACTGACTTCGAAGAGAAGAATTCTAACAAGAGAAAAAGCAATAAAATGTCAGCTTTCTTGTACCCTCAAACATAAGACTCATTGTCACCTCTGTATACAGCACTCCCTGTTTGTAAAGTCTGTCTCACTCATGTCAGGTAATCTCTTTATGTCAACAAAGTGGTTTCACATTCTCAGGTGGCAAAAATGAACAAACATAACTGGCACATAAATAGGAATACTTAAAGGAAATTATTCACTTGGAATTGTCACATGTTTTTAAGGGCCAAAGTGAATTATAAATTTGATTGTCCTATGTAGCCCTACAAGGTGGCCAACATGTTAGTATTTCTTAGCTTTAAGCTTCATCAGTCCTGATCACCTGCAAAGTAGCACTAAGTAACTCATAAATGTAACACAGATGAAGTCACTTCGAGAGTGCTCCAGGAGATCATCAAGCAGCATCTCAACTGATGCACTATTTAATAATATCCTGTGGTCACAGCACCGAGCCAGCCAGAGCTCAAAAAGTGTTTGGACAATGCTCTCCCACACATGGTGTGACACTTGGGGATGTCCTGTGCAGGGCTAAGAGTTGGACTCAATGACCCTTGTGGGCCCTTTCCACTCCTTATCTGTAGATCTGAAAGCATCAGCAGGTTTGGTGGTAGAACCTACTTCACATTTGTATAACTAAACTATATTTAGATACATTTCTTCCAGAGTTCATTAAAATCCCCATCAATCTAAATCAAAAATGAGGGAGTTACCACAGGAGAGGGGGAACTTGAGTTAAACATTGAAATGGAAGGGTTACTAGCACTGAAGTTCACCTGCTTTGAGACACAGGTAGATCTAATGACCACTAAAAACTTCACATGGCCTGTTTCAACTAAATTTTCTTCTCTGCAGTCTCAAAAATTTTGCTTCCTTGATTCTGCTCTCAAATCTCTCAGAAGCTTTGCAAAGAACAACCAATGCTTTTCATCAGCATTTAACCTATGTAATACTTTCAAAGTCATTATTTAAGGTCATTTGAGAAGCCTGGCAGGATCTGAAAGTTACAGGACTTTCAAGCACTGAGGTCACCCAGACTTCTTGGGAAAGAGACACAAACCAATCACATAATCATGACTGATGGGTGTTTGTGCTATTCTGAAAGGGAAGTGAAGCCTTGGTGCGAAGAAAAATGCTAAAAATATTGTGCTTGGCTATTTCTAGTCAATACTTGAACATAGGGTTTTTTCATTATATGTATTTTTATCTTGCACCTACTATGCTGTCAGACTACAGAATTTTAGTATTTGTCTGTGAAACATATTACAAAAGTGCTGATTTACAGAATTGAATGTGTCTGATGTACTTCAAGGTGAAAGGGGACAATCACTTTCAGCAGGAAAAGGATTAAATGAAAGGCAGAATTCCAGGTAAGAAAAATTACACACACTAGTTTAATGGGGAAGAATAGAGATGCAGCAGAGGTAGAACTCAGAGGTGTATCTCAGAATTCAATCAGTTTAGGTAAAAAAGGGAGAAAATGGCTTAGAGAAACAGTCCACAAGTGGCAAAGGTCTGTGGATCTGCGAGGACAAAGGAAACTCCTCAAGCAGAAAACCTGTATCTAGGCTGGAGGGGAAATAACATCAAATACCAAAATGAAAAATCAGGGAATAAAAAATACGTAAGATTAAAAGCAAGATTAAACTTGCTTTAAGTTAAAAGCAAGCAAAATTGCTGTTAGTTTTTAGGTTTTACTAAATGAAGATAAATTAGTCAACAGTGATGGCACTACAAGGCCTTTCAACTTTTCAGAGCATTAAAGCCTTTTCTCTGACACTCAGCTAATTCGGGGTTTGGAATAAGTAACACACATATGATCACCAGAAAGTCAGACACAGCCTTTAGAGGTTAGTCTACCCAGGAATGACAGAGCATGCCTTTATCACAAGTTTTCAACAGCATTATATGTGTTACCATTATATTAATGGTCAGGTAAAAAACAGTTACCAATATGGGGTGCCAATGAAGGATTTCCTTTTGGCAAGTGTAGCTGTTATCTGTGCAGATACTCCAAAATCAGCTATTAAAAAAAAAGCAAAAACAAATGACAGTTAACAAATGATTTGATGTAATTAATTGTTAATGAACACAAGTCTGGTTTCCCCACTGTTAAGAGGTCCTTAAATATACTAGAAATATTTAACAAAAAATAAAAAACAAAAGCAAAAAATAGAAACTTGGTCTGTCTCAGACACCACTGGTCACCTCCCCTGAGTCACTTGCCAGATATGCACACCAATGTCCCTCATACACACAGGGAAGAGCAGGCTGACACAAAAGAACTAACAGGTACATGAAAGGTTTTGATAAGACAGAGCACCTCATTTTGTGTTACCAAAGAGATTCTTTCAGCTAAGCTTTCAAGGTAGATTTCACATTTAAGGACTCTGGATGGTAGATTTTATTAAAAATTTATAAACCCCTGTGATTTGACTTGTTTTTTCCTTTACAATAGCAGGTCTTTTACCTCACCGTTCCAAAATTACTCCAACTAATCCTCAGATACTAACTTGATGGTTTAGTTAGATACCACCAGCAAGATAAAAAGAATTCTGAAATTCAGTAATTCCTTACATGAACCATCGTCTCATTAAACAAAACAGAGCATGCTGCTTCTTTGAGCACATAAAAATAATTTTTAAGCACCAAGATATATTAACTCACCTAATTTTACATGTCCATTATCCGTTAAAAGAATGTTTGCTCCCTTTAAAAAAAGAAAAGTTTACTTGAATTAAAACATGCCAATTCCTCCAATACAACATTAAAAAAAGAAATATCTGGGATCTTACAGCAAATTAGGGGCCAAAGACAAAGCAAGGATTGTGTTCAATAAACCTGCAGCCTTATCAAGGAAATGTTTGTGAAATTATCAAGCTGCCAGTTATTAAAAAATCTCCTTGTATATGCAATGTTTTTCATTAATTTTTAGTTAAGCCTATAGTACTACAGAGTTTGCATTGCACACAAACCTCTCAATAAACAATATTTGCCTGTGCTGATTAATTCTTACTTTTTTCTATTTACAATGACTCAAAGGAAACAGGAACTCAAAAGGTCAAAGTGGAAACAATTTCATTTTCTTTTCATAAGCAGGAGCTCATTTTGTCTTGTTTGAGAGCCATGCTTATAATTACAGCCTTAAGGACCTGCCCCAATAATCAAGCATTTAGCAAAGCTACTTCCGTCCTTATGCAACAGAGATTCTGTTCCTGCTGGACTTGGAGAGGTCATTTTTGTGTGGCTGTGTGTTCCACTCAGCTCAATAACCAAAATTAACCCAAAGCAGAGGCTTGCATTACAAAATTTCAAGATAAAAGGACTGAGAAAAACCTGATTTGAAGACTGAACCCAGGCACAGGTTGAGCTGAGTGAAGATTAGAGCTGATTAAACACAATTCCAAACATCAGCACTGCACTCCCATCAGGTAGATGGAAAGGCAGCAGAGATGAACCTCCAAAGATGTGTGTTTTTACAGATTATGGCTTTTCCCAGAGCAGGAAAAGTCAGGTCTGCAATAAAATGCAGCTAACTTGGCTCACGCTGCACAAGCACAGTTAATGAGCTTGGCAAACAGTGTAACAGCCCTGCTTACATGCTCTTGACCTTGTTCACCTTTCAAGCTAACAGGACAGGTACTCTAAACATGGAACTTAGCTACTGGGGGAAGCAAACACAGTTCAGCAGTCAGGCAATCTGCAGATGAAGACAGTACTTTTCCATGCTCATGAGAACAGATTAAAAAAAAACGCTTCACAAGGTAAGCACTGTAAGCATTTATTGGCACAGTTCTGCTTATTAAAAGTATCTATGGATTGTGTCCTTACAAGCATTCTATAAAGTATAGTAGAAAACATTTAATTTTGGTGCCTGAAGTAATCTTTCATTCAGAAATTACTTTTGTGATTGCTCAAAACCCACATATTCTTCTGCAGTCATTGAGAACAACTTGGAATCAGGCTGCATGAAGGCAACTACAGTTAAAGCTGCTGGGGGAAAAAAAGAAACCAAAACCAGCCAAAAAACCAGCACACAACACCACAAAAGAATATGATGATTTACTGTCAGATTTCCAGGAGGAAGCTTGCCAGGTTTGGAAGGGCTTTGGAAAGACTAGGTAGTAAAACTTCAGGAACAAAAAGTCAACAGGAAGCACCAGAAGGAAACTATAACAGAATACAAGAGTCTGAACAAGCCACTTTTGATGTAGCTTTGCTGAGATGGAGATTTAAGTCAGTCAGTACTAATAGCCTGATCTGCAGCACCCTCTCTATTTTTAGCATGCGAGGGAGGGGACAGAAGCAGTCTCCAAGAACCGCACAGAACAGCAGCCTCTGCCCTGCAATCTGCTCACCACCATGCAAGAAGCCAAAGCAAGAGCTCTGCTCACTAGCTAGTTCAAAAAGAAGGATATATGGAGCTCCCTGGAAAAGCTGTGGGAAGAGCAAACTTTTCTTTTGCACAGAGCACACAGCCTGAAGCCATCTGAACACATACTGCTCTGGACACCAGCTCGTGGCTAAATTCCAAAGCCCTGGTCCACATAAACAGTTTGTGTGGTTCCAAGGAAAAGAACAAACTATTTCCTTGCATGTATTTTAAAGAAAGATTTTTTTTTTTTTGCCTTGGGCAGAAACTTTTATTTCATTCTAATAGATTAAAAATCCCTACATATTCAGAAATGTACTGAAAACTGATACATAACAGTAAAGACCACTGGAGGTGATGTAACCTATTTTTAAAGCACCAAAGAAACCTTCAGTTTTTACTTACCTTTATATCTCTGTGCATTTTTCCTTTACTGTGAAGGTAATATAGTCCCTGCATAAAATATTTAAATAGTAATTTAGTCCAACATTTTTCATTTGACATACAGTTGTTATTTAATTAACACATATATTTAGGATCCAATTTAATCATCTAAATGACTCGCTGACTGAAGAACATTTTTATACTTCAGTGTAATTTGCTGTAAATATTCAATAGATATAGCAGCACATCTAATATCTTTATATAAAGCAGCATAGCTAAGCATCTTTGTATAAAGATATTTAGACATTTATCTAAAACACAGGATGGATGGAAGTAATACCAGTCACCACACCTACTGGAAGAAGAATATTCCCCAAACAAGTTTTTCTCTGGACATGGTGACTGCCACCTTTTTAGACCAAAGTAATTACTGGCAAATGGCCTAGGAGTCTTCTACTCAGCAGTCAGATCACTGGACCACTAGTAAAGCCACCTCCTGTATCATTACATCTTTCAATCAGGCCTAGAAGCGCTGGCAGGCAGTGCTTTGGGTTGAACACCTGGCTTCAACTCTATTTCATGGATTTTTGCAAAAGCATTTGGCCACCTGGGTCTCACACCTAAACATTTTAAGACTCAACACAAGTTAGAAACTAAGTTTAAATTCTGGAAGAATTCTGTAGAACCAAATCCCTGCATGGCAAATCAGAGACTGTGTCACTCTGGACACTCCAGGCTTATCTCTAAAATTCTCTTCCAGAAGTAAAATCACACACAAACATCTTCCTTGCTCTGTGAGCATGAACCTTCACATGGCTCCACGTTCATGAGAAATACCCATGTGAAGACTCATATTTTTTGCCAGTTCATGCAAGACATCAGAGATTTGACTGCAAAATTTAAATTGTAATTAATCAAAGCATCCACCCAACCATTGCAACAATTGGCATTAGGCAGAAGAGTCCTATGTACACTCCTTAAATCTGTGGATGCTACTGGAATACAAAGGCCATTAATTCACACACTTTTAGTACTGCCCTGGAACAATGTGAAGTCACCATTTTCAAAATTGAATGTCTGAAGACTGTTACTTTAAAGGTCATATTTAAAAGGCCCATCTTTTCAGAATCAAATCTCACAGATTCCAACAAAATGGACAGCAGGTATATTTTGAAAATGGAGGATTCAATGGGCTTCTAACTACAGAAACTGAATGTTAACATTAGCATCCAAGTGAGACTCTGGATTCAGGGACACTGGTGGCAAAATTAATGTTGGACAAATTACTTCAGTGGATGGACAATAGCCTATATTCTCAGACTTCTTACTTGAGAAAATGGTGTTCCATTATAAGCTGCAACAAGATATCTGAAACTACATGCATTATATTTGGTCAGAGTATTATAAACATGTATTTACATACAATCTAAAATATAGAAAAATGAGTCAATGAATAACATTTAGAAAACACAAAACAGTAAGCTTTTTTCTCACATACAATTTATACATATTAACCAAGATATCTTCCCATACAAATAAATGGCTTCATAAATTGCATTCCAGACTACTCACTCCTCCATATCTAAGAAGATTATGGAATTGATTGATGGACTATTTGGTGGGTAATGAATTGCTAAATGATTGTATCCAGAGCGCAGTGGTAAACAAGCTCAATGTCCACAGTGACAAGTGGTGTCCCTCAGGGTCCCACAGCAGACTTCTTTTATCTCCACTGTTGATACAGACAGTGGGACCAAGGGCATCCTCAGCCCATGTGCACAGGTCTCATAAGAAAGATGGGGAGAAACTTTTTAGCAGGGCCTCTTGTGACAGGACAAGGTGTAATGGTTTTCAAATAAAGGAAGGTAGATTCAGATTACATCTAAGGAAGAATTCTTTTATTGTGATGCTGATGAACTACTGGAAGAGGTTGCAGAGAGAGGTGGTGGATGCCCCATCTCTGGAAACATTCAGGGTTAGGTTGGATAGGGCTCTGAGCAACATCCTCCAGTTAAAGATGTCCCTGCTCATCGCAGGGGGGTCTTTAAAGGCCCCTTCTAATGCAAACCATTCTACAAGTGACTAAGAACAAAAGGGTTTAAAGACTCAGAGCCCTTAACGCTCCCAGATGTCACATAAGCCTGATCTGTAAGTGAAAAAAAGCGCCACATCCTGCAAGTGAGAAGGCAGCAGTGCCTGGCATAGCACAGGGAGATGCTAAGTGACACCCAAGGGACACGGCTTGGAACAGAGCCATCCTCAGAGTGAAAGGCAGCAGATCTCAGCTGATGGCATTCAACAGGTTTGCCCTCACTACAATTCAAGAACTGCTCTCTCAGAGGGAAGTAAGATATCCATCAAAAAAGCACTCTCTGCTTAAGTTTTACTGCTGTATTGAACCTGTAACTTAGGAAAGAAAAATGAAAGCTAGCAAACCCACAAGGAGAGGCTAATGACTTCAACATCTCAAGCACACAGGCATTTTTTTTCCTATTGGCACAGATCAATTATTAGATATGCAAAATGGAGTGTTTTAATTTTCCTTCAAACATGCAGTATCTAATTTATACCATAAATACAGATTAAGAAAACACGCTGCTTCCCCCCTTTAAAAAAAAAATAAAAGTAACAGCAGAAAGATGACAAGAGCTTTCTTCAAAAGATCCAGGGTAACTGAGGTTATGCAATTATATAAATTTCTAGGCTTTAATATGGGACCTCCTCAAAAGTCCGAGAAAAGTGCTGTGTCATCCAGTTACCAGATTTCCATGGCATCACATAGTATTTGTAGCTTTTATTCTTAACTTTTAATACTTCTACATTAAAAGTAAAGTACATTAAAAAAACCACAAGAACCTGAGGAGACACTACCTGTAGTGTTTCTCTGCTAACATAGGCAATCTGTTGCTCTGATAGTGGTCCAGTCACTGAAATAGAAGGGAAAAAGAAAAAAAATCTCAAAATTGGGTAAGATACTGCCCATTCCAAATCCATACCTCGATTACTTCCATTCAAACTGACAGGACCTTACACTACTAGTCTCTAAGTTAATATGCTTAGTCTTTATCCCAGACTGAGCACCCTAAAGATCACAGCATTTTTTAAAGTCAAAAATGTTTAGTACGGTTAGAATGGAAACTACTAATTCTTCTGTATTTAAATCTCCCAGTACTTAGGAAAAAGAAGCACAAGTAATGATTTAAGCCTAACTCTTTCCCCTGAACAAACCCATTGTATTCTTCTACAGAGGGCTGGACTTTCAACTCAGTGACTCAGAGCTGCAGCCAACTCTGCTCAGTCCCCTTTGAGCCCTGGGCAGTTCTTTGTACCATTTGTGACCTGATCTCTCCTTCCATCCTTCCCACTGCCAGAAAAACTGTTCCGTCCAGCTTCTCAGTCCTTCTCTGAAATCAGCTGGCAGCACTCCTGCTCCTGGGCCTGCCACACCAAGCACCTTCTCAAACCCCCCCCCTGTAAGCAGGTTCAGCACTTTCCCAAGGGAAGGAGGAATCTTCCTCTCCCTTGAGGGTCCAACTTCACTCAAGTCTCTTAGAGGAAAACAATTAAATTCTGAACAAACACGCAAACAAAACAGCGAGCAGCAAGCAGGGAATGGTCTGTGGCTCGTTCCAGTCACGGGACTTTGATCCTGAAATTAAAGAGGTTTAAGACCAGGAAATGCAGTCCTGACTGTAAGCTTTTCAGGTTTTGCACAGAAAACAAAGAGAAGGTGGATGGAGTTTCCCAAAGGACACTGAAGGAGTAGAAAGTTAGGAACAAATCTAGATTAAAGAATCTAACTGCTTAGCTTCTACAATATTAGTATCACACAACATATCTCCAAATAAGTCTACACCCAACTTCTCTTTTCTGAAAGAAAAGCTCCAAGCCCACACAAAACTATATATACTGGCACCCACAGCAGGCGGATCTAGGCACCTATTTCTGCTTTGAGAAATTTCATTCTGATTTACTCAAATGACTCAAGATTACAGAGGCCTATAGTTCAACTGGAATAGGACTCTCTAAAATATAATAAAGAGCAGAAACGAACCTTCCATTCTAACTACCAGCAGAGAAGCCAAAAATCAGCTGCAACGGGAAGCCACTCCTGCAGACATCTGCTCAGGCATTTATGTGGCATGAGCTCATTTCCTACTCTACAGGTGTTCCACAAAACAAAGCCTATTAAACACGATGCTTTTCTCAAAATTAGCAAAGAGTTAAAGGATCACCAAGGCCACACTCAAACGACTATGACAGGAACATGGCAGGAACTTTTGAATTGGTGCTGCTTTTAATTGCACCCAAGGTAAACATAAAAAGCTGCTTACGCACAAGAGACCCTCACACGTAAAATCTTCACATGTTAGAATTTAGACAGACTTCCTCAATAAAAAACATCACCTGAGAACTCCAAAGCCATTACTCACTTAGTGCATACTCCTTTCCTACAAAGGTCTTAACTCCAGGGCAATAAAGTCCTTCAAAACTGATTTTGTCTCTTGAAAAATAGCAAGCAGTTGATTGATCCTGTCTTTATCCAACAGATTCACAGACAGCCCTTGTTTCTTTGACTGCTCACTGAAGCCAAGCCTAAAGCAAATATAGAGACCACCTTTGCTTTTCACATGTCACACATCCAGCCTAAAAAAACCCTGAAAAAATTTAAAAATACCCTCATGGAATACAATACTGGTGTGCAAACATCAAACAGTTTGTATACCAAAGGACAAGAGCATCCATACTAATCAATCCACATACCTAGGTTTCTGTAGGAAGTGTATAGATTATACTAAAACAAAGTTCAATAGCTCAGAAACAAAATGGCTATGAAGCAAGACAGCACATCAAGACATCATTTTATTCTTTTTACAATGTAAGATTGTAAAATATTTTACAAATATTGCCAAAAATTTTACAGCCTTCAAAAAGCAGTGAGGGGCATATGAGCCCCTGAAGGATGGAAATAACTTCTGCTGCACACCCCCATGCCCCACCCCATTAATGTTGTTTACAAAACCCAAACCAATTAAGTAAAAGATAAGCTAAAATTGACCTTCAATGAATTATTACAGATACTAAAATTCCTCCTCTAATTCCAAAACACTGCAATCATTTCAATTTTTGAAAATAAGCTGTACTTAGATTTTAAGGAATAAAGTCTTTGCATACCATGATAAATATCCTGTAGAGAGCCACCTCCACAGAACTCCATGCAGATCCATAGCTTGTCTCGTCTAAAGAGTGAATAAAACCATTCATGAGCTGTCAGATTTGCAGAGCACTTGTAAAAGATAAGTCAGAGGACTCAAACACTATAAAGCACAACAACATACTCTGTATTGTAGAAAGTACAAGTCAAATAATGAGTGTAATTTAGTCCTTATGTGACACTTCACTGTCCAAACAGTAACTAATGAAAAAGTCAAAAATATTCTACTTTAATGAAGCAATAAAAACAGTATTAGTGAAACATTCACTCTGATTTTTGTTGAAATACATTTTTTTGAGAGTAGAGACAAAACAGACGTGGGTTCTTATTTCTTCCTTATTTTCACTTCTCCACTTTTTTCATAGCATAGAAGTTAACACAAACAAGAAAAAAATACAAAACAAAAAGCCCAAGGAGTCTCTCAACTAAATTTCTTTCACAGCAAATTAAGTGGAACTGTAGTGCTTTAGTCAAAGCTAGGTAGAGCACAGCCTATGCTGTGGGTAAGTACCTGCTCAGATAAAGACTTTTCCTTCAAAAAAACCTATGGATATTTTTGGTGGCAGGGTCAGAAGGGAAGTTATTTAGCTCTTCTTCCCTTACTAAGAGAATCAATTCAGTGTGATTCACTGTACCTCCACAAAAGGTGCTTTCCAAGAATAGATAACAGGCTGAAGGATTTAAAGGTATCTTCTATCATGGTCATTAACTCTATTTTCACTCAGTAATTTTCATTGGTGAGATGTGGCCACAAAAAGACACTGTGCAGAGCAAAAAATCTGGGACTTGCCTAGTCATTCCTGGCCAACAAAACACTCAGGTGGAAAAAAAGAACCCCATACATCCACCTCAGAGCAGAGAGTAACACAGGAGAACCAAAGGAAAGCCTGATGGTCGTTCTGCAGCTCCCTGATGACCTGGCCTTGCATGTCTTGCACTCATAAGGCTCTGTTAGAGCAGCTGAGACATTTGTGTCAGGGCTTTTGCAAGGCCATGGTGGAAGTGCTGAGCTTATCTCCTGAGCTGCAAACTGCAAGTGCTCTCAGCAGCAGGTGACAGCTACAATAGCTGCTGCTCCAGGGAGAATTCTGTCTGTCTTGGATGTCCTCCCCTTTTACGTCCAGAGTGCACATGGTCCTCACAGCTACATTCCCAGCTGCTTCCTCTAGGGGTGGGAAAGGTATTGTCCAAGCATTACAGGAGTTTTAAGCAGCAGAATTCCCTGGCTGTTAACTCCATACATTTCATGGGGTCAACTAAAGCCTTGCTTGAAATAATATTAAAACTTTCCACTGAAACAGCTGACCAATGCCAGGCACAGGCACTGTGACAACCCATGGAAGAAAGCTGAGTAAGAAAGAACCACTGAAGAGGCATCTCTAAGTCCCTTCTTTGCTCCCCACAATGATGCAGGACTCAAGACAGGGACACTTTTGGGGGCACTCATGGGCCCATGTGGCTGCATCCTGTTTGCTGCCAAAAGTAGCAGCACTGTGGAAGTGGGAAGAAGCCAGAACTCTCCCAGCAAAGTAAGAGACATGAAGCATTAAAGTGTTGCAAATTCTCACTTGCTTACTGGGCATTCCCTTCCCAGTGTGCAAAAGCCCTACAGAAAACAGAAAAAGAACATAAGAGGATCAGAAGAGGTGACTACACTTCTTAGTTTCAATCTAGCCTTTTATCACTGTGCCTAAGCACTTTGAGACAGGTGAAGATCCCCATACCAACCAAGAGTAACAGTGTAGAGTCTTTCTACAGAGCATATGGCCTGAGCAGCAAGCAAAACAGAGACAGGACCAACAGTATCATTGAGGGTCTGCAACTTAACACTCAGGCCAACAGCAAGGCAGAAATGTCACTGTCTGAAAAATCCCTACACAAACAGAAGAAATCCATATGCTGATGACTAGCAAGTATTGGACAATGGTATTTTTTCGTATTCTTCTTAGCATTGAAATATGCTTGGAAAACAAAAGGTCAGGCAGCAAAACATCTGAAAGCCAGTGATTTGATTGCCCAGACAAAAAAAGAAGCACTCTCACCTCCAGCTTGAGTACAGAAGAGGGAGTGTTTCAATACAAAAATGGTCAGGAAAGTTGAGTGCAACAATAGTGGTTGTTTCTGCACTGTTTTCATATGAAATTTAAAATATCACCAGAAGCAGCTTTTTATTAGTTATGCTAAGCAATCTATTCCCACTACAACTGGTTAAAAGAAGTAGCTGGTAAGACAACTGAGTACATTTGTCAATGTTTCTACAGTGCAAATAACCTCACCTCCAGAAACAAACACAAAACCTTCACATTCTGGTCAGAAGTTCACAAGTTGGAAAAACAGACATTTTACTGAAACAGATTTAAAAGATACTCTATACACAGACACTTCAGACTTGACATACTTCTGCTTAATTTTCCACTTATATATTAGATTCAAAGCTTTTAAGCATCAACTTATTTGCAAGAAAACATGACCATGTGGGCACTGAACAATTTTGCTGGAAGAAAGATTATTTAGAGAGAGACACTGTAGTAAATAGAACAGATTTGAAGGTGAATGAAAAAAATACACAAGTGGATAATACTTGGTAAATTATATTTTGCCTATGTCACCTTATAGATTTGTCCTTTACAAGGGGACAGGGACACATTTTTAAGTGAACAAAAGAAACAAACTGTACCTGAGATAGCTGCCAAAATAAGCAACAATGTTCGGATGTTTACAGTCTTTCATCATAATGATTTCCTGCTGCACAACAGCAAAATCTTCTCCTGAAATGCAGTAGAACGAGTATTTTCTTTGGCCTGGGTTACAGTCACATCTTAACTTTCAGCACATGTTTATAGAATAAACATTCTTAGCAATTAAGACTAATTATCTGCAAGTTTCACAGACATAAATCAGCTGTAAATCAGTATTTATTAGCAAGGGCTTAGCAATAAGTAACCATATTCTGAAGTTTCACTCTGGGACAGATGGACCTCACATCTGCTGACAGCTCTTACAATACTGGCCACAGCTCTTTCTCAAGTCCTTATTTTCCCTGAGACCCCACTGTGTCCATCTGCATAAGCCCTGCCAATAGCCTGGGTTCCTAAAAACACAACAAAACTTTGCTATTTTTGGCCACATGCCCATTCTCGTTAGCTCATCTTCCTAAACAAAAAAAAAACCAAAAACAACAACCCAAAACCAGTCACTAGTAGACTGCTGCTGCAACATTTCAGCAGACTCCACAAGAATGTAAATTTATGGACTGTAACTCACATCTAGAAAACATTGACACAGGGGTGACATTTACCTGAATCTCACCATTTGCAACCATGGCTGTCCCAGTCTTTCTATCAAAGGTTCTTACAGATGTGTATACTGAGAAAATCATGTGTGAAACTTAACACACAGCTGAGATGTTTTTCTTTTGGGAATGTTTTCTGTTTTTCCCAGTACATTAACATACTGATGACCTATCCATCGAGTTATTTATAACCAGAAACATGATACTCCCATGTATTTTATTTTAACTGACAGCAAATTTCAAACCATAAGCTGCAAGTTAACATCTATCTGTAGTGTGTTGCCAATGGCTTCCTGGCTAGACTTTTAAACACACACTAAAGAACAGAAGAATTTATTTTCACACATGGACCTCCCTGAAAGGACACAATTCCTTCAGTGTGTGAGCAGCATTTTCACTGCATTCAAAATAAAAGTACCATAAAGCCTTAAAACAAGTCCCTAAACATTGTTAGCCCTAAGTCTGCACACTATACACTGATCTGCAAAACTTCCAAAACTGGGCAGCTGAAGTCTACTCTCTGAGCACCACTCAGGTGTCCAAAGGCTGCCAAAAATACTGAAGTGCAGGATGCCAATCGTTCACCCATCACCAGAGCATGGGGTTAAGCTTCCCCAGGGCATCCCCATGCTCTGCCCACAGCACACCCAGCTGGATTGATAACTCATATCATGCACAGCCAAGGACTCCAGCAATGGGAACTGAGGTAAGAAAGACAAAGAAGCAGAACTAGACAGGAGCATCTGAGATCACACTTTCAGTGTGAGGAAAAGAAGTGTGATTTACACACACTTTTTGAACTACTTAGTAACATACTGTCCTGTCTTGAACTTTTAAATTTGTATGTACTGTGAAAACACAACATTTCTAACCCCATCCAGAATTGTAAAGGGAAAAATGGAAAAAAACTTAATACCTTCTTTCCCAAACAGACCTTAAGGATCAAACCAGGTAGTTAAAATATTACTCACACCCCAAAATTAAATCTGGAAATGGAACACCAGCAGTTAGAAGTTAGACAGAAAGTCTGGATGTTTTATTTCCCAGATTAATCCTATTCAACGGCCTACTCTTATTAATAGAACAGACTGCAGGCTGAGAACTGATCTGTAGGGCACACGTGCTTTGTGAAATCACCACAGAAGCACAGTGCAAGCACAAATCTAGCAGTGAAGTCCTAATCAGACTCTCCAAAAGATTTTCAGGAAATGTACTCAACTCCCAGATACTAATGTTCAGCTATTATTTCATCCTTCTTTTTAGTTCTTCCTCTACTCTTTAACAGGCAAGTTTTTTGCCTTGCTGTATTCTTGTGTTCCAGAAATTTTTATAACACATGGGTCGAACACAGGACAAAAAACCCTACAATTCTCAATGAAATTTTAATCAGCTTTCACTTAACTGTTCTCCAATTACATTTTTCCTCTTGCATCTTGTTTGTCATGATTCTTTTTTTTTAAGAACAGTGTACTTTTTTTTAAAACAGTGTACTTTTTCCTACACCTTCTTTCAATAAGTGGACTTGATTGATTTTGTACAATTGTTATCTTAAGCACAAAAATATTTAGTTTCTGTGTCCTACTTAAGTTAAGAAACCACTTACCTGGTTCTAGTTTTATTACTTTAATTGCTGCAAGCTCACCCGTGTTGACATTTCTAGCCTATAAAAAAACAAAAAAGGAGTATTTAGAGATCCGAATGCAGCAGCCACCTCTGCATTCCTGACTTGATGTTCTCTGACAGCAGTAGTCAAAGAGCAACTGAGGCACACAAGGATTTAACACAGTGGAACCACTTGTTGGAGAACACTAAACAGCTGATTTATACTGAGAGCTGAAGCTTTAAGTCTGCTCAGGAAGCTACAATGCCACACAACACTTGAATTATGCAAGCTCTCAACCACGCTGTACTTAGGTGTGAAAACCCATAAACCAACCAACCACTGAGAGACCGAAAAGCAGCTGTAACACCGTGGGTCTCTCGGCAGCCAAGGGATCCAGGGCACACCAAGGGCTGTGCTCTGCAGCGTGTGGGACCACTTGCAAGACTCCCAGATGGGCAATGCAATGCTTCTTCTTCATTTTGCTATGTGCAAGACCCCTTGAACCTTCTTCTCCAAAAACAACAGCCTCCCCTTGCTGCAGAGGGTTGAACAAAGCAAGGCAGCAATGAAGGAGTTAGGGAGCATTCCCCTCAAAACATTCCCTTTAGACACACAGCAGCCAACTGCAGCAGCAATGACTCAGGAGCTTCACTGCATTTTCACACATGGAATGTTCTGAATTGGAAGGGATTCACAAGGATCAAGTCCAGTTCCTAAGTGAATGGTCCATAGGGGGATCAAACCCACAATTCTGATGCCATTAGCATCATGCTCTGACCAACAGAGCTCTGTCCTGCTAAGGCCTTGGTTCTACTGAGCAAACAAGGAAGCTACATTTCTGAAAAGCCATTAAGAAGCAACATAAATTACTATAAAAACTATTTCTCTTCTACAACTGTACCTTTGGACTTTAACTGAAAGCCAATAAGCCATTTGCCCAGGCCTTTCAGAGCATTTCTGTGCCCCTGCACCCCAGCCATGGAGAGAAGGCAGCAAAGCTGCTTCCCAGCACTGAAGCAGCAGCACCTGAAGGATGCCCAGCTACAGCCTCTTCTCTCCCCAGGGGAGGCTTGCTACCTGTAGGAGTACAGATTGCAGTGCCTGCTTTTGCAAAGGCCAGAATTACAGAACCTAACACATGGAGCCAGGGATCCACCTCGTAAGCTGCTAATAGCCTCATTTAAGTCACTTCAGGAAGTCAGGACTCAGAGCCTTTATGGACTCCCCAAGTATGTGCAAGGTTTGTTACATGGCAGCTTGGGAGCTAGTTGTGGAACCAAAAGTGGAGGGGAAAATATCCCTAAGACTATAAAAAGTAAACAAGAATAAGGTCTGGAAATAACTGCAGAGGGTATTCCCGGGTTTAGAGATTTACTCAGCTCACTCCTTGGACAGCTATCTCAAGCTTCTCACTATCCTTTGGCAGGGCAACACTGTTGCAATGCTGGGAGCCCTGGCATTTGCAAATCTTTTGCAGGCAGAGAGATTCTGAAACCAGTGAGAATCATATGAAATTCAAGGAGTAGTCCAAACCTGATTGACTGTGGAAAAAACCAGTTAACAAATAAACTTTCTCTGGCAGCCTTCCCTGTAAGTCATTATTTATCCACCCCACCAATGGCAGCAATGTCCCCAACCCTCAATGGTGGAAAAGATGCACAGACATTTGGAACAGCAAAACCATGAGTTCCTCTCATCTGTACCAGAGAATAAAGGCAACACATGAGAAAGTGCCACCACTGAAGCATGAGCTAGGATTTTTACTCCTTATTTCTTTTCCTAACATACTGTGTTCACAGCAAGAAACAAACAGAAGCACAATGTTCATTGATCAAAATCAGCATTTTTTAACCTCCAAGACAAAGAAGAGAAGTTACTGAAGTTTTAACAAAGCTGACCTGTGATCATCAGGGGGGCTTGTTAACACTTACAGACTTGTTTTGGGGCAAACTTGTACTAATAGCATGATCAATGAGATACAACTGTAGTGGATACAAGTGAGAACATCCTGAAGTTACACACTCTGCACAAGCCAGGATGAAAACATTTCACAGGCCTCAGAACCCCTGCTCATGATTTTTTGTTCTATTTATTTTTAACAATACTATGTCCAGCTGTCAGGAGTTTGTGTCACTGACTATGCCTCCATAGGTCCCTATGGAGACACTGGGCCAGAAAGTTTTCCTGGGCTTATGAAAGCCAGAAAGGAGGAAGAAAATCTGATTTAATGCAGGCCACCAACACCTTCAGGAACAGCAGACTGCCCTGTGCTTAAGGGCATAGATTAAAAAACATGACTCCAAGTTGAGAACCTGTATAAGTTATAATTTTGCATCTTGTTCCCTTTGGGTTATCAGCATTGAAGGTGTTATCAACAGCAGGAATATGAATTGTCTTTGCTAATCTGAGTAATAAAAAGATTATTCTGATTGTAGTGGCACAAGAGCTTCTTGTAAAGGCTAGGGATGGGAATAAGATACCCCTGACAGGTTTTACTAGATCCCAAACACCTTTCAAATAATCAGCTGTGAAGCAATTCCTCCTCCAAGCTCACTTGAATGAGAGACTGACAATGACTGAACCACTGTATGCTTTTCACCACCTGCTGGAGCTGGCTGTGACCCTGAATTTGGGGGTGCCTAAGTATGTACCACACAGCACCTCAGAATGTGGAGGACACTGTCTTTGACTTTTATTTAGGAAAATCCCACTGAAATTGCCAGTTCCTTATGGGTTTTGAGAATGGAAAATCAATAAGCAGTAGAGTGGGTGAAGGATGATTTCAAACAAGTATTTCTGAGCTGACAAAACGAATCTAAAATTTTTAAGAGGCTCAGGTAAGAAAACCCTGGCTCATTTTTTGTTACCACTCACACTCTTACCTGCTCTAATTCCCAGCCTTTCTGATGCTGGGGTTTACAGCACCACCCATTTCCATGAGCAGCATCCTTCAAATGCACATTTCACTGTGTCAATGGAAATTTTTTCCAGAGCAAAGATAGGCCTACAATGCCTTCATCTAAAGACACTTTACCAAACGTATACAGCATTTATAGAATGTCTGCTCTAGAAAACTATGGATTACCAAATATATACAGCATTTATAGAATGTCTGCTCTAGAAAACTATAGATTACCAAATGTATACAGCATTTATAGAATGTCTGCTCTATAGAAACTATAATTCTATCAGCAGCTGAAAGAATAATACTCTTCCAGAGACCTAGACTGCCACTGAGCAGCAGTTTCAACTGCTAGGTCAAGCTGAAGGAGCACTACCTAATTAAACAGGAAATAATTACTAGTGTACTCTCTAACAACAGCAGGATATCAGAAAAAAAAATTAAATAAAAAATCATCAACTAGAAATAAAAGCTAAAAACTGTCAGGCTTTGATTATCCTTCAAATGAAAACTGATAATGTAAAGCATATAATGCTGCAACAAAGCTGAAAAAGCAAAAGTCTAAGACAGAGGCTTCTGGTTTTGACCACTTCCTGTGTGAACTATTGAAAAAAATGATTTCTAAACAGGTTAGAACTCCATGGGAAAACTGGTCCCAGTGTACAAAGAGGCTTCCTGAGCCTGATGAGCTCCACTCTGCAGGAAAATGCACCCAAGCAACTCCCTAGCCCTTAGAGCCCTTCTCTTCAGCCTCTCTCAAACCCTGACACCTCCCCCAGCTAAAAAGAATTAGCTTCCACATTCTGGTAGAAAGTGTAATACCACAACCCAACAGAGTGACAATTTTAGACAGCAATGCCTTGATAAAGCTGATGTTAAACAAAAACCTCTGTGCATGGCACAGATTACTGGTTAAGGAAACCACAGTCCCAGAAACGAAGCCCCATAGCACTTATTCAGTGCAGTAAAAACAGAATGGCAAAACATCCACCTCCCTCTCTGCCTACCTGACAAGCTTCAAACACCAATTAAAGCTGAACAGAAAGATGTCAAAACACAGACATTTATTCCTAACAAAGTGAAGAAGCTTTCAAGAGCTGTAATGTCAATCAGGAAGAATGGAAGACTAAACTGCCTATCAAAAAGCATCGTTTCAACATTTCAGAAACAACAAACTGAAGAAGAATTGATGCCCTAGTGGATCACCCCGAGAAAGAGGAGCAAGGGCACACACATGTAGAGAAGAGGACACCAAAAATTAGAAGTTCATCACAATTCAGGTTCATCTGACCTGGGTGTTCTCCTCCAGCAACACACAGAAGCTCCATCAGCAACCAGACACCCCAAAATATGGATGGCAGCAGAAAGCAGTAATAGTCGCCAGCTGCTCCCCAGAGATACCCACAGAACCTGAAGTTTTCAGCATGAGGCAGTTAAGCTGGTGGATACACGACTTCCCTCACCAAAATCAACCTCCCTGCCCAAGGGCTGGCGAACAAAAACCAGGCTTGCCTTCTTGAAAAATGAGACCTCAAACAATGTGCACCCCACTGAGTTGTGTTGTCTTCATTTGTTATCTGGCTGGAGCCATAAATGCCAAAAAGAACTGAAAGAAGACAACCACAGTATAATATACAACCTCTGCAGGAACAATAATCTCATTAATTATCACAACTGTTTGAAATTCAGCAAAATAAGGGCCTTTTTTGCAGTCAGGTGATGAAAATCTTTCAAAGGGTTCACCTGCACTAGACAAATGACCTGTGAGATGACAAATGAAGTTCAACCTTTATTAAGCCAAAGCAATAGGTTTTTTTAAAAATATGCTATGATATAAATTAATGACATGAACAAAATGGATCTACAATCACCTCAGAAAATACTTCCAAGCCCGGTGCAGTCACTCCCAAAAACAAACATAGAGGGATAGGGACAAACAGAAAACCTAACAACACAGTCTCTGTCAGAAAACCATGTGAAAGCTTTTGTGAACCAAACCTTAAAATAAAGGCACAACTTACAGAGTATCTGGGACTAGAGATTGTTAGAATGCCAATTTCATAGCAAGACACAGAAGAGTCTTCCTAAATGTGAGAAGGATAAATGCAGAGCAAACAAAATGAAGCAACTACCTCATCTCACTTTAGGAATATTTCCTGAAACTGAGCAGGACAGGACATTATCTCTGATTCACAGTCAATAAACCCTAATTCTTCTCTTACACTTTGCTGACCACTCTATACAATTAAATTCTTTGCAAAAATCAAATATAGAAATACAAAAACCAGAAATGACCCACACAAGGAATACATGAAAACTAAGCAATTCCCATACACATCATCTCTTACAACAAATTTGCACTGGTGCTAGCTAGAATATACACATTATTGTTGACTGTGAATATTTGATAGAGAGTTAATGGCAGGACATGTTACCCATTACCTTTCTTGCAATGAATCCATTATGATTTGCTCCAAGGTCCTTTTGAAAGCTGAACTTCAGTGGGAGTGCAGACAACTGTAAAATATTGGCTCGAGCCAAAAATCTGCACTGGCAGTGCACTGACATGCCCCTTCCCAGATACCAGCCTAGAGAGCAGGAATCACAGCAGCAAGATTGTATCCATCTGACCACATCCTCCTTTCCTTCCAACCCTTGTAGTTCAGTGCCCACCATCAGCTCTTAGGTCAAATTCAATAAACTCCAGAACAGCAACCAAGCCTCTCTTTAATACATATATTTTTTTCCTAAACAAGCAAACATTTAAACCATGGCCTGCCCTAGCTCAGCTCAACTAGAACAGAGTAAGAGAAATAGATGTCGCTCTGCATTCAGCTCCTGAATGCTTTGCCAGGAAATAAGGTTGCAGAAAATCAGCATTTACCAAGACTCAACATAACAAGACTGTCAGCTTATTAAGGCAATAATCCCTGCTTGCTAATAGAACAACACTTTCCTACGTGGCTCTCTCTGCTAAGGGGGCAAAACCACAAATTACAGCTTGGAGCTGCCCAAGCACTCTGCTGAAACCCCACCACTGATGAGCACTGTTGGCACATAGCTGATTTCAGCTCCACACAATTATTTCATCCACCTCAAAGTTCACCTACAGGTGACAGGTGAAGGCAAAAGAAAGGACATTTATGAAACACTCACAAACAGAAGATAAGGCATTAGTAAGCTCACATGTGGATGACATTTCAGACAATATTACTACTTGCCACAAGTAACGGGCTTTTATTGTTGTTTTTGGGCTACTTTTATGCTTCACTTTGAAGACACCTCGGGCAAGACCTCGGCTCAGAATGAAACAGGCAATAACTCCCACAAGAGAAAAGCATCTCTCATTTCTCCTACAGAGTCCACAATCTAATCAGAAAACACTTACTTCTCATCTAGAAGAAATAATTATAATACCAGCCTAGTGCATCCTGGCCCTGCTGTATCACCATCTATCTCAGCTGGTACAGGCACATTGTAAGCATCAACAAATCCACTCTGTGCCTCGAACAAGAAAAAGTCACAAGCAGTGCCAAACTGAAGGTTACTGCAATCTAAGTGTGATAAACATCAAGGAAACCTTCACAAATCTTTAACAGGTTTCACATGAACAGTGGTATTGCATACGTAAATATTCCAAACTCTGTAGTTGAAGGTAATGTCCTTAAAATGAAAACAAAAAGACAGATGACTTGGTTAATTCACTTCCTTCAATCACATACAGAACATTGAAAAAAATTCAATTGATAAGGTATCAGGGTCAATATCTCAGCTAAAAACTGCAGCAGAAAGATACACACACAACATAGAACAGTTTGCAGAAAAACAAAAACCCAGAGCATACGGCAAGCAGACCTGGACAAGTAAAAGGTCAGCACAGTACACAAATACTCAAAGAAAGCAAGCAAGGTGGGGCAAACAACACAAAACACCCTTTCAATTAAACAATTAATAAAGCAGGGAGTTAGCACACCAAGAGTGCAGTAACAAGAGGATTTAGGTCCTGAAACTTCCATGACATTTAAGAGAGGAGATTAAAGCAAAATCAGCCCAACTGCAACAAGACTTCATTCTAGGCACATTCACATAAAGTGAAAGGCAGCATTAGCACCAATTCTGCGCACTCAAACTGTGGAATGGCTCTGCATGTTTCCCTACAGTCCTGCCTCCCAAAGCAAGTTTCCCCACACAAACGCTGTGATGACAAAAGCAGGCCAAGAAGATGCTTGGAAAGTACATAGTTCCAACAATGCTTCCACCAGGCTGCACACGACAAACTTCAGCTCTCCCCTCTGCTCCAAGACCAGGTTACAACCAGTGTCATCCTATCCCAGGGAGAGCCTGCCACATCCCAACAGCCACAAATAACAACATACACTGGCAGAGCACAGAAAAACTACAAAATGCATCATAGAGCCCCTCCAAAAAAAAAAAAAAATAACCAACCCAAATTATGTTTAGCTGGTTTTGCTTTAGCTTTGATTCTCCTACGTTTGCTGAAGTTAGGTCGGAATTCTGAAACACTCTCATCCAAACGACAACAGTTCGCCCTCCGCAGAGTCACACTCACGTCTCCCACCGACACAAACACAATACACCGGCATTCCCACACAAGACAGCGACGGGAGCAGCGACCGGGACTAATACGATGACATTTGGGCTCGAACGGAGCTAGTAAGCTGCCCACACCCCTACAGCTCCCGGCTCGCCCTGGAGGGGACCCGACCCCCAGCTCCGCCCGTGGCAGAGCCGCCCGAGCCGGCACCCAGCAGCAGCGGCCACAGCCGGCCGCCGGAAGCCGGGACGCGGCCGGTCCCGCGGGTCGCCCCCTCGCCCGGCTCTGCCGCCCGGGGGACGCGGCGGGGCGGGGGCGGCAGGGCCGGGCGCCCACCGGGGCCGTGCCGGTGCGGCGGCGCAGACCCCGCCGGAGCGGGGCGGCCTCGCTGCCCTGGGGAGGGCCAGGACACGCCGGCGGGCGACGGAAGCCCTCCCAGACTTTAGAGGACCGGGGTGCCTGACAGCGGAGAGAGGGACATAGGCGACTACCCCGCCGGGTCGTGGTGCAGCGCCCACCTTGTAAACCTCGCCGTAGGTGCCGCTACCGATGCGCTGGATGAGCTCGAAGTCCTCCTGGGGGTTGCGCCGCGACAGGTCGCATACTCGCCCGCCTCCGCCGCCGCTCATGGTGCCAGGGGAGGCCCCGCTCGGCCGCGACCCCCCGGGCCCCGGGCGGAGACGGGGAGCGAACGCGGCGGCCCCGAGCGCTCACCGCCACCGCGCAGCCCGCCCCGCCAACATGGCGCCCTCCGCCGCACCGCGCAGGCGCGGGGCAGCGCCCGTCCCCCCTTCTTCCCGGGGCGACGCGTCCTGCGCGTGCGCGCGGCCGGCCCGGGCTGTGGCGGAGTCGGTCCCGTCACGGCACCGCGGGCCCGCCCGCAACGGGGAGCGGCACCGCGGGCCCGGGACCGCCCGCGCCCCGCCCCAGCAACGCAGCGCGCCTCCCGCTAAGGCGGAGCTCGAGCGTGCCGCCGGCCCCCCCGCAGCCGCGCTCATGGGGCGGGAGCCCGCGGGTGCAGCTGAGGACTCGCAAATTCACCAACCCCCGTGCCCCGGAGCACAACGACACGGCGGTGCTGACCCCGTGCACCAGGGACCGCCCTCCCTGTTCCCTGGTATCCATCCCCGCCTCTCCAGCTTGGGACAGGGCATTTGCCCGCAGCTGGGTGTGAGGGAACCCAGCGCTCCTTGTCCTAGCACACACCATTGAAATCCCAACGTTGTCCAGGTTGCCCACATCCTCCTGCCCAGGTGGATCCTGCGGGAGATCCAGAGGCCCTTGTTGGCTTTTGGGAGGTATCCGCTTTTCCCCAGTGGGACATGAGAGGCACACGTTACAGATATCCCCACATCTGTGCACATGCCAGGTCCCTGCCACAGGCTCTTGGACACCCATCCCATGCACTCAGTCTGGGCAACATCTTCCTCTCATCCATGGGATGGCTTCCTCTGGTTTTGTGACTTTTTGGAACACTGTGCATGTCCCCACGGGATACAGCATGGGCCCCCTCTCCTCTCAAAGCAGTGATGCCACTGTAAGATTTTCACTCTTGCACACAGATTTCCAGCACGGAGGAGGCATGTGGGGTGCTTGCCTCCATCCCTGTCTGCGCTCCCAACCCCCTCTGTGTGGAGAACAAGCACCAGACAGCTGTGGGAACCTTTGTCCCCAGATGTGCAGCCCCTGAATTTGTGTGGTGAGTGGGTGCTAGGGCACCTCTTGGGCTCTGTGCCAGTGAATCAGGCACAGCTTTTCCCACCGTGCTTCTGCTGCCAGTGACTGATGGGTGAAATAAACAGAGAGGGATGAGGGGGAACATTGGACAATAGGATACGCCATCTGCTCGCTGCCCCTTGCCTGCCTTGCCAAAGACACTGGTGTGGGGTCTTCCCTCTCTGCTGAAAAGGATTGGGACAGGGGGCTGGGATTGGCCTCGTTTCCATGTGTGATTATCAGAGCAGAAACAAAGCTGTGAAGAGCTTGAGAGGAGCTTGAGCTCTGGCAGGTGATGCCTGTGAAATTGCATATTGTCTGTCGCTGTGTTTGTCCTTCCAACCACCCTGGGCCATGCATCACTGTCCTTGGCTTGGTTTCATGACCTTTGCTCTCACAAGCAAAATGGTCTCAAACCTGCCAGATTCAGATTCAGGTGTCAGTAATTTTTCCTGGCGCGTCACCGAGGTTTTTGCGGCACACTTTGCTGCTTTCTGCAGCGGAAGCACCAGGATAGGCACAGATTAGCTGTGCAGGGCTGCCACAGATGCTCTGAGAGGCAGTCCAAGGGGACTGGGCTCTGTGACAAGTTCAGAAGTAGCAGGAGCTCTGACCGAGTTACAGAAGGAAATGCCAGGGAATTTGAGCTCCATCCAGAAAGGCTGACAGATATCCTGCTGGGGAAAGCCGATAACCTTGTCACCCTTCTGCTCTTGCCTCTCAGTCTTCATTTTTATCCCATTAGAGGGGAACTGGCTTATAGCTGTTCCCATATTATGTTCTTGCGAAGTTCTGCTTCGGTAGAAATGATTATGAATGAAGAAAGCAGGATTATTTTCCCTCTTAAATTCTGCTTTCTATCCATGGCAGCTGCCTGTTCTTCTCTGCTCTTGTAAAAAACACCCACAGGTTTCTCTGGGAGTGTCTGTGTCCCTTCTCTTCAGTAAAAGAGACAGATGGAGCTCAGAGGTGTGTCCTCCACTGCCTTTGGAAACAGGTCAGATCAAATTAGTATCAGGCGTCATTTGCTTTCCCACGCTTTGGGAAGACTTCTCCTGCTTTCTCTTTTTCCTCCTATTCCTTGGATGTGGCTGTGGTAGGATAGTCAAGCCATATGCTGCAGAGAGGCAGGCTGGGCTCCTCTTCAATATCTTTGAGGAAAGTCAAATGAACTCAACAGAACTGCATTTGGGTATTGGACATTATAGTGAGAGTTCAGTCACTGCCCAGAGCTTGAGGAGTTTTGGTGCCTTTGGGGACCACGAGCCCCAGCTGCACTCAGTGGCATGGCACCCCACAGCCACAGAAAATACCCTGCTGGATGCCTTGCTGTTTCCAGCTGTGCTCACAATCCATCCATCTATCCTGCTGCTGCTGCTGCTCCTGCTTTGATCTGAAATGCTGGTTTGTGCTCTACAGCCCCAAGTCCTGGCCACTGCTTCAAGTGGGAGCTGTGGTTCTTTCACCAGCATGCATTGGCAGACTCCACCTGGCTCCAGCCAGGTGACACCAATGCAATTTGTCACAGTTGAAAGCCTCTTTGCAACTCTGGCATCTTTCCATGCCAGACTAAAGGGCAAGGCACTGCATCTGATGGTGCTGCAGAGGGAAAGTGGCCACTGGCCTGCCTGTCCCTTTTGTTTATGGGACTGGAGCTGCTATGAGAGGGAAGGTGTCCTTAGAGGGTCCTGTTTGAGCCAGGTGAGATCAGACATTGAGGCTAGAAAGTTATTTCTGGAATGCTGAAGGTTGTCTTGGTCAGGAGAAGAGCTGCATTTTAGTTAGTGCCAGGGCAGGTTGGTTAAAAAAGTGTAGGAAAGAATCAATGCAGAGGTATGAGGGAGGGGAGGGAAGGGAAAGGAAAAGGAAAAGGAAAAGGAAAAGGAAAAGGAAAAGGAAAAGGAAAAGGAAAAGGAAAAGGAAAAGGAAAAGGAAAAGGAAAAGGAAAAGGAAAAGGAAAAGGAAAAGGAAAGAGATGTGGGATGCTGGTGTATACAAGTCCTATACTGATATAACCCTGTTGCAGTCACTCCTGATATCCAGAGGGAAGAGCTAAGCCTCACACTTTTAGGGATGACTCTAAGACTGTAAAAAAGCAACAGTGCAGCCTGGTAATTTCCCCCCTCTCCTCAAACATGAGACTTTTACGTTGTACTTCACAGAAAAAAAGACAATAAATCTTTCCAGCACGATGCCAACAGTCAGAATTCTTGGCTTCTTCTATGATCTTTTCCTGTTTTAACAGTTCCCAGAGCAGTGTCTGACCCTCAGCCCTTCCTGACCTCAGACAGCATCTCCTCAGTACCTTTTCCTTGCAGCATCCCTTGTCCACTCCTGTCTGCTCCCAAATGCCTTTTACTGGTTGCTTCCAATTCATCTGAGCAAGCTCAGCTCCGCTTCCCAAAGCACCCAGCACCCTTGCTCCAGGAGGGGCACCCTGCAGGATGGCACCCTTTGCACTGAGTACCTGCTTCATGTGTGAAGTGACTGCACAGCCTTTTAAGAGCCTTTTAAAGAAGCCACCTCCATGGTGTCAAGCTAAGGAGCAAGGTGCTAGCAGTGAGAGCTCATGCTGGCATTTGTTCTGCCAAGAACATGGAGGGCAAAAATGGCTTTTTTGAGGTAAATGGCGCCCCAGGGCAGCAATGGCTGCAGGGGCAAGGTAGGTGACATCTCTGTGGCATTTGCCAGATGGTGACCCTTCAGGGATACCAGCTGGTGGTGCAGCGTGTGGCAGCTGGAATCCAGCCAGACCCCTGCATCACTTTTTCCTTCTTTTTTCTTACCCTGTCCCGCTTCCCCCCTTGCAAAAATAAAGCCTGCATGAGGTCCAGCCTGATCCCTGCCTCCTTCTCTCTCGGCTGCAAGTTCATGTTTCAGCCAGCACTGCCCGTGGCCAGCACGGGCTGCTGGAGGGAAGTTAGCAATAGTCAGTTCCCAGCAGGCAGAGCTCCTGCACACAATTTTGCATTAGTCAGAGCCTTGTTTCTCCTACTGCAGCACAAGCCCTGTCTAGAAAGGTTTTTCTGTACCAGGAGGGGCATAAGTATAGTGTGAGAGGAAACACACTGATCATTTTTGCCCAGAAGTAAGCATTTCCCCATGTTTTTACATTTCTGGATTTGTGTCTTTCAGAGAGAAGCAGTATCCTCTTGGAAAGGACAAGGGAAAGGGAAGAAATCCAGCTCCCATGTAATAGGTTATGTTTTATGAGTGCTGCTGGCCATCTGTGCTCTGGCCATTGTTGCTGGTGGATCCAGGGTATCAGCTTGAAGCCCCACATTCTGATTTCCCTGGGAAGGGTCCAGCAGGAGCCATGTCAGAAACTAACAGCAGAAGCCACATGCTAAAAATAATTATGGCAAGACCTGTCTGCATGGAAACTCCACAGAATTTAGAAACTGGAGCATTTCTTTCCATCCAAACTATTTTAGATTTGAACTGTAGAAGGAAATAGAGAACAAGGAGTGTATCACTGCACAAAACCATGCTGTGCCCACATCCTGAAGGTCATATGGCTGAAGCTGTATGATTATGTGGTTCATATGATAGTGGGAAGTTCATAGCATAACTACAAAACTGCTGGTTTGTAGGAGCATTGCTGCAGCAGCAGTTTCTACTTACAGGTACTCACTCATAGGTGTGGGATCACTCCTACTGCAGGTCAGCCTGGCACGGGCCAGCTGCCCTCATGGCTATTTCTAGATGTTCCTCCACTTCCTCCTGCTTGTCTGCCCACTCTTAATTTCTTGGGTTTGGTGGAAACAGACTGGATAAGGAACATGGCTGGATTTCTTGTCTGCAGCTGTTCTTTGCAGGTGTGTTCTGGCAGCCAACAGCTTCTTTTGAAGCAAATCCTCATCCAGCATGTGGCAGGTCTGCTCTTCCTGACTGTGGTGTTTCTTCTCCTGCTCCTCTAGGCCACTCTAAGATCTCAAGAACTCCCATTAGACTTTGTGTAATATGTTGGACAGTATCCCATGGACCACACCAGGAGCTCTTGATGGCAAAGGTGGAGCTGCACTGACTGTACTAGGAACTCCTATTGCCTGACCAAGGTAGGGAGTGAGAGCAGGATAATCAAGTCATCCCCTTACAGACTTGGGATATTACTTACCTGAGTTGTTGCCCAAGTGGAGTGGTACAATTTTTGGTGGGCTTCAGAAAATTCCATTAACTGCCAACCTGGATTGTGGTCACGATGGAAATTTACCAAACTAAAGCAAATCACCTTGTGACCCTATAAACATCAGTCCTAAGTGAGACTCTTTGAGCTGAAAACCCTGCCCCTGCCATGCTGTGGGTGGTATGGAATCAAACGATATGGTTAGAAGAAAAAAGGAATAGGGAGGGAAGAACTTCAGTGTTTAATGTTTAATACCACCATGTCACAGCTGGAGGATGTGGTTTCCAGCATAAAGGCCCTGGAAGTTCAGGGGCTCTTCCCTCAGAAGCAGAGAGGTGAGGGAGTGTGAGACCTCAGCAACATTGACTTCTTTCAGACAAAAAGAGTTTTTCCCCCATTCCCTATTATTTGTTTGTCTGGAGGAGGGAGGTTTTAAACTACAGAGACACCTTTGCCATATGGCCCAGAGTGGGAACAGTGCCATCCCTTATTTGGGGACAAACTGGAAATACCTTTTCTGCATTTGTGGGCTCAGGCTGAACCATTTACCTTTGTATCTTGTGATTATTGCTATGTTTTCTTTTAGTAAATTGTTAGTTTTTCATTTATATCTCTTTGCACTTGTCTTATTGGTAGAAGGGAGAGAGGTTAAAAACTGTCAGGAGGCAACTTAGTTTGGAGTCTCTGCTCCATAAATTGTCTCAAAATGAGACAACAGTAGTAGAGACTCCACTCCTTTTTCCATTACCCAGGACAGGATGTCTCTCAGAGCTACAAATCCTCATGTGAAGCTGATAATAGGACCAAAATCCTTGAGGTTCAGCCCTGGCTCATTGAGAAATGCCAAACATTTCACTGAACACGAGGGGAGGAGATTATGTCTGAATTCATCCAAGGTTACAATCCCCCCCCCCCCCTTCATCACACAAGCACCAGCACTGCCCGTGATGCACAGCATCCACACATTCATTGCTGGAGCAGTGTTTCACACCTATGGAACACAGGGAAAGAGTAGGACAGGCCCCTGGAAGGTGCCCTGGGCTGCCCTGCAGAGGGCATGAGTTCGGTCAGGAATGGAGCAGGCTCTGTTGACGGAACAGAGAAGTCCATTGAGCAGTAAGGGTGGATGGTACAGGGTGAACATGAAAGGGAATGGCAGAGGGAAAGGGTCAGGTACAGATCACTGTGAGCATAGGACTGGGAAGAAAAGAAGGGAGATGTGAGAGAAAGGTTGCTTGAAGGACAAATGGGTGGGAGAAGAAAGAAGGGGAGGTGAGAGGCAAGGGTGGTGGAACACTAAAGTATTGCCTTAATGCAATAACCATCAATTAGATGGTTATTAGACGACAGCAGAAAAAGTCACTGCCAAATGAGGCTAGGAAGCACTACCGTACAAAGCAGACTAAAACCCACCAGATCAATTAATTGATCTGGGAACAATCAAGATGCCTGGAAGCAATGGTAGGAGAAACCAGCAACAGCACTAAGCAGAGCTTTGTGGTCAGCCTTCCTGGACTTCTGTGCTTGGCTTTACCACTGAGCAATATCTTTCAGCAAACAGGTAGGTCCTGTTGGAGTCATCTCATTCCTGTTTATGTGGTTGTCTTGTCCTACTCAGATCAAGACAGAAATACTCCCTCCAGGGGGTTTATAGATTCAGATCAACATGAAGTTTTATTTTGGTTCTACTTTCGGTGGAGAGCACGAACAGCCACGGGTGATATTAAACTGGGAGGGTGGCCACCTAACAAATGGCTGCCCACAGGGGCCTGAGTCAACATGAGAAGCAGCACCCTGTGGTCTCTAAGGACGAATGGAGCAGAGCTCTGCACAAGGGGTGACACAACTCTGTGCCTTCAGCCAGGCTGGAAGATTCAATCTGCCCAACAGCCCTTCTGAGAAGGACTTGAGGTTTCAGCAGACAACAGGCTGACCATTAACCAGAAATATGCTCCCATCACAGATAAGATAAACAGGCTGCACTAGCAGCCACATGTCTAGCACAGCCAGAAGAGTGATTTCTACCCACTCTGTCCAGAGCTGGTGAGGCCTCTCCAGGATTCGTCT
Organism: Zonotrichia leucophrys gambelii; assembly: GCF_028769735.1. Classification (NCBI taxonomy): domain Eukaryota; kingdom Metazoa; phylum Chordata; class Aves; order Passeriformes; family Passerellidae; genus Zonotrichia; species Zonotrichia leucophrys. The sequence goes on from NC_088172.1 coordinate 92,848,188, forward strand.
CCAGTGTTAGGTCCTCCAGTTCAGAAGGGATGTGGCAAAAGAGTAGAGGAGCCAGCTGAGACTACAAAAATGGTGAGAGACCTGGAACACAGTGCCTCTGAGGAGAGAGAGCTGCTCTTGTGTAGTTTGGTGAGAAGAAGGCAGAGGGGACATCTTCCAGGAGCCTGTGACTGCTGGAAAGGCAGTGACAGACATGAGAGCAAAACTCCTGCAGCATCAGGCAATGCAGCTGGGATCACAACCATAGAATGCAGCTTGGGAGGTCCAGAAGTAGATCTCAACAACAGGAAGTTTTAGTCTCCTGAAATACAATTAGCCTTTAAAGTCTCTTCACTTACCCACCCAAAGCACCTTGCCAGAATCAAGGGAAAAAACAAACAAAAGAAAGCAACAAAAACGCAAATAGCCCAAGCCCCAAAAACACTGCTAATTGTATCTCCATCCTAATCATAGCAGAGGAACACAATGCATGAGTCCATCTCAGCTTGCCAAGTTGCAAATGATTATCCAATGTAGCATCTGAAAGCAATTTGCAGTAATTTTCTATTAAAATACTTCACTGTCAGATCAACAGCAATAGGAAAGCCTTGAATTAGACCACCCCCCTCCTACCTTACAAATACCTTTTGTATAGACTGAAAGAACTGCTAAGAGCTCTCTCTTTTTGGTAGAATTTTTCCAAGTGTTTCTTTGGAGGTAGACATAATTCTTAGTTGTTCATCCACTTGGCAAGTTTTCTGTCTTCCACACTGTGCTCTTGGAGTAACATTACCAAGTGAGGAAAAACATTCTTTTTGCCAGAAGTCTCTTCACATGAAAAAGCTAAAGCATACCCAGTAGACACATGCAAACACTGCAAAGAAATAACACAGAAAATAGTTTATTTTCCACTCCAGGAGATCTCAATAACCACATCTCAAACTCACCAGAAATAAGCTTTAAAGTAATGCTGCAAAACACATGGGAAAACACACATCCAGCTCTCAAAAAGAGCAGGAAACTGCTTCAGGCTAGATGTACTTCTAAAAATATTGCTGAAGGTGAAAATACATTTACGTTTAATATTATCACATTTGGTTTTGCAGTTTCATGGAATCATTTTGGTTGGAAAAAAACCATTAAGACCATCCAGCCCAACCATTAATCTAACGCTGTCAAGTCCACCACTAAAACATGTTCTTATGGGCCACAGCTACACATCTTTTAAACACCCCAGGGCTGGTGACCCAGCCACTTCCCTGAGCAGCCTGCTCCAATGCTTGACAAACCTTTTGGCAAAGTCTTTCTTTACCAAAGAATCTCCTCTCAATACCAAGAGGCTTTGACTAAACAAGGATTTTGGGACTCTTATCACATAACACTATTTTACAATACAAAGAATTTAAAGACTTTTAGGCATCTTCCATCTCTCCTTAAAATGAAAGAGAGAAAAGCAGTACCTTAAGACACCCAAAGAAAGTGAGGTGAGCTAACAAATGGCACATGATTTGTTCCAATCAGCAGGGTTTCACTGGATCACTGCCATACTGCTTTTCAAGTGTATCAGGATTTACATTATGAAGGTTAGGTGTTCAACCTGTTCTGTCTGTGCAGAACTCAGCACCACTGACACTTCAGATGCCAGCTGCAAATAATAAAACACCTAAGCAGGTCAAGCATCATGGCTCTACTCAGTAGTCTAAATCTCCAAATGGAATTTAAACTCCCCAGCTTCATAACTTCCTAAATGGCATAAATGGACCCTAACCTAACTCCTCAACATTTCTAACCTAAGGAGTTCTTTTCATCAGTTAAGCAAGGAATATGGATCCAGCTTTTTCAGCCTTGGTATTCTTCCATGGATCAAAGGCAATATGATCCATGGAAGATGGATCAAAAAAACCCCATTTTTGGGTTGCTTGAGCCTCCCACCAGTCTGCAAATGAAAACCCTTCCCACAGCAGAAAAAACTTCCCGGGTTGAAAAGGCAATTCTGAAGCGAGCTTTTCCTTCAGAAACTTTAAAAGGTCTGTCCTTTCCCTGTTCCACTGATTCTTAATGGCTTTCAAACTCAGAGAATGGGAAAATTGACATTTTTTGCAATCCACTCTTCCTAGTATATGAGGAAGGATTACATCTGGCTTTGAAAGAGGGGAATGAAAAGAAGAGTAGCCTGGCTCAGTTCATGACAAGTGGATTGAACAGTCTTACTGGTGGTGTCAGCTATTCATGATGATGAACTCCCTTCCTCACCTCCAACTTCACAAGGAAATATTTTGCTTAGGATGGCCCAACAGAGTAAATAAGATCAGAAAAGGATGGGCCAAGGGAAGGATGATAAGTGCAAACTGACATAAGATTCTCCTGCCATTCTGTGGGGCTGCCTCACCTTCACCATACTGCCATCACATTCCTGCACTGGGTGAGATTGATCAACACTTACTGAAGACCAGTCCTACAGAAGGGGCTGCTCTTCAGCCAAGAAATGAAATAAAGGAGCAGATGGTTTGAAGTGCCCAATTGAAGCAGCCCACTATTAGCTTGGCTCAACTCTGAGGCTAAATGAGAGTGTGTGGGCTGAAAGGAAACACCTAAAAGCAGATCAGGTGGTGAGCTGGATATTCCAAAATACAGGAACAGAAAGGAAAATGCAGACTGCTGTTTTCTGGTCTGAGATCCTTCCTGCCAAGGGGGGTTGGTGAAAGCCTGCTAGTAAATCTGCAAGGAAGACCTATGTAGATCTCAGCCAAGAAAGATTATTGCTTTACTATCCTGGCCATGCTTTAAGCCTGCCTAGGTCATCCTTCCCTCTTTCTTCTTTCTGTTGTTACCATGCCTTGTAAAGAATATTTGTGAGTGTGGCCCATGCAACAAACTCATTTCTTGTTACCTTGCACTGCCACAGCTTGCAAGACAAGCCACAACAACCTCCACGGGACAAGTAAAGGATTCAGACTTCCCCAGCCTGCATAGGATCAGACCACAGAAGCAGAGAATCTTTGGAATAAAGCAAACCTGAAGATGATGAATGTCACAGAGCATCATGACATTTACACAAAACTCCAAGCATGTGAAAGGTCTCCATTTCCTGGACAATATGCAGTAGGAGCTGTATGTCTTTTGTGATCTTCAGCTTCTTCCCAATAGAACATTCAAAGTCACAGAGCCAAAACTTTCTGAAGGCAATGGCAATGCTGCAGGATAAAGGCAGGTCTTTATCTGTGACACCCTGAGAAATGAGCAGCAGCTGTGCCCCTGCTCACCTTGGCAAAACTGCCTGCCAGCTCTTCCCTGGGTTATCCAGCCAGGTTCATGTTCCTGTATTTATTCTCACAAACAGCACTATAAAGCCACAAACCCAATGCAGACTGGGAAGTGAAAAATGCATGAGAGTGTGGTTTAGCTTGCAGGTTCCCTGTTATTAGTGCTATGAGAGTATGACTCCTAACAGTGGGCTGCATGGCTGCAAATTAATTGCTGCTTCTGAACATTTAGTACATCTTTGCAAGCAAAATGCAAAAGAAGAGCTAATCTTCAGAGCACTTAGCACAGATGTTCAGATACACACTGACAAATGCCTAGGAACCCCATGCTAATTTCTCTTCATCCCCTTTTTCTCCTTCCAAGGATCTGTTTACAGCCCAAATCACTTGGCATCTGCCAGAGCCAGAGTCTGATGTATTTCCCAGGAGCTTCTGCATCCTGGGAACTGTAAGTTCTCTTGGCAATGGTGCTACACTGCACCCTTGTGATGAGGAAGGCCGGTCACATGCTAGGCTGTACTGGCCAGAGTGTAACCAGCATGGGAAAGGGCAAGATTAAAGGTCCTGCATCCCTCTGGGTGCCCAAAACTGACTGGACAAGGCCCTGAGCAACCTGGTGTAGCTTTGGAGTTAGCCTCACTCCCAGAAGATGACAGGACAAAAAATCTCCAGCAGTCCCTTCTCACCTAAACCTCAATGCCAGCCTTTGCAGAACTAGAGATGCTTCTTGGATCAACACTCGCAACACAACAATTTTATCCACAAGAGGAAGGACAAATAACCTACAGTTCTTCTCAAAACATACAAAAATAACAGCTTCTGACCAGTGGTAGAGACACCGAGTATTTGTTGCATATTAGAAAAGCTTGACATTAAAGTAACTCTCATTATCCTTGACACCAAAGCCAATCACATCTCTAAAGTAAGAAATCAAGCTACACATATTGTTATTAATAGGAAATAATATTTCTTACCATTCCTATAAAAAATTAAATATTGCAACATAGCAAAAAAACCTCAACATACTTCATCATCCATGCACAAGGGAAAAACACCACTTTTGTCTGAATTTTGTGCATTTCCTATATAGGACTCACCTAGAAACAGGTTTTAAGGTCCAGAATGAGGTCATAAAATTATTTCCTTAAACCCAGCTCATGAAGGAAAAGAGATGCCACCTTTTAGGAGAAATGTCTCTTCATTAAAAATATTCCGACTGCAAAACATCAACAGTCCAACGCTAAGCTTTATGAGCTCATGTGGTATATTTAAGTTACAAGAAACATTTTATCTGGGTTTGCCTTGTGTGTGGTCCCATTAGACAGAAAAAAACCCCTCTCATTATATGTATTTTGGTGATATTTACAAGTTTACCATTATGGTCTAGGATGAGCGCAAAGCCACACTCAAGATAACCTTAAGTTAATTAACCCGATGAAAACTGAAAGACACAAAATGGGATCCCAAACCTCACCGTTTTATTTGTTCCCCCACAAAGCTGTTAAAATATCATTCAGAGCCCTCATCTTTCAGCAATGGATCTTAACCAATGACAACTTCAGCCTATTTGCATGCTGAATTTTATGTGAATTTGATTTGGAAATAACTGCTTTTGATACAAACAAGCCTATAAAATAAAATAAAGATTTTGCTTAAAATTAAATAGTGGTTTAGGGTTTTTTTCCAATTCACAGTGGTGTCTGATAAAAAATTACATTGATTTACCCTCTTAAATACAGGTGCAAGTTTGCAGCAGTTCCTTTTGCATCTGTGTTTGTGGGTTGAGTGTTAGAAGCCCGTTTATAGCGCTTCTCTTGGCCTTCCTGGGAATTTCAAGGAAAGGACACCTCTTCATTTCTCCTTTTGTGTCTTTGAGCAAGAGTTGACAGATCCACCCTCAGCCTGAGAGTCTGTGCTTTGAATCAGCTCTGCCTTGTGGCAGCTGCTTTGCTCAGCTGCCCAGCGAGGTGGGTGAGGCAGATGCATTTTTGCTCCTCTTTTTGCTCCTCCATGCTGGGGCTCCAAAAATAAAAGCAATGTTAACTATCAAAATACATTCATTAACAACAGATTTGCCTATATATTATTGCATTTTCCCCAAAAGCTTCTACTAGAAGTCCATACAAAACAACAATTTAATGGAATAATGGCATACAGACTATGGGGTAATGCACAGGAAATGAATGTTGTTAATTTGACTTAATGTGAACAGGACTCTAGTGAAAATAGGATCATGACTAAAGTAACAGTAGTGATAATGTTGCTTACAGAAAATTACTTACCACAGGTAATGAAAATATTTTCTTAATTTTTTTTTTTCATAGCTGAAGAAAACCTTATCAGAGACATAGTTCCTGTCTTTTATGGCGTGAAAGCTGTTTTGGGGTTTCTGTGTAAAACCTCCCCAGTGTGAGGATGGAGAACATATTGCACTATCTGTACACAACTGTGCTCTGCTGGGGAAGATCTTCAATATTAGAAGAAAATACTATGATAGTGTTTTGACATTTTTAATATTTCAGAAAATCTTAATCAGAGAACACTTTTTTGAGGAGACTTATTTTGCCACAGCTGTTCTACCTTTTTGTATATAAAAAGTAAGCAATCACAACGTTATGGAATATCACGAAAAAAATATCTTGTGCCCTATCATGGAACTGAGAAAGATTTAGAAGAAAAACCTGAAATTGCCAGGTTCCATTGGTGCTCCAGCTGCGTTTTTGAGGGCGTGTGTAGGTGCCGCATTCCCCTTATGTCAATATATCATCCATCTTTCTCCTCAGAACACCATCCAGCACTGTAGCCAAATGTTTCAAGTAATTTTCCTTTCGTACCTTGAGGTAGTTTGTTCCCCTGCCACCTGAACCGGGATGGGGAAAGACACGATCCGTTTGCAGTCACAGGCAGAGGGGATCACAGCAAAACCTCTTCGTGTCCTTCCCAGAATTGCAGATCCAATTGCAGACGCTTGGTGGAGCAGGATATTTACAAGTTGCAATGAACACTTAGGTCTGCGTGTGCATAACGAACAGCCCACATTGCTGTTGGAAAAACCATATTTTTTCACGACAACCACTTGTTTCTCTGCCTGCTCGCTGCATAAAGGATGGTAAGAGGACAATGGTACAGGGAGCTCATGTGCCCTTCAGTTCCGTTCTGGCCCTCAGCTGAAGAAAGGAAACCTGCTTATGCAGCAGCTCTGCCTTTAAAATGAACCAAAAGAGTAGGTTTAAACTAGATATTCAGAAAAAACCTCTTCATTGTGAGGGTGGTGAGGTGCTGGAACACCGTTGTCAGGACCTCTGGTTACGTCTCCCATAGGAATTGCTTTGGGTTTTTGTTTGTTTCTTTCTTTCTTTCTTTCGTTCAGCGGGACGGAACGGCCGCGAGCTCCGGCGGCTCCGCAGCAGCAGCAGCAGCAGCAGCGCTTCTCTCGATCGGTTTACCGCTTGACTTTTCGCTCGCTCTCCGTCCCCGTCTCCGTCTAACAATCCCTCCACTCCCGTCCCGTTCCGTCCGTGTCCCGCCTTTCCCAGCCCGGCTCATGCCGCGTCCCGCACGGCGCCCATGGGTGGCTCGGGCCCCTGCCGCGGTCTCGCCTCCACCAGGCTCCGTCCGGACTGGCCGTGGCCCCTCTGCAGGAGTCTGTGGAAGAATTCCTCCATCTGGTTCTGCTGGGGCAGCACCGTCCTCTGGCTCCGCCTGGTGTGGGCTCTGGCCCGGCCCCGGCGCCGAACGAAGCCCCTCCCGCAGCTCCGCCCGCAGCCGTCCCGCGGCCGCCCGGCTCCCGCCCCGTCCCCGGGAGCTGCCCTGGGAGCTTTCCCGGTCCGAGCTCCGCCGCTTGCCCCGAGCCGCCGGTGCCCGGGGGCGTTCGTGTGGCCCGGTCAGAATGGCGAGATCGCGGTGCCGCCCGCACGGGCGGAGAAGCCTCCCCTGGAGCAGCTCTAGCGGGAGGGCCCGCTGCTGGGCAGCGGCGGCGGCGGCGTTTACTCCGGGACCCGGCTCGCCGACGGCGTCCCGGTAAGAGACGGGGCCGGGTCGGAGGGGGGCGGCGGGAGACAGGAGTGGGCGGCGAGCTCCGAGCTCAGCGCGCCGCTCGCCTTGGCTCGCAGGGGGCCATCGAGCGAGTGTGCCGGGAGCGCATCTCGGAGTGGGCGCGGCTGGAAAGTGAGCGGGGCCAGCAAGAGCAGCCGGCGGGACGGGCCGGGCGGGGCTGAGGCGAGGCCCGGCACGGTGGGAGCCGGGGCGCTGCGAGGGGAGCGGGCGTGGGGTGAGCGGGGGCCGCGCAGCGTCCCGGGCCGGGCAGGGGGTGCCGAGTGCGCGGCGCAGCAGCGGCCCCGCTGACGGCATCGCGGTCCCCCCGCAGCACAAGGGCGCCCTTGTGCCCCTGGAGCTGGCGCTGCTGTGGATGGTGTCGTGGCCTGGCTTCCGCGGCATCGTGCGGCTCCTGGACTGGTTCGAGGTGCCCGAGGGCTTCGCGCTGGTCATGGAGCGTCCGCAGCGCTGTCAGGAGCTCTGGTACTTCCTGCACGAGCGGCGGTTCCAGACGGAGCCCGTGGCGCGGCGCTGTTCGGCCAGGGGCTGGAGGCGGGGCGGCACTCACTGCAGCAGCCGCCGCTTCCCGCGCCGCCACATCAAGGCCGAGAACGTTCTCGTCCACTTGGCCACCGGCGAGGCGAAGCTCATCGACTTCGGGTGCGGCACGATCCTCCAGGACACGTTCTACACCCGGATGCCAGGTGAGCCCAGAGCCAGGGCTGAGCCGGGCAGCGAAGGTTCCCCCCTTTGCTGGCAGAGGAGGAAGAGGAACGGAAAGACGGGGAATCGTCCTTCAGCCGGCTGCAGCCAACTTGCTTTTCGGCGGGGCAGGGGCTGGCTGTTGTGGAACGGGAGCTGGCAGGGAGGGAGCAGCATGGCCCTGATGAACTGCACCTGTGTCCCATAGGAATGCCAGAGTACAGCCCACCGGAGTGGATCCTCTTTGGCTGCTACCAAGGCCAGCTAGCCACCATCTGGTCCTTGCGCATCCTGCTGTATGAGCTGGTCTGCGGGCACCTTCCTTTCCACCCCAGTGAGGACATCATCTGGGGCCAGCTCTTCTTCCCGCCCCGGGTATCTCAAGGTGGGGATGCGCCTTGAATGCATGGGGGGAAGAACAGGACTGGGAGAGGGCAGCTGGCACATAAGCATCCTGCCCTTGCAGCTAGTGAGGAGGTTGATCTCCTGGGCTTAGCTGGAGAACGTGGCACGTGTGCCTCTGTGCTGCTCTCCTCCAAAAAGGAGGATTGATGGGAAGCTTTGTGTGCAGCACCGAGCCCTCCTAGTGTGGCCTGGGCACCACTGAATCCAGGAGAACATGGACAGCAGCCTTGTCCCGCTGACCAGCGGTTTCTGGTTTGTCTCTGCAGAATGCCAGCACCTCATCAGGTGGTGTTTATCCATGGATCCCACAGACAGACCATCCTTGGAAGACCTTTTTGAGCATTCTTGGCTGCAGGACCCCCATGTGGCCCAGGAGACAGCAGAGATCCATCCCTCTGCACAGTAGGATCCAGCAAGTCCAGCTGCATGTGTCTCATGGCCCTGGATGAAAACCCCAGAGCATTTCTCTGTGGCTGTGGCACAGAGGAGAGAGTGCAGCCTAGGAGATGCTTCCACTGGTCTCTGGCAAGGTGTGGAGGGAGCTCAGTGCTCCCTGTCCTGTTGGGAGAATTGGTGGCAGAGCGGTGAAGTTGCCACAGACTGGAAAAGGGGAAACATCCCCCTGCAGCTCAATGGCATCGTGATGTCCCCACAAGCCAAGGCACAGCTGACGTGTTCTCCTGGAGCACGACGTGGAGCTGGGAACACCATCCTGGAGCTGGCTGCTGGCAGGGCAGAGCCGATTGGCTTTGGCTGCAGCCCCTGCCTGGAGGACACGCTCTGCAACCCGATGGAATCAAGATGAGTCCCCAGCTGGTGCAGGGACAGGGGATGCTCGTGCTTCCAGGCATGGCAGGGCTTGGCTGGACCAGGTGCTGGAGGTTCCCTGCTCAGTGGCAATGGGTATTATTAATTTTTCTGCCGGTCCCAAGCTGCTTTTTGTCAGGACAGGGGATTGGATGTTGTGGAAGGGGAACTGGCTCCTGGCCTTGCTGACAGCTTCTGCCAGCCAGCCTGGGGCAGGGGCAGCCAGCCTGACAAAAGCATCCATCCATGTGGATGGGGGGCAGCAGAGGGGGACAGGTTCCGAAGCCATGTCCTAGCTGGTCTGCTTTGCAGGGCCTTGAGGAAGTGGTGGGTTTATGGGAGGGAAAGGTGGGGTTTTTCTCCACTCATGAAGAGGTTTAATTCTCACATGGAGTGGTCAGACCTTCCTAGGCCTGTGATACAGTGATAACCTTTGACAGATTTTCTTGTTTCCAGGTCTTGTTTTGAATTGATTGTCACACAATTGTTCTTTTTTTTCTTTTCCAGGAAGATTGCACCTAGTGACCAGACCAGACGGGGAAGCACCTGAACTGTCTGTGGAGCATGTCCAGTGCCAGTGCTGCCCTTGCGGGGCACATCCCCTTCAAGAAGGACAAGGATCTCCTGCAGGATCGGCTCCTCTCCTGGCAGCAGGTCTCCAGATGTAGGTACCCAGCTCCACAGCTGGGCTGGCAGAAGAGCTCCTGGCAGACAGCAGCAGGCACACGGGCATCATCCCACTCTTGCAGCTGAGGAGGTTGCCATGCTGTGCTGAAGTGGAGCGTGTGGAATATGGAATGCCACGCTGCTCTCCTCTAAAAACAGAGAATGGGTTGGGAAGTTTGGGCTCTGAGCACAGCCAGCAGCCTGGCCTGGGAACTGGCTGTGGTGGGACAGGGGGGACAGGAGCCTTCTGTGACCAACCATGGCTCTCTGGTTTCTCTTTCCAGGCTGCCAGCACCTCATGCCATGGATACAGCACTGCTCGGCCTGCTGGTCTGGGACGGCTGGAGGGCAGCGGGTGTTCATTTGCTGTCCAAAATAAATCATTGTGTTGTAGTCATCACTAGTGTGTTTCTTTCACCTTTTCTGAGCTTTTGCCTCCTTTCAGGGTAATCCTTTTGTGTTCTTTCTCAGCCATAAATAGCATTTTGCAGGGGTTGTAAAGTAGCCTAAAAAATTCAATAACAGCTCCTGTGGCAGGCCCCTGAACACGAACGCTGGCCCTTTTCTATGGGAAACAAAACTCACCACCCCAGTTTCCTGCTGTCAGTTTGGAGGAGGCATTTGGCACTGCCAGGGCAACCCGAGTTGTAGGTGGTGGCAGGTGGGGTCTGGGAGACATCCTGTGCTGTTGGGAATTTGAGGAGGTGGCAGCCCACTCAGTGCCAAAGGCCTCTGGATACAAATGCTGGCCCATTCCGGTGTCAAAAAAACCAGATCCCCCCAGTGTGTTGATGCCAGTTTGGAGGAGGCATTTGGCACTCTGAGGGCAACCTGAGTTCTGGGTGGTGGCAGCATTGGTCTGGGAGAAATCCTGTGCCATTCGGGATTTTAGCAGGCAGAAGGCCACTCGGGGCCATAGGCCGCTGGGCAGGGCGCAGGCCCGTGAACATGAACACCAGCTTTTTTCCATGGGAAACAAAACTCATCCTCCCCCGTTTCCTGCTGTCAGTTTGCAGGAGGCATTTTGCACTGCCAGGGCAGCCTGAGTTGTAGGTGGTGGCAGGTTGGGTCTGGGAGACATCCTGTGCTGTTGGGAATTTGGGGAGTGCACTTGGTTCCTTCTTTCCTCATTGTGTCTGGCACACGCAGGAGCCCAGAGCTCCTGCAGAAACCATCCCAGCACTCAGTGGGAGCAACTTGTGTCCAGTGCTCACACAGAGCTGTGGTGTCCAGCACTGCAGCTCATTGGAATGAGGAAGTGTTCCAGCCCTCTTGGAAGGAGCTAAGGAGCTTTGGCCTTCAGATCAGCTGCTTTCCAGCACTTGATTTGCTGCCCTGGGGGAGCTGCTGCTTGTGGCAACACTTGTTTCACAGCTGAGAGCCCTGCTCTGATGGCCAGCCGCCATTGCAGGAGCTTGTGCTGGTGACATTGAAGCTTTCACATCTTCCTAAGGAAAGCTCAGGGCAGAACTTGTCAAAAGAGCACTGCCTGGGTGATGGCTTTGACATTAAATCTTTCCTCTGTGCTCCATGGCACACACAGTAAATATTTGAGGAAGCAAGTTTGCTGTTCCAGAAATTCCTGAAATCAGTGAGTTAAATCATAACAGAACATGATCTGGGATGTGTAATCTCACTTTAATTCATTGAACAGAAAGCTGCAGGAGCACTGTTTATGAGCTGTGTGTCTAACCTAAGTGACCTGGCCACCAAGAACTTAGAAAAGGGGGGAGAGATGAAATCAGCAGCACAAAGATCTGCACTGTGATTCTCCCACAGGCCTGAGGACAGGGCCCACTTCCATTGGGCCATGGCTTTTTACCCTCCATCAAAACTTGGTGCTTCAGGTTGTGGTGGTGAATGGGCCCGGCCTTGTGCGGCCCCACGGTGATCTGGGAAATGCTTGTCAGGCCTGGGCCTTGCTGAACAGCCCCTGGGCTCAGCTCCTGCTGAGCTTATCAGGGACACAGAGCGCTCCCAGGAACCTGTGCTGCCTAACAAGCTCCTGGGGTGTCTGGGAACAGCCTTGGAAACCACTTTTCTTGCCTGAATGTCATGGCATCCTTCTCCTCCCACTTTGCTAGACAGGCTGCTGGCCCCCAGTGCGGCCACGAGGAAGCATTTTATGGCTGAGGCCTACTCTCTTGTGGCCCATAGAGAGCGCTCCAATGGAGGCCCTTGGAGCTCTCCTGGAGCACAGTGGCTGCCAGCAGCAACCTCCCTCTGAGTGGGGCCTCTCAGGGGCAGCGAGCTCTCAAGTTTGCTGCACTGGCAGGATCACTGCTCAGCAATGGATCCTGGGCCAACAGCCCCACTCCTGGAGGCTCCAGTTTAACCACTGTTAAGCTGGAGCGCTGCTAAGCTTTTAGGCCATATTCCTTTTTCATCTTGTCCTTTCTGTCCCTTTGTCAAAAGCACCTAAACACACACACAGACACACAGACACACAGACACACACAGACACACACACACACTTCTCAGAATGTTTCTGGTTTGATTGACTGAATTTTGTTTGTTGCTATTTTTTTCCTTCTTGTTCCTGAACCGACTAGTAAGCAATAGTGTGAATGTTGCCGATGAATTTTCTTGAGCTGTTCCTTAATATTCAATCTGGTTTTTACTGAACCTTGCTTGGAAATTTTTAAGCAATCTCAGATACTTGTTTGTAATAAGCCTTGGGAGCATGAGAGGCAGAGTTGACACTAGAAAGCAGGAGAGTCATTCCAAAGGGATGAGTTTCACTGTCCATTCTATTCTATTTCTTTCACTCTAATAAGCCATGCCAAGCTTTTCTTGGAGGCAGACTGTGTGTGGGATGCACTACAGCATTGTGACATAGCTCTGGGATAAATGGCACCCAGGCTGGAGTGTAAACAGATTTGTAAATCTATTTGTAAATAGATTTGAGGCACCCTTGTCACTTGTTATTGGCCTCACAGTCCACTCATCCTTCTGCAAACAACTTGCAAACAAAAGAGCTGGAGTGCTCTCCCGGGTAAATGTACATACAGATGGCTTTTCCAAAGCAGTGCATCATTTCCCAGTGAAACACACAACTTCTTCTTACCTATGAAATTGTGACTGAAGACACCTGACAGCCAGATCTGTGTGAGATTGCAAAGGAGCAAAGCTTTGCCATTTGGGCACACTCCTCTTTGTTTCTTTGCTCAGGCCTTTGGTGAGCACAGAACACATCCAGCTAGAAAACTTTTGACTAGACAGGATCCTTTGGATTAATTGTCCCCCAAACATGTCAATGTGTGACCCTGTTACAAAGACAAGTTGAAACAGCAGCACAAATGGCGCAAAGAAAACATACCAAAAAAGGAAGTGGAGATGCGCAGTGAGGAAAGGATGTGGTTAGACAGTGGCACTTTGAGTGAGCTGCACTCCCATAATCTCAAGGCCAGCAGGTCATGGTTGCACCTTCTCATTTTGGTTTATTTAAAGTTAATTTCTTTATTCATTTTTTAATCATCAAAATAAAAGATATGCAATTAAAAAGATGTCATCAAAATTTGAAGATACAATCAAAACATTTTTTCAAAACTACATCTAAATATCAGAATAGAAATCCATCTGCAGCTATGAAGCCTAACACATAAATCCTATTCTTCAAACACTCTTCAGACACGCAGCAGCTTCTTCCTGACATTGGAGGATAGAGAGCTCTTCTGGATGGGAAGCAAGGAGAACATTGGAAGGGTCCAGAGAAAACTTCTTGGTAATACTGTACTCAGTCAGATCTGCAAAGGGGAGGCACAAAGGATAACAGAGGCTGGAATGCAAACCTAAAGCATCTGAAGCTCCATATTTCATGGCCCAGATTCCTTGGAAACTTCTAAAGAGCTGCACAGGGAAACATGCTCCTGCTGGCAGACACTTGATGCAGGCCAGGGGAAATCCCTGAGCCACTTGCCCAGAGCTGCCACAGGCACAGCCTGGCCTCTGGGCTGCCCTGGGACAGCAGGGAGCCCAGAGCCCTGTGCTCTCCAGCAATGGCTCAGCTGCACATGATGCTTTAGCTGCTCAGTTGCTTTAGGCATGCATTGCAGACTCTGATCAATTTTGTGTCTCCACTTTGCAGGCCTGACTGGCTACCCTCTTGCCAAGAGGTTTTTCCTGGCCTGTCCCTCTGTGCTCCTTCCCTCCAAGCCATTGCTGCCTATCCCAAAGAGCTCTCTTTCTCCCATGCCAAGCACGATATGCAGTGGAGAACAGGAGAGTGGGAAACCCAGCACTGGCTGGGATGAGGAGATAGAAGGCAAGAGCTCACTTCAGAGGGAAAAGTATATGCTGACAAAAAGGGGAAAAACTGAATTCCTGCTCTCTCAGTGCTCCCAAATCCATCCTACAGCAATGGCACCATCATTGTAACACTGCTGGCTTCCTCACAGCCAGTGAGTTATCTTCAGGTTGAATTGTATAGTGGGCTTTTCTGTGATCCATTTGTTTTAATGGAATATTCCTTGGGCGTGCTTCAATTTTCCCCTATGCCCAGTCCCAAGACAGGGCTTCAGTCTTCTAATGAGGTCAAGAAGCTACTGTGAGATTCAGAGCAAATGGGAAAAAAGAGACCCTGGTGACAGGTCACTGACAATTTTAAAGAGCAAGAGCTGTCCCTCCCTGGCAGGCTGCCCTTTTCTCCTTGTGTTCTGTCCCGCCAAGAGGATGAGAGATAACTCAGTGGCAGATCCCTGCCCTGAACTGATGAAAGGGGATTTAATTGACCAGTGTGGTCTTGACACTGCAGAACAGCATGAGAGTGATGACTTCCCTCCTGCTCAATGCACTTCCAACTTGAAAAAAAACCCTGAGGATTCATTATCCTTTGGATGAAAAAGAAGACAAACAACACCTATGTCTCAAAGTTTCCCTTGTTTAATATCCACAAATAGTTTGTCTGATGCACTATCTTCCATCAAATAAAAAAAGTAATTTTCTTGACGTTAGTCTCCTGTTTTCAGAGGAAAAGAAAAAGGAAATGATCACCTCTGTAGATGGGAAAGCAGAGGCAGAAGAAGGGCAAGAGAACTGTTCTGCAGAGCTGGAAAAGCATCACATCACTGATTATGACAGTGGTAATTTTACCCCAAGTCCTGTAACTTTGGGGGCAGACTAGTGACTGATTCAATGAGCAGGGGAAATATCCACATTGCTGCTTGAAGTGTGCTGGGCAAATCTGTCACTCGTTATGTATCTGTGTACCTACAGCAGGAGTCAAGTTTAGAAAATCCTTTTTGTCTACCCATATTCTTTGCATTAAAAGAAAGAAAACAAGACACCTTCACAGGCTCTTTCCCTTAGCCCCAGGATTCAGGGCAGTAAAGGATGAACTTAGTCATCATTAGCACAGGAAAAAAAATACACGTTTTAGATTTATTCCCTGAAAGAAAGCAATTGGCTCTTTATTTAAGGCCATTTATTTATTTATTTATTTAAGGCCATTCTTTTTGATGAGATTCTTCTAAAAATATCTGACATTCTTTGCCCAGTGTTAGCTAGCTTGCTGAAAGCATTGAGCTCTCAGCAGAGCACGACTCATTCCATGAGTCATGTGGTTGTAAATAGGCGGGAAACAGTGCCTACCAGGAGAAATCTTAGGAAAAGCCTTTGGAAATGGATACATGAAAAACCCCAAAGACCTGGATCATGTGTTGGTTTTGGATCCATGTGTTGGTTTTGTTTTTTTAAAAGTTTTTGTTTGTTTGTTTTGTTTTGGGTTCTTGTTTGTTTGTTTGTTTTTCACATTTTATTTTATTGTTTTTTCATTTATTTATTTTATTATTTAAATTTAACGTACCCAAGTTACACAATGTACCTAAGTTACGGTTTTTCAGGCACTTCACATAATTTTGGACATTTTGGTAATTTACATCTGGTGAGTCCTGACTGTTAATTTAGGGTTGAATGAAGGGAGGAAGACATTGTACTTGGATGTTTGAGCAGACTAAAGCAAACTTACCCCATTAGGTACTAAATCTTCTTTGCCCTGAACCCTGAGCTAGAAATTCAGCTACCAACAGTGAGATGAAGGAAAAAAGTCTGAGAAGACAGCACAAAGAAACATTGGGAAAGATTCACTCCTGTTATGGGCTAAAGCACACAAATGAGATAGTCCAGCAACTGATTTCTGGAAAGCAGCTGGCCAAGGTGGGATATCAACAGGCTGGAAATCTCATTTCTATATTTTCAAGCAGATGCTAGCTCATCTCCCTGACCCAGCAAAGAAAGGTTATTTGTAGGCCCTGCTCGTTTCTGAGAGCTGGAGATGGCACTGACAGCTTTGTGTCATACCAAGACTGTCCAGAAATGTCATTTTGGGAAGCACTAGGCTTTATAATTAGTTAAGCTCTGTGATCCCCACTGGGGATCCCAAGGCAATGAGCATGTGCCAGTGATACTTTTTTCTGCCTCATGAGAACTGAGAAGTCAAGCAGGAGTGCTCCAGAAACTATTCAAGAAATCTATTCCAAGCCTAAATAAAAGCTAAACTCTCCCTATGAAATCATTAGATAAGATCTTCATCCTCCTGAGAGGAAAAGCACAGGAGAAGGTGTCCCATGGGAGAAGCTCAAGGCACATTGCCAGCAGGGAGGGTTGATACATTAGATCATTACCTTTTTCTCATCAGCAGATCTATCCAGCAGGGATGAAAACACCATTTTGTGACGTCAGTCCTTTGTCACACTCTGCATGAACAGGAAGGGCTGTAACCAGCCTGCTTAGGACAGAACCTGCTGAGAAGTGACCCCAAGAGACAGCCCTGGCTGGGAAATCTGCAAACGACATAGTTCCCGTTAACTTTTCTGTAGTGAGAGTCCTATGTATTGGATAAGTGGGTCCCAGCTATTCTAAACGAGCTACAGCTGCGAAGTCCTAAGTTGGGCAGCAGCTGTGGCTCATGAAGGTAGCCGGGATAAAAGGAGTGGTCGAGAACCCAGGAAGAGCCTCTGTGAAACCATGAGGAACTACACTACCGGGAACAGAGAAGAGCTACATTGTAGAAAACCACTGAGAAGGTATGGACTTTAAGAATATAATAACAACAGTATGGGACTCAAGAAATATGAAATAAAAAAATGGTGACCCTGGTGTGATGGAGTTAAGCAGCCTGGGAGGAGGTGTGGAAGCAAGTTAGTTAGGCAGCCTGAAAGAAGCGGTGGAACTTAGCTAGACAGGTAGGCAGCCTGAGAGGAGCTGTGCAAGTTTAACTGGGCAGGCAGGCAGCCTGAGAGAGAGGAGAGGAGCTGTGGAAGTTCAGCTGGGCACACAGGCCGCCTGAGAGGGAGGACAGGAGAGGAGCTGTGGAAGTTGAGCTGGTGAGGAAGGCAGCCTAAGAGAGAGGACAGGAATGTGGAAGTTGAGCTGGCCAGGTAGGCAGCCTCAGAGAGACGGGAGGAAAGGAGCTGTGGAAGTTCAGCTGGGCATGCCGGCGGCTTGTAAGAGAGGGGAGGACAGGGGCTTCTCGATCCTTTGCAGGTCCTCATTGATGGTCATTTGCAGCTGGGACAGTCCTTGGTGCTGTGTCGCTAGGGCTGAGACACCCGTTGCCGTTCCTGCCACTCCTAAACCGAGCAACATCGCAATAGTTACACCTGTTATTATTTCTCTTTTGTGGAGCCGGCTGGGTTCTTCAAAAAGGTGGTACACTTCTTCGTCTGAGTGGTACAGGACCCTAGGAACAATCAGAACTTGGACACAAAAGTCGTTAGAGTCATCAAATTTGGCAAGGGACACACAGGGACTCACTCCAGATCGCTGGCAAACCCACATCCCAGGTGCAGATGGGACTACCCACTTATTGTTTTTCCTGTCGGGCTTGACAACTTTGGTGCAGACGTTGCCTTTCCGCCTAGCTGGGGTTGCATTGCCAAAGCATCTGCCCTGGCCTGTGACTTGGCTCAGGGTGATTCCTTTGCGAGGGGTTTCCCATCTGCACTGGTGAGGGGCATCAGCTGAGGAGTAACTGAAGGGAGTGTTTAAAGCGATTCCTTCATAAAAGGGAGGTTTGACATCGTAGCAAAGCCAGCAAGATTCGGTTAGGTTAGGGTTGGATTCATTCAGGCATATAAAGGTAGCTTCTAACATACGAAGGATTGGGTCTGAGTCCGACCTGGCTGCGCGGTCTGTCTGAAAGACTTCCGCATGGCCGGTTGGGACTTTGCTAACTCTAGTGGGTAGGGTTTTAGGGTAGGTTGCGTTTTTTCCTTTCGGCACGCTTTTAATCACTTTGTTTGGTCCGACCGCTCGGGGCGCCGACGGTTGGAGCCTGATAATTTGCACATTCACTCTTTCTTTTGACTCTTGAAGGACTACTGTCCACGTTCAGCCTATGGCCCAACTGGGGTGATGTGGCTGCAAGACTGTTAAAAGCTTCCCTGGAGGAAGACGGGTGTTTTGCAGCCGGTGGGTGCCCAGGTGAACTGTAAGAATTTGTCGGGCTCTTGTGGATCCCACCCAGGCCCCGACGGTCTGGCATCTGTAACAATGGTTTCGCAGCCCCAGTGCCCACAATATTCCCCTTGGCGTGGCGGAGCAGCTGCTGATAGGCGCCTTGGCTGGGGACAGTTTGCTGCCAGGTGGCCTGCCTGGCCACACTTAAGGCATGCCATCACACTGGTTATTGCAGTGTGAACTGCTGCTTGGATGGGGGCCAGATGCTCTTCCTTTGCAACGTGCCTAATCATGGTTGCTGTATTAGCCTCAGGTGGCGGTGACCTTAAAATGTCCTTGGTGGCTGAGTTACACTGCTGGCGCAGGCAGTCTGCCAGCACAGGACCCTTAGCCTCCGACGGCAACGAGGAGGAGTCCAATGCTGCCTGAAGTCTGTCCACAAACTGAGTGAAGCTCTCACTCTCACTCTGTTTGATAGTTGACCATGGGGACGGACTGGCTACTACTTTAGCAGCTGCCCAGATGGCTTCTCGGGCGGCACGGGTGGTTGTCATAACCTCATGAGCCCGCAAGCCCTCAGCCTGCGCCTGGGGGGTGATGATAGTGGGGTCTCTGCCCATGAGTCTTTGTATGCTGGAGCCATGCAGTGGATGGTTAGGTCCTGTTACTTGGGCCAGCTCCTTTGTGCATTGATCTTCCCACTCCTGTTTAAAAACTATCATCCCCGCGCTATCAAAAATCATTCTACACGTCTGTTTAATATCAAAAGGCAACATATCATCCCCTCCGAAAACGCCATCAATAAGTGTGGTAACCATGGCAGAATTAATTCCCTTGTCTGCAATCGCTTTGATTATTGCCTGGATTTCCTTTGGGTTTACAGGGGAGTAAGTCCTTTGTTGGTTATCGCCTGTTCCCCTCACGCGGACTGGGAGCACCAGGTTAGCAGACGGGCTCCACTCCGCGCAAAACATTTTTATCTTCTGCCAATCCGTAAGCGGAGTCCGGTCTTTCTCTAATGACCCCTTCACCCATGCAGGAGCCCTGCGACTAGAAACCTTGTATGCTGCTGATCTCCCTCTGTTAAAGCTAGAATCCGAATCCGAACTCTCTGAATCCGAACTCCCTGACTCCCTTTTGTCCCAGACCGAGTCAGAGTCAGAGGCGGAAGCAGAGTGAGTCAGCACTTCTGGGCTGCTCTGCCTTTTCCCCGGGCTCCTACCCCGCCTCCTCCTGCAGGGGTCGGGCCGTTCCCTCCCCCTGGGGTCCCCCCGCCTCCTGCTGGGGGAGGTTCTTGCCCTATAAGGACTTAATTTGAATAGAGCTCTCTGATTGGTCTTACGCCGTACCGCGGGGGCCGCCCCATCTCCCTGCTCTCCCGCGCGTGCGTTCTGGAGCGCGCTGACTGCATTTCCGCCCCCCGTCTCCTTACTTTCGCCCTCACCATGTGCTTCAGGGCCATCTTCAAACCCATACGGCGGCGGGGAGTCCCCGCCGCTCCCGGCGCCGCTCCCGGCGGGGTCGGCCGCGTTCCGCGCCTCCTCCGCCAACCCCCGCCAGAACGCCCGTGCGTGTCCTCCCCCCCCCAATGGCAAGTCCGCTCCTTGTTGGGTTTCCGCCGGCCGCGCCTCCCCCGCGAGACCGCCCGGGTCAAGAATCTCCGCAGTCTGTGTTGCCGCACCTACCCCGGGCTGCGGGGGGGCTAGCAAGCAGGTTTGTGCGGCTTTCCAGGCTTCCTGCTCTTGTCGAGCTTTCTGTAAAGCCTGGAGAACTTTGCCCCAGGATTTTAGGGCTTTCCCTGAGCCGGACAACATAGTGTCTTCGGCCAGGACCTTTGTGCAATCGTCCCACACCTCCGGATGGAGGATATCCGTGGGGCTTTCTATAGCCCCAAGCTTAATGAGTCTCGGCAATGCGAGAGATAAATCCTTAATTTTACATTCTATCCCAAACTGTGCATGCATATCTGATACGACCTTTGCAATGGATTCCATGTTCCTTGCTGGTCCGGGGCGTCCCCCACGCTGCAGTCGGGACCCGCCGCTGCAGCCGCTGCTTCCCGTCCAGGCGAATCCCCGTTCCCCGGGCGCTGATCGGCTTCCCGGGTTTTCGGCACCAGATGTTGCCTTCTGATACAAGGCAGGCGGCCTGGTTTCAGGAAACAGCACGGCGACCCCCTTCCCCAGGGTCGCTCGGGCCTAAGAAACACGCGGACACATTATGGTGGAGGATCAAAGGCCCTTATTCTCTCTTCTCATGGGGTTTTATAGTCTAGGGGGCTTCTACGTCAGGTGAGGGTCTGTCCTTACCATCTATGGTTAGTAGGGAAGGAAGGTTACTTGGGCAAGTGGAAAGTTACTGGCATCTGGTTCAGGGGGCTACATTCCTATGTTAATTTTCTTATCTAAGGGGGCAGGGGCCCTGTCTTCCCGTAACATCACGAGATCTTCCGAACGCCAGGCCCTACCTGCTACATCTCCCCCCCCTTTTTCACAAATGAATGAGGTAGTCATATACTGAAATGAGGTATAAGGTTGCAGTTCGATAGGGAAAAGGGGGTTTGGTAAATCTGAATAAGTTTTCACCAGTCAAGGTTAGGACTTGTGGCTGGCAGTGTTCCCTGGTTGGATTCGCCGCCCGATGAACAGGATGTTGGTCCGTTCCAGGCGGGCCTGAACGAATGAGACCAGCTTGCCGGCGGCCTGTAAGAGAAGGGGCGGGAGGGACGTCAGGGGCTGCGCAACGTCACCTGGGCATGCCGGAAGCCTATAATAGAGGGGAGGACAGGAGCTATGGAAGCTCAGTTGGGCCGGCAGGCAGCCTGAGAGAGAGGAGCTGTGGAAGTTAGGTCTCTAGAGGTGCCTGGCTATTTGTTGGTCGCTCTGTGTCTCCATGCGTGGCTGAGGTTTTTAATTGCTCACTTGCTGGCTCTAGGTATGGCTGAGGTATTTATTTCTTCTCTTTGGGGCTTTTGGGGTGGCTGGCTTTTTACTTTTTCACTTTCTGGCTCCAGGGGTGGCTGGCTTTTTACTTGTTCACTTGTGGGGCCTAGGGGTGAGTGGGGCTCACCCCAGGGTTTGCTTTTTACTTTTTCACTTTCTGGGTCTAGGCGTGGCTGGCTTTGTACTTTTTCGCTTTCTGGTTCTAGGGGTGGCTGGCTTTGTACTTTTTCGCTTTCTGGTTCTAGGGGTGGCTGAGGTTTTTACTTCTTTACTTGGGGGGGTGGGCTCTAGGGGTGGCTGAGGTTTTTCTTTCTTCTCTTTGTGGCTCTAGGGCTTGATGGCTTTTTACTTCTTTACTTGGGGGGGTGGGCTCTAGGGGTGGCTGAGGTTTTTCTTTCTTCTCTTTGTGGCTCTAGGGCTTGATGGCTTTTTACTTTTTCACTTGAGGAGGTTTTGAGTCATTTTGTACCAACCCGGGGATAAATTTTTACAATATGTAGATGACTTGTTGGTTGCAGGTCCTAGGGAGGAGGTTGTAAGGGTCAGTACCACTGATCTTTTGAAATTTTTAGGGGAAAAGTGGTTGAAGGTGTCAAAGTTGAAGCTGCAATTCACACAGCCCGTGGTCAGGTACACAGGACATGAGTTAACCAAAGGCAAAAAAAAAAATTGCATCCAGGAAGGGTGGAAGGGATTATTTCCTTAGCACCCTGGCAAACAAAAATGGAGGTCAGGCAGCTTTTGGGGTTGTTGGGATATTGCCAGCAGTGGATTGAAGAGTACAGTGAGAAGGTGAAGTTTCTATATGAGAAACTCACGACAGACCAGATCAAATGGACAGAAAAGGACGAAGAAGAATTCAGGGGAGTCAAGGAAGCACTCACAGTGGCCCCAATGCTGAGCATCCCTGATGTGAAGAAACCCTTTCAGTTGTTTGTGGCTGTGAGCAGACACACAGCACATGGGGTACTGACACAGGACTGGGCAGGGGTCAGGAAACCTGTGGGTTACTTGTTGAGGCTTTTGGACCCGGTCAGCAGGGGCTGGCCCACCTGCTTGCAGGCAATTGTTGCTGTAGCGTTGCTGGTGGAGGAAGCTAAGAAGGTAGCCTTTGGCACACCGTTGGTAGTATTTGCATGGCACAATGTATGGGGCATACTACAGCAGAAGTCAGATGAATGGCTCACTGATGCAAGGCTGCTGAAGTATGAGGCCATTTTGATTCACTCACAGGATTTGGAATTGTGGACAACGACCGCACAAAACCCTGTGCAGTTTTTGTTTGGGGAACCTTCAGGGGAGCTTTTTCACAATTGCTTGGAGGTGTTTGAATTACAAACAAAGATCAGAGAGGATTTAGAAGAGGAAGAGTTAGATGAAGGAGAAAAATGGTTTATAGCTGAATCGAGCAGGGTGGTTGATTGGAAAAGGAAATCAGGATACGCAGTCGTGGATGGATGAACGGGAAAAGTGATTGAAGCTGGTCCCCTGAGCACAAGTTGGTTGGCACAGGCTTGCAAACTCTACGCGGTTCTGAAAGCCTTGAAGGGACTGAAAGGGAAAACGTGAACAATTTTTACGGTTTCTAGGTACGCCTTTGGAGTGGTTCACACCTTTGGGAAAATCTGGGAAGAAAGGGGGTTGATCAACACCGGGGGAAGGGACTGATGCATGGGGAATTGATCCAGCAAATCTTGGAAGCTCCAAGGGGGCCGGAGGAAATTGCGGTGGTCCATGTGAAGGGACACCAGGCAGGGATTCAGTTCCGAACCTGGGGAAACAATTTGGCGGACCAGGAAGCCAAAACAGCAGCACTGATGACAGTAAGTACCCCAGTGATTGAAGGGATAGAGGTCCCAGATGATCCGCCCCAGCCCTCTCAAAAGGAGATCGAATGCTACAAGAAGATTGAGGGGAAATTGGAAGAAGGTAAGTGGAAATTACCTGATGGGAGAAAACTAGTTTCTAATTGTTTTACCAGGAGGATTTTGCGGAAGCTGCACCAGCGAACACATTGGGGGGCACAGGCCCTGGCAGAACAATTTCTGATATTTTTTGGGTGCAGAGGAATTTACGAATTGGCCAAACAGGAGGTACAAGGATGCCTGATTTGTCAGAAAGTTAATAAAACAAGGGCAAGACAGGCCATCCTGGGGAGTCGCCCCATTGCGTACTGACCATTTGAAAGAATTCAAGTTGATTTCACGGAGTTGCCCAAAGTGGGGAGATTCAAATTTGTGCTTGTGATTGTGGACAAATTGACTCATTGGGTGGAGGCTTTTCCTAGCCCATGGGCAACAGCTCAGACAGTGTCCAGAAAATTACTGGAGGAAATTGTACCCCAATACGGGGTGGTGAATTACATTGATTCAGACCAAGGAACACATTTTACATCACAGATTAAGCAGATGGCTGATGCGCTAGGCATCCGGTGGGAATACCATGCCATCTTTGTGGCATCCCCAGAGCTCAGGGCAAGTGGAAAGGATGAATCAGACCTTGAAAGCACAATTATCTAAATTGATTTTAGAAACTCAGATGTCTTGGTTGAAATGCCTGCCTTTAGCACTGCTTAATATCAGAATGATGCCTCATTCAGAGGTGGGGCTCTCACCGTTGGAAATGCTATATGGGATGCTATATAGACATGGAATACTGGTGGGACACCCCAGGCTTGAGGACTGTCAGGATACAACCATATTTGGTTGCAATCCACAAAAATTTGCAAGAACTCGGGAAACAAGGGATAGCATCTCAGAGTGCTCCTCTGGGATTCACTATCCACAAAATCCGTCCGGGTGACAGAGTGTTTATGAAAGTGTGGAAAGATGTACCCATTTCTCCTCACTGGGAAGGTCCCTTTCTTGTGCTCCTGACAACAGACGGCAGAGAAAGGTTGGACACACGCCTCCACGGTGAAGAAAGTCGAACATAAGGAGGGACCGCCCGAGTGGAGGGTCCCTTCCTCCCCAGGCGACTTGAAACTCAGACTCCAACGTCCTTGTAAATGACCGACGGCGAGCAGATAGGTTGTATACTGTCAGATTGTGTACGCTATCTGTTTGTACACTTCAAGTGTGAATATTGTCGGGGGTGTTTGTTGTACACTGTAGAAGGGGACAGAGGCCGAAGGGGTTGTGGACTTGGTGTCTTTAGGGGGAGCTTGAGCTGACTGACCGAATCCTAACCCTAGCCACAAATCTAGGAATCATTGAATTAGATTCACAGGAGTGGTTTCAGATTTTTCAGAACAGGGTGTGTGGAAAGCTTAGATCAAAAGCAGAGAATCTGGATGTGGAGTGCCGGAAGTCCATCAAAGTACCATGCAGCTCCGATCTTGTCAGAATTTTACGGTGGGGCACCTTTAAAAGGAGGTATGCAGCTAGGTCCGAGAACGAGTTCCCTGAAGAATACTCCTGCTGCCGTGAAGATGGTCTTCCTCACCGCTGGTGGCACCCCAGGGGGCAGAGGCAAAGGCAGAGGAGTACGCCTGGTGGGAATCGTGACTGGCCTGAGCCTAGCTGTGTGTGGGATGTAGAGTCTGCACACTGAGGTCCCAATGAGAGGCGGAAAAGAGACCTCCGCAGATGAGTGTGGAAATTTCACTCAGGTTGTCCCTGTTGTGCAAGGGGACGAGGGACCCTCAGCATACCAAGCCCCGGAAAGATGTCTCAAGGAGCGTGGCAGGTACTGTTGGAAAAACAGCACGAGGGTCAAATTGTGTGAATTGGAAACAGGGATTTGGTGTATCAATCCTGAGGCAGGGCTAAGGAACGGGCAGTCAGATGAGCACAAACATCCGATACGGAAATGAAATGCAGAAATAATGTCAATTCCCATTTGTAGCCAATGCAACTGAACCATGTGGTTTGGGGGAAAGATGGAATTGATTTTTGTCATGTATCACCAGGTGAATCCATTGTGTTACAACAGTGCAAAGCTGGGGATGTGCATGATGTACGGGAAAATGCATTGAAATGGGGAGAAATGTTAAATTTGATAAGAAATTTACCTTGAACAGAGACCCAATCATATTGGATTTGGCACAGGCGAATGATGACAGGGTGTGCCTGCAATATGACCAGGTTGTCTGCTTCACGAGAAATAAAGATGGTGAGGATCCTGAGGGAAGAATGAGAGAAATAACTCAGGAACTGAAGCGAAGGGAGTCAGAAATGAGGAGAAAGTGAGTTGAACAGGAAGCATTAAGAACTCTGGGAGCACAGTATGAATTACTGGAGAAGCAATATGCTGATGGGGAACTACCTTTCCCGGACAGGAATCTATTCATTGACCATTGATGCAAGAAATTGCAACCGAACTAGGATTGTCAAATTGCTGGATTTGTGGGGGGCTGAAGTCAGCAGAGAAAAGGCCTTGAAAAGGGGAAGGTTTGGCTCCAGAACAGCTTCTGTAATGGGACAATCCAAGGGTCTCAAAATTGGCACAGAGACCTGAGGGATTAGGGCGATTTGAAACATCTGCATCAGTTGAGAAGGAAACAAGTACACCGAAATGGTGGGATACACTCTGTGTGTGTCCACCCTGACGGTGAACTCAAACACCAAAAGCAAGGTATGGCAACCAGAACCCCCTTCGGGGTACTGGAGCCGGCAGAATGTGACAAATTGTGAATGGAACAAAAGGATAGGACTGTGTTGGGTCAAAAATCCTGGAGCCAACCCTTTTCAATCCTTGGAGAGCCTGAGAGAATACTGGGGAGACCCAGGGAAAATAAACATCAGATGGAAAGCCCTGGATGGAATTAGATTTGTGGGACGAGGGCATACAGTGAGTTACCCCCAAGGTGGAAAGGATCATGCACTTTAGGCATGATCTGGCCAGTGTTCTTCACCCTCCCTCAAACAAAGCGTAACCTATTAGGGGCTGCACTGTACGAGACCCTGAGAAGGGAGAGGAGAAGCTTGAGAAAGATGATACCAGTGATAAGTGCTAAACAAACTTGGGGGGAGGAGAGTGGCTGGTGGCAAGAATAATTGATTATTATGGACTGGCCATGTGGGCCCAGGATGGAAGCTACAGATATAGGACTTCGATTTACCTACTGAACAGGCTGATTTGGCTGCAGGCAGTGGTGGAAATTGTATCGAATCCCACCTCTGAGGCCCTGGATTTACTTAGTCGGCAGCACACCCAGGTACAGGCATTTGTGTACCAAAATTGAATAGCGTTTGTGGTAGATAGGGACAGGCGATTGGAAGATCACGCGATGTGACAGAAAGTGGCAGGACTCCTTTTCCCCTAATCCCCCAAGATAAGAGATCACCCTAGGAATGTAACTAGGAATGTAGCCCCCCAACGAGAGTAGTGCTAGTAACGTTCCACTCCTTACTAACCATTGATGGTACTGCAGACCCCCTCTGACATAGAGAAACCCCTTAGACTATAAAACCCCACGAGATGAGACAATAAAGGCCTTTGACTGTCTACCACATTGGTGTCTGCGTGCTCTTTGGCCCGCCGAGCGACCCTGGTGAGGTTGGGTCGCCGTGCTGTTCCTCGAAACCAGGTCGCTTTGCCTTGTATCAGAAGGCAACAACTGGTGCCGGAACCTGGGAAGGAGCTTGGGTAACAGGATTCGCCTGGACAGAGGACAGCTGCTGCAGCAGCGGGACCGTCTGCAGCGGGGGGGACGCCCCCAGACCCGCGTGGACCATGGAGGCCATAGCGAAGGTCGTAAGTCAGGCTCGTGAGCAATGGGGAATTAAATGTGAGCTCAAGAATTTCAATCTTGCTATCGCAAGGCTCCTAGAGCTGGGGATGATCAAACGTCCAGTAGATATATTATATTCGGAAGCGTGGGAGAAATGCACTGCCACCTTAGCAGAGGACACTAAGTCCTCAGGCAGTGGTAAAAGCCTCAAAGCGTGGGGGAAAGTGGAAGAGGTCCTACGCAAGTCATTAGAAGAACAGGAGACGTGGAAAGCTGCGCGTACATGTTTATTAGCTACACCAAAGCTGGGGGTGGGGGCTGCGACGCAAACCGCCTCTGAGAGCGATCTGATTGAAGGCGGGAATACGCGGGGGCTGGGTGCGTTCCACCCCTCCCTGAGCCCAATCCCCCCGGAGCCCGCAGGGGACCCCCCGACCCTCCCACGGAGCCCGCTGGGTCCTGGCCCCCCTGTGGAACCTTCCGAAAACTCCGTGGTTTCTCTACCCGTCCCTCCCCTGCCGGTCGCCGATCCAGCGCAGGAGGCAGAGCAGCGTGCGCGGTCCCTTTGGGGGATCTCGCGGGGGGGGGCCGAGATGCCGAGGGAGCGGCTAGCACGGACATGCGGGTGGCGGCGGCACCGCTGTATATGGCAAAACATGGCCTGGGGACCCAGGGGAGGGACGGGGCATGCAAGTCCACGGCGGGAAAACCCTGGAGGTGCGAGTAGTCACAGATGCGCATGCGCGGGAGACCAGCACAGAGCGCATGCTCGGTCTTGAGCCTCAGGTCCCTGCATGCGCGGGGGAGCGACAAAGAGCGGATATTCAATCAAGAGCCGCGCCCAATGCTGCTACCATCCAAGGGAGAGATCCCTCCCTCTGGGAGGCGGGGCAAGCCCAGGGGGCGGGACCGGCACCACCCCTGAAGGGAGGAGCGGGGTCGAAGCCGCACAAAACGGCATGGAGCGCCGGAAATGTACCGGCAGTCAACTTCTGGCTCAGAGTCGAGCTGCAGTTGCTCAGACAGCTCAGAGGAGCCGACCGAGCCCGGCTGGGACTTGGAAACCGAGAGAGCAGAATTGATGCGGTTTCAAGCGAAACCGAATAAAGCTTTAAACAATATCAGGAAACAATCACAACACAAACTCACCGACAGGGGAAAAATAAAAATAGCTTGTGCGGACTGGGCACCAGCAGCTATGATACACGCCTTCCCGGTGAGGGTCACCGGACCACAGGGAAATCAACAAGGGACATATACCCCCGGTAAGCCCCAAAAATGTACAAGCGATTGTCAAGGCGATTTCAGAAAAAGGGATCAGCTCAGCTGTAGTATCCACTCTGGTGGATGGCCTTTTTAGCAATGACAACCTGCTCCCTTTTGATATTACGCAAATAAGCCACATGCTTTTTGATGGGGCGGGGCTGATTGTATTTAAGCAGGAATGGCGGGATCATTGCACAACCGCGCTAGCCCAGGCTTCTGGGGAAGGGCAGCAACTACACGGCTCGGGCTCGAGCCTGTCCAGACTGCTAGGGAAGAGAAGAACAACTGACACCCATTCAAGCAGCCGCCCACACCCTAACCAGTGCAATGGCTTGCTTTAAATGTGGTCAGGCAGGCCATGTCGCAGCGAGCTGTCCCCAGCCGGCACAGCTTTCCCTGGCAGCACCCCCACTCCAAGCACGCCCAAGAGGGATCTGTTGGAGCTGCGGGAAGAGAGGGCACCTTGCTAGGGACTGTAGATCCCGGCCCCGGGGAAACGGGAGAGGGAGGGGGCACATGGGCCATACTCAGCCTCCTCCCGCTGCGAATGCAAGACGGCCCATCTATGCCAACCCCCAGTGGGGCAGGGGACCCTCATACCCCATGCCCCCACAGGGAGCAGTCAGTTCCGCACCCACTCCAGCAGCGCAATGGCAGAGTTGCGCAGCACCGCCAGCAGTACTTTCGCATCCTCCACCGCCACAAGCTGCGCCAGTGCCACAGGGCCAGCAGGGGACGTCCCAGAGTGGGACCCCTGGGTGGCCCTGGCCGCGAAAATAGGGAAGGAGCCCCTGATGGTGTGGGGGACATGCTGCCTTTATGGCAGTCAGGATCCCCACGTCATAGGGCTTCAGTTTTGGGTGGACACGGGATCAGACTGCACAATTTTTCCCCAAGTGCATTGGCCAGGACATTGGCAATTCAAAGAAGTCCCTCCAGTGAACAGAGTGGGAGGGCAGTCCCAGGCGTGGAAAAGCACCCAGCTGGTGGTTATAACACTTCACACGAAAAAGGGACCAGAACAGACAGTAGCAATCTACCCCTACATTTTGCAAAATTCTCCACCCCTGATAGGAAGGGATGTCCTTGCTATGCTAGGAGCCAGGATCACAAATTTATCATGAGGGCCACTGCTGTACACCCTCCGCTGCTAATCAAATTGACTTGGAAATCATCAGACCCCATATGGATCGAGCAGTGGCCCCTGACAGAGCCTCGAGCGGCAGCCTTGCTGGAACTGGTCGACCGCGAACTGCAAAAGGGTCACATAGAACCCCCCATCAGCCCATGGAACAACCGTGTATTTGTGATCCCCAAAAGGTCTGGAGAAGGTTATCTATCCCTCATCCACGACCTGAGAGAAGTGAACAAGACAATCCGACCCATGGGTCCAGTTCAGACACTGCTACCCACGAACTCAGCCATCCCCGAAGGGCAGCCATGCGCAGTGCTGGACATCAAAGAGTGTTTCTTTTCGATACTCCTGCACCTTGAGGACAAGAATCCACCTTCCTTTCTGCAAGCAACCCACCATGGAGTCAGCCACAATATCGGAGCACCTAGCCCTTGCTCTCACCGGCTTCAGAGGAGAAATCTCCTACTCTTCCAGACCACCCTGGACTCAGCTGCTGACCATTGTTGACATGGACATGCCGCCAAAGGTCAAGGACCAACTGCAGCCAGGACCAACGGTCTTCACAGACGCTTCCTCCACGACTTCAACCGCAAGAGCAGTGTGGCAGGCAGGAGAACAATGGCATTGCGTCAAAGCATGTGACCCCACACTGTCAGTGCAACAACCGGAGGCAGCAGCAGTGGTCTTGGTGTGCGGACTCTTTCAAGAGGAACACCTCAACATTGTAACGGACTCTATATTTGTGGCAAGGCTCTGTCTAGCCGTGGCAGGACCAGGTGTGTCAACATCTGCAGCAGCCCTAATGCTGGAAGAAGCACTCTCCTCGCAACAGGGCACCGTGTCAGTCATTCACATCAACAGCCACAACCCAGTCAAAGGTTACTTCCAGACCAGCAACGACAAAGCAGACGCTGCAGCAAAAGGCGTATGGACGTTGCAGGAAGCTCATCAGCTGCACAAGTCGCTCCACATTGGAGCCAAAGCACTGGCGAAGAAATGCGGAATCTCGACAGTGGACGCAAAACATGTGGTAGCCACCTGCCCTCATTGCCAGAAGTCACCCCTATGGACCTGTGGGGTCAACCCGAGAGGTCTCAAGCCTTCAGAGATCTGGCAGTCGGACTTCACCTTGTGTCAACTGCTGAAGCCCCGAGCATGGCTTGCAGTGACAGTGGACACTTATAGCGGAACGATCATAGCCACACAGCACCACAAAACTAACTCCAAGGCCACAATTCAGCACTGGCTGACAGCCATGGCTTGGCTTGGTATCCCCAAGCAGATCAAAACTGACAACGGTTCCAATTTCACCTCCAAACCAGTGCAAGAATTCGCCTCAAAATGGGGCATCACATTAGTGCAAGGTATCCCGTATAACAGTACCGGGCAGAGCATAGTTGAGCGAGCAAATCAGACCCTGAGAACCAAGCTAGAAGTGCTGGCGAAAGCAGAGGGCTTTGCCAATTCCATTCCCCCAGGAGATCAGGCGTGTATACTGGCAACTGCTTTGCTGGCATTGAATCAATTCCCTAGGGGAGATGAAACAAACAGTCCTGTTCAAAAACACTGGGCCACCCGAGCGCTAGAGGAGGGCCCGCAGGTTGTAATTAGAAATGAGCTAGGCGAATGGGAACGGGGCTGGAGGCTGATGCTCACGGGGCGAGGGTACGCAGCTGTCAAAAAGGACGGCAAAATCAGGTGGTGTATGTCGGGGCACCAGGGTAGCTATAGATCCAATGGTGTCAGGAACCCACGTCTTAAGAGAGGAACCCACTTGCCGCAGCAAAAAGTCCAAATATGGACCACACTGGACAAATTCAGACCAGCCTTTTTTTATTAGTAATACATCAGCCTCAGAACATTGTTAGATGTTAACAGCATGCTGGCCTAATGGAAAATGCCCCCGAAGGTGGGGTAAAACGGAATGACATAAAATCATCTCAGTTTAGATTTCAGCCAATCACACAAAAACAAGACATATTGACAAGCTTTCCATCCAACCTTATAAAACATACGTAATGGTAGTTAAAACAAAGACTGTTTCATAAGAAACAAAGAACAGAGCTCTATTCACAGTAACCTTCTAAAGATATACATTAAATAAACTTGTTGCCATCCTAAAGCCAAATCTTCAAAGTCCTATTGTTATTTGTCACGTCTACTGCTTGGGAAACTTTTCTGCTTGCTTGGGAAACTTTTCTGCTGTAACAGAACTTTGGGCCACATCCTGAGGCCTAAATACTCTTTTTTAACCATTTCCTAAAAACCCTCTAACTTTATGGATTCCCACATTTCCCCCTCTCTTGTTTGACCCAGAATCTTTCATTTTCTTGTCGCTTACTACTTGCGTTTCATAGCTCTACTGCAAAATTTCTGCTTAATATCTGTTGGAGACTTATCTGCACTAAAGCACTGCTATATTACGGCACAGCAACTTAATGCTGTGATGGTCTCATCCTTGAAAGAGATATGAATCACGTTTGGTAATAGTTACAAGTCATTGTTCAAAAAACTCTGGTCGATTCCAAGGTCTTAATTCAAAACCTTCGTTCATGTCTATACCTTCATCTACTGCTTTTGTGAGATTTCGAACACTCTCTGTGCTTCTACTTCCTAACTCTCCTGCTTGTATGACAAAAACTTCTCGGACTGTTTTGTTCATCATTCGCCGAACACAACAAAGTACACAAGGTACCACTATACATATCAGTATTAGAACACCTAGTACATAAAGACCTATCTTGCGAAGTTGCCTTAGCCAAGGTGCAAAACTCCATTTTTGAAACAAATCATCCAACCAGGAACCTCCATCTTCCTTAATTTGGGCTGTCAGATCCTTCAATTTTTGAATGCTTTTGTGAATGGATTCAGAATGGTCAGACAAATTCATACAACACAATCCTTCAAATTCCTCACAACCATGTCCTTGTGCCAGTAAAAGAAAATCAATGGCTGCTCTGTTTTGAAGAGTAGCATGTCTAATACTATCAACATCGGTCAACATATCACTGATTGCAGAGGATGTGGCATTAGCTTGTTTGCTCAGCCAACATCCAACTCTATCTAATTGTCTCAATGCCACTGCTGAAGCCAATTGGGGTAAAAATATACCTGCTGAAACCCTTCTGGCGGCATTCCAAGGCATAAAATCACTCTGACAGTTCTCATCATAATGAGGAACAGCCCTCGTTCTCCTTTGTTTCTTTTTCATCACTGCTTTGGCAGTGGGGGCAATTATGGTGAGCATACCAATGCTACAAGGACCACCTTCAAGGTGAGCTGGAATGCCTTGCCAAGCCCTGTCTCCGCAAATGAACCAATACCCTTTCGGCAATTGCCGTGGATATTGATCCGTCTCTGGAAACACATCCCAACTGTTTGAAACATTACACCAAAACCTCAAATTTTTATATGCAAAATAATGAGGAGTAACACTAAACTTTGGGGGGTCACCTTTTCGCCAGGCACGAGTCATAAAAGTAAAACAAAAATCCATGGTCAAAGTACCAAGGATTTCCAATTCTTGAGGTTCAGATGCTGCCCTGAGATGTTTTTTGGACCAAATGTTCCAATTGAAAGAGGGATTGTTTCCATTGTCAATTCCACCTGGCCTACCATTGGATTGTTTTTTGACCAAAGGCAACTCTTTCACTGGCACACCAACCAAACAGGTTGAAAAAGGTTTTTCTGGTTCCGAATTAGGCAGACATATAGTATCCGATCCAGCAGCCTTGGCTAAGGTCACCCAAACATTTGTTTTCGGTTGATCCACAGGCAAATCTGCACGACAAAAAACAATTAAAATCAAGCAAAACAAGTATACCATTTGAATTTGCCCCATTTCTTTCATGAACTAAGTCTTGGCAGAATTCTTTCTACACAAAAGCACCAACCTAAACCTTTGCCAAAAATTAACTCTGTTAAACAAACATTCAGCATTCAATTAGCATACTCATAAATAACATTGACACAAAATCAGAGTTCATGGATTCCACCGATGCACAAAGAACGTCAGGCACAAGAGGTGTCAGGCGAGACCCGGGATCCTTCGATTCGGTTCACGTCTGCGTGCTTGCTTCCTCGGTTCTGGGCTCGACTGCAGGTTCTGAAGTGCGATATGGTTTGACGTTTTTGGCAGGAACCCATTTAATTCCAGCACCTGTGGAGACAGAAGCATACCCTTTCCCCAAATTATTATTCAAAATCCCCAATAATTAATCAAAGCCTTGTTCAGTCTCATCTCTTGGGTGACCTCCGTTCCCCCCTCTCTGTTGATCTAATATGCGTTTTAGGGTTTGATATGTTCTTTCAATGATTGCTTGGCTTGTGGGAGAGTGGGGAATACCAAAAATGTGCCGAACACCCCATTCATTTAAAAATGTGGCCAATTTTTGAGATATGTATGCAGGACTGTTGTCAGTCTTCACTTCTTGGGGTACATCCAATGAAGCAGAAGCTTGCAGGAAATGATGACAGTCATGACTGCCGGTTTCACCTGTGTGAAGGGAAGCAAAAATTGCACCAGAGAACGTGTCCACGGAAACATGAATACCCTAATGTGAGAAACAAAGCATGGATTAGTTCTATATTGCAAAGTTGTAAAAAGACAGGAAAGCCAACGATGTAAAGTCTCATTGCTAACATCCTTTAAAATGGAACATTAGCATTAGCAACATAAGCAAAATCTGTGGGAAAAGCTGAAAACTCAAACCACAGTCAGAGTCCAGTGTCCAGAGTCCAGTGATGAGGTTGTCTTCTTTGAAGAGTTCATGATCTTCCTTGAAGAGTTGATGTCTCAGCCTTGAGTCTTTGTTGCATCCTTGGAGTTTGGTTGTAGAAATGTCAAGTCCAGCCTTTTGGATTTCAGTCCCAACACCAGCACAGGTTTGCTGCATCTCTGTCTGCGTTGAGGCTGTGATGAGCAGATCATCCATGCAGTAGTAGAATCTTGAATCCTGGAAAATTCTGTGAACTGAGGACAAAACTTGTACAACAAGACATTATCAGATCATATATATCATGACAATCATATCTTATGACAGGTAGAAAGTCACTTTGATTGGAATTTTTACACATGACAATCCTTTTGTGACATGACCAGCCCAGTGGGAATATTCACCCATTGCCAGTGGGTACCACAATTTGTGTCTGAGCATGGTGGAACGCGCTGTTTTTGAAGTTTAACGACAGTGGGTTACCATGAATGTCAAATAGTGAATGACAGTATTTAGCAAGATGCCTTCCTTTTCGGCATCGAGGGCAAATAGAAATTTGATTTGCTGTCCCACGACAATCCTTTTTGAGGTGCCCTAGTTTACCACAAGCAAAGCAGACAGGCTTTTTATTAGAATCTACTTGTACAGCATTAACAGAGTTTTCCCAATGTTTTTCTTGTTTTTCTAAAAGCTTTTCAATTTTATCCATTCGTTGTGTCAAATTGTGTTCCAGTGTTTTTTTCAAAGCATTGACCTGTGAATTTGCAGTATTTTGTGAACACAGAAATCTACTGCAAGCTGTTAGCATCTGTGTAACTGTTGGAGGTTGATCAGGCAAAGCTAAAATAATTTTTCTACATTTGTCATTAGCATTTACATAAGCAAGATTTTGAATGATATAAGAGCGGGCTTGTTCATCTGGACATTGCCTTTCAACAGCTTGAGTTAATCTATCCAAAAAAGAACCATAAGATTCAGTTTCACCTTGTTTGATCAGTGGATAAGAGCTCAGATGTGAACCCACAGGTTCAAGTGAAAGCAAGGCCTTTCTAGCAGCATCTTTAATGTCTGCTAAAACAGGCCGAGGCAGTTCAGCTGCTTGATTTTCAGGCCTATTGTAAGGTGAATCACCAGCCAACTGAGCAACATCTAAATCGGCATAATCAGTATCTGCATATCCTTCAACCAACTTGTTAAGTAACTTTTTCCATTGTAACTCCCATAGTAGGTACTGTGAATTGGTTAAGATCAAAGTTGCCACATTCCTGCAATCAGCAGGAACTAAATCATAAGAGTTAAAAATATTTTTCAACACACTATTAAAATAGGGAGAAGAAAATCCACTTTCTTTCAAAGCCTGTCGTAATTCCTTTATATCATGGTGATTGAGTCTTTCATATTTTGAATTTCTATCATTTCTTCCATATTTTACTGGTAAGGCAAGATATTGTTTCTTTAAATCCGAATCTTTTTCTAATTTCTGATTAATGTATGACCAATCCGGTAATTTTAATGGAGAATCAAAATTGTCACTTTGATCAATGACAGTATGAACATTCCTTTTGCTTCTAATCAATACATTTTCTGATCCTGAATCATTAAATCCAAACCTTCCAGTCACTGTGTTCCTGATAGGAACGCTGTAATCTTGTCCGGGAATTCTGCCAATTCCAGGAGCTCGGCCAGCTCCGGGAGGCCGGCCAACCTGATCATGAGAACACGGCTCTAAATTTTTTTCAGAAACCTCCAAGCAACACACCCTCCTTGGGACCCTGCCATGAAAGGCAGGGGTGGACTCCAACAAACAACACGCTTCCTCCGAAGCCCGGCCCAAAGGGGCCGAGACAGAGGCGTGTTCCCCTGTTCTGGGAACATTGCCACATTTTAACCTTGAATTTGCTACTTTACCACAAATTTCACATTGTCTCCCTGCCAAGAAAAACTCAGCTGAAGAAGCCACAAATCCAGGTTTTAAACTTACATGGTTTTGTTTTAAAATACAAGAATTAGGATCACAACAATGAGGAAAAAACTCAACCCGTGTTTTTTCAGGTTTTTGAGAGTTATCCATCCTTTCAAAGGACTCCACCCTTTGAATTAAAGCCAATTTTTCTTTCTCTGTACCTATGGATTGACAATTACCATAAAAACCAGGTTTTTGCTTAACTGAAAAAGAATTCCCAGAACCCACAGGGACCAAAATTTCCCGAGTGGAAGAAACACCCTCAGTTTCCACGTCAGGCATATCACAATCTAAACCAGCTTTCAGTGTCCCTGCACAACCAATCTTAGGAAATACATTCACTTTTTCATTTAAATTTTCTACACATTTTGTCCCTTCCCCCTTACAAGAGTCACATATTTTTACATTAACAGAACAACGCGACGAAGAGTCTGAAAAAGTCTCATTTTTTCCCAAAGAGAGAGAAGGAAGATTTTTCTCAGTGGAGTTCAAATCAGCATTTGAAACAACATTTGTTACATTCTCCGAAACACATACAGTCTCTGGTTTACTGGAATTTAAAGAGACAGAGCCAGAAGCTTTGTTTTCTGAGTCCGGGTTCACCTTAGAAGTTGGCATAATTGCTCTTAAGCTTTCATCTTTTTTAAGAGAGACTAAATTATATATTCTCCAGTTTATCTGATCCCAAAAATGTAAAGTAAAGGCAGACTGTAAATTTAAATCTTGCGTATTTGTTTTAACCCATATAAGTAAGTTTTTAAGTTCAGTTTTTGAGACTTCAGAAAGACCTTTTTCTTGTAACATTGTCTTTCGATACAGTCTCTTGTAACATCCAACTTTTGATAACTTTGTTCCCATTTTCGTTTTCTTGTTACCCAAGCCTCTCCCGAGAAAAGTTACTTACAAGCTCCTTGGCTTCCACGGGAGAGATGATACAGCATCCTCTTGATTAACACTTGGGTCTCCAGCGGCCGGGAAAATCCACGATTTTTCTTTTTTTTCTTCTATTCTACATCCTCGGACAGGGCTTCCTCACACGGGGCACCAGTTGTCGGGGCACCAGGGTAGCTATAGATCCAATGGTGTCAGGAACCCACGTCTTAAGAGAGGAACCCACTTGCCGCAGCAAAAAGTCCAAATATGGACCACACTGGACAAATTCAGACCAGCCTTTTTTTATTAGTAATACATCAGCCTCAGAACATTGTTAGATGTTAACAGCATGCTGGCCTAATGGAAAATGCCCCCGAAGGTGGGGTAAAACGGAATGACATAAAATCATCTCAGTTTAGATTTCAGCCAATCACACAAAAACAAGACATATTGACAAGCTTTCCATCCAACCTTATAAAACATACGTAATGGTAGTTAAAACAAAGACTGTTTCATAAGAAACAAAGAACAGAGCTCTATTCACAGTAACCTTCTAAAGATATACATTAAATAAACTTGTTGCCATCCTAAAGCCAAATCTTCAAAGTCCTATTGTTATTTGTCACGTCTACTGCTTGGGAAACTTTTCTGCTTGCTTGGGAAACTTTTCTGCTGTAACAGAACTTTGGGCCACATCCTGAGGCCTAAATACTCTTTTTTAACCATTTCCTAAAAACCCTCTAACTTTATGGATTCCCACAGTGTCCACCTAAGTCAATTGAGCCCTACCTTCACAATGAGCAAAATGAGACTGATGAGAGTTGCGAGTTTCTGTTTACAGGACATGCTTGTGGGGCGTCCTTGTGACGCGTACATCCCCATCCCAGAGGAAAGCTACAGACCACCAAGCTGCCAGGCAGCGCCCAAGAGACCGCACGGGTGAGACCCAAGCATCAACGGTGTTTCTGTGTGATTTTGCTATTGGGGCTTGTCGCCAGAGGGCGAGCCAGCCCAGACCAGTACCCCCATCAGCCATTCAGGTGGGTCATGTGACACCTTAGTAGTGACAAGGTGCTCAAAGAAATCACCACACCTAACGCCCCATCCTTTGTGCTCCGCATTACCAACCCGTTTCCAGGACAATCAAATGTAGACCCCTATTCCCCACATGCCACACACATGTACCTATCCTACTGGTGCCCAGCTTCAAACCCAGGAAAAAGCTACTGCAATCACCCAGGGTGGGGATATTGTGGGCACTGGGGCTGCAAAACCATTGTTACAGATGCCAGACCGTCGGTGCCTGGGTGGGAGCCACAAGAGCCTGACAAATTCTTACAGTTCACCTGGGCACCCACCGGCTGCAAAACACCCGTCTTCCTCCAGGGAAGTTTCTATCGAAACCGCCATAAAACCCCTAAATTTCGGAAATGCACTGACTACAACATGACAGTTTTGCAGTCAGATCACCCTAGTTGGGTCATAGGCAGAATGTGGACAGTAGTCCTTCAAGGGTCGAAAGAGAGGGTGAATGTGCGAATTATCAGGCTCCAGCCGTTGGCACCCCGAGCAGTCGGACCCAACAAAGTGATTAAAAGCGCACAGAAAGGGAGAAACACGACCTACCCCAAAGCCTTGCCCACAAAGGTCACCAATATCCCAACCGGCCATGTGGAATCCTTTCAGATAGGCCACTCAGCCGGGTCGGACTCAGACCCAATCCTTCATATGTTAGAAGCTACCTTTCTGTCCCTGAACGAATCCAACCCTAACTTTACCGAATATCCTGTTGGCTTTGTTACGATGTTAAACTCCCCTTTTACGAAGGAGTCGCTTTAAACACTCCCTTCAGTTACTCCTCAGCCGATGCCCCTCACCAGTGCAGATGGGAAACCCCTGGCAAAGGAATCACCCTGAGCCAAGTCACAGGCCAGGGCAGATGCTTTGGCAATGCAACCCCAGCTAGGCGGAAAGGCAACGTCTGCACCAAAGTTGTCAAGCCCGACAGGAAAAACAATAAGTGGGTAGTCCCATCTGCACCTGGGATGTGGGTTTGCCAGCGATCTGGAGTGAGTCCCTGTGTGTTCCTTGCCAAATTCAATGACTCTAATGACTTTTGTGTCCAAGTTCTGATTGTTCCTAGGGTCCTGTACCATTCAGACAAAGAAGTGTACCACCTTTTTGAGGAACCTAGCCGGCTCCACAAAAGAGAAATAATAACAGGTATAACTACCGCAATGCTGCTCAGCCTAGGAGCAGCAGGAGCGGCAACGGGTGTCTCAGCCTTAGCGACACAGCACCAAGGACTGTCCCAGCTGCAAATGACCATTGATGAGGACCTGCAAAGGATTGAGAAATCCATTTCCTTTCTAGAGAAGTCAGTCTCCTCACTCTCAGAAGCGGTCTTGCAGAACAGGCGAGGACTGGACCTCCTGTTCATGCAACAAAGAGGCCTGTGTGCCGCCTTGAGAGAGGAGTGCTGCCTCTATGCAGACCACATGGGAGTCATAAGAGACTCTATGGTGGAACTCCAAAACAGACTGGCTCAGAGACAGAAAGACAGGGAAGCTCAACAGGGTTGGTTTGAGTCCTGGTTCAATCAATCACCATGGCTAACCACCCTAATTTCTACCCTAATAGGTCCATTGGCAATGCTACTTTTAGCTGTTACCTTCGGACCGTGCCTGCTGAACAAGCTAGTCTCATTTGTTCAGACCTGCCTAGAATGGGCCAACATCCTGTTCATAGGCCGGCAACAAATGCTGTGAATTCAACCAGGGAACACTGCCAGTCACAAGATTTTCTAAACTTGCCTGGCAAAAACTTACTCAGGTTTACCAAACCCCTTTCCCTTGTCGAACTACAACCTTATACCTCATTTCAGTGCCTATGTATATGACTACCTCATTCATTTGTGAAAAAGCTGGGGGAGATGTGATAGATAGGGACAGGCAATAGGAAGATCACGCAATGTGACAGAAAGCGGCAGGACTCCTTTTCCCCTAATCCCTTAAGATAAGAAATCACCCTAGGAATGTAACTAGGAATGTAGCCTCCCCTAATGATAGTAGTGCTAGTAACGTTCAACTCCTTACTAACCATAGATAGTACTGCAGACCCCCCTCTGACATAGAGAAACCCCTTAGACTATAAAACCCCACAAGATGAGACAATAAAGGCCTTTGACTGTCTACCACATTGGTGTCTGCATGCTCTTTGGCCCGAGCGACCCTGGTGAGGTTGGGTCGCCGTGCTGTTCCTCAAAACCAGGTCTCTTTGCCTTGTATCAGAAGGAAACAAGCGTTAGACTGTTTGCTGGCCGAAAAAGGGGGAGCGTGTGGAAAGTTCCATGAATCATAATGTTGTATTGAGATTGACGATTATGGGAAGGCCATAGAGGATTGGCAGCCAAAATCAAGAAGGTGGCCCACGTCCCTGTTCAAAAATGGAATTCAATCTTACAATCTTCATGGTGGGACAGATGGTTCGATGGGGCCTGGTGGAAGAAAGTTATGTTTCTTGTACTGTGTTCAGTAGCCGGAATCCTATTCCTGCCCTGTCTAAGTCTTTGTTTTATTAGACTGATCCATTCCATGGTCCAGGGGATGCAGATAGCAATAGTACCCGTGGACGCAGAGGTGGCTTCCGGAGGTAACACATCTAAGATCATGAGATTGGAGGAAAGGAAGCATGTCAGCAATGCTGCCAAATATTTGCAAAATTTGATAGACAAGTTAAAATGAATGTAAATAATACGGAATATCAGGATGTTCTACAAGGAGAGTACAGGATAGTGTAATAAAGTTACTCTTTTTGTGAAAGACCCTTAATGATTGCAGGTAGAAGTAGAAATAAAAGGAATTTAGCAATCTGGGTTATAAAAGAAGCATGAATTAAATTAGTGATATAAATGAGGAGGGATTGTAATATATGGTAGGGATAATTCATGCTATTAATATATGGTATAAAATATTGTGAAAAGCAAACCATGTCTTTTGACTACCCTGGCTGGGAGCAGCTGTCTTATTTAGATTCAACTAGTTCCCAGACTCACTTTAAGATAACCATTGAAGCCTTAATGTAACAATAGAAGCTTCCAGGGTGATGAGCGTTGATTTCCTGAGTTGTCAAGAGCCACCCAAAAGTGATTATCATCTGTCGAGATAGTCAGCAGCACCACCCTGATACATCTGAATACACAGCTTTTCGGGAGCCGACTGACACCAATGGCACACCTGGACGAGGCTTTTGTCCACCTCTGCACATGGAAAGAAACAGCGATGCATGTGAAGAGACACAATGAAAATTCGGTCATCTCTGCCTGGGCAGAATAAACTGTATAAAACCTCGCCTGCTCGAAGCCACAAGCGTGAAGAGGGGAGACTCTGACACTCGGAGGTCAGATCTGTGTTCACCCGGTGCCAATCCTGGCCTTGATGCTGTCTCTTTGGCTGTGGTGGTTTCGAAGACCGAACTTCTGTCTCGCAGACAAATTAAAAATCTTTGCTAAATTTCTGATAATTTTGGCTTATGATTTAATAATTTATAACAGCAGTGAAGGATGGACTTAGTCATCATTAGCACAGGAAAAAAATACATGTTATAGATTTATTCCCTGAAAGAAAACAATTGGCTCTTTATTTAATGCCATTTCTATATTTATTTCTTTACGGCCATTCTTTTTGATGAGATTCTCCTTAAAATCTCTGGCATTCTTTGCCCAGAGTTAGCCACGCTTGCTGGAAGCATTGAGCTCTCAGCAGTAATTCCATCCATGAGTGTTGCGTCATTTAGTTGTATACAGGAAAGGCAGGAGACAGTGCCTACCAGAAGGAGCAAGTCTTGGGAAAAGCCTTTAGAAATGGATACATAAAAAACCCCAAAGACCTGAAACCCCCATTACAGGATCCATGGGTGTTTTGTTATCATTTTTAAATTTCTTTTGTTTTTCTTTATATTTTATTTTTTAAATTTTATTTTATTTTTTCATTTATTTGGTTTTTCACGTCTTTTTTAACGTCTTTTTAATGTCTTTTTAAAACTACTTTTTTTACTACTTTTTATGCATAACTTGCATCCACAGTTCAACACTGAGCTTTATGAGCTCATGTGGTACATTTAAGTTACAAGCAACATTTTATCTGGGTTTGCCTTGTGTGTGGTCCCATTAGACAGAAAAAAACCCCTCTCATTATATGCATTTTGGTGATATTTACAAGTTTACCATTATGGTCTAGGACGAGCGTAAAGCTACACTCAAGATAACCTTAAGTTAATTAACCCGATGAAAACTGAAAGACACAAAATGGGATCCCAAACCTCACCGTTTTATTTGTTCCCCCACAAAGCTGTTAAAATGTCATTCAGAGCCCTCATATTTCAGTGATGGGTCTTAATCAATGACAACTTCAGCCTATTTACATGCTGAATTTTATGTGAATTTGATTTGGAAATAACTGCTTTTGATACAAACAAGCCAATAAAATAAAGATTTTGCGTAAAATTAAATAGTGGTTTAGAGTTTTTTTCCAATTCACGGTGGTGTCTGATAAAAAATTACATTGATTTACCCTCTTAAATACAGGTGCA
This sequence comes from Zonotrichia leucophrys gambelii, assembly GCF_028769735.1. NCBI lineage: Eukaryota > Metazoa > Chordata > Aves > Passeriformes > Passerellidae > Zonotrichia > Zonotrichia leucophrys. The sequence goes on from NC_088172.1 coordinate 92,890,599, forward strand.
AGTTTGCAGCAGTTCCTTTTGCATCTGTGTTTGTGGGTTGAGTGTTAGAAGCCCGTTTATAGCGCTTCTCTTGGCCTTCCTGGGAATTTCAAGGAAAGGACACCTTTTCATTTCTCCCTTTGTGTCTTTGAGCAAGAGTTGACAGATCCACCCTCAGCCTGAGAGTCTGTGCTTTGAATCAGCTCTGCCTTGTGGCAGCTGCTTTGCTCAGCTGCCCAGCGAGGTGGGTGAGGCAGATGCATTTTTGCTCCTCTTTTTGCTCCTCCATGCTGGGGCTCCAAAAATAAAAGTAAAGTTAACTATAAAAATACATTCATTAACAACAGATTTGCCTATATATTATTGCATTTTCCCCAAAAGCTTCTACTAGAAGTCCATACAAAACAACAATTTAATGGAATAATGGCATACAGACTATGGGGTAATGCACAGGAAATGAATGTTGTTAATTTGACTTAATGTGAACAGGACTCTAGTGAAAATAGGATCATGACTAAAGTAACAGTAGTGATAATGTTGCTTACAGAAAATTACTTACCACAGGTAATGAAAATATTTTCTTAATTTTTTTTTTTTTCATAGCTGAAGAAAACCTTATCAGAGACATAGTTCCTGTCTTTTATGGCGTGAAAGCTGTTTTGGGGTTTCTGTGTAAAACCTCCCCAGTGTGAGGATGGAGAACATATTGCACTATCTGTACACAACTGTGCTCTGCTGGGGAAGATCTTCAATATTAGAAGAAAATACTATGATAGTGTTTTGACATTTTTAATATTTCAGAAAATCTTAATCAGAGAACACTTTTTTGAGGAGACTTATTTTGCCACAGCTGTTCTACCTTTTTGTATATAAAAAGTAAGCAATCACAACGTTATGGAATATCACGAAAAAAATATCTTGTGCCCTATCATGGAACTGAGAAAGATTTAGAAGAAAAACCTGAAATTGCCAGGTTCCATTGGTGCTCCAGCTGCGTTTTTGAGGGGCGTGTGTAGGTGCCGCATTCCCCTTATGTCAATATATCATCCATCTTTCTCCTCAGAACACCATCCAGCACTGTAGCCAAATGTTTCAAGTAATTTTCCTTTCGTACCTTGAGGTAGTTTGTTCCCCTGCCACCTGAACCGGGATGGGGAAAGACACGATCCGTTTGCAGTCACAGGCAGAGGGGATCACAGCAAAACCTCTTCGTGTCCTTCCCAGAATTGCAGATCCAATTGCAGACGCTTGGTGGAGCAGGATATTTACAAGTTGCAATGAACACTTAGTTCTGCGTGTGCATAACGAACAGCCCACATTGCTGTTGGAAAAACCATATTTTTTCACGACAACCACTTGTTTCTCTGCCTGCTCGCTGCATAAAGGATGGTAAGAGGACAATGGTACAGGGAGCTCATGTGCCCTTCAGTTCCGTTCTGGCCCTCAGCTGAAGAAAGGAAACCTGCTTATGCAGTAGCACTGCCTTTAAAAAGAACCAAAAGAGTAGGTTTAAACTAGATATTCAGAAAAAAACCTCTTCATTGTGAGGGTGGTGAGGTGCTGGAACACCGTTGTCAGGACCTCTGGTTACGTCTCCCATAGGAATTGCTTTGGGTTTTTGTTTGTTTGTTTGTTTCTTTCTTTCTTTCGTTCAGCGGGACGCGCGGCGGCTCCTCCGTTGGGTTTGCGGAGGCAGCGGAGGAACGGCCGCGAGCTCCGGCGGCTCCGCAGCAGCAGCAGCAGCAGCAGCAGCGCTTCTCTCGATCGGTTTACCGCTTGACTTTTCGCTCGCTCTCCGTCCCCGTCTCCGTCTAACAATCCCTCCACTCCCGTCCCGCTCCGTCCGTGTCCCGCCTTTCCCAGCCCGGCTCATGCCGCGTCCCGCAAGGCGCCCGTGGGTGGCTCGGGCCCCTGCCCGGCCCGCCGCGGTCTCGCCTCCGCCAGGCTCCGTCCGGACTGGCCGTGGCCCCTCTGCAGGAGTCTGTGGAAGAATTCCTCCATCTGGTTCTGCTGGGGCAGCACCGTCCTCTGGCTCCGCCTGGTGTGGGCTCTGGCCCGGCCCCGGCGCCGAACGAAGCCCCTTCCGCAGCTCCGCCCGCAGCCGTCCCGCGGCCGCCCGGCTCCCGCCCCGTCCCCGGGAGCTGCCCCGGGAGCTTTCCCGGTCCGAGCTCCGCCGCTTGCCCCGAGCCGCCGGTGCCCGGGGGCGTTCGTGTGGCCCGGTCAGAATGGCGAGATCGCGGTGCCGCCCGCACGGGCGGAGAAGCCTCCCCTGGAGCAGCTCTAGCGGGAGGGCCCGCTGCTGGGCAGCGGCGGCGGCGGCGTTTACTCCGGGACCCGGCTCGCCGACGGCGTCCCGGTAAGAGACGGGGCCGGGTCGGAGGGGGGCGGCGGGAGACAGGAGTGGGCGGCGAGCTCCGAGCTCAGCGCGCCGCTCGCCTTGGCTCGCAGGGGGCCATCGAGCGAGTGTGCCGGGAGCGCATCTCGGAGTGGGCGCGGCTGGAAAGTGAGCGGGGCCAGCAAGAGCAGCCGGCGGGACGGGCCGGGCGGGGCTGAGGCGAGGCCCGGCACGGTGGGAGCCGGGGCGCTGCGAGGGGAGCGGGCGTGGGGTGAGCGGGGGCCGCGCAGCGTCCCGGGCCGGGCAGGGGGTGCCGAGTGCGCGGCGCAGCAGCGGCCCCGCTGACGGCATCGCGGTCCCCCCGCAGCACAAGGGCGCCCTTGTGCCCCTGGAGCTGGCGCTGCTGTGGATGGTGTCGTGGCCTGGCTTCCGCGGCGTCGTGCGGCTCCTGGACTGGTTCGAGGTGCCCGAGGACTTCGCGCTGGTCATGGAGCGTCCGCAGCGCTGTCAGGAGCTCTGGTACTTCCTGCACGAGCGGCGGTTCCAGACGGAGCCCGTGGCGCGGCGCTGTTCGGCCAGGGGCTGGAGGCGGGGCGGCACTCACTGCAGCAGCCGCCGCGTCCTGCACCGCGACATCAAGGCCGAGAACGTCCTCGTCCACCTGGCCACCGGCGAGGCGAAGCTCATCGACTTCGGGTGCGGCACGATCCTCCAGGACACGTTCTACACCCGGATGCCAGGTGAGCCCAGAGCCAGGGCTGAGCCGGACAGCGGAGGTTCCCCCCTTTGCTGGCAGAGGAGGAAGAGGAACGGAAAGACGGGGAATCGTCCTTCAGCCGGCTGCAGCCAAGTTGCTTTTCGGCGGGGCAGGGGCTGGCTGTTGTGGAACGGGAGCTGGCAGGGAGGGAGCAGCATGGCCCTGATGAACTGCACCTGTGTCCCATAGGAATGCCAGAGTACAGCCCACCGGAGTGGATCCTCTTTGGCTGCTACCAAGGCCAGCCAGCCACCATCTGGTCCTTGCGCATCCTGCTGTATGAGCTGGTCTGCGGGCACTTTCCTTTCCACCCCAGTGAGGACATCATCTGGGGCCAGCTCTCCTTCCTGTCTCGGATGTCTCAAGGTGGGGGTGTGCCTTCAACGCATGGGGGGAAGAACAGGACTGGGAGAGGGCAGCTGGCACATAAGCATCCTGCCCTTGCAGCTAGTGAGGAGGTTGATCTACTGGGCTTAGCTGGAGGACGTGGCACGTGTGCCTCTGTGCTGCTCTCCTCCGAAAAGGAGGATTGATGGGAAGCTTTGTGTGCAGCACCGAGCCCTCCTAGTGTGGCCTGGGCACCACTGAATCCAGGAGAACATGGACAGCAGCCTTGTCCCGCTGACCAGCGGTTTCTGGTTTGTCTCTGCAGAATGCCAGCACCTCATCAGGTGGTGTTTATCCATGGATCCCACAGACAGACCATCCTTGGAAGACCTTTTTGAGCATTCTTGGCTGCAGGACCCCCATGCGGCCCAGGAGACAGCAGAGATCCATCCCTCTGCACAGTAGGATCCAGCAAGTACCAGCTGCATGTGTCTGGTGGCCCTGGATGAAAACCCCAGAGCATTTCTCTGTGGCTGTGGCACAGAGGAGAGAGTGCAGCCTAGGAGATGCTTCCACTGGTCTCTGGCAAAGTGTGGAGGGAGCTCAGTGCTCCCTGTCCTGTTGGGAGAATTGGTGGCAGAGCGGTGAAGTTGCCACAGACTGGAAAAGGGGAAACATCCCCCTGCAGCTCAATGGCATCGTGATGTCCCCACAAGCCGAGGCACAGCTGACGTGTTCTCCTGGAGCACGACGTGGAGCTGGGAACACCATCCTGGAGCTGGCTGCTGGCGGGGCAGAGCCAGTTGGCTTTGGCTGCGGCCCCTGCCTGGAGGACACGCTCTGCACCCCGATGGAATCAAGATGAGTCCCCAGCTGGTGCAGGGACGGGGGATGCTTGTGCTCCCAGGCATGGCAGGGCTCGGCTGGACCAGGTGCTGGAGGTTCCCTGCTCAGTGGCAATGGGTATTATTAATTTTTCTGCCGGTCCCCAAGCTGCTTTTTGTCAGGACAGGGGATTGGATGTTGTGGAAGGGGAACTGGCTCCTGGCCTTGCTGACAGCTTCTGCCAGCCAGCCTGGGGCAGGGGCAGCCAGCCTGACAAAAGCATCCATCCATGTGGATGGGGGGCAGCAGAGGGGGACAGGTTCCGAAGCCATGTCCTAGCTGGTCTGCTTTGCAGGGCCTTGAGGAAGTGGTGGGTTTATGGGAGGGAAAGGTGGGGTTTTTCTCCACTCATGAAGAGGTTTAATTCTCACATGGAGTGGTCAGACCTTCCTAGGCCTGTGATACAGTGATAACCTTTGACAGATTTTCTTGTTTCCAGGTCTTGTTTTGAATTGATTGTCACACAATTGTTCTTTTTTTTCTTTTCCAGGAAGATTGCACCTAGTGACCAGACCAGACGGGGAAGCACCTGAACTGTCCGTGGAGCACGTCCAGTGCCAGTGCTGCCCTTTAGGGGGCATCCCCTTCAAGAAGGAAAAGGATCTCCTGCAGTATCAGCTCCTCTCCTGGCAGCAGGTCTCCAGATGTGGGTACCCAGCTCCACAGCTGGGCTGGCAGAAGAGCTCCTGGCAGACAGCAGCGGGCACACAGGCATCATCCCACTCTTGCAGCTGAGGAGGTTGCCATGCTGTGCTGAAGCGGAGCGTGTGGAATATGGAATGCCATGCTGCTCTCCTCTAAAAACAGAGAATGGGTTGGGAGTGTGGGCTCTGAGCATAGCCAGCAGCCTGGCCTGGGAACAGGCTGTGGTGGGACAGGGGGGACAGGAGCCTTCTGTGACTGACCATGGCTCTCTGGTTTCTCTTTCCAGGCTGCCAGCACCTCATGTGATGGATACAGCACTGCTCGGCCTGCTGGTCTGGGAGGGCTGGAGGGCAGCGGGTGTTCATTTGCAGTCCAAAATAAATCATTGTGTTGTTGTCATAATTGGAGTGTTTCTTTCACCTTTTCTGAGCTTTTGCCTCCTTTCAGGATAATCCTTTTGTGTTCTTTCTCAGCCATAAATAGCATTTTGCAGGGGGGGTAAAGTAACCCAAAAAATTCAATAACAGCTCCTGTGGCAGGCCCCTGGACACGAACGCTGGCCCTTTTCTATGGGAAACAAAACTCACCACCCCAGTTTCCTGCTGTCAGTTTGGAGGAGGCATTTGGCACTGCCAGGGCAGCCTGAGTTGTAGGTGGTGGCAGATTGGGTCTGGGAGACATCCTGTGCTGTTGGGAATTTGAGGAGGTGGCAGCCCACTCAGTGCCAAAGGCCCCTGGATACAAATGCTGGCCCTTTGCGGTGTCAGAAAAACCAGATCCCCCCAGTGTGTTGATGCCAGTTTGGAGGAGGGATTTGGCACTCTGAGGGCAGCCTGAGTTCTGGGTGGTGGCAGCATTGGTCTGGGAGAAATCCTGTGCCATTCGGGATTTTAGCAGGCAGAAGGCCACTCGGGGCCACAGGCCGCTGGGCAGGGCGCAGGCCCCTGAACATGAACACCAGCCCTTTTCCATGGGAAACAAAACTCATCCTCCCCCGTTTCCTGCTGTCAGTTTGCAGGAGGCATTTTGCACTGCCAGGGCAGCCCGAGTTGTAGGTGGTGGCAGGTTGGGTCTGGGAGACATCCTGTGCTGTTGGGAATTTGGGGAGTGCACTTGGCTCCTTCTCTCCTCATTGTGTCTGGCACACGCAGGAGCCCAGAGCTCCTGCAGAAACCATCCCAGCACTCAGTGGGAGCAACTTGTGTCCAGTGCTCACACAGAGCTGTGGTGTCCAGCACTGCAGCTCATTGGAATGAGGAAGTGTTCCAGCCCTCTTGGAAGGAGCTAAGGAGCTTTGGACTTCAGATCAGCTCCTTTCCAGCTCTTGATTTGCTGCCCTGGGGGAGCTGCTGCTTGTGGCAACACTTGTTTCACAGCTGACAGCCCTGTTCTGCTGGCCAGCTGCCATTGCAGGAGCTTGTGCTGGTGACATTGAACCTTTCAGATCTTCCTAAGGAAAGCTCATGGCAGAACTTGTCAGAAGAGCATCGCCTGGGCGATGGCTTTGACTTTAAATCTTTCCTCTGTGCTCCATGTCACACACAGTAAACATTTGAGGAAGCAAGTTTGCTGCTCCAGAAATTACTCAAATCAGTCAGTTAAATCATAACAGAA